>NC_041725.1:7205611-7848527 GCF_900700375.1 Denticeps clupeoides
TGGCTGCTCCCGTGCTACCCATGGTTCTACTAATTAATTCCAGACAATGGTGTGTGTTTTCATTGTCGTGGCTACAGGTTTATCATTCTCTTATTTACTGGCTGAGCAGCACGCTCATGAAGGCCCATGAAGAGAATCTGGAAAAAACTTGGAGAACCTGCCCAGTTTGTTTAGGCCCATCAACTGCTTGAGAGACTGCTGCACTGGTGCAGAGGAACCAGTGTTCCTTTTTAAGGTCCTCTATTATGAAAATGTCACTGTGTGAGATTGTTTAACATTAATATGAGTTCCCCTGCCCTGTATATGGTCCTGCAGAGGCTAGAAAGGGCGGCATGTATAGAGTGCTTTGGTCATTCTGCTTCGCCATTCAGAGAGTGGTAGCTCAGATGGTTGGATCTGGAATTTGTCCCCTTATGTCGTCATAAGGGGAAAGGTTACCTCCCGTTTCTCATGCTTTTTCTGCCAAGAGAATTTCCCACCCCTCCCCTAAAACATTATCTCCATCAACTGTCATGGCTTCCAAATGTGCAAAGCACTGAAGTTGCTTGATAATTGGATGTAAAACATTTACACAAATGCATTTTTTAGTTCCATCATGCGAGACTGAAGAACCAGCGGGTTAAATTATTTTTTTTCTGGAAAAACGGCAACATAACTTTCCGTCAGTGCCAAACATTGTTGTTGGTGAATGGTGATGATGGCCGCTCTCCTTCTGGTCCCGCCTCTCTCCTCCTCATTAGTATTTAAAGCTACAGACACCGAAACGGCGCGTCCTGGGGTAATCTCATTGTGGGACTGGATAAAGTGGCTGTAATTCTGCACCAAGGATGAATTTCGGAAAGAGACTTCAGATACACTAAGACCACTAAGACCGATATAAAAGCAAAAAACAGGGGACCTTTAAAGGTAATCTTCTGTTGGATCTAGTGTTGGTCATGGCAGAGATCAGAGTTCTTCAGCTGGTGGGCTGAAACTCTAGACCAGGCTAAGTCCTTTAGATCTTGTGTCCCAGCTGCTGTGCAGTCCTGCAAAAGACGGGTGGCTTCCACCGCCTGAAGCACGAAACGGTCCTCATTCGAACCCTCCTTTTGGCTCGTCATCTGCTGAAGGCAAATTCTAGAAGCCGCCCTGTCATTGCACTCATTGCAGATTCTGTAGGGTGATTCTCTAAATGTTAAACTAATATCTAATTTTTATTTGAAGTACTTGTGGAGAAAAATATTGTATACATTTTTATGCAATTTTATTCCAGTTTTGTTGCAGAATGATCTAGACAAATACTCATTATCAATACAATAAATGACAAAGCACAACCATCACTTATAAAACAAATGTTGCATGTTAATTAAATAACATGTTAAATGAACAACAGGATGCATCAAAATTGATTTTTCTTTAACGTCATAAAATAATTAATGTATTTTTTATAAGTAAAGTATTACCCTGTATCAATAATGATCATTGACAACATAACAGAAGGAAGATTCAGTGATATTTAGACAAATATAATGAAATGAGACCTAACATATCAAGTGATGCTTGCAAGACTGCTTGTCAATTTAAAGGGACAATGGTACTTTTTATAGCCTGATGAAGTAGCATTGGGGTGATGAAGATCATGTACTACAGGCACAATAATTGTTTTGATGCTGCTTTATAAGTCTTATCATGGGAAGTAAGATACAAGCCAGAGATGAGAGATGGCGACTATGGCAGAGCCTATTATGAAAAACCGAATCTAGGAAATAATATTTTCATCAGAATGTGTTTTAGAATAATTTCAGCCTTTGTGCATATTTATTATCATAAGCTTCAAGAGATGATCATTAACATAAGTGAATGAAAATATGAAATATTTGTATATTACTACTATAACTGCACATTTGTTATTTGTAAATTCTATTCATAAGAGAATATATTTTGACTGGTGCAAAACAATACAGGAAATGAAGAGACAGTAAGAAAAGATGCAAATCTTGTACTGTTCTGCACATACTGAGCACACCAGATCCCCTCATGAAGGAGCGGAAGCCTCACAGTCCCAGGTTTATTTGCGGAGACGTTGTATTGTTCAGATGGCTCCCCGTGTCTCTCCTCAGCCTCCTTCCTCGCAGAGGGGAGCAATTGCAGAACCTGCATGGCCCCTTTGAAGAACAGGTGTTTGCACCTTCCCATCCAGATGTGAGCTCCAGGAGGAAATTACAGAGGGACAGGACCCTCCTGGACTACTGTGTTTGACAGAAACTGGTCTACTGGTCCTGATACTAATCAGATATAAATTTGCTAAACAAAAAATGGCATGCAAATCCAGTTTTGAATACCTTTAAACAGAATGCAGACTCATAAGAAATGCAAACACAACACTGTTTTCAGACATGGCCATTTTGTCATACAAATCTATTACAGCATGAAGACATTTGATCAGGTCCTCATATAGGAACTGTTCTAGAAATTATAGAATATTCTGAACATATAGATATATACTTATATATATATTATATATACTTATATATATATACAGATTGCACATACTTCAAGATGGCAAATGTCTGGTATCTTAGTTCTGTATATGGAGCTTTTGGAGTTTGCAACTGGTTCATCCTGTTAAAAATGGTCAGCTGATCTCAGTTTCCATAAACTAAGGCTCAGCTTTCACTGCTTTGTTCACATAATACCCTCATACCGCGCAAACGATTCTCTTTTTACTTGTATTTCCAAATTTTGACTGCGACTGGATAAGTACAATGCGTGAGTACGTGTCGTATGAGCTGGCTGGGTTTGAGACTGTGGCCAAAAAGCTGAGTGACAGATGCGGGAATAACCCACTCAGCCCTGAATGTTCAGTGACAGTATGCGCCCATTGTTGTCGCGTTCCATTCCTCAGCCCCTCCGAGCCCCTGGGGATCTCGGATATCAGCCGGAGTTAAACAGGGAGCAGCATCTCCTCCTCCTCTGTCCTCCTTTTGTTGTCTCTGCCTCTGCTCTTTAAAAAAAAAAAAAAAACATTTTTTTGCATCAAATTTTCATCATATTTGCACTGCTTTGTCATATTTTAATTGTTCTGTTTTCTTTATTCCTTTCTTTTTATCTCTCATCTATTTCTGTCTGCTTGAAAAGGAAACGATGTGATAGTCTTGATGAGGAAAGTCCCAGAGGTTCTCTTTAGCCGTACTCTGCTGTCCCATCATGCATCATGTACCACTAGCGGGATATCATGACCCGCTGTTGTTTGCTTTCCAGCGATTGTCCGGCATGGTGCCAGAAAGTAAAACGCTGCCGTTGTGTCCCGGACAGCTCACGGGGGACTGCTCTGACATTTAAACTCCCATGAAGGGGTTTTTTTTTTCTTTCTCAGAAGGAAGCTCATTGTCTGGGTCAGTTCAGTTTGTTCCAGTCTCGGGATTTAAAGGCGTAGCTGCAGATGAACCCTGCTGTTTTTCAATGGCGTGCCTCTCCCATGGAGCCTGTTCTGCGCCCCAGACAATCAGGCTTCTCCGGCAGCCCTGCTGCTGTCCACATGGCTCCATGCGCAGAGGCTTCCCAAAAACAGGATATCTGGAATATCCCCCCTGATACACCTTGGCAGGTCAAAAGAGAGAAACCAAAATGACTTTTCTCATTTTCCCTTTATAGGTAGTATTACTGTTTCCTGCTGATAATATGATGACGCATTCTTCGGGATCTTCTCAGGGGATCTTATGTGGGGAGAGGCGCTTCTTTATTATCACCCTAAAGCAGGGGACTCAGTTATAATTCCATAATGGCGCCGTCACTTTCTGTGCCACTCCTGGGAGAAATTTAAAGCTGCGCAGGAAGGAAGTAATCCTGTGGATCCTTCTCCCTCGTTACGTGTCACGGAGGGTTGTAGTGTACATGTGATGAAGGTTAAACTACGTGCTGTGTGTAAAGCCAGAGCAGGGGAGTTGTTTTGTACATTTAGAACTTTTTTTTGTCTCCCTCTACCTTGGTCTCCCAGTGGGACGTCCAGCTGTTGGAGACCTTAAAGTCACGCCCCTCTCACACATTCCTCTCTGCTGATGTCACCTGGCTGCTGCTTTACTGACTGCTTCTTGTGGTCAGACATAAACTTTTCCTTTTTATTGTGTATTTCTCAGTGAAAAAAAAATGTACACAAAAATGTTGCATATAGAGCATGATTGTCAGTATCAGTACCCACTGTACTGAGTCTTGGGTGGTAGTAGCCTAGTGGGTAAGACACTCGCTTTTGAACCAGAAGACCCAGGTTCAAATCCCACTTACTACCATTGTGTCCCTGAGCAAGACACTTAACCCTAAGTTGCTCCAGGGGGGGACTGTCCCTGTAACTACTGATTGTAAGTCGCTCTGGATAAGGGCGTCTGATAAATGCTGTAAATGAGTCTTGGTCACATGGTTGAAGATGCTGTTTTTAGGGAGATTGTGAGTGGACTCGGATTGCATCGGATGGACAACATTGTCCCTGTTTTGATTTGCATGTTTGCATCTTGATACTGACCTTTAAGCAGAACAACTGGCGCTGGGTTTCTTTTAGCCCAATGCTTAGGTATGGGAGGGGGGCTGAACTCACAGCTATTGGGGGGGTCACAACAAAACACGCCATGGCAACGACAGCACTGCATCTGATTGCGGCTCCATATCTGGTCTATTTTCTGCCGGGATGTCAGAGGCACATTGCCGTCTATTTTGGGGCTTTTTTCAAGAGTGCGCTATTGAACGGCTTTGAGGAATTAAAAATAGATTGGAGGCTGGCACACCACAGCAATGGGCGGTTTCAGCAATTAAAACTGTGAGGGAATATTTATGATGATTAAAGGACCTCTGTGCTGGTTTTGACAGTGAATTTAGATGGGCTGTACAACAATTCTCACTTGACCTTGCCAGGGACACTCTGACAGTGTCCCTTTCATCTTCAGGTAATTAGATTATCAAATCCCATGAGAGTCTTGTGCCCCTGCATTAGTTCTCGACTGTTTCTGACCATATTAGGGAGGAAAGTTGCACTGGACCCTGTGAATTTGTAGATTAGTGCATATATGGCAAATGTTGTGGGGTTTCATGATTTCATGGAGCACATTCATGATCAAAAACAACAGCTACACTGAATTTGGTCAAACATGTCAATTTATTGTCCCACTTTAATCAACTTATGAAAATATATTTTAGCTGATAAACAGTTTTTTCTGTAGATTTGTATTTCTGTATTTGTGCATTTAACACCTCAGCAGATCTGGATTCAAACCAGCAACCTTCTGATTAGGGGGCCGCTTCCTTAACCACTAGGCCACCACTGCCATACAGTGGTAAATGGGCTTCATCATGACTTTACCCCAGTCTTCAGCAGTCTAATCCCTGTGCTTTTTGCAGAATAGCAGTCTGTCTTTGATATGTTTCTTGGAGAGAAGTGGCTTCTTTGCTATAGAAATCGAACGAGAATTGCTGGTGTCTTCCTCTTGTAAGTCGCTTTGGATAAAAGTGTCTGCAAAATAAAGTAAAGTAAAGTAAAGATGGACTCACACCTGCCTGCTGCCATTCCTGAGCAAACTCTGCACTGGTGGCACCCCGATCCTGCAGCTGAATCATCTACAGGAGACGTGTTGGTGTTTGCTGGACTTACTTTGGGACCCTGAAGCCTTCTTTACAACGCTTGAACCACTCATCTTGAAGTTTTTGATCCGATTTGGTTGATTTCGGTGTAATCGTGGTAGCAGCAATATCCTTGCAATGCAATGATGACTGCACATGTTTCATGGCAAGTAACCATGGTTAGAACAAGGATTTCAAGCATCACCCTCCTTTTACAGTGTCCAGTCTGCTATTCTAACTCAATCAGCAGGACAGAATGATCTCCAGCATCGTTCTCTTCAACACTCTCACAGGGTGGTAGTAGCCTAGTGGGTAACTGAACCTTAAGTTGTTCCAGGGGGACTGTCCCTGATTGTCCCTGTAACTACTGATTGTAAGTCGCTCTGGATAAGGGCGTCTGATAAATGCTATAAATGTAAATGTAAATGTTAATGAGAGGATCGCTGAAATGATTAAGATCATTTTAATGTCAAAGAGGGACTTGGCAATTCATCTGATCGTTCTTCATAACATTCTCTAGTAAATGCAAGTTGCCATAATGAAAACAGAAGCAGCAAACTTTGTAAAAAACAGTATTGGAGTCATTCTCAAAACTTTTGACTATGACTGTAGGCAGGTTAGGAAGAGTAAAGCAGAGTAACAGCATGAGTGTCTTACTCAATACAGGTACATGAATCGGTTGCGCACTGAATGAATCAATTGCTTCCATTGCAGAGTATTGAACGGGAGGAGCCTATCGAGGTCGATCCTACTCCATCTCACACCGGACTGGAAAATGGACACACAGTCATGCCAGGTAATAGCCCTCAAAACCTGTCTGCTTTCACATGTGTATGCCATGAAAACTTCATTTTCGCATCTATCATAATGCATCTATCCATCTTTAGACCAATCAGAAAACAGTACAGTAGATCAGACAGAAAGCGCCCCACCCCAGCATGAACACCCAACACCAGTAGCCATGGCCATGCCTCACCTGCCCATTACGGCCACCACAAAAACTGCTGACTCCTCTGTGGCCTCGGTCACGAAGTCTCCGGATTCACCCAGCAGCCCAATGCAGCCGCTTCCTCCCGCTGTTGCAGACCTACAATCTTCCACCCTGCAGCCCACAGTGGAAAATCAGATGCACACAATGACAGAGTCTCCCAGTCAGCCAGGTGGGACTGGTACTACAGTTCATTCCTCTCTCCCATATACAGTTGGACTGTTTGTTCATTTAGAGTTTGTTTGTTTACTGTAGTGTCTTCTGTGAAGACATGGACTCCCAGTCCTGTGAGGACTATGGGATCCCCTCGATTAACTGGTGAGACTTATGCCTTTCTCTGAAATTTCTCTGACAGGACACTTTCTGTAAGTCATATTGTATATATAAAATGGAACCATTGAACTGCATGTATTCGTGTCTCTGAGAGGGCAAGAGAGGAATTTTGGCACAGTGGACAGGGGGAAGACTACCCTCACACATAACTGACCTAAAGGTTATTTCAAAAACTTGCACTCACCATGGCTGTGTGTGGACAGGACTGCAGTATATCCTTGGTTCATAAACTGTGGTATTATTTATCCATAATATTCACAGCAGCTATGTGTTAAAATAATGGGGTGGTACTGATTGTAAGTTTGAGATTCACCACTAGATACACTGTCTGGCAGAAGTTGTAATGCTTCTTATTTCTATATTCATAATTTTTTTGGGAATGCTTTCACAGCCTGATATCTCACCAGAATCCACTTACGTTTTTCAGACAGAGCATCTTCGGTGCCCTCAAAGTCGGTCACATACTCAGGACTTGTACAGCACAGTACAGACAGGTATTGTACCATAGGCAGGACAACATCTGTTTTTTCCTTCTGGTTGCTGAGC
Organism: Denticeps clupeoides; assembly: GCF_900700375.1. Lineage (NCBI taxonomy): Eukaryota > Metazoa > Chordata > Actinopteri > Clupeiformes > Denticipitidae > Denticeps > Denticeps clupeoides. The sequence goes on from NC_041725.1 coordinate 7,213,062, forward strand.
TCCTCTTCTCTGTGTCCCTCAGGGGTGGGGACGTGGCAGGGGACCTGTCCATTGGCCGAGGCACTGAGAGGAGACGGGAGCTGGTGAGATCACAGACGCTACCCCGCAGCATTGGTGCCCAAACACGCCGTTCCATCTTTGAGCGGCTAGACTCTGAGAACAACAGGTACATTTCAAACACATATACAGGGATCATGTGATCTCTTCTTTACATCTTACACCTCACCTCCTGTCTTGTTTTTGTCACCATCAGGCCTAAATCTCTTGAGTCCAAACCCAAGCTGAAGCGCTCTCAAAGTTTTGGTGTGTCCAGCGCTAGTAGCATTAAGCAGATTCTTTTAGAGTGGTGCCGCTCCAAAACGATTGGCTACCAGGTAAGCACCAGCACATACACAAGAAAATATAATACACAAACAATGAAACAATGAAACATACACACACACAGACACACACACACACACACACATATATATATGTGTGTGTGTGTGTGGTATTGGGCAGTGGTGGCCTAGTGGTTAAGGAAACGGCCACGTAATCAGAAGGTTGCCGGTTCGATTGCCGGTCCGCCAAGGTGCCACTAAGGTGCCACTGAGCAAAGCACCGTCCCCACACACTGCTTCCCGGGCACGTGTCATGGCTGCCCACTGCTCATGGGTTAAATGCAGAGGACAAATTTCCCTGTGTGCACCGTGTGCTGTGCTGCTGTGTATCACATGTGACAATCACTTCAACCACATACACATATACACACTGCTCAAAAATGAAGGGAACTCTTAAACAACTTAGGAAGCAACACCGATTAATTAGCGGTTCCTATGCTTTCTGGTTGATGGTAACTTTTGAATGCTGCTGGTGCTTTCACTCTAGTGGTAGCATGAGACGGAGTCTACAACCCATACATGGCTCAGGTAGTGCAGCTCATCCAGGATGGAACATCAATGCGAGCTGTGCCAAGAAGGTTTGCTGTGTCTGTCAGTGTAGCATCCAGAGCATTTTTATTTTTTGAACAGTGTATGTATATAAAAAATTGTATATATGGCAACACTGTGTATGCAACATATCGATGTATTCACATGTGATGTATTGACCAGAGTGGGATCATGTTCTGTATGACAAATAATTATACTCCATCAAAAAACATAGTTCTTTTCTCATCTCCAACAGACAGGCACCCAGCAAGCAGTCTTTTCTCTCAAAGATGTTCATGTTGTTTTGCTAGAAAACATACTTGTTTGTGACAGTAGCAAGCTGCATACACTACATCTCTGCTAACGGCCTCAAAGACTGGTGCAATGTTTCCATTGTGCTACAGGAGTTGCACAATGACAGCAAGGAGTCGTAGTTCATTTTTCACTGTTTTTGGCAAAATGACAGCAGGATATTAATTTCTTGGACACAAAATGTCAGAAGTCATGGAAATGCCGCTGGTAAGACCCATATTATCCCAGCCGACCGCAGGTTTCAACCACAGCTCTTCTGAAATCCCATTGACACTGAAGGCTTTTTGCAGTGGGAACCACCTACAAAATGACGACATGCACATGGCTTTGGTTGAAGGGATTTCAGTCATGGTCAAGACCGATTTAAAGTGCATTTAAACACTCGGCTGGAGTGATATCCGAGCACCTTATTTTCCATGACAAGCAGAGAACACCAAAGCCTGAAAGTGAGCAGCCAAAGCCCCTTCCAGAGATAGTTAGAAGTTAGAAGCCCTGCCAACGCGTGACCTCCAGTGCACTGATACCGATCACAGATTCTCTTTTTTCATTTTACCTCAGAACATCGACATCCAGAACTTCTCGTCCAGTTGGAGCGATGGCATGGCCTTCTGTGCCCTCGTCCACTCCTTCTTCCCTACAGAGTTTGACTACAACCTGCTGACCCCTGCTGACCGAAAGCACAACTTTGAGCTGGCATTTGGCACTGCTGAGTGAGTACATAAGCCACCTTGTATTTCCATATCAGTTTTTTCAATACTGTCATGTTTAAGTGATTTGCATTAAGGTTTTGCTACAGTTCAGTAGATCAACACATCAGGGCAATAACTCATAGGGTTGCATGGACTTCTGTCTTTTTTTTTAGATGTATGAAAAAATGAGTGTTGTGATTTTTAGATGAATGTTCCACAGTGAAAATGTTCCATATCTCTGCTTTATGTAGATTATATATATCTTTATTGAGTGGCTGCTGTCTTAGAATATATATTCTTCAGCAATGTCATTCAGTCGGCAGCTTGTCACAAACAAAGTAATAAGAGCAAATTATAAATGAAAAGACACTCCCCTCCCACAAGATCTCAAAATGCCAATTTACTGTTGTATAAATTAAATATAACAAAATAATAAAATGACATTAAAAGCAAGTTGTTAATTATAATTATGAGCAGCTGTCATGTGCCATGTTACTGTGGTGAACAGGAGATAATGTTTTGCAACTTTCCACTGCATCTCTGTATATAGTGTCTGTAATCCACACTTTAAGACAGCAGACTGCGTCAGCACACCACAATCCTGCAGCCTGACATCACCATGCTTTAGCAGCTAAAACAGACCCAATAAAACCTTCAGTCTGCCTGTGGCATATTCAGAACCATTAAACCACATTCTTGCCCACTGGATTCATACCTTCACTTGTTAATTTGCATGCAAGAACTTTCTCAAGAAATAAGTGTTGTTGCTCTCATGTGGTTGTTGTGGTTTAGGACAAAGGCTGGTTGTGACAGACTCATCGAGGTGGAGGACATGATGGTGATGGGGCGGAAGCCGGACCCCATGTGTGTCTTTACTTATGTCCAATCCCTCTACAACCATCTGCGCAAGTTCGAATGAGGACCTGTTGGCGGTCACACTCCACCCGGAACTAACGGACAGTGCTGCCACCTTGAGGAGGGTGCCAGAAAATACAAAATAAGAAAAAAGCTTTGCAGTTGCTTTTTGTGAAGGAGTAGCGTAAGTGTGATAGTGTGTAAGGGGTCAATGCTGAAACTATTCATTAGCACATAACGTCTTCACTGTGTAAGCACTGTGTCACTGCCTTGAATCAGTCCTATGACTACAAAAGCATCTATGAACATATAACTGAATATAAGAGCATTGTTCATGTCAGCATATTTTACTAGGCACAGGAGATACGGTTTCTTAAAGCCTCTATGATTTAATGACTTGTCTTTATTTATCTACAAATTGTATTGTTATAGAGGTGTGGTTTCAAACACCAGCACAGGTGTAAGACTTCCTTACTTCGTAAAATCATACCAAAAATTGAGTTTGGGTCAGTGTGAACTTTTTGTGATTTATTGAAGCAGAAATGAAAGTTTTAAAATAAATCTTCACTTTTTCACATTTTCTGGAACGTGTCTGGAATGTATGAATAATAGTGGAAGTTATGAAGTTAGCAAAATATTTAATTTAAGATTAATTACCAATTGAAGTATTTAAGTCATATTACTGTACATATACATATCTAAAGATGCAAAAAGAATAAATTATAGAAAATTTAAAGAAGAAAGATTATTACACTTGGTGACGATATGAATTTTAACTTCTGACATTCAATCAAAGATACATATGTAATATTAGATGTTACAAGTAGATGAATGCCTGACAAAAAAGGGAGAATGTATTTTAATGCACAAAACCAAATACAAGCCCTAACAAATGACCTACAATGGGATCCAGACCTTTTCTTTATTACATTAATTTAAATTTAGACACTTTTAATCAGAACATGGCTTTTAACCTTAAAATAAATGAGCATAATTTCCCTTTGGAATGTGTCCAAATGAAAGTGACATTGCTACTGAAATGAATCATGGCTCTCCTAAATCTCCTTCCATGGTCCGGACCAGAACATAAAGCTCCGCCAGCCCAACCACGGATGCTGCGATCACTGCAGAAAGTACCCTCTAGAAAGAAAGAAACGAAAAAGAGGAAATAGTTTCTTTTAAATGCAGTACATCGAAAACATTACAAATACACAGTTGCTTTCACTCATTTAATGTGCACAGTTGGTGTTTAAGAATAAAAAGTGTTAGAAAAATAAGAAGCATTGTGGATGAATTCTCTTACAGCAGTCGTATCAGTGAAGACGTACTGACTGCCAAGGTAGGCGCATGCAAACGTAGCGACCACGGTCACCAGGAAGTTGAAGACAGTCACCACAGCAGCTTTGACAGAACGCACTTTAAAGAGTGGATTTATAGTAGCAGATGGTCAATAATGCACTGGAAATAAAATTAACACTCATGTAAAACAGAAACAAAACTAACCGACCTTGCTTTCCAAAACCAGCCAGTGTTCCGTGACGACTAATTTCCTGGACAGGAGAACCACTCACATTAACTCAGACAAGCCACGGCATTACACAGAAAACAGCACTTCACCATCCCGCTGACTTCACCTGAGTGTTCACGTTGCGTGTTATTCTGTCGTATTCTTCATTCGCCAGTTTGGCTTTGATCTTTTCCAGACGAGCCACCAACTCAGGATTCTGCCAGTCAGAATAAAAGCAAGTTCTATTCTACCATTCTCATGAAATTGTAGCTGTGCATCAGAAGTGTCCAGGACACTTACACGTGGAGGTGGCTCATACTTGGGCAAGAACAGTGTGCTGTCGTCTAATAATTCATGAAGGTGCACTTCATGCCCTTCAATTGTAATAAATATATATATTAACACATTAACATCTCTGCTTTTTCAATGTACGACAGTATGATTTCGATCTTGTCTCACCAGCAGCTTGAAGATAGGTTTTAAGTTTCCTTGCAGTTTTAAAAGACAGGATCGTTTCTGCATCCCCATTAAGAATCGAGTGCAGTTCTTTTTGCAGGTCGTGCGGAACTGCAGGTCCCCCATCCAGCAATTCTCTGAGCCGCTCTCGGAATTTGTTTCCGACAGCAAATGAAGATGCCATCCTCCACTGAGAAACGACAAAAGAATGTATTTGGGAAAACAACCGATTAAGGCTACGAGGCTGAGATAAAAAAGTACAAAGGAGCATATTTACAAGCTAAAAGCTCACACAGAACCCTATTTGCAAACTACTGGCTCGCCGTGTACCTGGACAGCGGATATTTTTCACGAACACATCAGCGGCTGACGTTACGCCGCGACTCGAAATCGGAACGTTTCCCCAGCGTCTCCCCGAGCAAAACTTCCGGCATCTTAACTTCCGGGTTAAACTTTCACCAGAATAAAAGTACCAAAGGTAAATATCAGTTATGCAAGTACAAGGTAAACGCATTACTTTGAAAATGTAAATTATATTTAAGATGTGGCCAAACATGTCGAAACGCACAATCCCGAGACAAATTATAGTGACGTTTACATTTACATGTTTCAACTTTTATGGCGAATTGTTAGGCGTTGCCAGGTCAGAGGCACATATCGCAGAATTAAGTTGCGTGTTTAATGTTTTATGTTATTGACGGCGGATCGTGAATTTTACGTTTTGTACGCATACATTTAAATGAATAAAATTGCTGATGTTAAAATCATAAATATATTAATAGACACTGTAACTCAAATCTTACTCAAAATTGACATCTGAATATCACCTTAATTATTATATGGGCTGGTCCCGTTATGACCTTAAACCTAAATCTTTCCCTTACATTTGCCCCCTCCAAGGCATGTCACAATTCTTAAATTTATAGCGTACTCTGATTCTCTGCGAGTTTTAACATGCTCAGGCACATTTTAATTTTTGGATGGTTTGCATCCAGACCTGGCAACCGTAGTGCCATGTGAACGCCGAGCGAGATCCAAAAAAAAATGGCCGCTGCTTGTGCGCTGCGACGTGCTTTACTTTCTGCCTTTGGCAAATCTGGTAGGAGACGCTCGCAAAGAGCGGTACCGGGCGCTGCCCACTACAGGCCCGATGCCGACGCGAGCAGACTTCAAGCCCGGTGCGCCGCCTGCGGCGTTCACGACTTCCAGCAGACCCGCTTCATGTCGTCCCGGTAAGCGCCGCTGCCGCGTCTCGTGTGCGGTCCGCGCTTTACGGGCCGTTGTTGGTCTCCGCGTTTATGCGAGACGCGCTTTGAAGCTGGTTAACCTTGGCCCGAAATAGCGGGCCACTCTACACACAGTCCGCCGCAGGGAGCTTTAACCCGTATTAACCAAGAACAGGGAGCCTTGCTGGTCCCGGGTCTTGGTTAATGCGGGTTAATACTGCTCACAATGGCGCGCACACAGAGGCATTGAACTTCCATTGAATTTTCTTCCATAAAACTGCCGGTGTTCTATCATTTCATCCTATTTATCGAAACATCCTACCAAAGGCAATTGCGCATGCGCACGCCGCTATCGCACGGTTTAGTTGGAGCACACGTTATATGCAGCACCAAATACTATCAGGACATACCTGTGGTTTTTGGACAATAAAGGGTCATTATTAATATTTACAGGTAAAACACTGGTGGTTGGACAACCTGATGGGTGTTTATGACCTGTCACAACATACTTATTATTATAACAATATATTATTATAACAAGCTGCACATTTGCACAACAGTCTCTATTAATTACATGCTGCGGTAGGACAATCTGACAGAACACCTATTTGTGTTGTCTATTCGCTGCATCGAGGTGGTTTGATTTGAAGAGCAAGGTCCTTGTGAGATTGCAGACTTATCGGTGTGCATTTAAGTAGTTCCCAGGAATTGTGTTTAATATGTATTTTAGCAATGAGAGTGGAAAATTAGAGAGCATTTTACTCTCCATATTGCACACAGAGATTAGTGTTTGTAAAGTAGTACATAAAAAGGGCTTTGTGTTGTAGCAGAGGAATAAAAAGGTGAGTGTGTTTCTCATTTATGCGACATGAATAGTGTGTTGCTGGGTATGTCACTGTCAATATAACCTAGAATTGTTTATTACGTTTTACCATCTGAAAACACATTACAGAAACTTAAATTTAAGATCACTTAAGAAACCAAAAACTGCACATGTAAGCTGCTTCCCATGCACATAAGGTTTTCTGGCTGGCACCATTCATTTGGGCCGCAGAGCTTTCCACCATAACTATCGAAGAATGAGCTAGCCCAATGCTGCCAGGACGAAGTGTGAGGCGGGTGCCATTTCAGGGCGAACATTTTTTAGGCTGCGGTACAACCAGACAAGAGTATCTGCCTCTGACGTAGAGAAGATTCTAACTTTGAGTCATCATTGAGCAAAAATAAAACTGGTGACAGTGGGATATTGACTCTTAAGTAGGGCTGCACGATTTGGGGAAAAAGACATTGCGATTATTGAGATCAATATTGCGATTGCGATATGATAAAGGACACTTGCTTGTATATCAATGAAAAGTTGCATGCAAATTACTAATAGTGAAATGTTTAATTTCCAAGTGAAACATACAAACTACTTATAACAACTTGAAATGCCCAGTGCTTTCAAAATACAATATTCTACAAATTAAATAAATCACAAAAAACTCTTTTACATTACTGTCGAACGACAAACCCTGGTAAGGCTAAACAACTGTTTTGATTATATTTGGCCATTATAAAATCCCGTATTATAGTTCTTACGTTTAACCAAAATGTTGTTTGGAGGCTTTGAACACAGGGATGCATAGCTTTGCTAGCTTAGCTAAGGTTAAGATTTGAAGTAAATGAACTAAACAGCTAAGAACAGTCTAAATAGTTAATGCCTACGTTTAGCCAAAACGTTGTTTGGAGGCTGACTTGAACACAGGAATGCATAGCTTCGCTATGGCAATATGGCGGCGACGTTGGTGTACGATGCAGCGTGTCATGCGGCGTCTAACCATATGTCTCCGAATCGAAAGTCATGTGACCAAACAGGTCACATCCGACTGAAGTAAGACTTCAGTCAGCTCGCAAACTTTGAGAGAATGAGAGAGATCGGATATGTTGCCGATCCAATCCATGTACTAATCATTTAAATCGCAGCTTTTTGCGTTCATGTAATCGCACAGACTGACATTGCGATTACGATTGCGATTAGATTAATCATGCAGCACTACTCTTAAGCATGTCCTTCAAAGTGTGAGATATTTATTCCCAATACATGTGCATTAAATCCCAATCTAGCATCATAAACTTCTGTACATAGGTCAGTATAATAGTTTCTTTATAAAAGTCATTATAGAAGCATATTTTTAATCATTTCATATTCCATTTTATAATACAAAATGACACATATAAAGAAGTAGAACACATGCACGGGACATATACACTTTAAAATAAAGTATTTGAAACTTGCGTAGCACTGACACCAATTGCATTGGTTTCAAACGTGGGGGAACTGAATTGGCCAGAACGTAATATGGCTGGAGTTCAGTGTGTGCAGGTCTTGTTGTTTCTAAATGGCAGCAGGGTATTTTAGGGTGGGGGTGCAGAGGGGGGTCAGGCAGGAGTTTACAGACTCTGTAATTTATATTTATGCCCATCTGCATTTGTATCGTTTGTCTTTGTCTATCACACGTATCTCTGAATTGGCTTGTTCGTGGGGTTGAAATGCACTGGCGCAAGTGGAAGTGAACAGGCATTTAAGATGCTCATGGTGTGATGAATGTTTAGGCAGCTCAGACACCCGGACGATCCTAAACATCAGTCCACCCAATTTGCAGGTCTGGACGTTTATGGGAATTTTTTAATGCCATTTATAAATAGACAAAGAATTGAGAATTGAAACAACTTGTGTGAAATTTCTTTTACGCTCCTTTGTGGTTAGTGATTACCCTGTGCATGTCTTTTTTTGGCAGAAGCAGACCTGAGGGGAAAGTTCTGGAGACTGTGGGCATTTTTGAGGCTTTGAAACAACATGGCAAATATGAAACAGGCCAGGTATGTGAAGCATGCCAGTATCGTGGATCAACCTGAATTCATTCCCCCAAACATCATTTTAATGCCACCATGTCTCCTCTGCAGCTCTTCCTCCACAGCGTGTTCGGATACAGAGGCATCGTGCTCTTCCCTTGGCACGCCCGTCTGTATGACAGAGATGTCACTCCTCTGGCATGCGAAAGGTACAGTCAGACATCGTGACTTATCTAGTTTAGAATCGTGTTACAGTGGAAACTGAAAAAATGGCTTTCATTTGGTTTCAAGTAAAGTAGCCTAGGAACACTTCAGGGTTCTTTAAAAAAAAAAGTCATGGGATTTGAAAAGAGAATTTTCCATGCCTTGGAAAGTTTTGGAATATGAAACAAACATATTAAGTAATGAAAAAGTAGTTGAACTCTGATTGAACTCTTACAGGGACCCCTCTTACAGGGACTGTAATTGTTGTTGTTTTTTGCCAAGGAACTCACGATATGGGTCATGATACAATACGTATCCCAATATGTGTACATATTGTAATATTCTACAGTTCTCTGAAAATGTAATATTTTGCGATTTAATTCAAAGCACCCGGATTTACGGCGCCATCTATTGGCGTTGCTTACTCACTGACTAAAACGACTAAATTTGTAAAGTATTGTGTTTTGATGTTCCTGTAGCAATACTCTATCACCATATTAAATATCATGATATATATTGCTGTGTTGATATTATCTAGTTTAAAACTAGCGCAGATCTATAGTATCTTTGCTGGCTTTACGTAGTGAACCATGTCACATGGTGCTGCATGCGTTGCTTCTGTATTCCAGCACCTTTCTCCATTTAAAAGTTGTGTAAATTACAGCTGATGATCGATGCTGGAACACGATTGAGTCAATTTTACTCGGACTCAGGCTGTGCAAACTTGGAGGAAGAAACTCTGTCATTTAAGTCAAGCTTTTCAGGATTGTAGACATTTCAGAGAACATATGGTCATGAAAATTTGCCTTAGAGTAATTTGAAATGTAAAAATGTGTATGAACCCTGACACTTGCCTATGGAACAGAAGAGCTCAAAGTCACAGGTTCAGACCCCACTTACTACCATTGTGTCCCTGAGCAAGACCCTGAGTGTCATCAGGGGGACTGTACCTGTACCTACCAGTGATGGGACTAACTGCATTGCAATAATGGCATAACTGGGGAATGGGTGAGAGCTCTGGATGTCTGGGCGTCTGCTAAATTTCATGAATGTAAAATTTAAATGAATTGGGTGAAATGAACAAAGTGAAATAATCTTGCTTCATGTTCTCTTTTATCAGCAGGCCAGAGACCCCTGATACCAGTCAGTCTAAAGAGGTGAAGGGCAAAACACACACATACTACCAGGTCCTGATTGACACTAGGGACTGCCCACATATAGTGAGTCTCCTCCGCAGCTCCACTAATCTTGAATATGATCAACGATTTAATGAGAGTGTCAGTGCTGTGATTTTTTTTCTAAAGTCTGCTTGTGCTTTGTGACTCAGTCTCAGAGGTCTCAGACAGAAGCAGTGACATTTTTGGCCAATCACGATGACAGCAGGGCCCTTTATGCTATTCCAGGTGAGTAGAACGAAGGCTACTGATATAAACAGCATAAGAAGCCTCCAGATGATTCTTTCAGTCAGGAACCTTTGGCCACTGCATCTAAGGATCTGTTTCAGCGTTCGTCTCAGTTGCCTTGTTCACTCCTTTTCAGGTCTGGATTACGTGAGTCATGAGGACATCTTGCCGTATAACTCCACAGAGCATGTACCCATTCAGCATGAGCTGTTTGAGCGCTTCCTCATGTTCAACCCCTCCAAAAGTAATCACCACTTTCTTCTTCTAATTTGGCCATTGGAATGACAATGAAGACTAGTATGATGACATTGAGGGTGTGTGTGATGTATATATTTTTGGTTTCTACCATTTCTCAGACCCTTCGTTCAGCGCCAGAGACACCCTGCTAGCCTGGCAAGAGAAGAACCACCCTTGGCTGGAGCTGTCGGATGTTCACAGGGAGACCACAGAGAACATCCGAGTCACCGTCATTCCCTTCTATATGGGCGTCAGGGTACGACTGCTCCTGCTAGCATGAACGTTTCATTTTAGAGCACGTGGTTTTACATGTATGGCTGAAATTTTATATTGATCCAGAGTTGTACCGATCCTGACCTTCACCCCAGCATACGCTTTTTAAATATGTGCAGATTTTTTACAGCATTCGCATGACAAATTACATTCATAGTCAACCGTAGGTCAGCTAATATCAATACCACAGAATTTTTAGTCCCCCTTCACACGAACGAGCCATTCCAAGAATAGAGGAAGTGTTGGGGGATGGGAGAGGGAATCGTCCTTCATGCATCTGCTGTGTATGCGGTTTTTGTCTAAGGCCTAAAGATAGACTTTTCCAGTTTTTTTTTTTTTTTTTGCTCTCGGTGCCCCCTTTTCCATCTTGGTATCTTAGGAAGGCAGAAAAGAAGAAATTATTTTATTAATTACATGCATTTTTTTTCTTGTTTTCTGTTTTTACAGGAAGCTCAAAACTCAAATGTGTACTGGGTAAGTAATTTCTTTTTGGAACAATTGGGGCACAATTCTCACTGCACAATTTCAGCCATGGGACTTGGGGAGTGTTTATGTAAGGCTCTTATCGTTAAGAGGAAAAACTACCCACATTCCGTCCTATGCGGTTTCACTCCATCGTCTGTACTTTTAATACATCTTGTTCAATTTGCTGTCAGCGGACAAAGGACTAATGGACTACATAAAACAGTGGAAGTGAAGTGATTGTCATTGTGAAACACTGCAGCACAGCACACGGTGACACAATGAAATGTGTCCTCTGCTTTTAACCATCACCCTTGGTAGTGGCAGCCATGACAGGCGCCCGGGCAGCAGTGTCTGGGGACGGTGCTTTGCCCAGTGGCACCTTGGCGGCTCGGGATTCGAATCAGCAACCTTCTGATAATGGGGCCGCTTCCTTAACCCAGCACTACCACTGCCATTGCTAGGCCACCACTGCCCTGGACTACGTTCCTTTTGGCATTGGAGCTGTCAGTGCTGCTGCTGTTGCTGCTTTATGGAATTTGCTCCCCTCTGACATCCACAGTGCTTCTTCTTTCTGAATATTTTCAAGAGTCCTATTTATTTTCTAAGGCATTTGGGCACTGAGCTGATATGTGTGAAATGTCCTTGGGTTCCTTGCAAGGCGCTATAGAAATCTAAGTATTATAAAACATGCTTAGACTTCTTGTGACAGCAGCAGGCCTAATTCCACTTACGTCTTTGTACCATTTTACATTGTGTTAACTTTCATCTGCATCTTTGGCAGAAGAGAGATTACCTTCCTAGATGGATCCCCAAATGTTTCTATGATTCTGTTTGATGGATTGATCTAAATATGATTGGTTTGTGTAAGACATTGACCAATGCAGTTTTATGTTTTTTTTTTGTTTTTTTTTTTGCCCCCTTCTCTATTCAGTGGAGGTACTGTATTCGACTGGAGAACCTGGGCCACGAGGTGGTGCAGCTCAGGGAGAGGCACTGGAGGATCTTCAGTCTCTCAGGAACGCTGGAGACTGTCCGTGGACGAGGAGTGGTTGGCAGAGTGAGCAGAACATGCCATTTATGTCACAGGAAGAAATTTCTCCAATACCTATGTGTTTAAGTAACTGTTTTAGGCCCAGCGGCCCCAGGGCCAATAATTCAATTTATCCAGTAGGAAATAAAAAATAAAAAAAACAAGCTTTGATGTTTCTCAGGCCCCCGGAGCCTTGTCTTTAACCTTTCACCCCTCTTCAGCTGCGTTAATTGAGATGGATTTAGTATGTTTCCTGGTTGTGTTTTTTTTTTTTTTTTAACCTGCTCCATTTTTCTAAATCACCTTTAAGCATGACATTTAATCAACATTCACCGTTCATTCATTTATCTTATTGCCCATGGCAATTTTTTTTCTTTTTCATTTTTAATCCCATATTTCTGGCTATTTTGAGCTCAGGAAGTTCTATTAAGATACAAAATTCTCTCTTTTCTGTCAGGAACCTGTGCTGTCAAAAGAGCAGCCAGCCTTTCAGTACAGCAGCCACGTGTCTCTACAGGCTCCGAGCGGACACATGTGGTGAGTCACGGCACTAGCTGGGAGGAAGCCAGCAGAACTTCTACATAAATATATGCTTAAATGTCCATCTAATAATACTTTTCTCTATATATATATATGTTATTGTTATTTTTAAATGTACTTTATTTTGCTATGACCCAGTGAAGGTCATTCATTTAAAGCACTTGTGCACAGATGCCCAATAACGTGTTTTAAAAGATGTAGGAATAGTTAAATAAGAAATTCTCAAAATCTTGACATATATCACAAATACTAATTCTGCATCCCAGAATATTTCTTATATTTTGCTAACAGGAGTTGGTACAAGTCCTCTTCCTTTTTCACTGTGGATTCAGCCACAATGGTGGCAACAGAAAATTCTGGTCTGTTTTTTCATGGTTTGGCTGAAAATATTCAAGCAGAGGGTCCTCCAGGACCAGGATTGAATTGGAGTCCATCATTCCACGATAAGCCGATGCTTTTCAGGCATCTGTATGCAAGACCTTTCATTTGAAGTGATGAAGTCTAACCACTGTCCAGAGACAACTCTGAAGGCCCTAACATGAGACAGATCTAGAATTTTACAATTACATTATTGCATTCATAAGACTCTTTTATCCAGAGTTTAAATCAAGATGGGGTAGAGCGGGGCTTTCCAGTCTTTTGGCATCTTACAGGATTGTTACTTAACAGTCTAGGTGTCTTTAATCATCTCACCGTCTTTTATATTTGAAAGAGGGAAAAGATTATCATTCTGTGGCATCATTAAGATTTGTAATAACGAGGCGTTAATGCATTTATATTGACTAATGTTTGATTTGTGCAGGGGGACATTTCGCATTGAGAGGACAGACGGGTCCCACTTTGATGTGCGAATTCCACCCTTCTCGTTGGAGAGCAATAAGGACGACAAAGCGCCCCCTACCGGTTACCCTCTGTAATAGATGACAATATTTTTTCTCCGATCTCATGCTTTTTTTTTTTTTTTTTTTTTTCCCTGAACAAATAATATGATAAAGGTTGTGGACAATGTATTTAATAGTTCTGTGCTTCCAAATTGTGTAGCCATTCTTAATATTTTGAGAGTATTATGGCCTGCAAAAGCCAGGGCACCGCTGCTAACTAGAAAAGCTCCCAGCTGGTCAAGTGAATTAATGCGGAGCATCTGACTGGTGACTGGATGTGAAGGACGGAAGGGTGACTCCACCACTGAGCTTCGAGGGACCGAAGCAGACTGATCTGATGACTCAACGTCATGGCAGAAACAGTTCAGTATTTACATTTGAAAACCTTGACCCTCTTGCCCATATAAGGACGTGGAAGATGGAACAGTTCCGTTTCTATGCGTAAGGGCTGCTGGGATGTTTTTAGAACCATTTTGAAGTCTGAAATTGACATGCGCATTTTCTTTGGTATTGTTCTTGATTGAGTTTCTCTCAGGAAGCTCAGATGTAATAAATACCATGTATTGTAAATAGTCTGTAAAGGCAAAAATAAATGTAATTTTTTTGGAAAATATCAGATGCTTATTTTTTTTTTTTTTTTTCCAGAATCTCTAAAATCAATTGGGAAGTCTGGAGGTATATAAAAGTGATAAAGGAATATATAGAAGAGAAATTATGTATGATAGCGACAAATATGATTACTAAAACCTGATAAAGGAATAAGTATGGGATTAATGCACTTTTAATACATACCGTAGTGGAAAGTACAGATAGATATTAATCCCAAAAGGACGTTTATACAGTACAAGCCAAACATTTGGACACACCTTCTCATTCACTCATGTGTTTTATTCTTATTTTCATGACCATTTACATTGGTAGATTCTCACTGACTGCATCAAAACTATGAATGAACACATGTGGAGTTATGTACTCCACAAAGAAAGATGAAATAACTGAAAACATGTTTTATATTCTAGTTTCTTTGCTCTGATTACTGCTTTGCACTCTTGGCATTCTCTCGATGAGCTTCAAGAGGTCGTCACCTGAAATGCTTTTCCAACAGTCTTGAAGGAGTTCCCAGAGGAGTTCCTTTCACTCTGAGGTCCAGCTCACCCCAAACCATTTGGATTGGGTTCAGGTCCGGTGACTGTGGAGGCCAGGTCTCCACTTTTTGTTAAGTACATAACTCCACATGTGTTCATTCATAGTTTTGATACCTTCAGTGAGAATCTACTAATGTAAACGGTCATGAAAATAAACACATTGAGCTTTTGGCCAGTACTGTATATGTGTATATGTGTAGATACAGTAGTAACAGTTACTTTTAAGGTTTTTACTTTTAAATCATAAGGTTGTAAGGTGCCACGTTTGTTGTCTGAAGTGCTCAACTGTGCACTAGATGTCAGTGTTTTATTTGCAGAGAGTAGCCCACTTGCTGCCCAAGTGGAGTTTTTCCATCCCTGCAATAAAGCTCATATATATATATATATATATGCATACATGCCTAAACATGTACGTCTTCTACCTACCTACCTACCAAAAAAAAAAAAAAAAACATAATCACAACCTTCTTTAATATGTAGTTAACAGACACGTTTTCCTTATCTGTTTTGAGAATTGGGTCCTTTTGTTCAAGGTCTTTTTATTATTATTATTGACCCATTATAATAGTTGTGCATAATTAAAATGATTGGTGTTATGAGCATGTTTCTTGCAAACGACCCGCTCCACGATGGAAGCGGGTCGGTAGTCTCTCTGAACACCTAAAGGAGACGTAGCTGCGTGCGCGACCCCTCCCAGCGGCGCCTCGCGCGGGACCGAACCTGCCGCGCGCGCCCGCCCGCCCGCGCGCGCGCGCGTCCGTCCGGCCCGGCGGCTGGATTATTATTCACCGCGGCGACGACGATGCGACGCGGGGAGCGCGGTAAGGCGGGGCGAGCACTTCTCCCGCGCCCTCCGGCTGGCGCAGGGACTGGCCAGCGTGGATTATTTCGCCCCGCCGCGCCAAGACGGACCGAATAACGGGAAGCTGCCGTATTTCTGCAGCGCCGCTGTCTACGTTTTACTACACTCTGTTTGAGCGGCTGCGCGGAGGACGGCTGGACACGGGGACGTGGAAATGCAAAGTTGACGCGTGGGATTGCGCGTGCAGCGGGAGTTTGGCGCGATCCGCGGGACCGTCCGTCCGTCCGTCGTGCGCCCCCTCCCTCCACTGCGGCCATGCTGCGTGCGCCAGCGGCCGACCTCTTCCCAACTTGAGGGGCTTTTCTCCGAGAATCGGACACTGTGTGTTTTAAGGTCACCGTCTATTGATAATTTTTTCCCCCTGTTGACGTTTGACGTCGGGGTGTCGGAAGTTCCCCAACTTTTGGTTAAGTGCGCCTCGTTATTTTAATGGGCGTCCGCCGCGGATGAAGTCCTCAGAAAGGGGTTGCCAGGTGCGCTCCCTTCGCAGCAGGTTTTCATTTGGGGAAAACAGGTCTGTATGTTCAATGAGCGAAACAGGAATGGGAATGAAAATAGTCTCGGCTGCATAGTTGCAATTTATTTGATGTCAGACGTAATCAAAGGGAATTCTTAGTCCACTGTGACAAGGACACGAATTGCTTGGAAATACGCGGCCGGACCGTGGGACGCGGGAAGCCCTTTCTGCCTAACAACAGCAATTGGTAGGCAATCGCCAGGACACGATGAAGCGACTATAAAACCTGTCCCCTTTGCCACTTGCGAATAACCCATTTTCTTCTTTATGCACAGGACGTTAACGACCTGGCAACATGTCCTGAGTGACGTTGCATTTAACTGTCAGGCGTGCCACGCGTAATGGGTAAGAAAGTAAGAAGTGATCTTACCCTGTCTGTTGTCATACCCTGTCTGTTCTCATCTGGGTGCTTTGTGTCACAGCGGTGCAGAAAGCGGCCCAGCTGGCTATCGTAATGCTGTTTTCGTCTGTTTACTGCCAGTTGTATTCCGGATGATTGCACGTCAGGCCCGCCTTTCACTGTGTCTCATGGTGGTCCGGTGGGGGATCCAGTCCCATGAGCTGTCCGTAGCTCATGTGTGTCGGGGAAGGACCCGGTAAACGGCAGGAGAGAAAAGATGGGCGGGAAGCAGGCGAAGGGGGCTGAGGCCAGCCCCAGCCCTCACCACGGATGGAAAAGGACCCCGACGAAAGAGAGGAGCGATTTATTCACCTCACTCATGGTGCGGTCAGGGGAAAGACTGAGTCGTGGTGGGACCCCTCCACCCTACCAGCGGCGTATCGGGATGATTCAAGAGATGATGATGGCGGCCAAACAAGGCAAACAGGACGAAGCGACTGAGATGCTGAAAACACTCCGACAGGTAACTGGGGGTCCGATGCTTTATTTTTATATTAGAAATATTATCCTGCTGATTTACTTCAGACCTGATCCTCTTAAATAATCCACATCTGGACCAAGATGCAGGGACAGTGATTGGCCTAGCTGGAAAGGAAACGGAACCGTAGCCAGAAGGTTGCAGGTTCGAACCCCGAACCGGCAAGGTGCCACTAAGTAAAGTACTGTCCCCACACACTGCTCCCCGGGCGCCTGTCATGGCTGCCCACTGCTCACCAAGGGTGATGGTTAAAAGCAGAGGACATATTGTGTCACCGTGTCACTGTGTGCTGTGCTGTGCTTCACAATGACAATCACTTCACTTTCACTAGTTAGTTGTGTTAGTCACGTTATTACAGACTATGGCTACCATTATTTTTTCACATATTGGGGTTCAAATCCTGATCCACCAAGGTGCCACTGAGCAAGGCAACGTCCCCACACACTGTCATGGCTGCCCACTGCTCACCAAGGGTGATGGTTAAATACAGAGGACACATTTCGTTGTGTCACCGTGTCACAATGACATTCACTTTCAGATAATAAGTGTTTTTTTTTTTTCATTTTTAAATCATTATTAATATCGTTTTATTAATCTATTTTATATTATTAGTAACGTTTTTGTTAATCTATTTTATTGAACAAAATGTCTATCTTTTGTGCTTGAGTGCAGGTGTGCAAGTTATTGTCTCATTGTCTTATCGACAGAGCTGCTAGGCCACAATTTTCTGTCTCATTCAGCTTTTTGCCTGGACCAGGACTCAACTAGCACCCAGTCTGGTGAACACGGAAGCTTAGACAATACGTACAGTAGGGAGATTCCATCATGATCATTGTGTCCAGAGCAACATTAGGGTGTGAGGATTTTAGCTGGTTTTGCCGCTGGGCTTGTATTACCCGGTGCTCTTTGTCACCAAGATATCAGCTTCGGGCTCTTTGTTCTTATCCGGCACCCATTAGGAATGAACCCGATGTAACCTGCTGCCGCCCGGGAGTGACGTGGTGGCTCTCTCTGCTCGCTCTCTCTGGTAATAGGTGCAGACCGGTGACTTGGTAAAGCGGCGCCCTGTCCATCGTCGGAGATAACCGTCCGTCATGTACCGCCACTGCTTAATAAAGTCTGTGTGTGTGTTCTTCTCGTCTCCTGATGCGGGCATGGCTGGGAGAGCTGCCCCCGAGGCTCAGCTTGCCTGCACTGTTGATGCAATTAAGGGGAGCCGAGCGATTTATTACTCGGCTGTGATGCCATTCTGCAGCGAGACGGCCAGCGGTACGGAGCGATTCCACGTTACTCTCCCGCCGTACGTGCATACGTGCAGGGACGTGCATATGTGACGCCGCGGCTGTATCTGGGTCAGCATCGCTGGCCGAGTCCCCGATCAACTGCAGGCCCTTCGCAGCTCCATACGAGGGCAAAAAGTGAAGTGATTGTCACATGTGATACACAGCAGCACAGCACACGGTGCACACAGTGAAATTTGTCCTCTGCATTTAACCCATCACCATTGGTGAGCAGTGGGCAGCCATGACAGGTGCCCGGGGAGCAGTGTGTGGGGACGGTGCTTTGCTCAGTGGCACCTTGGCGGATCGGGATTCGAACCGGCAACCTTCTCAGGTTTCAGAGCCTGTTTGCTGCTCGCTCCACTTGGCCACCCCGGAAAACACGCGGATGCATGGACCCTCGGCAAAGACTTCCTTGAGGATGTCCTCAAATCGACAACAGATGTGAACTGGAAACACTTCAGAGTCTCCCGGGTTGACAACACGACTGCTGATGCCGCCTGGCCGTCGTAATACGCACTTTTAAAAAAAGATCATCTGGCCCATGCATCTTTTGTTCGCTGGCTGCCAGGTGCACCTTGTTGCCCGGAAACCGTGGGGGGGCGGGGGGGGGGGGGGGCGGATCTTTGATTAAATGGGAATTGATTAATTAAAGTGCGGCTCTGAGAGCTAATGCAGCGGAAGGGTTTTTCATTTTTTCGTGACAGTCCGCGGCTTTGATGCGATGGTTTGGTGACCTGTGCCGGCAGAGACCCCTTAGCCCCACCGCAGTCACCTTTCCAGTCCAACAGCCCTCGTTTGCGGTATATTTATTCATATTTAATGCCTAGTCGCATGAAAAATGGATGGATTTCATGTTTCCAGGCAAACGTCTCCTCATCCCTCTTTTTTTTTTTCCGGTTCTTGCCGCGTTTGAGCCTGAGCCGCCCCTCCTCCCGGGCACGGGGCCCTGATTGGCGGTCCTTTCATTCGCCCTGTTGCTTTGTAGATTAATATACCCAGTGATCGCACACGAATCGCTTACTCAGGGCTCTCAGCACACAGCCTTGCGACGCTCCCTTTCGTGCGGCGTATTTAGCCTCCGTTCTTTCAGCCCCGGAGGCTGTTTATTCCCCCCGCAGTTTGTCCGACGGCCAAATTATATTTAGCTTTGATTGATGGACACACTAGTGCTTCGCAGGCCTATAAGACCAGCAGGCACCAGCGCGCCCGGAGGCAGCCTCAGGGGTGCAGCCCACTGTGGTCCATCCTAAGTCAACAGTGAAGAGGTCCCTGGTGAACAGTGACATTTTGCTACAGATCTTTCATTCGCACCCGCCGTATGTTCCAGCGCGCTGGCCGTAGTTCTGCGAAATCCAGTTCGCGCTGTCACGTCTTGTTGGCGCCATGGGAGGCTCTTCCTCGGTGTCATGTTTCCATGACTGCTGCATCTGTCTTTGCCCGGATCGGTTTGTGTCCGGATTGCCCTTTTTACATCATGTCCTTGTCAGCTTCCGCCGTGAAGGCCCAGAACTACGACTGTAGGTGTATGGACTGCTGCTTTTGGCTTTTGGTTTTGGTCGTTGTGCCTCGGTTCTCCGTGTCATCTCACCAAAAATAATGAGTGAAGGACAGACATTTCCGACCCTGGGCTCATGAACGAGGCATCGGCAGAGGAGGAGGACGGGGACTGGCGGTGTGCCCAGGCGGTCCCCTCCATCACGTGACTGTTGGACTGGGGAACAAAATGTGGATGACTGGGCGCTTTCTTCCCACCATGGAGAGCTGGTCAAGAAGCTGCAACGAATAATCAGAGGAAGACACACCCCTAGCTGCCTTCCCCCACCAATACTGCCGGGTTCGGAGGTTCTAAGCTGCTGCTTCTGAGCTGCTCCCCTTACGAAAACAAACGTATATTGCTATGTACTAGACTTTATATTGCAATACATTGGTAAATATATTTCAATATATGAGAAACTTCCCCATATATTTGCAATGCCTTTTTCAATATATAATCTCATTTAATAATATATTAAATAGTATAACAATGTATTTATTCAATATATGAAATTGGCAATAATTGCAGTATTTTCATATATTGTTATATATCCTATTGTCATATATTTGCTTACATATTAAATATATTATTCTAGAATATATCAACATATATTACTATGTACCATTCACAACATATGAATACACACGGAATATATTGTCACATAATATTTTTGTTGGGTATGGGTAACTCCACCTCTGCAGCTTATCAGTGGGAGATGCCGCCGGCCCCCGCTGGGGTTCCTTATTCACGATGGCCAGGTTACATAGGCGTATATCCGACCCAGACTAGGAACAAAAGGCAGACAGGGGGATAATCAGGGGAAAACAAGACACACTCGGTTCCACGGTGGCACCTTGCCGAAAATCTGTTCGCGTGCACATTTTCTGGCTCCAGAACATAGCTGGGGAATGGTGACGTCACGATGCACCACCAGGTGTCGTGTTTACTGTGAATACGAACGCAAGAGGAGACTGTCTTGACACACCATTTTCTCTGATCATCAGCTTTTAATAGTCAGAGTCAAACTACTGGTCCATCTGCTAGCCAGCCTGCCATAATATCTCTCAATATAATATATATATATATATATAATATATAATATTCAATAACAATCTGTTATTGAGGGGCAGTGGGCTTGTAATCGGAATTGCGGGTTTCAATCCCAAACCGGCAAAGTGTCACCGAGGTCCCCATGTGCAAAGTACCGTCCCCGCACACTGCTCCCCGGGCGCCTGTCATGGCTGCCCACTCTAAGGGTGACTGGTGAAATGCAGAGGACATTTATTTGTGTGCACCGTGTGCTGTGCTGCAGTGTTTCACAATGACAAAAACGTTCACGGTCACTTTTCACGTTCGGTGGACGTTGTTGGGGTTGGTCTTCCATTTCAGGGCTTGTGTGAAATTGGCCTTGTGTGTCGGCTTTGTTGAACACTTGCACCACACTTGGCCTGTATAATGTTTTATAAAGAGTCTGTCTGGTTCAATTATTAATAGCCTCTTTTCTCAATCACTCTCAAGGATTTAGGAATGGAGTCGACCTCCCTGGACGACGTCCTTTACCGATACGCCAGCTTCCGCAACCTTGTGGATCCCATCACGCACGACCTCATCATCAGCCTGGCCAGATACATTCACTGCCCGAAAACGGTAAGATGTGGGTCTTATGGGGGCAGGTTTTTTTTTTTTTTTGCACGCAGGAAAGATTCAGAAGACTGTTCGCAGTATTTAGGCCTTCATCATGCCGAAGCGTCAGGTTATTCTAATAAAACTGTCGGAGCAGGAATATCCGTTTTCACACAGCGCACAGAAAGCAGGAGGGGAGGACGGAACGAGGGCAGACGAATCTCCGGCAGTGTTGTGCGAACAGATGAGTCACTCACTGACCTGGCAGCTCTCGGAAGAGGCTGGCGCTGACGTCGCTGAGCCCCCCATCAGCATCGGCGCGCCTGGTCTGCTTCCAGAAAAGACACTTTTTTTGTGGATGGACACCAGTACATTTTTTTATTTTATTGCTGAGGGGGGGCAGAACATTCTCAGCAATAGGCTAAAACGAAAACAGTCTTCATATGTTTGAAAAGATGCATATGAATATACAGCATATAATTTACTACTATTCAGGAACTCTAACACAATGCACAAATGTCAAAACAATATGAAATCATATAAAATTGGGTGGTGGTAGCCTAGTGGGTAAAACACTCGCCTATGAACCAGAAGACCCAGGTTCAAACCCCACTTACTACCATTGTGTCCCTGAGCAAGACACTTAACCCTGAGTGTCTCCAGGGGGGGACTGTCCCTGTAACTACTGACTGTCAGTCGCTCTGGATAAGGGCGTCTGGTAAATTATGTAAATGTAAATATAAAAGGACAACTTTTATAAGCTGCAGACATTTGACGGGAACAACCCCTGACAGGAACAGACACACACACATTTTTAAAGCCAATTTATGAACACACATAATGTGTGTAATGTGTGTTTGTAACACATACCTCTCTGTTACAAGCTTCATTAAGCCACTGGGATGGGAAATACTTAATTAATTAACCGTGTGAAGAAACGCAAACATTCAGCTCTCTTTAGCTGGAGACCCATCATGACCGTTCCCTCCCAAATCCTCCATTTTTCCGGTGATTACCGCAGCCGGTCCTGATCTCCCCCGCGCCAGATAACAGGCCAGTGTGCCTGTTTGTGTTTCGCCGTCGAGGGAGGGAGCGGGACGCGGCACGCCGCCTCGCCCGTCTGCCCGCACCGCAGCCTCGGGGCGCAGAGTGGATGATTATCCTGCCAGGGGACCCGCTGTCTGACCGCAGGGGACCAGGCGAAAAATGACCGGCCATGTGTTACAGTTGTAGTCGGCCCAGAAGCGCTGGCTGCTACCTGCTGTCTGTTCCCGACCTCTCCGTTAATTACGTTTTTCGCTGTGGTTTTGAATAGCTTCGTAGGATTAGAGATCTGTTGGCGACGGTCTCTCTCAGCGCCTCAGTGTTACTGCGTTCACAATGTTCTCTTTTTTTTCCCATTTATTCCAACGTCTCCTGCTTGATTAATGTCTCACCCTCGGCTTTTATTGTTCACCACCACAGGAGGGGGACTCCCTGGGCGCCATGGAGAAGGTGTGTCGCCAGCTGACCTACCACCTGAGTCCGCATTCGCAGTGGCGGCGCCAGGGTCTGTTGAAGAGGAAGCCGCAGGCATGGTGAGGGTTCCGGGCCGAGGCGGTACGGGGCAGCTGAGGGGACCGGCGCGTCACGTGGCAGGGCGCGGGCATCTGCTGCCTCGCCCTTCACACTCCACAGCACCCCGATCAGGGGTTCTGTGGGGTCGGCAGCCCATCCGAGTGGGCACGGGAAAATAAAACCCTCCTTTTATCAGTCGGGTGGTAGTAGCCTAGTGGGTAACACGCTCGCCCAGGATCCAGAGGACACAGGTTCAAACCCCACGTACTACCACTGTGTCCCTGAGCAAGACACTTGACTGTCCCTGTAACTACTGATTGTAAGTCGCTCTGGATAAGGGCGTCCGATATATGCTATAAATGTAAATCAATCACAGCTTTTTATCTGCCGTCTCTGCCTCGTCTCGCTCTGCTTGTTTGTGGCATTTCCTCCATGCAACTGAAAATGATTCATTTTGGCCAAAACATATTTTTTTGCATCTCGGGGTAAGCAACCAGACTGAATCATTACGTGGCTGGTCATCCTTCCGCTCCCTTTCTAGCCTGCACAGTCTTCCCCGAGAGACTAATGAGGATGCAAACGCCACGGCAACGAGAGCTTCAGGCTCCCGAGAGCTGGAGCTGTGATTCTTTCCCGGGCATTACTATCACTTCCCTGCGTTTCATTACTGCCCCCGTCAGCGGCGTTTCCACGTGGGGCCGGCTCTGCCGGTGAATAAGTGTTTACTCGGCTAAATGAGTCAGATGCAGCATCAGTTCCCCAGGCTCACGCCGCTGCTGGCTCCGTGCTTTCTTCCTGACAGACAGCGCTGGTCTTTATGGCCAATGTGAGACTCTCCATCCCTGCAGCTGCTTGTGATGCAGTGTGTGTGTGTGTGTGTGTGTGTTTGTAAAAAGACGATGCAGAGCATTTATGGAATTTGTTTTGTGGCCAATCGAGACAGCCGGACTCCCTTGTGCTGTGGCGAGGAATGCCGGGATCAGAACCTTTCATGTTCCACAACCTTCCCTACTGCAGTCCTCCCATTGTCTAACGTTGTCTCCATTCCGTAATCCAGCTAAAACGGGCATCAGCCGCTCTCCGTTAATGCCGCCATTTTTTTCTTTATTACGAGAGGGTGCCGTGCTTCTGTCTCTGCATTTTTGGTGCTTGTAATAGGTGAAGTATTTTTTTTTCTCTCTGGAGAGTTAACTCCTTTATTATTGCTTCCTCCACGTGACATGACTTCCTACATCTTACAACAGCCATTGCGAAGTACGGTGTAGATTTCTAGTTCTAGCCGTGATGCACATTGCTCTAAGCACTGGTGTTCTCTAAGTGAGTGGACCTCAGACCAATTCTCAGGGACGATGAATGTCACATCTTGCAAGCAAAAGCTATGGAAGCTAATACACAATTAAGGTGTTCACAGGTAATATATGTAATGTAGTGTAACTACATATTATACAAGGTTCACAGCACTGCCAGGACGGAAGCATCTCTCGTCTACCACGGAGGAAAAGAAATTGTAGGCGGCCAAATTTTAGTTAAAAACATGTTGACTCATTTGTTCCCAAGAACACTTCATTTGAATCAAGCCATGAATCTATGATTAACGTACTAAATTTGCCATTAAAAGGAGCCAATAGCCTGTTGCCTGTTTTTTGTTTTTTTTTTCTTCTCAGACTCCCTCCTGGCCAATGACGCAGTTTCATTAATGCGTTCAGCCAGAGTCTTCAGTGCAGGGTGTCATTAGCAGGGGGCTGGATGCGTATGAGAGTGGTGACTCCATAATGTCTGATGGAATTTGTCTCGGCCCTCTGTGACCTCCAGACACCCCTCACAGCACTGCTGTTGGGTGTTTACTGCAGCAGACAGGAGGCCTCCATATTATATCGGAAATTAAATGATTAAAGACGTGAAGTCCAGGCTGGGCTTCAGGCTACTTGATTTTATATTCTGAGGTCAGGAACTTTCCACTGATGTTTTTCGAGTAATTCACAGAAGAAAACAGTCACAGGTATGGATACTTGAAGGTCTAAATAGATTGAAAACAAAAAGATCATGAAACCATCTAGATCAAAATAGCTCATCTATTGAACTTGATTTTAAAGATACTGTTTGGTTGCTGCAGGTCTAATGGGGCAGCAAGGGGCAGTGGTGGCCTAGCGATTACGGAAGCAAAGCACCGTCCCCACACACTGCTCCCCGGGCGCCTGTCATGGCTGCTCACTGCCACTCATGGTGATGGGTTAAATGCAGAGGACACATTTCACTGTGTGCACCTTGTGCTGTGCTGCTGTGTACAGGGCAGTGTTCGCCTTGCGGTTAAGGAAGCGGCCACGTAATCAGAAGGTTGCCGGTTCGAATCACGATCCGCCAAGAAGCCACTGAGGTGCCACTGAGTAAAGCACCGTCCCCACACACTGCTCCCCGGGCGCCTGTCATGGCTGCCCACTGTTCACTAAGGTTAAAAGTAGAGGACACATTTCACTGTGTGCACCATGTGCTGTTATGCTGCGAATCACAATGGCAATCACTTCACTTTAATGTCAATGTAGCTGTGCTTTCCTTCCCCGGAAAAAATGAGTCAGACCCATGAGTGCATCACGACTTAAAGAATGTATAAAAGTGATGCTGATCTCTGTGGATCAGAACAAAACCTGGCACACTAACGGAGCCTTCGGTGAATGTTTCCTTTTGTTGTGGGCGAATCTCCTTCGGATTAAATATTAAAACTGGCACTAGAGGAACTAATATTTACACAGTTTATTTATGTAATAGAATAATCATCCTGATGTTAATGTATGTGTGTGAGGGTTGGGTTGGTTCCTCTCCGTCTGGGCCGCCTGGGATTTGTTCCCAGCAGCTGCAGCGCTGCACACTCGGGTCCGAGTGAAACAGCCGGTCAATACGAACCTGGCAGGGCCGACAGTGGGACGATGTGGAGCCGAGCCAGCACTGACTGATCACACCTCACTTCAGTCTCCTCTACTGCCTCACACCTCTCTCCTCGCTCTGAAACCCTGATCCGCCCCGGCCTGTCTGCGAGAGGGAGACTGTGTGTTGGAGTCAGTGATAATTAGTGAATCTTTGTGCGACTCATGAGACAGGAGACACACTCGCGCACACACACGCTTGTCTGTTAACTATTATAACTGCTCCTCGCTCACACACACACACACAGGCCGGTGTATGTGGCAGCTAGCAGTAGTGTGTGTGTGTGTGTGTGTGTGTGCGTGTAAGAGAGAGAGAGAGCTGTAATGCCGTCATCTCTCAGGCATGTCTGAAGGCTTTCTCATGTGCCTTTTCTATCCCTCTTCCAAATTCTCCCACATCCTTTCCCTCCTCCTCTGCTATTTTCCCACTATCCGTCCTTTCCTGGATCATCCTGTTTCTTATCATTCAGATCCATTTAGCTGAGGATCCCTGCTCAGCAACATTACCGTTCAATATTACTGCATATTCACGTTTCATGTCCACTTCTCTTGCTCGGCTGCTTTTTCCCCCTCCTGCGCTGTGTTAGAGAGCTGACGGGGGGTCTGATTATGTGGCGCAGCATTGTTTTTTTTTTATCTCTCCTTCTCTGCTCTTTTCGCCTTTTTTTTCTCTTCTTTATCTCGTTCAGTATGGAGCCTCACTCTAGCAAGGGCCTTTTTTCATCTGGCCGTTGCGTTCACCACCACAATAATAATAAAACCTGCCGTGGAACGGTGAGCTCCATTGAGACTTTTTTTATTCAGCATCACTATTATATATATAAATATATCTCCTATTCACAGCCAGTAGCAGTTCCAGGGCTGTTCTAAGTGATATTATTATGTGCACTGAAAAGATGTGCAGTTTCAACTTTGGACTGAAAAGGCCAGAAAAATAGTCTTTTATGATGGCCACATGTCACTTTAAAGCATAATAAAATTCATTACATGTATTGCTGGGAAAGTTCTCTGGAATTAAATGGTTCCTTTGAATTATTCGCTTCTGCATTGTGGATTAGTGGTGCTCAGCATCCTGAAGTAGCAATCTGTTCATTCTGCTGAGTCAAATCAACACAATTAATAGGTTTAATTAAGCAACAACAAAGTGAATGTGGACAGCATATCATGTCTTTTTAGTGCAAGCTTGTGGATGCACTTTGAAAGGCTCCCTGTCTCCCACACCTTCTCATCCACGAAGTGTTCTCCCTTGCTCAGCGAAGAGGAAGTGGAAAGATTTAAATTTGTCGTCTGCTGTGTGCTCACCTGCTACTGGGTGATAATTGATCTCGGGAGAGTCTGATGGAGTGAGAACAGGGTTCAGTCGGTTGCAGGGGCAGAAGCGCGGCAGGAAAAAAAATGATTTGCTAATTTTTTAAAACAAGACCTTTTGATAAATGAGACCTTTCAGAATTTGAACCTTTCAGCAACCACTGCTGCCCTCCTACACTGGCATTTCATTTTTTCCCCATTGCAGTGCATTATCAGCAATCATCATTGAGCCGCATTACTGGAAAAAGCTACATGCATGCATCACGATTAACAGCCTCAGATGATTATTCTGCATGAAAACAAGCATAATTGATCATAAAACAAGTTTTATTATGTATGCATCCTGAAAAGGACATTGGCGATGGAGAAATATGAATATTTGAAGGGCATCTGAAGGCCTGTGGTGCTCGGCGGGCTTCTCAGGGTTACAGTACCCGCTGAAACATGAGCCGCGGTCGGGATGGGATGACGCAGGCAGCAGAGCGAAGCCTGCTTTAACACAGCGCTCCTCAGACAGGCACGCAATCACGTTATCTCAAAGTGACCATGGCCGCCCTGGATTAAATTCCAGCCAAATTGTCCACTAATTGAAATCTTTTTTTTTTTTTTAACGTCCCTCCTGCTTCCACTCTCCAGTTCAACACACTCACGTAATATGAAAAAGGTTTGGTGAAAAATTACATTTGTCTAGACGTTTGCAAAATGTTATGCTAGCTAAATGTGTCTGAAAGTATAACATTAGCAAAACATGGTGTGAACCACCCTATAAAGAGGCTGTCAAGTTTCCCAGACAGTTTGGTGTGATAAGTTGGTTTGATTCTGTCTGTCATGAACGTGCAAATAAAATACAATTACTTTTATCATTACTGGGTGTGGATTAAGTAATAGAAATATCTAAATAACTCGTCTTTCTTGAATAAAGCATGCAAGGGCCATATTTTACCAGTGCTGTTAAGACTTGGAGTGTCACACCACATCAAGTCTGTCTTCTGGATTTACGTGAACAAATAGATAATAAATAGAAGAAAGGACTGCATGCTAGTATCTCTATCTTGGAGGAGAAAACGAAATACCCACCACGCTCTTTTAGTTTGACTTTTATTATTTATGGCACCAAGAAGACACAAAAAGCTCGATGATTACCTGAAAGGGGCAGACAGAGGTGTGGGATTCTAGGTCTTTCAAGTGTCAAGGTGTTTTATTTACTTTTTTTTATATATTATCCAGACTCAGATTTGGTATAATTTGCTCTTTATAGATCCATATTTGTTGGCGTTTTCTGTTCAATAGAATCATTAAAATGCATTAGTAAATCTTAAAAAAAAAAGAAATGGCATTTATGTATTAAAAAGAATATTTGTTGTATAAATTATTCACTAGATTCTTTTCAGAAAAACGTGATTCCGTCAGCGTCCCGTGCAATGATAATTATGCATATGGATGCATTTCATTTGAAATGAAAATTCTCCTCTCTTGTCGCTTTCTTTTCCTGTAGTTTGAAGTCGGTTTTGTCCGTGCCCCCCCCTGGCGGGGCTCTGGACCTGTCTGGCATCCCGCTGGGCGTGAGGGACATGGAACGCCTGTGTGCTTTCCTGCAGCGCCACGCCTCCCGCGTCTGCAGCCTGGAGCTGGGCTTCACCGACCTCACGGACGAGGCCTTCCTGCTGCTGCTGCCCACGCTGGCCGCGCTGCCCCGCCTGGAGACGCTGGCGCTCAACGGCAACCGCCTGACCCGGGCCGTGCTGAAGGAGCTGACGGACACGCTGAAAGACCCCGACAGCTTCCCCAGCGTGACCTGGATTGACCTCGGGAACAACGTGGACATCTTCTCCCTCCCGCAGCCCTTTCTGGTCAGCCTGCGCAAGCGCTGTCCAAAGCAGGGCAACCTGCCCACTATCCTGGAGTTCGGGGAGAGCCAGGCCAGCGAGCCCGAGTGCCGGGTGGAGGAGGACGACAGAGATGATACCAACAGGACAGAGAGCTTGGGAGACCTGAGGTCCGAGGTGGAAGGAGAGCTGGAAGGGGACATGGACGGGGAGCTGGAGATAGAAGAGATGATGGAGGAGCTGCTGGACTTTGACAGAGAGGTGCAGGGCAAGGACGATGAAATGGAGGAGGACAGCATGTGGACCATGGAGGAGCGTAAGGTGGAGAGGATGCAGTCGCGAAAAGAAACCAGCAGAGCGAAGAGGGCGGAGAAAGCCGAGGTCGAGGAAGACACACAGAGTCGCTCTTCCAGGTTATCCTGCTCCTCACAGTCCCAGCATTCCTCTGAGCCCTTGGAGCTTTTGAAGGAGGATGCGGGACAAGGGGCGTCTCCTCAGTCCTACAATCATACCTGAGAGATCCACTGTGTTATTCAGCCCACCTGTCTGGGAGAGAAGAACAAGAGGAAGGCCTTCCATCTGCTGAGGGGGGGCTTCAGTGAAGGTGCTTAAATAAAGTAATACGCAAGGACGCGACCATTGGACATTGGAAGTGTCTCATATGAAAGACGGTGTTAGTTTTGTCTCCACCAGTGATTAGGTACCGTTGCCTGCGTGCCGCGGCACTGAATCGGACAGGAACCTGTGCCCGCCGGTATTACCAGCGCGGTAGGCATCGGACACCGTACCGTCACGTTTACGGCCTTGCGTTTTCTGGGTGGATACACAGAGGGCAGGTTTAATTAGATGGGAAGGTGGCACCCTGTCGCCTCCTTGGGACCTAAAGCCGTCACGGTGCGGGAAAGAAGCCAAAGGATCTGCGCCCCTGGCTGCCAGTAGGACTCAACTTTGTTCTGAGGAAAATGTCATGATAAATGTCACGAGAAACTGTGCGCCATTAGTGGGAATTAAGAATATAAAGAGACAATACGAAATGCTTTTGTAGCCTCGCTTTTCCCTTTAAGCAGATGTAACCACTCATATTGTATGCAGTCATTCCTTGAATTTTAATGCGCTATTGTCGTTCATTTATTTATTTCTCCACTGTACCTTCATGTATTTTGTATTTAATTGTACTGTAGCAAGAGCAAACATATAGACAGTGATTGCCGATGATTTACAAATTAAGATTCCGCTTTAAAGTATGTTTTACAGTATACATTTTAATTCACCGTGACCCTTTTGTTCTTGTAGGTTTTTTTAGGTGCTGCTACATTTTTCGCGTGAAGCTGTAAAGTTGCTATACGATTCCAAATATTAACACATAGTGAGGAATTACAGTGAGTGTAAAAACCCCTTCTATCAACCATGCAGTCAAAATGTGTGCACTTTAACATATAAGTCGTTCTCAGGATTTCCTCTGTGGTTTGGGTTTATTCATCTTTAATATTCTCATTCAGCCCGATGTGAACCTGTTGCCTGAAAAGGAATGTTAAAAGTCACTTGCAGTGGATCATAAGGCCAGGATTAGGCTTAGTCTATATGAAGTCAGAATCTGCTTTGTGTGTGTGTTCACAAGCAGCTGCTCATTTAGTATTTAATCATAGAACTTTGAAGACAACATTCATGGATAATATTAGTTAAATGACTAGGAAACATGAAATATGGACAGGTTCCCATGAACTGTAAATCTACATATACAAACTGAAAACCAACTAAATACACTTTCACAAGGGTGAATATGGTAATTAGTTTAAGTGTTAACTAGCTTTAAGTTCCCCTGTATTGGACATGTAGACTGTTAAAAGATCATGAGACAGCTCTTTTGTAAAAGTTGTCATGGCTTATTGAGCAATTGTCTTTATTTGCTCTGGAGACTTATATTATGACCTCCCCCCCTAAGTTTGGTCTAAGAAAAAAACATGTCTATCTATCGTAACAAAATGGTTTAGTTTTCACCTATTTGACCGTTCCCCCCTCTATCACTCTTAATATGCTTTAAGCTATGCATAGCTACTAAATAAATTGGTATCATACTGAAAATGTGTTCTCATTGAATGAAACATTACTGGGTAACCATTTAAACAATTATTTCTATTTTATGTATGGCTTTTACCATATTGCCTTTGTGACTATGCCAGACTTTTGACCTTCATTCGTACATCAGTAATACAACAGATTTTAGAAATGACATTATGCTGTGTTCTATCATAATCATTTATGTGGCACAGTTCTCTGTTAGATTATAATGTCTAAAAGATTAAATACTCACAGCCACTATCACGATGTGTTTCTAGATAAAACCCGCTGCAAATACACTTGTAGTAGACAAAAATTGTCCATAGCTTAAGAATTTCACCAATACCATATATATTCACCAATATATATGTATAATATGACAATATTATCACAACCAAGTTGTCTGTTTAGTTCATCGATATTAGACCTAGAACAAATAGAACAGGTTTTAGGACATTTAAAGTAAATTATTTTAACATTTCACGGTAAATATATGACAGGGAAATGCTCCCGGTGTTTTATATCTGCCGCCTTTACTCCCAAAAGTAAGAAACCATAAAAACTATTTGATTGTCCGTTGTTGCCCTATTTACTGTATTATGCAGGCATCTAGCGGTTGAAATGCGTAACAACGTTTTGTCAGATGCCTTCACCTTAATAACATTTTCCTGTACTATAACCCGCTTTAACGCAACGTGCTGTGCCACACGTTTCCACGCAGGACGTGCACTGTTTTATGCGCTACACACTATCAAGAAACAGGATTGTGTAACATAACGTATTTCAATTTTACAGTTTGTTACCTCTCCAACATGGCCGACACCATTGACCGTTTATCGCGGTCCTTTATCGATGACGTCACGTCCGGCGTATAAGGTCATTTGTTAGCCGCGGCCGCCATTTCAATTTTTTGCAACTTACTTGTGCCAACTTCCAGGATTTAATTCAAAATCGTGCAGGCGTGTTCAGTGGCCGATTCTGCCGCCGATTAGCTCGCTTTGCTCTGCGCCGTAGGAGCAGCTGTATTCGCCGTAACTTGGCGGCGTATCTGCGTCGAACAGGCCGGCCGAGTTGCCCGTGACGCGCGCTTTCTGACCGCGTCCAGCGGGAGGGCGATGAAGTTTTTTGTATGAGTTCGCGGCCGGATAACAGGGGGTGAAGGGAAGGCCCGCGAAGCCGCGGCGATGGCCGGACATTTCGACGCGGAGGACCGCGGCAGCTGGTACTGGGGCAGATTAAGCCGACAGGACGCGGTCTCCCTCCTGCAGGGACAAAGGCACGGCGTCTTCCTAGTCCGGGACTCGATCACCTGCCCCGGCGACTACGTGCTCTCCGTGTCCGAGAACTCCAAAGTCTCGCATTACATAATAAACAGCATCAGCAACCATCGCCAGTCTGCCCCTGGTAAGTCCGAGCCGGCCGACGATGGACGTGTAGCGGTCGAGTTGAGTCCAGTTCACTCTTTATTAACGCGTAATTAATAGGTCGGGTGTGTGTACTGTGGCGTGACGGGCGTGATCTCGTCACGAGATGGATTCCTGTGCTCCAGATTGTGTTGTACACGTGTGTCCTGGTCGTGCCCTCCCATCCCCATAACCTGACGCGGTCATTACGGCCTGGTTAGGGTGGGGTGGACGTCAACAGCGTTCTGGACGGACATCCTGCAGCAGCAGGGCTGGGAGACCCCGTAATCAGAAGGTTGCCGGTTCGAATTCCGGTCTGCCAAGATCCCACTGAGCAAAGCACCATCCCCACACACTGCTCCCCGGGCGCCTGTCATGGCTGCCCCCAGCTCACCAAGGGGGATGCTCAAATGCAGAGGACACATTTCGTTGTGTCACCGTGTGCTGTGCTGTGACAATCACTTCACTTTCAGTCACATTATCAGTCCACGTGGATCAGGGCAAGGACAGGACAGTGTGGATCTGAGAGCACGTATGCAATCTGGAGCATTTTAATGTGGCTTTGATAGATGCTGTGTGGGGTTTGGGGCGGCGTGCCCGGTGCCCGGTGTTCCTTATCCAGCTACGAATTGATCCGAGTCTTGAATGCCATGGTCACAGCAATATGTCTGAACTTTTTTTCACATTGTGTATTCGCCCCCCCCCCAGGTCTCGTGACTCCGCATTTCCGCATTGGAGATCAAGAATTTGACGCACTCCCAGCCTTGCTGGAGTTCTACAAGATCCACTACCTGGACACCACCACACTAATCGAGCCCATCAACAAGTCCAAGCACTCCTCCATCTGTGTCACCGGCACAGGCGCACCCCTACGCCTGGAAGAGGAGCTGGTGCGGGCCCTCTTCGATTTCCCTGGCAACGATGACGAGGACCTGCCCTTCCGCAAGGGTGACATTCTACGGGTCCTGGAGAAGCCTGAGGAGCAGTGGTGGAATGCCAAGAACAGCGAAGGCCGAGTGGGGATGATTCCTGTGCCGTACGTGGAGCGATATCGTCCGGCCTCCCCCACGTCGGCCGGCCTGGGCGGCGGGGTCCTCGGCGGGCAGATGTCTGTGGGCGGCGGCGACGGTCTGAACTCCCGGGCTCCTCTGCATGGCGAACCAGGCCCGTACGCCCAGCCCACTTCCCTCCCCAACCTGCAGAACGGGCCTGTGTATGCCCGAGCGATCCAGAAGAGGGTGCCTAATGCTTACGACAAGACGGCCCTGGCTTTGGAGGTATTATTATAATTATTATTTAAATTGAGTTCTTGCTTATTTGAAAGCTTGGCCAGGTCTACAAATGTTTGGGCAGGAAGTAAACCTTACAAAGAGACCATTTTATTTAGTTCATAGCAAACAAAAGGAAGAATAAACTAAGTAGACAGGACGGTAGTAACTCTTCAGAACCTTCTGGTCGTACCTGCTGGTTCTAAAATTAGAACATATTCAGATTGAGCCAGCATTTAATATATATATGTCATTTTGAAAAAGTCATATTGAGCAAATATCAGCTCGTTGCATACTTTACTGCTCAGTGTCTCGCTCGCTCACGAAGCTTCGGACTGTAGGCCAGCACTCAGGCCTCATTAGCGAGGGTCTCCGGACCCCCACCCCACCTCGAGTGAGCTGGACGGAAAGGGAAAGAGGGCTTTCAAGAGAAGGTTGCAGACAAGAGGAAATGCTTTATGTGGAGGAACATTTCCTGCCATTTCCGTGTGAACACCCCCCCCCCCCCCCCCCCCCAAACCAACGCTGTGCAGGCGGTTGAAACATTCGTAAAAGTAATAATGAAAAAAATTAACAATGCTGCCATAGAGAAGCAACTGTGAACTATTAAACAAAAGCGTTACACACAGCAGTGGATTAACCATGTGATTTTATTAATACTTCCCCTACACTTCTCATAGTTAAATAACCTTTTTTATTTTGTCATATAATAATTTTTTTCATCAGAAAACTTTGTTAATCCCGAAGGAAATTGCTGGGTGAATACAGGCGGTAGCTTTCCCCAAATTTGCGTACAGTTCAGTAGTTGAAGGGAAACTTGTCCCGCTGATGGTGCGTTCTGATCGAAGTGATTGGCTGCTCACACTCACACTCGCCCCTGCAGGTTGGTGACCTGGTGAGGGTGACCAAGATCAACGTGAACGGCCAGTGGGAGGGCGAATGCAAAGGGAAGCACGGCCACTTCCCCTTCACACACGTCCGGCTCCTGGACCAGCACAACCCCGAGGACGAGCTGAGCTGAGGGTGTAGTGGGCGCTCTCCACCCCCCCCCACCCACCCATCCAGCCTCAGCACCCACCCTCCCACCCACACACCCGGCGTATCCTCCTCTTCAAACTGTGCCGCGTCCCGCTACATACACCGAACGTGCCGCCGTTGGCTGTTTCTGACCCACCCCGGTGAGTAGGATCTGGTAGAGATGAGATGAAGTGAGAGCCGGCGAGTGGGCGGCCTGAACTGGAAACGACGCTTCCTGCGAGGACTGTCACGCCGGTGAACACTACACGCGACGGGCTGCTGGAGAGAAGGCACCATCAGAGACTTGATTCCGGGCTACAGCCAAGTCTGAAGAATTGATGCATTTTTGTAATGGAAACGAATAATCATAAAATATTAGCTATACATTTTTTTTCTTAAGAATCGTATTATTTTTGCTCATTATTATGTGCACTCTTTAACAAAAAAAAAAAGTGTTCCAATTGATGCACTGCCTTTTATTTAGTATTTCTTCTGATTTGAGCCTTGATCAAAGATGAATACTGTGTACTAATGAGTTCTTTGGGTTTTTTAATTAATCGTTTTCTTGGAAGGAAAATCAAGAAAAACATCATTCCTGGACATTAGTTGAGAGTGGCCTGCAATGATAAGCACATTTTGTGTCATATTTACGTCACCGAAAAGACTTTTAAACGATAATCCTCAGATAAATCACTTCACATGGTGTCAAATGGTCTCTTCATTTTTTTGTATGTTATTCTGCATTAGTTTACAACCGTGACCAGATCTTGCATCTAACCTAGGCAAGAAATGAAAATACACTGAATCAGGCCACTGGCAGAAGTACCCTGGCTCACATTGTGGTCAACTTTTAAACACTA
The DNA here is from genome assembly GCF_900700375.1 of Denticeps clupeoides. NCBI lineage: Eukaryota > Metazoa > Chordata > Actinopteri > Clupeiformes > Denticipitidae > Denticeps > Denticeps clupeoides. The sequence continues at coordinate 7,248,940 of NC_041725.1, forward strand.
GCATCCACCGTGGCTGCACGTTTTCCGTGGGCAAACTCTACAATCCTTCACCTGAGAACAATGACCAAGTATGATTTTAGAAGGGTGCTTTCACTTGTTAACCTCACGTAAGAATTCTGTGTGGAAGTATATGAACAGGTAGTTTTTTTTTGGTTGCTTGGTTGTATTTGTATATTATGGTAACGGAACATTACTGACGTAAATCCAGGATGCAGAGATCCGTTGCCTTGCGCTGACCTTAATATCTGAATTTTCAACGTACATTCGTTTTCAGGCCCCCTACAAACATTCCTGGCGTCACTGATCGTGGTGTCCTGAACGTGTCGATCTTTTAACCATTGTGACATCTTTGGCTTCTATTCTCATTTTGCTGCAGATTCCTGACATCTGAAGTACATTACATTTTTTGTTTGCATTTGATTTTCTGAACTGTTTTTTTTTTTTTTTTTTTTATGTCTCCAGTGACACAAACAGTAGAAAATGTGCCTTTTTCCCATTACCTAGCAGTTTGTGGGCTTCTGCAAAGGTCTTCTTTTCGAGTGTAGTTTGGGGAATCAATCACGTGTCGGTGACTCTCCATTGGTAGTTTTTTTGGTCCATTATTTCCTGCAGTTCCTATGCCAATCCCATGAAACATTTCTTTTCTCTCAATAGCACACTAATGTTCTTTGCTTTATGCTTTTCTTTTGATGTAATGTTCAGGCATCTTGCTTTTGTAAAAACATTTTTTTTAATTGATTCTGTGTCTGTCAATCATGGCTAATGTATGAATATTTTAAGCATCATATTTTATATTTTAGAGGTATGGGGAGAGTAATCATGAATTATAAGTTGTCAGTATGTTCGTATCAGATGTGCCATTGTATTATAACACTATATTCTTTCAGAAGCGTTTAAATTGATGCATTGTTTTCATTAGCATGTAATGTGGCAAAATACACCGTTAATAAAGCAATGACAAAGAACAATATTTTACACTGGTGTTTTTATTTATTTATTCCTTAATTGCACACTTTATAAATACAAATTGGGCCATATTTCATTTGCTGACTGCATAAATAAGAATTATAACACGTTCCTGTGGGCACTGCGGCTTAACTGCAGAAGGCTGTAAGGACGCCTCTGTTTAATTCTGCTTTTTTACAACTGGAGTGGAGTCCAGCTCACCTAGCGACCAACGTTTCCAGGAAAACTGCCTGCTTAAGTGCTGTTGCCCCGGCCAGCCTGCCAACTGCAGACACTAATGCCACAGTGGGTGGCGGCTGCTTTCTTTTGCTGGATTTAAACAGTATCGAGTTCTACCACCTGCTCCGCTCTGGACCCAACTGGTCTGCTGTTTAGACATAGAACTACTATACATCATGATTTTTTGTCTAAAAGTCTAAATCTTGAAATGTTTGCTTAAGTGCAACTGGCTGTAGGCTGTAACATGGGTGTGTCCAGCATGAGGTATTTACAACATGGCTGTAGTGACATGTTGTTCTGACATGGTATCGGTGATCATTTGTAAGAACTATTATTATTTCCTGACAGACAATAGCATTAAATTATGCAGGGTGCTTTTCACATTGAATCAGTGGATTGATTGAAATAATTGTACATTTGTGTTCTTTTCAGTTCTTATTTATCCACAGCAAGGTCCAGATACTCCCACCCAACACTGCATAACGCCATCTGCTATGCCGAGTCGATATTCTCTCCTATCGCTTAGACCACAGGATCGGCCTTATTGGTAGTGACTGTTAAGTTATGTAATAGAGTTAAAAACCTCAAACCTCATACTCATCATCATCATCTACCTCAGCTCCTTGCAAACACAAGGTGTCCAATTATTCCAATTAAAGTAATAATTGTAATAACAGATCTAAACGACAATCACCCAGCTCATGTTATGGATAAGTGGAAGTGTGCTTCATTAATTACGTATTAATTTTTTTTAGGCTACAATTTGCACAGCTCTTTCTCATTATTGACTTGTGGCTATAAATACTGTGATCAATAGTAAAAAAACCATTCGCCGTGTTCATTGTCAGTAATGATTGTGCGCTGCGCGGCCAGCCGGGGGCGCTCGCCGGAGGGCGTGGCTATAAAGCCGAGCCCCGCCCCTGCTCCACGTGGGTCGCAGTACGGAGCGCGGGATGGGTCACGCGCACTCGCGCTACACGGTGGCCGCTCGCCGCGAGGAGAAACGCGACGCGACGCGTCTGGCGGCGGGACGGATGCGAACGCTGCGGATCGCGAAGGTGGGGCTGCGGGCTGACCGGTCTGGCAGGAATGCGGCGAGAAGTGAGTCGGCTGCTCTGAAGCGCAGGGGAAGGAGCGCCCGAGGACCGGAGGGTACGTTTGTCCGCCTTTACTGCCGGACGGGGCCCGGGGTGGAGGTGGAAGAGAGGCCGGTCCGGAAGCATCATGTGTCCGCAGACGGAGCGCTGAAACGCGGGGCTGACGCGCTCCGCCATGCCGCCGGCTCGGACTACCAGCGCGTCGGCCGTGAAGTGACCGACGGGGACCATGCTCGGAGCGACTTGTGGCGGACCATGGAAGAAAACGGCACAAAGAGCGGCGAGGACGAGAGAACTTTCGACGGTGGGGTAGCGGCGGGTCTCACTGTCCCGACCTGCTCGGCCCCGTTCGGTGAAAGGAAGCCGCGACGAGCCCTGGACTCCGACGCCGTGCCTAAACCAACTCGACTCGGGGACCGAAGCAACAGTTGTCCCGCGGAGCCAGAAGGTGAGGGGCTCTCACCGCCGCACCCGGCCCCGGAGTACCCGTCTCAGCGTGGGCTGTCGGTCAGCCAGAGCTTCCCTGGAACCATCCCGCGGCTCATCATCACCCGGGACCCGAGCCCCACTCCTACCGGGGAGCACCGCGGGCTGCAGCGCGCCGAGCTGAGCCTGCACCGACTCTCCCTGGACCGCTACACCGACGTGGAGTCGTCGTGCTCGGACAGCGGCTGCGGAGGCTCGCCGCTGCCCGCTCGCTCGCCGCGCAAGCTGTCCAGCTCCTCCACGGGCCTGTCCTCCGCCTCGTCGTTCGAGGAGTCCGAGGACGACCTGGAGCCCAGCAGCCTGGCCCTCAGTCCGAACACCACGCTGGTGAGTCCGGGTTCAAACACCCGCTTACTGCCCACTTAATATCACTGTGTCCCTGAGCAGGTCTCCAGAAGGACTGTCCCTGTCACTACTGACTGTAAGGTGCTCTGGATAAATAACCAATGAATGGTAGGGTGGTAGTAGCCTAGTGGGTAACACACTCGCCTATGAACCAGAAGACCCAGGTTCAAATCCCACTTACTGTCCCTGTAACCACTGATTGTAAAGCATTATTAATGCTTACTATGCTCTGGCCGCTGTGACCTTTAACCCCGCAGTCCTGATTGGGAATTTCATCGTTTCTAAGTTCCCGTCTGGTTCCAGAGTTGTGAGGAAAGTTTGGTTTCTGCCTGTTGGAGCATCACGTTGCTCACGCACATCCGCACACGCCCCGATGTCCTCATGTGCTCACGCTCGTGTGTCTTTCTGTACACAGTTGCCCAATCCTTATCACGGCTTCCCGGCTGCCTCCTCTGACCGCTCTGGGCTTTGCCTCGTAATGAGGAAGGATGTGTGACTGCTGCCGACGTATTTACATCACGGCCACCCGAGTGAGGGCTGTTTGTGTTTTTGCTCCGTGACTCACGGTGAATCAATGCGGAGAGAATGAGTGTCAGGAAGTCTGTCCCAACGACGTAAACTTTAATGACCCCGACGGCAAAAAAATAAATTCTAATTAGGTAATTCTCGGTTTTCTCAGAATGTACATTTGAAGGGAAATGATATGTTGTGCCTTGTTTAACCAGAGCAGCAGAATACTTGGTATGCGAAGGGAAGAACCGGTGAAAATTCCGAAGATGATTTACATAATTAATAATCTTGTGTGGTTCTTCCCTCACACGCGCGCAGAACCTACACAGATTCCTACGCACACTCTGCTGGCATCTCTCGTCACGGTCGACGGATTGTGTAATGGAAAATTGGTCTGAGGGTGGTTCCGTTGCTAAGATACATTGTGGCCATATATGGAGGCGCGCGCACGCGCGTGTGTGTTGTTCGCCTTCTCTGACACGAACACACACCTTCATGCCTGCAGGCCGTCGCCTACCATCGGGGCCGAGAGTAAAGTCGCAATGTCAGACGTGCAGACTCCGCCCCTCGTGTCGGGGCTCTGGTGTCGAGAGCGTCAGAGGGGATGTGGTTTTGGCGTAAACAAGGCTCGAACGACGGTCCCGACCCACCGTAACTGTGCCGCCTGCGCTCGCGTACGGCCTTCGCTTTCGTGCTCTTTCTGCGCGAGGTGCTTCACTTTGTTTTTTGACTTCTTACATTTTAGTTTCTTCCAGTTAGGGAAAAAACGGGGAAAGTCGATATTACTCGATGTGAACTTTCACATTTGATCATCTGATCAACTGTCTGTGTTTAGGATATTGACCGTAAATTCGACAGCCGAGAGAACTCATACTCAAGAAACACAAAATTAAAACCACTGATTCATAACTCTTTATGGATGATGATGCCGTGAATTTCCCCGCACTTTCCATTCGACCTATAAATGCACAGCACGTTCTTTTATCCAGTCTTACAGAATGGGTGCACGCTGAACTTGCCGCCGATCTCCTTCTGTTTTAGGAGTTTTAAACAGGACCGTGGGAGGAATTTTGTACACGTGTAACTGTGTCTGTGGGGATTCTCAGTCCAGGTGATTTTTTCTGAAAGTTGAGTCATTAAAGTGAAGTGATGGTCACATGTGATACACAGCACACGGTGCACACAGTGAAATTTGTCCTCTGCATTTAACCCATCACCCTGAGTGAGCAGTGGGCAGCCATGACCAGCGCCCAGGGAGCAGTGTGTGGGGACGGTGCTTTGCTCAGTAGCACCTTGACTGCTCGGGATTTTAACCGGCAACCTCCTGATTACGGGGCCGCTTCCTTAACCGCTAGGCCACCACTGCCCAGTCATGGCAACTGGGCTTCTTTATTTAAGATTGACAAAGTTCTGTAGACGCAGAATGAAACGTCTCTATCCAAAATAAAGAAGTCCAGTTGCCATGACTCAACTTTCAGACCGTGTATCGATCATACCGCCACACTGATAGATTCGATCTATATCTATGTCTGAGGGGCACCTGAACAAGTCTGAGCATTTTTTTTTAATTTTTTTTTTTTATTTAATCTGGATTCCACATCAACGCCTCACATCTTGCTCAAGTCGGTCCCTTTTTTTGCAGCCTGTCAGCAGGTTTGATCCTTCTTTGCTTCAGCCTGGGCAAGTAACATCCTCACTGGGCTCTAGAACAACAACAACAACTTTTTGCACTGGTGCAACTTACGGTCCAACTTTCTCTTAAATAAAAAAACTTAGGTGCACCAAGTCTAATAACGCAGTTTTACAGGCTCCCTATTCTTTTTAAATCTCTACAAGAAAGGTAAATTGCTGAAAACGTGCTGGTGCTTAAAGTGCTTCACTGAGCTGAAGTTAAAACAAGATAATCAAGTTCCCGCCCTTTTAATTTAATTTATCATCTCGGCCTGATGATCTGCGCAAAAATGGATGCTGAGGCGGTGAACTGGAGACTAGTTTCTGGCAATTACATTCTGGTTGTGTGAGGTGGACACTGAAAAATGCCGTTACAAATGTATGAAAGACGCGCAAAGCATATATTTACTGTCATGTTGTCCGACATGTGGCAGTGGTGGCCTAGCAAGTAAGGAAACGGACCAGTTATCGTAAGGTTGCTGGTTTGAATCTCGATCCACCACTGAGCAAAGCACCGTCCCCACACACTGTCCACACGCCTGTCATGGCCGCCCACTGTGATTGTTAAAAGCAGAGGACACATTTCATTGCGTCACAGTGTGCTGTGCTGCAGTGTTTCACAATGATACGTCACATCCTCCGCCATGATGTAAGGTTTGGGCCTTTAAAAAGGCTGTTCTCGTCGGGCTCGGGTCTGACTTTAGTGACCTGATTAAAGGCTACTCGCCGCTCCATTGACAAATTGGTCGCACTCTAAAGTCCTACCTCTCGAATGCTCGACTGAAGACTTCAGAGCAGGGCAGCCTTCTCACCACTATAATACAGCTCGTTTCTAGGTGAACTACTCACTCGGCCATACGTGTGGTCTGAACATATGACTCAGGTCAACTTCTCTGCCTGCATTATGGACTACATATGAATGTTGTGCAGCCTGTAGCTTCCGGTCAGTTGCTTTTTCCAAGTTTTTGAATCCCTTTAAAGACCCTGATTGGTTCATCCAGCGTGTGTTTTGACACCTTTTGGTCTTGACCATTTGCACCGGATTTGCTCAGATGGCCTGTCCTTCACGCTAGGCACACATCGGTGACGGCCGAGACCCTGTCTCATGTCCAGCAGCCGTCCTTTCTTTTTGGTAAGTGCTAACTGCTGCACCCTGGGAAAACCCACAATATTAAAACCTGTGATTTGTGGATTACGTGAATGAGCCTGAAAAGCGCTCTCTCATATGAAAGCAAAGAACGAAAGTTGTTCTACTCGTTTATCCTGCCTAGTGTCAGAAATTTATGCCGACATGTGTCGAAAAGAATTTCTCAAAGCAGAGAAATGAGAATGGAGGAAATACAGGAAAAAATTCTGCAATAGCCTTTCAGGGTAGACAAATGTGTGATGTCTAAGGGCATCAATTATTTTTTGTTTTTTTTCCAACGATCATTTCCCCCTGACTAGAATTCCATTCCATTCATAATTACATTTTCAGGCTACTTTAAGGCTTCTAAATGTGCAGGAATCAGAATATAAAGTTGCTTGTGTGCTTGTCTAGAACCATTTGACCCCATTTAGGACCCCTTTTATTTATTTTACTTATTGTCAAAATGCAACATCTATCATATAAAGTAATCCGTGAATATTGCTTAATGTTACATCTCATACATTAATTTACTGCATGTCTCTACACATGCTGCACAGGCATCTGCACATACTTCTGCGGATCTTCTCTTGTAAATGCATGTGAAAACTGGTTATAATATCATATTTGTAACACATTCTTTGAGCAGAAAAGGATTCTATTCTTTATACTGTGCCGCTGGTGCTTCTGTTTGGATGCTGGTGCCATCTTGTTGGCTTTGTACATGTATGTACGCTGCCGTTAACTGTAAGAGTCGGTATAGAACAGCGTTGCTCAGCTGATCAGAAGGAGCGTCCATCTGAAATCTGACTCTATTACCATGACAATGCACCAGTGTTTTGGTGTGAATGGGTAATTATTCATTAGATAAAACGTCCGAAAGACAAAGAGTGAGTGTGGGGGTGGGGCCGGAACGGGGCGCGGCACATACTCTCCACAAGTGTTACTACAGACCAATCAGTCCGACCCGGCCCCCATGTGCTGTGTCAGGGTTTTTCTTTAGGTTGCTTGCCCCCACCCCCACAGGATGCTCTCTCTCTCTCTCTCTCTCTCTTTTTGCCTCTGATGTCTGTCAGGAGTTTTTGTATTCGGGACAGGATGGAATTGCTCATTTAACATTTAACATCTGACCCCTCATCTAGATACTGTGTTTCACTCCTCCTAATTTCCACCACTGGGAGCTCAACATGGTGAGAACATCATCTGGCTTTACTGAGCCCAGAAAGTTTTTGGGGGAAAACCTCAGTGTCTTTTTTTTTTTTTCTTCTTCTTCTTTCCTCTCTTTCTGAATGTAAATGAAGTCTCACCAGCTCCTTGATGGCCCATTTCCACCCGTGGGTGTTCGGTTCCACCGCCGCCCCCCCCGCTGTGACGCGTAGGGCAGCAGATGGGACGAGTGAGCTCGGGAGGAGGGGAGTGTTTGGGCGGAGGTTACGCTGGCCAGAGGCGGGGGAATAAAGCCGGCGAAGCCGCTGTGGGGGCAGCAGTCAGGCGCAGGCTTTGCTCGCTGACCGGCGGCGCGGGTGGCGTCGGTGTTCCTGCACGCTGCTGCGGGGGTTGTTAGGAAGGCTGTGTGTGCATGTGGGGGGTTTGGCTCGGTCCGCACCGCCTGCTCCTCGCCTCCTGTGCTTGCGTCGGCCCCGGCCTTCTGCTGTTGCTCTGGTCTGTCTGCCAGGTGAGAGAAAGACACACAAACACACATCACGCCTCACACCTACCAACACAAACAAAAGCCAGTTCTGCTCGGAGAACCGGTCCCAGTTAGCAGCTAGCCTAGCGTTTCATTTAGAACTCTGACTGTGTTCTTCTGAGGATTAGTCAGGGTTGTAGACCCTTGTTTCCTCCCTGAAGGGGTCCAGGACCCTCTGTGCTGCTCTTTATATCAGATGGCCGCCTGTAGGGCTGAATGAAACTGAGCTGGACTTCCACTGCCCCTCAGGGCTGTGTAGGAGGAAGAGGAGGAGGAGGTGTAGATGGTGTCTATCTTCTTTTTCTCATGTATACCACACCTGAACCTATTGTACTGCCAGAGGAACGTTTGTGTTTGTGTGTGTGTGTGGTGTGTTGTATTGTGCCCACAGAAGAGAGGTTTACTAGAGTAAAATGGGTCAGTGGTAATTAGCAGATGCACTGTGGGCTGCGTCGGCTCTAAGCCTGTAGGATTACTGACGGCGGGGATGAAGAGGAAGAATTCGAACATGTGTAGTCGCTCCAACCACACAGATTTTCTCAGTTCGCTTGAATTCAGAGCTTACATATACAGCATTTACCAGACGCACTTATCCAGAGCGATTTAAAATCAGTATTTACAGGGACACCCCCCCCCCAGAGCAATTTAGGGTTAAATGTCTTGCTCAGGGACACAATGGTAGTAAGTGGGATTTGAACCTGGGTCTTCTGGTTCATAGGCAAGTGTGTTACCCACTAGGCTACTACCAACCTGAGCTACCACCTGGAGCTACATATCAACCAGAATTTAAACAGTAAAAAAAAAAACAACAGAAGAAATGTGTAATGCAGTTTTACACACACACACACACACACACACACACAGACAGATCACATGCTCAGGGCAATAGCGAAACAGAGATTCTGTGTTCTCGTGTGGGTGTGTAAAAGCGTACATACTGACCTTTGACCTTGAATAATCCAGAGTCTGAAGTCTGCCATTCCTTTCATTCCCGGTCGTGGGCATGCAGTGATGTCATAAGTTGAGAAGAGTGTGTCTCTCAGTGTTTCTCAAGTGTTTGACCTCTACATCGCAAATGTGACACGTTTCACAGCACAGGACAAAACAACAAATATGTTTAATAGACACAATAATATATATCAATTATTTAGATTTTTTTTTCTTCTGGATTTTCTATTAATATATTCCAAAGATAATCAGCAAAGGGTAATGAATATATAAAAAAGCAATAAAAAATATTGTTAACCGAAGTCCATTCGTACTAGGGCATGGATTTACTCTGCCATCAGGATTATTGGCCAGGAATACATTTTTTCCTTTATGATGGACAGTCATAGCACATTTTATCTGGCAGCCAGAGACTATATAATTTGAAGGCTGAAGATTGTCCATCATGTCAGAACAAATTCATTTTAAAAGTTTAATGAACATTAATGCAGAGAAGAAGCTTCACTTGCATTACAGTGACCGTGCTGGTATTATGGAGAGTTTACGGCAGTATTTCCCGATACTGACATGCTGATCTCAGAACCGCGGTGTGACGTCACCACGTCCCCGTTGTCCGCGGTCCTGGGAAAAGCACGCCTCACAGCAGGGCTGCAGACAGCCACCTGGCCTGTGGTGGTAAATGTTTGATAAGTGAGGGCGTCGGTCTCACTGACGTCTGCCAGATCAGTGGTCAGAGAGTGTCTCCCATGGATCCATAAATTTTTTTTTTTTTTTTTTTTTTTTTTTTTAATGTCCACATGACCTGGCCATGGGCGTACATTTTGGAGCTAATGTTTAAGCCTGTAAAGTTTGTGTGTTAATTTTGTTTGCTTTGGGATAAATAGGTGCAAGAGATCTAAAAATGGATTGAATGTTTAACCCTACAGCCAAAGTCTTGGAGGAAGCTGAAGACTATGGTCCACTGGTCTCCGTTCGTGGTGTCCTTTAAGAAGCGGTATCCCTGGGTGCAGCTAGCTGGACATGCAGGTAATTATATTAAAAAAAAAACAAACAAAAAAAACTTTATTCTCATACGCTGTCACTGGCAGGTTAAATCAATGCTTGTCTCTCATATCCTGACTCGCCAGCACTTCCCGTCAGAGTAACTTCATTTTTTAATTTGTACCTCGTCTTCAGGGAACTTTCAGGCAGGGGAGTATGGGAAACTCTTGAAGAGGTACTGCGAGTGTGAGCAGATGTGTCTGCAGAAGCTTATGGGCGATTCGCTCCGGCCCTTTGTGCCCGGTTACTATGGGGTGGTGCAGCAGGATGAGCAGGAGTACAACGTAATGGATGACCTGCTGGCCGACTTTGACTCCCCGTCCATCATGGACTGCAAGATGGGCAGCCGGTGAGTCTATGTATGTGTAGACATTAATCTGGTGTGTCTCAATGGGCTTTCACAGTCCCAACTGTTGACCAACAATTAAGAACTCCACTAAAAAAAAAAAAGTGAGTGTAGAAAAGTGAGACCGAGAGGAATCCCATTCCAGGGTAGAGTGAGCCTGCAGTTGGTGTCAGTGCAGGGTCGGTAATGATTAGTCCAAGAATGTCCATTCAAAGATCCCTGAAGCTGTAGCTGTAATGGTGTTTGTGGCTGTGGTGACCCTCTGGTACATTTCATGCTGGCTCGTCCTTTCAGAAGCTTAAAAAAAGAAAAAAAAAAAAAAAAAAAAAAGACCTGACTAGTTGGACATGGACCAGTAGATCTATTGTTGTGAAAGATGCTTGTTGTAGAATGATGCTTGTTGCCTCCCACTCACACCCTCCTCCACCGTCTCCACCCTACGCAGGACCTATCTTGAGGAGGAACTGGTGAAAGCGCGCGAGCGGCCGAAGCTGCGCAAGGACATGTACGAGAAGATGGTGGCCGTGGACCCCGGAGCCCCCAGTGAAGAGGAGCGCGTGCAGCAGGCCGTGCTAAAGCCCCGGTACATGCAGTGGAGGGAGAGCCTCAGCTCCACAGCCACGCTGGGCTTCCGTATCGAGGGCATCAAGGTTGGCGTGCACACAAACACACACAAACACACACAAACACACACAAACACACACAAACACACACAAACACACACAAACACACACAAACACACACAAACACACACAAACACACACACACACACACACACACACACACACAGTTCCTGAGCCCTGTGCCCATTTCATAGACGACCACTCAGGAAATCAGCCGTTTATCCATTAAAACCTCAGGTGTAATGACCAGCTATGTCAAATATTTAGTTTCCCATGATTCATTGCTGGAGTGGTTGCAGAGGTAACCTGAAACGGAGGGTGTTATGTTCACCTTTGTGACAGAATAGCCTTTACGACGTACAGTGCAGCTTCAAAATTCTGGTGAAAAGAGGATTACAGACGTGACAATCATACCGTCTCTCCTTTTCACAAAAGATGTTGAATAGAGCTCCTTAATCCTTCTTACGTTCTCATTTATTGCTTTTATTATTGTAATCATGCTGCAGTGGGTACAAAATGGAATCCATTACATATTCGTGAAAGTGATGTCACCCTGTGTAGTTCATAGAACCAACACATTATCTTTGTGGCAACCAAGCTTCACATTAGGAAAGGTTTGTCACAGTCTACGTGTCTTGTGACATGGCCAGCCACACGTTTCATGTTCGCACTATGAGCTTGGTCGTCAGCCGCTTTTTTTGTGGCATCTGTTCAAAGATGATTTCTGTTGGGTGGCTGTTGTCATGGTAAATGCCATAGGTGGGCGGAGCAACATTAACTAAGGAGGCCAGAATTTGCAGAAGAGTTTTAATTTTTTTTTATCCACTCCAAGGTGGGATTCACTGGGACGTTATAAATATAAAAATTGCAATATAAAATATTGACATTTGTTTTAAGTGTTTCTAATTAACTCCAAAGAAGCTTTTCCTCATTTGAATTACCAGAATAGATTTTATGGAATATAGGTGTGATGTCAGATTTTAGTATTTCTTTCCAGTTTTGTTTTTCTCTCCTGTGACTCTCTGCATAATGTTATATTGCATGTGGTGCAGCGATGCCAAAATAAGAACATTCAAATCAGGAATTTTTTTTTGTCAAGGTGTCATCAGAAATGTTCCTGTGGAAATTTGTCTTAGGAAAGCAGCACATGATTGCATATTTGTCATCTCAATGTTTCTTTTTTTTTTTTTAAGCAGAAATCAGATGGAACGTGCAATACCAACTTCAAAAAAACCAAGCAGCGAGAGCAGGTGATGAAGGCCCTGGAGGACTTTGTGGATGGGAACATTCAGATTCTGGTACGCGCCCATTTGCATTTAGTCATATGTTAGACTTGGACTGGCTTTGTGTTGGTAAACTAGCACACGGACACATGATTGTTCATAAAATGATCCGATTCTCATTAGTATAGAACAGAATAGAACAATATCTGCAATTTATAGCAGAATGGAACTGAATATTATTCTTATTCTCATTGAAATGTTTGACTTTGTGTGATTCCTAGCGTAACAAAAACACCAAAGGTTCAGAATAAATATAATAAGATTGCTAATTTATTGCATATTACTCTTATGTTTCCTAGAAAACCAATAATTGTAAAATATTAGATTATTTTAAGCACACATTTTATCTTGCTTTCAGGATTCTTTGTTTCGATGGGAAAGTAAATGTTACTCAAATTAACGCCTAAAGGATCAGTTTGGTAGTGAAATTCCTTGCTTTAACGGCGTCTTGAGTCTGTACGTGTTCCAGGGCGAACCATATGATGCAAGTAACATCGTGTCCACCCTGTCAGTGCTGTAACGGTACAACTGGGTGTGTTCATACACGCCATGGCAGTGATGGGAACAGTGTGTTAATGTGACACTATCCCCAGTTGGGCAATAACCTTTGAGTTACAAGAAAAGGATGATTGTGGATCTGCACTTCAGAGTGTTTTCTCATGTTCCCGTGAAGGCACATAAACACTTCCCCATCCCTCCCCCAAACACTCTACACACAGCCTCAAATCTTCCGTTAGACACAACAGTGATTTAATGAGCCCCCGTTTTCTTTGATTTTCACTACTGGTATGGTAACTAAGTATTAATGACACAAACTGCGAGATATCCAGTAAATCCAATAAAGCCGGAGTTTGAATTATTTATCAACCAGTAAAGTTGCTACCAAAAATTATCAATGACATAAAGGGGGAAAAAAAAAAGTTGCTTTACATAAATACAATTAGTTACCACATCATTGGATGGTAGTAGCCTAGTAGTTAAGTCTCTCAGGGTTACTTTACTGTTACTCTGAATGCACTAATGTCACTATTTTACATAAGGAACAAATGGGTTTAGTCTTTAATTTTATTTTGTTTGAGCTCTGTGAGCCATTTTGTTAAGAGTCTGCGTACATTGTAAAGATTTACTCATGCACTCTGGCTTTCACATTGCCTTGGTCTTGTGTTTAACCTGACATTCTTTCTTGCTTGATCCATGCAGAGGAATTACCTGCACAGACTGGAAGAGCTTCGCTCCGTGTTGGAGAAATCTGAGTTTTTCAGGACTCACGAGGTGAGCTGAGATGTTTCCTGTCTACACATGCCCACAATGCACCACTTTCAGCCTGTGTGCTGGTACATTCTGTAACAGTCTGACTGGGTGTGTTTTACATGGCCTGTGGCTCTGATGAAATAATGTACTTCCTTTATTTTGAAGGAACTAAACCCCACCTGGTGGAGGAATGGATTCCAATGCTTATATTTGTCCACCTTCTTCTGTAGGTCGTCGGCAGCTCCCTGCTCTTTGTCCACGACGCGACAGGACAGGCACGTGTCTGGATGATTGACTTTGGGAAGACTGTGCCGCTCCCGCCCCCATTAACTCTGGACCACCGAACTCCCTGGAGGGAGGGTAACCGGGAGGACGGGTACCTGTGGGGACTGGACAACCTCATCCAGATTTTCAGCGAAATGCTGCCCACCTCCACTTCCAAACCCTGAGGAGGAGATCAAAGACAGCTGGAGAGCTCCTTCTCCTGGCTGTCAAAAACCAGAGGTTGGGGGAAAATGCCAGCAGTGATAATAAAGTAGGATGAGTGAAGCAGAGGTGGTGAACCTGAGATTTTGACAAAAAAAGGGCCAAACTTTTTTCACAAGACCTAAAATGCACAACAGACTTTTTTTTTTTTTTTTTAATACAGAGATTCACACGTTCCTGGCTCTTCACAGTCACCCTTTTGCGCACACACATGTACACACACACACACACACACACACACACACACACATATATATATATATATATACACACACACACACACACACACACACACACACACACACACACTCATCCTGAGTGGCCAAAAGACAAGCTTTCCATCTTTCTGCCCCCTGCTGGCGAAATGGAGGAACAGCTCACAGTGTTCTGGACCCCTCTGCAGGAGTCAGTCTTAAAGTGCCCTTAAGAAAACAGACCAAGAGATCTAACACAATGCTACAACACTAAAGCACCTGATATAATTTTTTACATAATGTACATAGATCTATAATATTTAATTGATCTTTATATTTACTAACCCACTCTTGTGTTGGGTAATTACTATTATTTTTTTTTAGGCAGGTTAGAGAAAGCCCATAAATTTCTAGACACATGAAGCTCAGGGTGAAACCTGATTCTTAGTTAAGTGGTTGTATAAAGACAACAGGAATGTGTGTGTGTGTGTGCTAAAAAGGTGTCTCTGGTAGAGGCAAAATGGTGGAGGAAATCAGACAAGGTGAACCATCCAGTGCACCTGTGTTTGTCTTAAATTTTTTTTTTTTTTTTTAAAGTTCAGTTTTTTCCTAAACTCTACCAGCATCAGATTTACATTGTGCATAAGATATTGTGTTGAAAAAACCTTGTTCAGTTTCTTCCCCACTTTGCACAGATTGGGATTTTGATTTTTCCATTGCTTGTGGAGAATGCTCTTATCAGGTCTTAGCTATATATTAGTTCCGATTAGATTCTAACCACATATTGAAAGTCGTTATAAAAAGCCTTACCAGTTACTGTAGTAGTTTAGAACTGTAATATCCAGCAAATATTCTGCCTAGTTCCTTACCCCAGAGATCCTTTAAAAAAAAAAAAAAAAGATCTTACAGAAATAAAACGCTGTGCCGAAATCCTGTATAGACTGGAATGGTTTGTGAAACTGCCAGTATTGCATACCATGGTATTCTTAAGTCATTGTACACAAGTTATAGTTCAGACGTGTGAGTCGCAGTGGTGTTTGCTCTTTTTGCGTGTGGTTCTCGGACCTGGACAACTGGAATTTTATTTTATTGCTAAGTCAGCTTTCCTCAACCAAGTCCTCAGAATTCATTACGACTTTGACCTGTTCTTGAACTAAAATACAAGTACATACCTGTCTGGGTTTTTTTTTTTATAGTATTGTTTACGCGTTATTCAAAGTATTAATAGTCGATTTTAGTCTGAAATTGACCATTTTCAATTTTGCATTTATGCAGTGGGAGTTAACTGGCATGTTCTAAAGATTTCATGGGCATTTGATTTCTTCAACTATTGTGATTTGTTTTTGAAATATTTTTCTTTTTTTATTTTGGGGTGTTCATTTTGGCTCTTACTCCCTTATCTATTTGTCTAGGTTGCCGATACAATAAACTGGAATCATTAAACAGCTTCTTTTTTCCTTTTATGAAAACAGCAGTGACTGAATAGTACTTATCAGCTATCCAATCTAATTCCGTATTGCGACTGTTAATACATTTGATTCCATTTTAAGGACTATTGCCTTAGTGTTACTTATCAGAATATTATCAGAATTCTTACAGTGGTTATGGTGAGTGTAAACTGTAGTTATAACAGGGAACTAGAGGAGGAAAGGGGGACCCAATAACTTGTGCTGTGCTTGCACCAGATTTGTTAGTGGTAGTGAGATTAAAAAGTCAAGAATCAATTTTAAACTTCGGCCTCTGGATGGTCGTAGATAACTAGCATGCTGTCCCTTGGTTTCAATCTGTTTATCTCTGTAATTCCTGATAAAGTACTGCATGTTCCATTAATGAACACTCCCCATCTCTTACAGCGGGGCAAAGGTCATGCCCTTTAATGACCTGCACCATCCTATACACATTAAATCTAAAGGAAACTTAATTCAGGGATCGTACACATTTTTATAGAAGAATTTCCATGACTTCCATGACTTTTAAGGCAAATTTTCATGATGTTCCACATGTTCTCTGAAATTTCTGCCCAAGGTAAACTGACCCCAATCAGGTTCTGGCGTAGATCATCAGCTGTAATTTATACGACTTTTAAAAGGAGACACGCCACTGCGGAGGTGCTGGAATATGGAAGCAATGCATGCAGCACCACGTTACGTGGTTTACTACGTAAAGCCAGCAAAGATACTAAAGACCTGCGCTAGTTTTCAACGTTGTAGTTGTAAATGTAGAAAAACATTTCTCGTGCAGTCTTACGGGAACTATGTTATTCATTCTTGTGACAATCAGATTTCAAAATTCTCCAGCTTTCTGTTGATCATAGGAACCCTGTTAATTAAACATCTGCACATGATCAGAGATGTTTTTTTATTAAAAATATATGTGCAATAATTTGCATGATGAAATGCAAACTGCAGTTTCCTTTTCTCATGCCGTAAGGCATTCTGAGCGGCACGGTACTCTGTCTGAGGGACCTAAGTCTTTGCTCTGGTATGAAGAAGCACCACTTTGCCAGCCAGTCCTTCCTCCACCCCTCCTGGAGGAAGCACGTAGTGCGTCCCATCGTTGGCCCTGTGGGGATCCAGCTCCCTGAGCTGCGCGTTACTCTGAGCGACTGTCTCCAAGTGCCACAGCTGGTAGCGCAGGCTTTTGCCTTGTTTGGCCAAAACGTAGACTTCCTGCATGGAATCCAAGGACCACGATAGGAGGTCTGCATCTCCATGCCTGGCCAGGAGGACCCAGGGAAGGGTTGGGTCAGACCAGACCTTTTTGTTGTCAAGAGTCCCAAAACTCACACCCACCAAAACTCCTGTAGAGCTCCACAAAATGTTAAAGATTAAAGAAAAAAAGTTCAACATTACATCGAGGACATTGTATGAATAAGGAGCTAAAACATCCACCAAGACGCTCTTAAAAAAATAAATAGTTTATTCATGTTTGTATGTACATTTACCTTCCTGATGTTAAATATTATGTAAGTGAAAGAGACGTGATTGTCATTGTGATACACTGCAGCACAGCACACGGTGACAGCAGTGGGCAGCCATGACATGCCTGTCAATGCCTGCCCACTGCTCACTAAGGGTGATGGTTAAAAGCAGAGGACACGTTTGATCATGTCACTGTGTGCTGTGCGTCACAGTGTGTCACATGTCACAACTAATCACGTTCACTTCATACACTTGACTGCTCATTAAATTACATTTTGACAGTAATTCTGATGTTTGTGTGCTTTGTTGTAGTCCATGTGTCTTATGAAATGTTACTGAAAGGGTTAAATGGTTGCGTCTTGTGCTGCTGTGCTGCGCGTGTGACTTGTGTCACCTCACCTGATGCGACAGCCCAGTGCGCCCGGTGACCGCAGCGCTGGCAGGGCTCGTGGTTGAAGTCCTCATCGTATCTGCGGTGAGTCAAAGAACACGCTGCGCGGTGCTGAAGTGGGTGCGGTGCTTCAGGACTGTCTGAGGATACGGCACAAGGGCAGGCTGCCCGTGGGCGAGATGCTTCAGCATGAGGCGTGCGTTGTCGCCGTCCATCCCTCCTTTCAGGAGCTCAGCTTCACAGCCATAGAGTTCCTCGGCGAGTAAGGCCATGTCACGAGCTGAAAGAAAGAATAATTAGAACCATCCGAAATCGTAAGCATTTGGTTTTTTTACTCGGATCTCGGGCACCTGAAAACATCTCCCCCTGGGCGGTGTATCCGCTGGCCCGGGCTCTCTGCACCACGGCCTCCAGCGGAACGTCCCTCGGCGGCCACAGCAGCTGCGCTCCCATCCACAGAGCAACCAAACCACATCTTGTTCAAGTGAACAGAAACGCCCATCAGCAAGTTGAATGTGAGTAAAAAAAAAAACTAAAAAAAAAAAAATGGAACTCTACTCACTGCGGCCCGTCCTGGATCATCGAAGGAACGTATCTGTTGAACAGCACCCACTGAAGATCTTTCCTGTAGCTGCCCAGAGTCAGTCATGAGATCTTAATACAGTTACTGAGATCACATCACTTACATTTTCAGCATTTATCAGATGCCCTTATCCAGAGTTACTTACAGTCAGTAGTGACAGGGACAGTCCCCCCTGGAGACACTCATGGTTAAGTGTCTTAATCAGGGACACAACGGTAGTAAGTGGGATTTGAACCTGGGTCTTGTGGTTCATAGGCAAATGTATTACCCACTAGGCTACTACCACTAGGTTACTGCCTCTAGGCTACTGCCACTCTTTCCACAACACGAACGGATTCTTACTCGCCGTCTCGCTGCTTGAGGAGCAGCAGGGCCTCCTTGTGGTCGCCTTCCACCGGAGCCTTTCCCTCGGCGAGCGCCTGGTAGAGCTTCTTCTTCGGCCCCGAGGCATGAGCGACCCGGGGCGGAGGCGGAGGCGGCGGGGGTGCTGGAGGTCGGCCGGGATGATCCGCGGACATACTTAGCGCTTAACCGCCGTGCATCCGTGGAAAGGCGTGATCAGGAAGCGCATCTCTGGCGGTCCGGTGCGGAACCCGGCCGAGTAGCGACTACGCTCCCTGGGTAGTGTTTCTGTTTCCGAATATGGCGATGAATGCAACACTGTAAAATGTGTCATCTGTAACCAGGCGGTCCACTATCTATACCGTTCATATAACATTTATATAACATTCATATAACATTTATATAACATTCATGTAACAATTCGGCGTTTGAATCGTTTTATGATTAAAGCTTATTTCGCATTGTGACCAATGGAAAGTATCAGAACTGGCTATGTCGCCGGAAGCGTTGATAACTAACCAATAGCTGAACAAAACGACAAGCCGTTGGTCCTATCACGGCGTCGCTTGCTCATTGCTCAACTTCCTGTAAAGGTGGACGCCTTTATTGCTCGCCTTCGTTTAGCAGCGACAAGAGGGTTAGGTGCGAGAAGACAGGACTTGTTGTAAGTACAAATTTCTGCATTAATTTAAAAATAGAATGAAAGTTGCCATTTAAATCGACGTCGATGGACGCGCGTTTGAGTTTATTTTTGCCTGCGTTGTCTTTCCCTCCACTTATGCTAACGAACTAGCTAGCTAGCCGGCATTTCCTGGCGTGCAGCGAAAGAACATTCGCGGCTTCTCAGCTGCGTCGTAAATTGTTAAGTCTAGTACACGATGGGACGGGATCTAAAATACCGATGAAGTAAAAAAAGTCATTAATCGTTCTCATAAATTGATTAGTCTGGCGGAACGTGGAATTTGAGTGTGCTGCCGTATGGCTCGTGACTCGTACAATGATCGATTTGTTACGCGTTTATGGTCAAATACCAATTCCACGCCGAACTTGTAATTAAATGCAAGAGTCACGATTTAGATTTTGACCTCTGTGTTCTTTTAATCGCCATCGACTCTATTTTATTTATTTATTTTACTTTTAATTATTTTTATTCCTGTACAGAACATGGCTGGTCAAGAGTTGCGCCTAAATCATACAATTTATATCAACAACCTGAACGAGAAGATTAAAAAAGACGGTAAGGTCTTTTATCAATCATTAGTGATGATTCTCTTGTGAAGTTGAATGTTCTCATTGGTCTTACTTTTCATTTCTCTCCCGTCAGAGCTAAAGAAGTCTTTGTATGCCATATTCTCCCAGTTTGGACAGATCCTGGACATCCTGGTGTCGCGAACATTTAAAATGAAAGGACAAGCATTTGTCATTTTCAAGGAAGTGAATAGCGCCTCTAACGCCCTGCGTTCCATGCAAGGTTTCCCCTTCTATGATAAGCCCATGGTATGATCTAATCCAGCACTAATCTGCACCTGTTTATATCATGTAAAATAAGACATTTCCATTTTGCAGAACCACCACGTGTGGGTTGATGTGACTAATTAAAGCCTAAAGACGTGTGATTAGTTGTGAGTTGTTGCTGATCATCTACCTTCAAACAGCGCATTCAGTATGCCAAATCAGACTCTGATATCATCGCGAAGATGAAGGGGACCTATGTTGAGCGAGACCGCAAGAAGGAGAAAAGAAAGCCAAAACCTACTGAGCCTTCAGCTGGCAAGAAGGGAGCAATGGGTGCTGCAGCTCTGGGCCCTGGAGTGCCTTCTGCCATTCCTGTAAGTGTGCTTGTTTTCAGACTTGTCAGGATGGCTTTGAACATTCTTGAGTAATGTTGTCGAAAAAAAAATCAATTCTCAGTTACGAACATTTTGTATTGTTTTCAAAATTGATACATAAAAGCCAGCGGCTACCTGGAGGGCCTGCGGTTTTACATGCTGTGCATTAAACATGGCAGCAGACAAAAGCAGTTCCAGCTTTTTGATGGAGAATGTAATAAACAAGAGCACTGTCTAGAAATGGCTCTTTTTGCTATTATAATTACTATTTTTCATTATATTATTTGTGATTGGTCATTACTACCCCCATAGTATTGAAAATTGTCTAGCACCATTGTTAGTATTGGTTTTGTGTTTGAAATTTCAGTATCAAAAAAAAAAAAAAAAAAAGCCTTTTTATTTTTAAATAAGGGAATGCCACCTATGGGTCAGGGTCCAAGGATGATGCCCATGCCAGGGCACCCTCCTTACATGCCACCACCTGGCATGATGCCACCCCCTGGAATGGCCCCTGGGCAAATGCCTCCTGGTGCCATGCCCCCAGGACAGATGATGCCGGGACAGATGGCCCATGCTCAAGCGGTATGTAGACGTTCATTCACTTTGAACTAAAACATTACTTTACTTTATTTGGCAGACGCTTTTATCCAAAGCGACTTACAATAGGAAGACACCAGCAATTCTCGTTCGATTTCTATAGAATATCGAGTTTACAAACTAAGAGCCCTGATAAGGCTTAGACTTGTCATTGAAGAGCATGCTCGGAGATTGTTAGGCGCTAGACTAAGAAAAATTATAATGTATTTATACATTTTGTATTTGTTTATTCAATGTGTACGCATGTGCTTGTGTAAGTGTTAGATTTGTCTGTAATATTTTTGGAATAAGAGGGTTTTCACCTTCTTCTTAAAAGTGGTGATAGTCTCGGCTAGTCGTGTGGAGGAGGGCAGGTTGTTCCACCAGCCAGGGACAACAACGGAGAACAGACATGATTGGAATCGGAGACCCCGCGAAGAAGGAATTTTTAGTCTCCTTTCGTTTGCCGATCTGAGAGAGCGTGCAGGAGTGTATCTAGGTAGTAGTGTGTTGATGTAGGAGGGCGCAGTTCCATTTACAGCCCTGTAGGCAAGCATCAAGGATTTGAACTCAATGCGAGCAGCTACCGGGAGCCAGTGGAGGGAGGTAAGAAGAGGTGTAACATGGGTGTATTTTGGCTGATTGAAGATGAGGCGGGCTGCCATATTTTGGACCATCTGGAGTGGTTTTATGGTGACTGCAGAGGCTCCAGCCAGGAGAGAGTTACAGTAGTCGAGTTTGGAGATGACCATTGCCTGGACGAGGAGCTGCGTAGCCTGTTGTGAGAGAAAAGGCCGAATCTTGCGAATGTTGTAGAGAGTGAACCTGCAGGATCTGGAGATCGCAGCAACATGATGGTTCAAACTCAGTTTGTTATCTATCCAAACACCAAGGCTTTTTGCAGATGCCGTGGGTGTTAACAATAGCGATCCAATTTGAATTGAAAGGTTTTGCTGAGGAGAATTGTTGCCCGGAAAGATCAGAATCTCGATTTTGGATAGGTTGAGTTGGAGGTGTCGCTCAGACATCCATGTCGATATGTCTGAGAGGCAGGCCGAAATTTTTGTCGCTATAGTGGCATCTTCTGGGGGGAATGACAGATAGAGCTGGGTGTCATCAGCATAAGAGTGAGTAAGAGTAGTATTAGCTTATAATACTGTGTGTAATACTGAACTGTCTTCAGGTGTCGGAGAATCCGCCCAATCACATCCTGTTTCTTACCAACCTGCCAGAGGAGACAAACGAGCTTATGTTGTCCATGCTGTTCAACCAGTATGTATCTTATTCATTTATAAGTTAATAATTAGTTGGTTTTTTTTTTTATGTTTTAAACTCTTATTTGCTCTTCTTCCACCAGATTTCCAGGGTTCAAAGAAGTGCGGTTGGTCCCCGGGCGCCACGATATTGCTTTTGTGGAGTTTGAAAATGAGGTGCAGGCAGGTGCAGCTAGAGAAGCCCTGCAGGGCTTTAAGATCACTCAGTCCAACGCAATGAAGATCTCCTTTGCCAAGAAATAATTGGTACTCCTGCCCCAAGACTTCACATTACCCCTTTATCTGATAACCATGCTGCAGCCTGGTCCTTTTAATGAACGTTTTCAAGCTAATGTGAGAAATCAGTCTGGCCGCGTCATTGATCAGGTATTTCTGTTCATAATCTGTAGCTTTTCCCTTTTCTGAAAGGATGCCCGTAGAACAAGAACAGAACAGACTTGAACATTTTTGCTGAAAATGCCCATCTCAATTTTTCTTATTTTATTTTGGCTCATAAGTTTGCATTATTTGCCAGACTTCAGTCTGACTTCTCCAGTCTTCAGTGTTTTGTAAGTATATAATTTCTTTTTGTCTATAAGCATTGCACCCAGGGTCTGGTTGTCCAGACATTGTACCTGGAGCTTTTCGGTCATTTTTATTAAAACGTTTTAACTTCTCGTGGTCTTTTTATTTTTATTATCTTCCCATGCATTATTATGTAGGTGTTAAAGAATACTACATTTGCAGTTCATGGGTATGCCAACCACTTCTTTAAAACAATGGCAATGACTATTGTTATATTCCAAAGCTTTGCTTCGGGCATTCTTTTTCCAACAGTTGCGTTAATTACTTTTTACCAAAAATTTATTTTTAAGAATTTTTTAATTTCCCTTTTACTCTTTTTCGAGAAAATGTCATCCATTATTTTTGGGAAGTGGTGGCCTAGGAACTGTAATGAGAAGGTTGCCACTAAGAAAAGTACAGTCCCCACACACTGCTCCACATACGCCTGTCATGGCTGCTCACTAGGGGTGATTTTAAATGCAGAGGACACATTTTGTTGAGTGAACGTGTGCTGTGCTGCAGTATTTCACAATGACAATCACTTCACTTTCATTTTTTTTTTTTTTTTTTTTTTCTCCAAAACTTGTGGAACAATTTCAATTGGCCATTCTGGTGGAATAATGTGGATGGGCTTATTGTTTAGTCTATGGAATGATTGCTAGTGTACATCCGTTGGCCTCAGGAAAAACAATCTGTCTAATTTTCAAATGTCACTAGGTTACGGCAGTCTATGCAAATTCCTCTGTTTTCCCAAACTTACTGCTGTTTTGCCTTGAGAAAGTTCTGACCTTAGCTGCTGTGGTGGCGAGCGTTTTTGTGTCCCACGGTTTTGGCGAAACGCCTAGTAAATCTCCACCGACACTGTGGTCTCTGAGTGTAAAACAGATGACTGGAACACCTACACACAGTACTATGAATTACATTTGTTCCAGCAAGCACACTAACGCATGTATGAAAAAAGAAGGCACTATTAGAAATGTGGAAAGAGAGGTTCAGTAGATAATGGTCTCCGCTTCTAGATTCTGTTGAGTAATACACAGGGGAATAAGGCCCACGAGATTGTGCAGTGATTTTACCCCCGTAAACAAGTCTGGAGAATATGAAGGTTTTTCTTTCATTTGAAACATCGCGTTACTGATGCGTGTATGCAATTACTACGAAGGAGTAGCTTTTATTCAAACGTTGATGGACATGACAGAGGTATACTGTGACATGTTAATTATACAACGCACGAAGTGACAGTAACTGTTTCTTGTCACCACTTGATGTCATTAAGGGACGAGTCGGGCGGACGCAGTTCATCACGCGTCCATTAGATGGCGACAGAACCCCCAGCACGCCGATTGGTCAACGTTGGTCCGAGCGCATGGCTGTCCAGCAGCCCGAAATAACTTAATATCAGAACAAAATATCCCCAGTCATGGTGGTGAAAGGGAGAGCATTGACATGCAGGGCCTGTCCGGGGTCAGAGCCGCTGTATGCTAATGGCTGCGGCTGCCTGAAGGGGCTTCTGTTCTGGGCGAGGGCCACCCCTCTCAGAACCGACTGGGTGCCAGGGGCATCGGCGACAAGACGGTCCCGCGAGTCCCATTATCTCTCCAGCATGAAGCGCTTACATTGTGCGCCGGACAGGAACTGTAGTCGGATGTGGAAAATATCAATCACCGCCCGGATGGGCACGACGACTCCGCGGCTCCGACTGCAACTTCTCGCCACCGACGCACAAATGTCTCCCTCTTCTTTAACACACGACGCGCCGCTGTCGCGTTGCCTCCGTGCACTAATGCGCTTTATTACCAATGAACTGCATGTTAATTACACTGTCATAAATTACAATCATATATATACATATATAAATAGACGTTATATAAAGTTTCATGGCAGCCGGAAGCAGCAACCTTGTGTTTTAACAGCGTTGCCGTGTATCAAGTGGCACGAAAGATGGTTTCCGGGACGCCGATGTGAATTCCTGTAAATTCAAACCGCGAACAGGGTGCTTCTGTCCGGGGGTGGAGATAAAAGAAGTTCCCTATTGTGATCCTTAACGGGTCGCGTTACCGCGTCGCCTCGTCGGTCTTTGTTCCCTCCCGACCTCTCTAATGATTAGGCGAGCGACAGGGTCCCAGCCCCAACTTTACGACGCCGCTGCCCGCGTCTTTGTCCAGCCCGTGACTGCGAGTTAATTGGCGCCGCGGCGCTTTGATCTCGGCCGGAGATTAACTGGAGCTCATTACCGGGGTTGCCAGGTCCGCCGCGGGTTCGCTTCAGTTTGATCTTTTATCAGTTTATTGTTAACGGCCAGGCTGGTGTAAAACGAAGCATAGTCGAACGCCCATATCTACTATAAAGCTGAACAAGATCTGACAATCGTGATATGCGATGTGCGGGACTTTATTTAAGTCATTTTTTTAATTCTCTGCGTGCTTATTGTTGTTGTTCTGGCAACACCGCTCATTTGTCCACAGTTCCACTATTTGTTGCCAGTATTTGTTAATAAATCAACACATTACCCGGCAGAGCCTGGTGCAGTCTCCATTTCTACTCAACATGAATTAAATTAACGCTTTAAAACGTGAGACTAAAGTATACATCTGTCTTGAATAGAGGCTTTGATTGTTGTTATGCAGTTGATCATGTTCGTGTATTTAATAGTGTGTAGTGTGGCATTGACATGATTTTTTTTTAGTGCTCTAATCGAAGGTCGAACAAAAGTAAATCCGTGTCACGATATTCATGTCAGCGGTGGGAAAGTGGGAATTGTCCGCCAGTCACGGATATCCCCTGCCCGAGGACACACCCTCCCTCTCCGAGGCGCTCCGGCTTTCCCACACTGAAGCGCAGTGCGCCTCCCCTCCGCCGGCCAGGGTCCAGGCTCCGCGCCGCGCCGCGTGTGAGGGACCGTGTCCGTGTCCGTGGGTGTGAGTGGGATGAGATCTCCGGGCCACTGAGTCAGCAGCCGGTCGGACGTCCAAAGCTCCTTAACAGCAGGTGGAACGGAGTTTTTTTCCCCCCCACCCACTCCGGTCCCCGGTCCGAGAGGTGCGCGGCTTGGGTCGGGTGGAGACGCGCCATGCTGACATGGGGAGGGTCGGAGAGGAGGTGAAGAGCGCCGGCAGCGGCCTCGGATCTGCTGCAGGGGCGGCGATGAGGGCGCCGCGGTGGACCGTCGTCCTCCTGGCGAGCCTGGCCGTGCAGGCGCAGGTAAGCCGCCGATTACGCGCTATTCCTGGCCGCCGCTTTAACCCCGACTTTGGAAGGGCGGCCGATGTATTATTCTAGAATCATGCATTTATTTTTTGGCTCCGTTCTCTCGGTGTAAACGACACCTGCGCCCTCTGCTCGTTACGCGCCGCGCACTTGTTGCTCCGTGGGCGTGGGATGAAACGTCACGTCCACTCGTCTCGACAATGAATAACTACCCAGCGCTTCGTCCAGAGAGAATTAATATTATTCCAGCTGGAGCAGCACGACGACAATGGCCCTTGAACGGGGACCCGTTGTCTGGGCTCCGCAATTTATGGTCATGCGCGATTATTGCCATAATGAATAAACCTGATCACTCAGCGGACATGCCAGAGGCTACCCACATTCCCACAAATTCCCTTCAGGTTCAGCCCACATAATATTTTATAGAAATGTGGGCTTTGGAACGTGTATTAGATTTGTCAGAAATGTAGTAGTAGCCTAGTGGGTAACACACTCGCCTATGAACCAGAAGACCCAGGTTCAAATCCCACTTACTACCATTGTGTCCCAGAGCAAGACACTTAACCCTAAGTGTCTCCATGGGGGGAACTGTCAATGTAACTACTGATTGTAAGTCACTCTGGATGAGGGTGTCTGATAAATGTGTGTGTGTGTGTGTGTGTGTGTGTGTGTGTGTTTTCAGCACAGTGGAAATGGGGCTTTGGGTCTTTTACTGGAGCGTCTCTACACACAGTAAAGTTTTTGATTGAGGAGGATTCTTCCAGATTATGAAATTTGAAAACAGTGAAAGTGTTTTAGTCATTGTGAGCTCACACCATCACAGAACAGTAGGCAGGTCCCCACATTGTCCAGGGAGGGGCACTTGACTTAGTAACTTCTACCACAGAAAAAGACAACCTGGACATGTTGGGCATGTGTCCAGCTTGAACTTTGTCCAGCTTCAGCATCTTCATCGAAGGCAGCTGCTGTGTTGACACTAAACCATATCTGTTCAGCGGTGGTCCTTTGGGCAGAGACCCCAGCATTGATGATTTTTTTTACACTTTAAATCGCTATCTGGCAACACAAAGGCAGTCATAGTGTACAAATATCTTCAAGAAGCCTGAGGAAGGTCAGTCGCTTAACAGATCTGAGATTCTTGTTATCCGCTTGTGTGACATTTTTGACGTTATATTGGTGAAGTTGCTGGCAGACAGCGCACAGTTAAACATTGTTGCCACTGTGTGACATTGGCAGGGTGATGGCCCGTAATCGCCTGAGTGGCTCAGGTTCTGAGGCGGAGTGAGGGAAGGTGCTGAAATGTTGGTATGATGGGAATGGGAGTCCGAGAGGAGACTGGACAGAAGGACGGAGAGATGGAGAGTGATGTCTGTGTCTCTGGCGGCCTTTTGATGTGACTGAGTTTGGGACCAGGACGGAAGAGCAGTGCTTTTACGATGTGTGTGTGTGGCCGCCACTGTAACTCACTCATAATTGTTGCCTTGCACCGTCTCAGTATTTCAATATTGACTGGTGTGTACACCATGTAACATCATTACTAATCACATTGTCTCTAAGAACAGAAAAGTCCTTTTTATTTTGTGAAATCTTTGATTTCCTGAGGTTTTGCAGTGTTTGCAGCTTTTTTAAAATAGGCAACCATGACCCTATAGGCTGGTTTCCAATACATGTGACTGGGCAACAGGAGTAAAATGGAACAATTATATGAGACCATTATTTTTTTTCATAAATTCGTTCAAACCATTTTAACGGCTGCTGGTCATGAACCGTAAATTCTGCTGCGGCACCAGCCCACCTGCTCTCTTAAATTCACTGAGGGGCTTATTAGCCGTGACACCTCTGTCTATGTGTGTGTGTGTGTGTGAGTGAGACCTCACCTCTTTTCCCCTCGAGTGAGCAGTGAAAAGAAGAATGACAACAATAAAGAGACAGCCGAGAGACGGCCGAGAGGTCTAACCTGTTGCCAGACAAAGGCAGAAAGCTTGAGAGGAAGGGGAGGAGAAGAGGGACAGATAGAGACACAGAGGGACAGTTCCCACTCTTCCGCCTCCCTGGGGAGAAAGTTAAAGAAAGGGAGGGGGAAGTACACTTTCAGAGAAAGAATGGAAGACTGGCGTGTGGTGGAGATGAGCAGGAAGTGCCCGGACACAAGGGAGGAGACGAAAAAAAAAACAGACTAAACAAAGAGCAGGGAGTGAGGAGAGGGTAAATAACCTATTGGGAGAAGATAAAGCAAGATAAACGCTTGGACAGAGGCAGCCATGGCAGCGCTGGGACTGTAGCTGTCCATTTGGACAGAGGAATTCGATTTTCCCTCCTTTCTGTGGGGAAGAGAGTGCTGAGAATCAATGCTATCTGTCGTCTCTGCTTTCCTTTGACTTTCCATTTTTGCCTGCCTGTGATTTATCCAGCCGTTGTAACTTCAAGCTGGTCATACATTCACACGGCATACAAACGAAAAATGATAACGTATCCGGATGCATATCCAGCCGTCCGATGCTTCAGGGAACCACTGCCAAATCTCCTGATCTGAATAATACATATTTTATTAAGATTTCTCATGGGCATGTGCTGATTGCATGACTTAAGTGAAAGTTGAATAATGTGTCTGTCTCTGTGGTGGCATATGTCTGCAATGATGGTGTGTCTTCTTCTTTAACCAAGAGTCCTTCCTAATGCCTCTGATGGTGTGTCTTCATCTTTGTCCCTCGAGGCCATTTTTAGATGTTAAAATTCCTTTGATATTGCGTTTATGATTTATTTTGGTGTTTGGAGAACACAGACAAAATTGCTGACAAATAGATGTTCATTAGAATGCTACTCTTAAGATCCCAGTGCTGGTGGGGCGAGGAGAAAAAAAAATATCATACAGTTTTTTTTACATCTCTGGATGTGTTGTCAATATTTTACAAATACAACAGTTTATTAATTTTTTTTTTACAAATTCAATTAACTAATAGTTTATTAAATTTATTGCATTAACCAGACACCTTCATCCAGAGCGCCTTACATTCAGTATTTACAGGTCCCCTGGAGACACTCAGGTTTAAGTGTGTTGCTCAGTAATACAATGGTAGTAAGTGGGATTTGAATCTGGGACTTTGTGGTCATCTGGTTCATAGAGTGTGTTACACGGTAGGCTACAGATGGACAGACAGTTTAGAGATTTCTTAAACACGTTTGTGCTTAAAGTGATGCAGATCAGAAATTATAAACAGGACAAGGCAGGTGCTGGTATCCATATCAATCCAAATATGTC
This sequence comes from Denticeps clupeoides, assembly GCF_900700375.1. Lineage (NCBI taxonomy): Eukaryota > Metazoa > Chordata > Actinopteri > Clupeiformes > Denticipitidae > Denticeps > Denticeps clupeoides. The sequence continues at coordinate 7,278,147 of NC_041725.1, forward strand.
ATTTATTCTTAATTTGAACATAAACTAACTTAGATTCATTGATTTTATCTGTTGATCTGTGCAAACACAGAAGCAGAAATATTTTTGACAGCCAGCTTGCCTTAATACTTATTCTGAAGTTACTTAAAGGTGCCCTGACATTAAATTTTTTTCTTTCATATTTTAGTGAAAGTGATTGTGAAACACTGCAGCTCAGCACACGGTGACACAATGAAATGTGTCCTCTGCTTTTAACCATCACCCTTGGTGAGCAGTGTGCAGCCATGACAGGCACCTTGCCGCTTTAAGGCTAATTACAAACTCCAGTAGCATTGCAAATAAAAACACTAGTTCTAAGGACAAGCTAAAGTGTTCACAGAAATGAATGTTTGGTGTTTCGCTTAGCTCCTTTCTTTTTACCACTAATTTGTAGGTATTTAACATATATCAATGTTGCCCTTGTGTCTTTTGACAATACTTCTAAGTATTCTATACTTCTAAAGGGGCAGAGGTGACCTAGCGGTTAAGGAAGCTGCCCTGAATTCAGAAGGTTGCCGGTTTGAATCCCGATCTGCCAAGGTGCCACTGAGGTGCCACTGAGCAAAGCACCGTCCCCACACACTGCTCCCCGGGCGCCTGTCATGGCTGCCCACTGTTCACTCAGGGTGATGGGTTAAATGCAGAGGACAAATTTCACTGTGTGCACCGTGTGCTGTGCTGCTGTGTATCACAAGTGACAATCACTTCACTTTACTTTAAATATGAGGTGGTAGTAGCCTAGCGGGTAACAGAAGACCCAGGTACAAATCTTAGTGTCTCCAGGGGGGACTGTCCCTGTAACTACTGATTGTAGTTGGATAAGTTGGATAAGGGCATCTGATAAATGCTGTAAACTAGCATTTGTTCCAGTCTAGTAAGATCGGCACTAAATATCTCAAATCTTTCTCACTCTCTTTCACAACAGGTGGTGCGTGCAGTGGGCTTTTTCGAGGTGCAGATCAGGCAGTTCCAGAACCCCCATGGCATCCTCCACAATGGCAAGTGCTGCGACCTCCCATCCAACAGGGGCCAGCGTTGCCCCCTGTCCAACCAGTGTGACACGTTCTTCCGGGCCTGTCTGAAGGAGTATCAGGCTCGTGTGGCCCCCACTGGAACATGCACATTTGGGACGGGCAGCACAGTGGTGCTGGGGGGAAATTCTCACTCTGTGCACCACCATGTTCACGATGGAGTAGAGAACAGCAACGGACACATTGTCATTCCGTTCGTTTATGCCTGGCCGGTAAGTACCCCACACGTTTGAGTGTGTAGACCTAGATTTAGGAAAAGTGTTGGGTTTAGAAAAGTATTTATATTAAAATGAATTAACATGACACCATGATAAAATATAGATCTGAAACAGTGAATTGTTTCAGATACAACTAGTTTGCCTCCTAGGTGCTGATGAAAGGTGGCAAGAATGGCTCCTACACACAGAAAAGTCTTGATGGACTGAGTTGAATTATCCAACCGTGGTCATGTTTTTTATGGCCAACATGTTTTGAAAGGACTGACAGCACAATCCCCTGCATTAGAACTTGACTCATGGAGGAATCTGCCAACAAAAACCTGCAGTCTGCTTAGATTGTGTTCAAATCACATTTCTGTTGAAATCCTTGTGAGGATGCGTTATTTACAACTAGCTGGTGCACTTAAGATCTGAACCTTCACAGAGGCCGTCCAGACTTTATGGCAGGCAATATTGCAGCCTAATGAAAAAAAATGGACAAGCGGGCCTGTGTTAAAGAGAAGAGTAAATTGCTGGCTGCTTTAACCGAAGCTGTTTCGGTAATGCATGGAGGCCTCCATTCAGCCTGAAAAGCCTTTAAGGACATGATTCCTGCTGTACAGGAACATGGGAAGCTGCATCGTGACTGTTTTTATAATAAGTCTGAGATGGAAGAGGAGATTTGAGCTACACAGCCATGCAGTTTGAAAGATTGTTGTGTCCTGATGGTTGGGCTTGTCTGCTTGGCTTAGCAATTGCTGTTTTGAAAAGGACTAAGGTACAAATCCAGATGTTAAGAGTTTCAGATGTCCTCCGGTGTCCTAAGACCTGGGCTGACATCTCTTGAGAGCCTCTTACACGTTATGGGCCAAGTGCTTAGGAAATATGAAGAAGCATCAATACATGCACATTCACTTCAATTATGTGTTATTCATCATTGACCAACATTAAAGGTCATTTATATACATTTATATCGGTCTTTGTGGTCCCCTAATAGTGTATCTGAAGTCTCTTACCGAGATTCAGTTGTGTTGCAGAATTACAGCCACTTTTATCCAGTCCCACGATGAGATTTCCCCAGGACGCGTCATTTCGGTGTCTGTAGCTTTAAATGCTAATGAGGAGGAGAGAGGCGGGACGAGGAGGAGAACAGCCTATAGAAGTTGAGCAGGCATTCGAGGAAATGACGTAATCAACACTTTGTGTCTGCTTTTCCATAAAAAAAGTAAATAACCCACTGGTCCTTCAGATTTTCGTGTGACAGAGCTAAAAATACATTTGTGTTCATTTTTACATCCAATCACTGAGCAACTGCACGGCTTCGCCATGACGGTTGGTGGAGTTCCTTTTTTAGGGGAGAGGTGGGAAATTCTCTGGGTGGACAAAGCGTAATAAAGGGGAGGTAACCTTTCCCCTTATGATGAAATAAGGGGACAAATTCCAGATCCGACTGTCTGAGCTGCTGTTCTGGATGGCGAAGCAGAATGACCAAAGCACTCTTTACACCTATCACCTAGCCATCTCTAGCCACTGCAGGACCATAGACAGGCTAGGGGAACTCACATTAATGTTAAATAATCTCACAAAGTGACATTTAGGGTAGAAATAATAGATATGTGTTGAGACACTAAATATGTGTTCATGTGAGTTTTATAGTTATCACCCACACAGTGGAAAGACATACAGTGTTGACCCTGGGAATTACTACATATCCAACTTTTGAGAGCAAGTGAACAGGTTCTTTGTAATGCTAGTGGCTCATTCAGACCATACGTGTTGCTTGATGTTTTCTGGACTGCAATAGCAACTGACTTGTCTCCAGGATCCTCAGTACAGCGACTGCTGCCCATTGCTATTTTGGCAACCGTCACAGGATGCTGTGCAAGTTTTCCAAAAAAGATTTCCAAAGTGCTGCAACATATTGAAATTGCAGAGCACAAATCCAGAAGGTGATTTTTCTTTAGAAAAAAATGTAGGTAATTATATCAGTGAAAATTATGGATTTCACAAATGTCTTGCATTACATATGTGAAGTCCAGTAGAAGTTGGGGGGTATCATGCTAAGTTGACAGGTATGGATCATGATAGCTCTGGGTCCAGAAAGGCATAGCAACAATAACCAAAGGGGTGGGGGATTAGTAAAGGGTCATTGTGGATGGACAAACCACGTACTCCATTCTCATCTTAATTTTCATCCATCCATCTTTTTCATTTTAAGTCAAGGTATGATTTTAAGTCTGAATTTTAGGCTTTCACACATCCAGGCACAGTGCTGGGTAATTGCATATCAAATGATGATACAACTCTGCTCGGGCAATCTCAGAATCACGAGGTACATCTTAAATCATGTACTCTGAATGAGGCTTAATCAGTGTGCAGGACACGGCATGATGGAAATAGGTGATGACACCGACTTTTTGTGTGGTTTTCCTGAACTAGTAACCATGCAACCAACTCATAGCAATTGTATTTGTCTTATTTTCCATGTCATTTCTTGAGTTTTGAGACCCAATAGACCAGTCGGGGGTGAAAAAACAATCACTGATTAGTCGTGCTGTACAACCCAAGTCTTAACAACCCAATCACAAGTCAGCCAATCATGTAGTGTGAACTCTACAGCGATATGACCGCAGTAGTGACATTGTAGTTATACATCTACCGCTCTCCTCTCTCTCAGGCCCTTTTTTCACCAAAACTCTCGTGTTTGCGCCCTTCATTCTGCCCTCTACCATTCTTTATCATCCCGCTGGTATCGGTAGAGTGAGTTAGCATATGTCAGTGCCATTGGTCCTTTTCTTGTCTCCTCTGTTTGCATCGACCCCTCTGGGTTCTTATCAGTCAGCAAAGCAGCACTAGACTCGTCCCCACAGTGTCAGCCTATTAATTCTACAATAGCCCTTCATAGCTACCAGTAGCAACACATCAATACTGCCTTTCACACCTCCCTTTACTGAGTTGTTCCAGGGAGGAGGAAAGAATTGAGAGAAACAGCAAAGGAAGTCAACAAATTAAGCTGAGGAATTCCAAGAGCACAGTTGAATTGTGTCCCCCCCCCAAAAAAAAAAAAACCCCGACCTCTTGAATGAACACTAGACTCCATGTTGGTTTTGGCCTCTGAATTCCTTTGTGGTAAATACCTCTAATGTGTTGTGGTAACCTTTTTTTTTGCAGGGGGCGGAGGGGTGGGGGGCTTTGTATCCGATGCGCGTGTGTGTTGGAATCACACCCCTCGTCCAGTGCCTGCTGGAAGCATTCTCTCATCCTCGCTCTGTAATTAATGTCTTCTTTAGCGGAGCCGCCGACGGGTCCGGGGTGCGCTGGATCTCTTTAGAATGACGACAGAGAGTCATGTCTTATTGCGTCTCTCTTCCACTTTCTTCATTTGCTTTGTTCCTTTTCCAACTTGACTGAGGACCTTTATTTTTTATGATTATTATTATTGTCTTGGATGCTTTTATGACCTCAGATTGTTACTGTTCTTTTACTGTTATTGTTCGTGAGGACAGGACCTTAATAACTGTAATGAAAGCTGATATTGTGTTTATGGTTGTGTTCATATTGTGTTGTAATAATATTTTCAATGAAACCCAAAGCCTTTTGGAGCTTTGGTTATGGACTGGGAAATAATCTAATGCACTTCAGCTATACTGGTACTGGAGTTTACACACACAAGCATGCAGAGACACTGTCATGGGGGTTATATATCTCATAAATGTGTCATAACAAATATACACTGCATATTAAATGTCCACAATTATGCCCATTAAAATAAAATATATGTAAGTACAATCATCAATCAAATTTGCCTGCCACTGTCCACTAATAAGGCCTGTGAATGGTCCTGCTTGGGTAGGTGACCTTTGGCCACCACTATGTTGGCTAAAGCAGGTGCGCTTTCGTAACACACACCCACATCTTCATATAATCTGCAGGTGTGTAATGAAAGTGTAATTTGTGAGATGTGAGATGTGAAACTCTTTTTGTGAGCTGTAATTGCTGCCTGCAGTGTGAATATTAGTGGTGAACAGTAGTTAAACTAAATTAAATTCTTTGCTATAATTGTTTTTGTTGCTTTGGGATGGGAAGGGGGGGGGTCTGTACTGTGTTTGGATGCAGATTGAAATGTCCCCACTGTGGGACATTTAAGGGCATTTTACATGCAGATCGGTGCATGTGTGCGAGTGTAAGTCCCGTGTCCTCAGGTAGTGGCACGAGGGGCACATCAGAGTGTGAGAAAATTCTCGTCCAGAAAGCCAATCTGGATCGGTTTCAGGGCTGGGCCAAGGGTTGGCGGAGCTGGAAGGGGATAGGGCGGCAGCGGGGTGGAGAGTGAATAAAAGTGAATGGGGAGCGGAGCGACTGAAAGACCCGCATTATCTGTCCATCTTTGTGTGATGGGGGAGGGGGTGGTGGGGGATACTGATCCCAGAGCCCCGGGTCAAGAGACAAACAGGTGAGAGGGGTCATTATGAGGAAAGGTGAGCGCTCTCGCTGTTTCACCCTCCCTCTCTCCCTTTCCACTGTTTCTCTCTACTTTAATCTATGTAGACATATGTGTGTGTGTGTGTGTGTGTGTGTGTGTGTATGTGAGTATGGATCATTTGGCAGAACTTTAATCATTGGAATTAAACTCCCTGTCACTGGCTGCAGTTTGATCTCTGGCCCGGCTCAATAGTGGCCACCGCAACAAGGGTGCATATGAAGTCACGCAGAAAATCCCAGAATGTCCCTCTGTCGCATCCCATGGCTGAGACGCTTAAGGGCCAGAGGGCGTGGATCTGTAGTTTATGTGCAACTCAGATTTTACAGCCTTTTTTAGTTCCATTACGTTCCCCCAAAGTTCACAGGGTGATGTAACCAGTGTGGATGACATGTGTGCGTTTTGCATTAAAGCAGATGGAAGGGCGTGTAGCGTTTTAGGACTGACATTTCACATGAGACTCAGGGACGGGCCAGTAGAGACAGACTGGCATCCTGGGGAAAATCAGGGTTTCTTTCTCTCTTCCTTATACCCATGTTGAAGTCTCCCATCTCCATGCATGGTGGACATTAAGTAAATGCTGGGCAGGATAGGAGTAGGATAAGCTTTGCTGCTTTTCGAATGAGGAAACTGAATTTGCGTGAAATTGCACTGTCTCCGTGCCACACATATTTGATTTTATAAAACGTATAAAGTTGATAGCGTCTCCTGAGGGTATAGAAGGGACTACAGGAGACAGAGGAAAAAAATATATATAGTGAGAGAGGGAATATATGCAGGTTTATGTGGGCTGTAATAAGATCCGCTTCTGTTCTGTTCTGCCTTCCGGAAGGTTCTGGTGCTCAGTTACCTGTGCATTCCTGACCCCTGAGAACCACAGGACTCATTCAGCATCTGAAAACGGGAACACTTATACCCCATCCTCGCTCTGTCTCTCTCCAATTATCACTTATTCTCACCCTCTGGCATGCATGCACCTAACACACACAATATAAAACCAGCCAAAGCTGATTCCAGAAGGAATTCTGATGTTTAGAGCAGATAAGTTAATAACCTTGAGGACCTCAGTCTCCAGGGACAACCAGGACTAATAATTCATTTATGTGCAAATTGGATTGAAATGGAAGTTCCTATGTGAAAGGAAGGTGGGGAGAAGTTGAGGCTTTAAAATGATCACCTTGATTGAACAAGGGTAGAGATTTTAAAGTGTGTGTGTTTGTGGGAGCGGGCAAACTGGGTTTTTAGCATTTCATTCGTTCTTTGTGTGTGTTTTGGTTGGGTGGCCATATATTTATGAGTGTGTGTGCGTGTGTGTGTGTGTGTGTGAGAATTTTGTCGATAGGCGTGTGTGTCACCTCTATACTGTGGCAGCGTCGAACTGAAGAGCAGCCATAAATGTGCTGATAAGATGTAGTTCTGCACCGCTGGCTTTAATCCCAGCCCTCCTCCTCTTCCTCCTTTTCCTCCTCTCACTCCTCTTCCTCCTCCTCCCTCCTCATACTTCTCCTGTCTTTGTCAGTGTGCCGTCTCAAGCGCACACTCTCTCTGCTTCTCATGCACACATTTTCTTGTTAATTTCAATGTTCTGTTTAATTTTCCAGACCCAGTCTCTCTCTTGGGGTTTAACAGAATAACAATTATTAACAAGGTTATTACAGACGATAATTGTGGCAAAATTTCAGGAAAAGAACTCATCTTAGCAGGTACTGCTGTATGGTGATCGCGTGCTTGTTTAGGATTGAATAAGGGAATCATTTCAGAATAACTGGTTAATATTGTTGCTGTACAACTAATTTCATAACGAAAGTGTTGTTTCTGGCAATGTGCTAATCACAAATGGCTGTAATTACTGTCATTTAGATAATTTTTTATTTTTGTTTTTGTCTGCATTAAACATGTTCCCTTATAATTATCGAGAAGGAAATGGGTGGGTAAATCTATTAAAGCCGCTATGTAATAGAGGGCAGTATGGATTTTATCCCAAAGGGTCACACGCAGTATAAAATAATGAATCCCAACATGAATACCAATGCCAGTATCAGTCAGAATAATTGTGTAGCCTCGGCCTGTGTTTCAGACAAGCCCTCAAGCATTTTTCCTTTATCGCTCACCCATGGGGGAATCCTCAGGCCATCGGCACCCCCCTGCCCTTTCCTCGATGGGTCAAGGATGTGACTTGAAGTCTGTATAATTTAAATACGTCTGCATCGCAGCGTGCAACACACCAGTCAATACCACCCAGTCAGTCATACGAAAGACTATTTCCTATTACAACACACACACACACAAACACACACACACATGCACAGACCCAAAAACACAAAACATATTTTTTATTCTTTGGCAGACAGTGAGGCAGACTGGGTAATTTCCTGTGGAAGCCAGAAGTGTTGTTTGCTCTTGACCAAGACACTCTCTCTCTCCCACACGCACACACACACACACACACACACACACACACACAAACCCGGCCATTTCCACATCGTACAATCAGAGGAGACACATCTGCCAAAGCAATTAACCTTGCAGAAAGTTCACCTCTGCATGTATGGGACAAGAAGAGATGGAAGAAGAGAGCTAGAACAGTTGTAAATGAAGAACGGTGGTCCTTGGGGGGGAAAAAATAAGGAGAACAGTAAAAAAAAAAAGTGAATGTGAGATGTTTGCCAAGCATCTTGTTAAAGCCTAGGGCTGAAACAGATCACACTGTCTGTTCAGTGTTTTATTGCATATGAGTGTGTGTGCATGAAATAAATATGTAATTGAATATTCATGCATAATTAGGAGAAATGTAGCTGCAAGCATCTTTTTGATCAACTAATCGGCATGAGAATTATACTTCTTGCCATTTTTTTGGGGGGCAGATGCAATGTTTAAGATGCTACACGCCCCTCACCGCCCTAGGGGGGTTGTAGCACATAATCAAGCTTAGTGGGATGATGCTTGCTTTATAGTGATCAAACCAGGAACATTTTGATCCTGTCACTTTGGCTGAACTGTCACAGTGTGCAATTCAGTGTGAATACATAATATAGAAAAAAAAGGTTTTAAGTGTTTGATGGTATGTCGAGTTAATATATGTATTTTTTAAGTTAGATAGCAGCCTCTTCTTGGAAAACCCAAACAACTTTCCAAGGGTACAGCCTGTACAGCTTGTAAGGACTGAACCGGTCATATTTATAATAATGCTTTATATCAGTGGATTTGAAATGTAATCAATACTGGCCCATTACAAAACGCCATGAGCTGTCTGACAGACATATTCAAATGATCACTTCCCTGTGATCACAGTGGCATTTACATTTGCGTTTACAGCATTTATCAAACACCCTTAGCCAGAGCGACTTATGGTCACTAGTTACAGAAAGACACTCAGTGTCATACAATAAACAAACATAAAAAATATAAACAGTACAGGAAAGTTTGGACACACCTTCTCATTCATGTGTTTTCTTTATTTCCATGACCATTTACATTGGTACATTCTCACTGAAGGCATCAAAACTATGAATGAACACATGTGGAGTTATGTACTTAACAAAAAGTGGAGAACTGTCCTCCACAGTCACCGGACCTGAACCCAGTCCAGATGGTTTGAGGTGAGCTGGACCGCAGAGTGAAGGCAAAAGGGCCAAAAAGTGCTAAACACCTCTGGGAACTCCTTCAAGACTGTTGGAAAAGCATTTCAGGTGACGACCTCTTGAAGCTCATCGATAGAATACCAAGAGTGTGCAAAGCAGTAATCAGAGCAAAGAAACTAGAATATAAAACATGTTTTCAGTTATTTCACCTTTTTTTGGTAAGTACATAACTCCACATGTGTTCATTCATAGTTTTGATGCCTTCAGTTAGAATCTGAAAGTGAAGCGATTGTCACATGTGATACACAGCAGCACAGCACACAGTGCACACAGTGAAATTTGTCCTCTGCATTTAACCCATCACCCTGAGTCAGCAGTGGGCAGCCATGACAGGCGCCCGGGGAGCAGTGTGTGGGGACGGTGCTTTGCTCAGTGGCACCTCAGTGGCACCTTGGCGGATCAGGATTGCGCAACCTTATGATTACGGGGCCACTTCCTTAACCGCTAGACCACCTCTGCCAATGTAAATGGTCATGAAAATAAAGAAAACACATTGAATGTGAAGGTGTGTCCAAACTTTTGGCCTGTACTGTATACTGTGCAAAAAGGCCTCAGATTAGAGAGACAGAAATATAAAAAATGAAATGGGTCTGTAAATTCAAGAGATTTGTCACGTGCATCATTATACCAGTACAACATCCAGTGACAGCATCCTGACGGTGCATAGATAAAAGATATTTAAGTTATAAAATAAATGCAAGAAAGAATCGATGAAATATGAAGAGGACAAGGCCTGCACAAAAAAACAACAAAAAAACGGGTGTGAGAAAGACACAGACCTGCAAGTGTAAACAGGACACGCAACAACACATAATTGAGGTGCCATATCAACACGCTTGTCTGCCATGGCAATAAAAGGCGCGGCTGTAAACAGGAGCTCCTGTGTCGCTGTAAAAGCCTGGTGACTGAAGCAGTTGGACACCTGCACATTCTGAAGCATCATTTTCCTGTTACCGTGGTGATTTTTTTTTTTTTGCTATGCCACACGGGTCAAGTGTGATGACATCCATTTTAAAACGCAGCTGTCATGGCAACCATAAGCCATTGTGTTTTAGGTACGAACAGAAATTGGCTTACGGCTTTGGTGAAAGCCTTGCAGGTACTGAATGAGCAAATGTTTCTTTCACAACTCGCACGAAATGGAGACATTTGCATGAATCGGTCATTATGTGTGTGTTTTGTGTGGGTGTGTGCATGTTGGCTGTTTTCATTTTCAGAGTGTAACCATTAGTTAGATACTCTACAGTAAGTACCTGAGGGGAAAGGGCAAATAAGAATGTGTGAGAAAGAAGGAGTAAGTAGATTATCTCCGCTATTTGGCAAATGAATGAGTGGGTCTTTGCTCAGACTTCGTGCAGCTCCCAGCATAAGAAGAACACATCAAGTCTCATACAGCCACACATAAAAACACACATCCCAATAATATGTATAAAACAGATATATACCATACCATACCATATTTATTTATAAAGCACTTTAACACAGTAAAGGAGTGGACCAAAGTGCTGTACATTAAAATAAAAAATAAGTTAAATTACCAGGAACAGGACAGACATGGACAAAAAGTTCATTAAAACTAAAGAATAAAAGAAAACAGAATAAAATAAAATAAGAGAAACATGCAATAATTTGAATTAAACAAGGGGTTGAATAAAACAGAAAAATATTTCAGACAACATATTACAGCATAAACAGGAATTACAGGAATACAGTATAAAAGTGAGTTTTTAAACAATATTTAAACGCAGTGATTGACGGCGCTTGTCTGACACTGATTGGCGGGTCATTCCATAGACGTGGGCCGACCACTGCAAAGGCCCTGTCGCCTCTGTGCTTGTAATGTGACCCAAGAACAGACAATAGTCTCTGGTCTGAAGACCTGAGACGACAGGGTGGACAGGGTGGAGGTCTGACAAATAGGCCTCAGTAAACTTAAACCATACTTTAAACCATACTTAAAACTATAAACTTTAATTCAATTATTTATGGATCCAGTCCTGCTAAACTTAAAAACACAATAAAGGCACCAAGATTCAACCAATTTTAGAGTGAGAACATGAGGGAATGAACGAGTGAATGAACAAGTGTGAAAAAAGAAAGCAAGGAGAAAAAAAAAAAGTCCTTTGTGTGAGCTGACGGCGTTCTTCCTGTTGCGCGCCGCTGTGTTTGTACAGCCCGGCTCAGCCGGGATATCCTCCCCTGCCCACGTCTGACGGGCCGACACAGACACCGAGAGAGAAATGGAAAGTGTTAGAATTAGTCGGCAAAGTCAGTGCGGAAGCAGCCATTGATCGAAGATGTGCAGGGAAAGTCAGAGAAGCAAACAGTCAAACAGTCAGTGGACAGCGGGACAGCGAGGGTTCTTGACAAAAGTAGTTATCTTGGTAGGGATGTAAATAGAGGTCTTGTTCTCTAATGAAAGAGCAGAGCGGGGTGGGGGGAGGCAGAAGAGGAAACTCATTTGTGTGATTCATGGCTGCCTGCTTTAACGTGCCTGTTGTTTTGGTGTCTTTTTTTCCCCCCATACAAACATGCTCCCAGTGGGCCGGGCCTGGAGAACGCCTCTAAAGCTCTGGTATGCAGAATCGGGGGCCCGAGTTCCACCAGTGAGGTAGAAACTGGAAAGAGATGAACCACCAGGCTTTTCACACCCTGGCTGCATGAGCTTTAGCTTGGCCTTTTGGTCACCTGGTTCAGGTCCTGGCCGGTCTATGACCGTCACGTCCAATGACCAGCGAGTTAATGGATGCCACGATTGGCTTACGGAGATGCCCGATACACCGGAAACCTATACAGTATTCAAACTTGGTTTCAGCCAGATAGCTGCAGGACGTAGGCAGCTGGCAGATAAATGGCTGCAGGTGATCTCAGACACACATGAAGATGCATGCAGTGCTTTTAAAACTAAAAGCAGGAGTCTCGACACAAAACAAAAAAACATTGTGAAATGCACCATCAAATTCCAAGCAGCTTGAACATTTTAACAAGAGTAAATAATGTAAGTTTAAATTAAAAATACAGTATAAATGTTAAAGGGGCAGGGTGTGTGTTAAGGGTTCCATAACTGTGATGTGTGTATGTAGAGTCTGTGTAAAATGTCAGCAGTACTGTAGCCTGATGGATTTTGGGTAGAAACTGAGGATCTTGTATTGATACCCCGTGGAAAAAATCTCAGATTATTGTGTGTAATTTGCAACCTATAAATGCAGATTTTTATTGCCAATTTTTTTTCTGTTGGTTAGATTTGAATTCCAATTGATGACAACTTTTGTGGTTAGCCATAAAGCACCCCAACCCCAATCTGCGTCAGATAGTACAGTACTATATTAAACTAATAAAAATGAAACTGTTGGTCTACACCAACATACTGGATAAATGTCCTTCTCATATTTTTTGGTCATGTCAACCAGCTCTGTTCGATGCATGGATAATTCATCTCATGCTGTCCTTTTAAATGTCACGTCACATTAATCCATTTAATGTCAGATTGTACAGGACTGACATACGTGCTGCTGGAGAAGATGGTGCCAGAAGGTACAGAGGTTTTTGCATTAATTGCTTAACAAATTAATGTAAAAAATAACACTGTACAGGTTTAATGGTTGGTCCATTTTAAAAGGAAGAAGTGTTAAACTGTGCTTCGTATAAAATTGTGTGGGTTCCTGTTCCTCACTCTTTACTTTTATTGGGACCTGGCTCACTTTCAAAGAGAAATGAATTACATGCCCGTTGTGGCAGAATCAATAACCTTTAACTGCAGAGACGGAGGCTTTTAATCTGTCTAGCGAGACACGGCATAAAGTAGAGGTTGGCTTGGAGACGTCCACACAAATTGAAGCACTCAAGGCACATAATGGCGGTGAGGGCTGTGGTTGTGTCCTCGCAGTCATGATCATGGTAAAACTTAACCTCTTTCCCTAAACTTAAATGTTTAAATGTTTTGAAAGTCCTTATAAAGACCAGAAAAACACAGAAAATGAGTTTTTCTTCCATTTTCCTGTCAAAAAAAATAATTGCAGCCTAATGGGCTTCAACCATCAACCAGATGACCTGCAATTCAACCATTTTGCTCCTGAGCTCAGCTCTTATTCTGCATTCATTACTCATAGGCATGCCCTGATTGCAATTTTCTCAGCAAATGCAAGTTCAGCAAATGCAAATAAAAATCGATTTTTCTTTGATGCAAAATGTTATTTTCAACACTAAATATTGTTGAATGCTATGAATTAAAAAGAAAAACTGAATAGAGAGTGATCCAGTTACTGTGCAAAACTGTAATAACAAAGGGTCAAGGCTTAACATTTCATAAGTAAAATTGTATTTTATCATTTTGTACATTACAAATTTTGTGTTCGTCAAATAACCTGAGCATCTGTCTTCTCACCTTCACACCATAGGAAAGACACAGCTTCTGTACTGACACCTGTATATATTGCAGATCTTGACAAATGTATACAGAATGCCTGATGCTTTGGAAAAAAGTGTAAATATAAATGCATGAGTGGTAAAGGATGCAGGGCACATCATGAAGATTGCCATGGTCTTTCAATGAAAATTTTTAGTATTGTTTGTATTTGCATTGCTCTGCATGTGGCTATTCTTGGCTCGGTCATAAATACTTTTCTGACATATGAAATGAACCAAGACAATAAAAATCGCTTCTCAAATTTGCCAGTTTGGTGAATGGTATCAAATGGTTTTCAAAAAATATATAAATGTACTTAACTGAAATTATTTTATTTTTGTAGTTGGAGTCCTAGGTTGTCTTTAATGCCTGTAAGTGGTGTATTTAAGTTGCTCTGCTTCATGCCATTTAATATCAGTCAAATATTATAAACCAGAAATTTCCTGGTTTATTGTTGTCTCAATTCTTATTTTATTATTTGTAATGTCTGGTTGTATTTTGTGATAGTCTGGCATGGTGTACATGTGTTTGTAGTGGTGGACTAGCAGTTAAGGAAGCGGCTCCGTAATCAGAAGGTTGCCGGTTCGAATCCCGAGCCGTCAAGGTGCCACTGAGGTGCCACTGAGTAAAGCACCGTCCCCACACACTGCTCCCCGGGTGCCTGTCATGGCTGCCCACTGTTCACTCAGGGTGATGGTTAAAAGCAGAGGACACATTTTGTTGTGTCACCGTGTGCTGTGCTGCAGTGTTTCACAATGACAATCACTTCACTTTCACTATATGTGTGTGTGTCTCTTATTCTGGCTGACTTGCCAAGACCATGTTAACAAAAGGAAGAGGGTGTGCTGATGAAATAATGTTAGCCTTTGCTACTGAGGAGGTGGTAATGAGTGGGTGGGTATGTTTATTTGGTATCACACTTTTGTAACTATGCGTACTTTGTGTGTGTGTGTGTGTGGGAGAGATTTTTGTCTACTGCTGTTGTGCGGCAGCGTATTTGGAGTTTGTTTTGTAAGGGCAGATGACTGCTTCAGGATGGGCCTGCTGGGAGACTTTCCCACAGAACTCAGGAAAGTTGGAGAGGCTGCCGTGTAGACTGACTGTCCTGAGCCGCAGTCCGTATACAAGCACACACTCATACACACGCAAATAAAATCAGTCATTAAACACAACCATTAAATGCTGCCTACAAGAAGTTATTAAAAGCTTTTAAGGCCATTTAATTACACTATATATGAGTTGGGAAAAAATGGTGATGTACAGATCAGAATAACAAATGCCTGAACATCTTTTGGAGGTCATATCTTGTTTTAGGAAAGACTAGAGCAATTAGAATGATTCACTGTCCAAAATATATTTTATCTGAACCCCCATCAGGTCAGTCTGCGTTGAAAAGCCCCTGAGCTTTAGTGTTCTGCCTCTGACTTAGGATGTGACGGCAGGACTGGTCAACCATACACTCATCCTGAGTGTGAGAGAGATCGTGACTCACCCGCATATGTGTGACCTGAACACACCCTGCTGTTAATTGTGTGTGTGTTCTGATTTTGATTTAGACAGTGGCTCTATTCCCACCATGGATGCTTGCATCATCCCTTCTGACGGGATATTGCAGAGCCAAAACAAAGAGCCTGTCCCTGCCGGGCCTGGACATGCTGCTGGCCCACAGGCTGAGTTTGGAAGTTTGCAGTGCAAAAGGCGGTAACTTCTGAGTCACTGATGGACATTCAGCGGACATGTTCTGTGAGCTTAATTATTACTAAGAGATCACGACTGTTTCTTATCTTTGAAAGCTGTTGTGATGGGTCAGGCTTTGTGTTATCTTTTGTCGCTTCTGGGTCCTAGAAATCCTTGTTGGGCCGCTGTGTTAGTGTTTGTGTTATTTTCATATGTTTCATATTAAACCTGAGCTAAATGTCAAGATATATGTCTTTTTTTATGGTGTGCCGAGATTCAGATCTACAGCGGGGCTGAGCGGCCTGTTAAATCCAGGTCTTAGTGAAGATTACGGTACGGTGGGGGGTTGTTTTGGTTTTTTGCAGGTTGTAAGCTGAGGAATGCATGGTGACTCTGAGTGTGTTCTTGGTGTGGTGCCCTGCGATGCCATGTGAGGTCCGGGGAGACTTGTGGTCTTGCCGAGTTAAACGCTGTTTGTCAGGCTATCTTTGTGACTGCCATCCTTCATTTTCTCATCCCTCCGCATCTCTCCCCCCGCTCGTCCACGGCAAGCTATCTGGTGGGAGACGTGACTACACATCCTCCCGGCCCTTTAGGAGTGCCCTAACGTCAGCGCCCCGGCTGTCCTATTTGCATGGCAGCTTTAGGCATCCAGACTAGAGACATGGCTCAGAATTATTTATTCACGTCAACAAGCCTGGAGAAATGTGTCCAGTCCTCTACAGATCCACACAGATCCAAATAGTAGCTGGTATCCCTGCACCACTCCATTAACTTTGGGTTCTGGAATGGCAGGCTGGTGAAGAGAGATATCTCAAATTCTCATAAAATCTCCTCATTAAGTCAACGGTTTAATTACCTGGACGATCTCATGGCGACTGTAATTACTCTGGATAATTTATTGCAAACATCATTTTGTTTCCTAAAGAGAAGTGAGACATTTGCTTGTTGCCTTGGGTAAATAATCTTTTAGTTGCCGTGCTAACATGATAAACCGTAACCGTCCCTAAACCCTCCCCTTAATCCATAAATTCACCATTGAATGCCATGTCTTTGTTTTAAGAGCATCCAAAAAAATTAGAGGCACAAAACAGAGCTGGCGTGTGCAAACTGCACACTTTAAGAACATAAAACTGTAGCACGTTTTCTATTTGTGTAAATTGTCTTTTGTATTAAATGTACTGCCATTTGCATTGCAAAATGGCATTATTTATTTTAGCCATAAATTACTTTTATTCTATGTGGCAGTTGAACTGTAAATTAAAGGTGACGAGTAAAGATTTGAGCGGACTTTGTTTATTTGCTTTAGATTTGACACCTCACTTTGTGCCAGTGTATGTATATGATAAAAAAAATGTAGCACTGGATACCCTTAGACAATGAGGAACAATTAGTCTCCCATGGCAAAATCATTGTGACGCCCGGGGGCCACTGGGCACCTGAATAACGGGTCCTGATCACTCCAAGCTGATGCCAACTAAGCACAAGCGATCAGGACCCGTTAGAGTGCATGCAGCGACGAGGAGTTTCTGTTGCATTGATGTGGACACGTGCATTCCTTGTGTTCATTTCCATTCCCGACGAATAGTCACACACCTACGGATTTGTTTCAGTTTATTTCTGTTTCATTTTGGCCATCGTGCCGTTGTTTAGTTTCCGTTTATTAAATATAGATTTTTACCAAAAAATATTGTTAATATAAGTACAAATATTCTGGGGATGTTAATGTTACAAAACAAAACTTTTCTTCTTGTTCAACGTGTTACTATATTTACAATATTTAATGTTAATTCTGTACAGTATTCATTCAGAATGGGGATTTTTTTCCTTCTAAACTCTAAAATATTGTATTAAGCACATCATCTTCCTGTGCATGTTTCTTCCTGCTTAGAATTGTGGAATTCAGATTTAGATTACTTGTCTAAATCCTGTGGAAGATGGGGGGATTCTGCACTTTCAGATGGGGCCCTTACCTCTGGCTGTTACTGCAGGACACGGTGTTCCTCTTACTGATGCTGTGTTGTGTTGCTTTTCCCCTCAGAAATCTTTCTCCCTGGTTCTGGAAGCTCTGGATCATGACAATGAAACCTCAGAAGCGGGTAAGATGGTTTTCACCAATGTTTATCGAAGGCCTAGAGAATTAAACAGCCATTTCTCACATCCCACGGCCATATTAAATGGGATTATTTATCATACATGTCTGTGCGGTAACCGGGAGTGGGATGGCGGTGAAGGCAAAACAGAAATTAGAGGTTGGTGTGTGTGTGTGAGGAGAGAGTAAGAGCAAGAAATGCCCCTGATTCATTGTTGGCCCTCCTGTCCCTGTCTGCGGGTGCCCTGTGCGCCTCCTCTCTGAGAGAGCTGCATTTTGGGGACACTGGGTCAGGCGATTAGACCCTTCATTTCCTGTTCTCCACTGTGATTGTTGCTCCTCATAATTGAGGCAAAGCTCCGTGACACAAAATATGCTGCCGCATTTGTTAAAAACCTACGCACGCACACAAAAACACACTTTATGCACCGGTGCATGATTGACTGAATTTATTCAAGTCATGGCTTCACGTCTCTCAAGCACTGATGAACAGAAGGCAGAAAAATTGTCTGCGCTGGCGTAACGCGGACCCACATTCACATTCTTTAGCTAACACTGCTCATTCTGTACATCCCCGCTGAAACAACCGACTGGCCCGAGATCAGTAATGAAGCGGTAAAAGCAGGCTGGGAACGCAACCACCATACCCGACTTCGTCTCTCCACTGTATTTTACTCTCCCAATCCTTTTAACCTTCTACGTCCTCCCGCTCATCTTTCTTACATTCATTTTTTCAGCCCTCTTCAGCCCCACGTTGTCCTGTCCTTATTTCTTTCATTTAGTCCCCTTGTGCTTCGGAGAGTTTAAGTGAAGCAACTGTGTAATTATCACCCTGTTGGGATTACAGGGTCAGGTCGTGGCCTCAGCAGCAGGCACCTTTTGTACAAATGTGCAGGTCAGATCTTCTCATTGCGCCTCAGCACGAACAGGATGAATTTGTTGTGTTGGGTTTCACTGGTTTCAGTCTGCACTCTCCTCCACATTTACTCCACATCGCATTTTCAGTATGGAAGACCCAGAGTCTGGATAAATGCTTCTTCCGTGTGATGTCAGTGACCCAGTGCTCAGAACATGCTGCTCTGTATTATAATAGTGCAGGGACAGGCTCACCAGTGTTCATATAAACCACACTCTATGTTTTGTGTGCTGTTTAAAATGATCTGAAAACCCTGAAGACTTGCTTCATAACATTGGCTGCTGGGGCTAAGAATAGAAAGGACTGGAGTAAGGACATGAACTGATCATCTATAATCATAACCATGCATGTGATGGCCTAAAATGAAATATTCTGACATTTTCAGCATAATTTTTTACTGCTGAAGAAACAATAGGTCACAGCAGCTCATGCAGATATGATTAGGCAGTGTGATTGGTAGCCTGTTCTAATGGATATAATTTACAGCCATGTTAAATTGTACCCAATCCTGAGAAAAGCATCCTTAGGAAAGTGCAGAAACGTTATGTTGAGCATGATAAAATCTGTTGGGCAGGATCCCAAACATTTTTTATATTAGTATTAAGACTAGATGAGAGGATTTCTCAGTTTCTGTGTTCATTTTCCTGCTTTCCATATTTATGTTCATTTGGCATCATAACCAACATTCATATTGGTAAGTAACTCTTCTGCATTTTTGAGGGGACAGAAAACACACTTTCGAGTAAGTCTTATAAGTAAAGATGCTGATGACCATTATTATTACAGTTGCCATCCAAGGGGGAAAGCAACAAATTACATTTACACAAGTTACTGAAATTGAGTTGTTTTTGTGAGTAATCTGTAATTTAAATTGTCTTTGTAATAGGTCATTTTACCTTTTTACCCAAGTATTTTACTTTGCTTTTTATAAAAAATAAAATGCAGTAGAAGAAAAACAAATCTGTACTGGAAGGAAATAGGATGAGGCACGGGTTCGTGTGCAGCATGTTTCTCAGATGAAGACAGTAGCACCTCACCATGAAACAAGCGCTAGGTCCTAGAGCCGGTCAATTACCAGACAATCAAAAAAGAAAAGAAAAGGCCTACCCAATAGCAATCAGAAAAATAGCAGTCCTGTGTCTGGGCAAAATGCAACACAACAACCAATGAAAAGGTATCCTGAATTCTTTGCATTATAATTGTAATGAAATCATCCAGAAATGTTGTTTACCCCATTAACTATGCTCCGAGCATCACTTCAAGCACAGAGTAAGTCATCATTTGTTTTAATGTTACAACATTAAAACTTGACTGCTTTTAGAGAACGTTGCCCAGATACTTAACTTACTTTTCAATGTCTTTTTAGTGTCTGTAGCCTAACCCTTTACAGCCTGCAGCATGAATGCATGTGGTCGTAAATAGAATAACCTATACAGTGCATCTGGAAACTATTCACAGTGCATCAACCACATATTGTTGTTATAGCCTTGTTAAATGCATTTCCTCAGTATTCTACACACACAGAGTGCTGGTTTGACATGGCGAAGCAGTAGATCTGGAACAATGGCTGGACATGACTATGAAGGACGAATACGCACAACATCACAAAACAGGGGTTTAATACATGATGAACATGACAGGGAAGACATCCAGTAACAATGACCCAACAGCGAACAGACACAAACAGGGCAGCTTTATACAATCATACACAGGTGAACACAATCAGGAAACATTAACACAGGACAAACATGAAGCTACCCCTTCTGGACTCGATCATGACAATAATGACAACATGAAAAAAGTTTACTTGAGGTTTTGGCAATTTTATTACAAATGTCTTTTTTGAATATGATGCAAGCATGGTTCACCTATCCTTGGCCAGTTTCGCCCATTCCTCTTTGCTGCACCTCTCAAGCTCCATCAGGTTGGATGGGAAGCGTTGGTGCACAGCCATTTTAAGGTCTCTCCAGAGATGTTTAATTGGATTGAAGTCTGGACTCTGGCTGGACCACTCAACAACATTCACAGAGGTCACACCTTTGATATGTGTGCTTAGAGTCATTGTCCTTCTTAAAGAGTTCAAGAGCACTCTGGAGCAGGTCATCTTTCCCTCCTTCCTGACTCATCTCCCAGGTCCTGCAGCTAAAAAAAAAAAATCTCTACAGCATGATGCTGCCACCACCATATTTCACTGTAGGCATGGTATTGACCTGGTGATGAGCGGTGACTTATATCTTATATCAGCAGTCAGTGTGCTCATTTGTCAGTAAGAACAACTGACATATTTATGTTTGCTATAGAACGAACAGAAAGCACAGTTTGTTAATAAGGAATTGTTGGACATTTTCACAGTTTAATTACTTTAATTTTGAATTTATTGTAGTGTTCAGAAATGTATGACTAGTCCTTTTTTTACATCAAGTAATTGAAACTTTTATGCAAAGTAAAATTTAAAATTTAAGTTTTTTTTTTTACTTTTAATCAAGTAGATTTTAGATGGGTACTTTTACTTGAATAGAATGTAGATACTTTTACTTAACTAAATTTTTTCAGTACTTTTTCCACCTCCGGTGGAAAATTTTTGTTATTACAAATATTATTCCTGAATTTACATTTGTCTGTATTGAAATGAGACGTGTTTTGTGTCAAAAACCAGTGTCAGGTCTATTTCATGGTAACATGAATGCTAATGTGGATTTGATGAATAAAGGAGGAACAGTGTCTAAAAAGCTTACTCTGTATGTGTAATGACTAACTCAGAATAGTGAGTAAAGATTCATGAAAGCACCTAATGAAGTTGCAAGACCTTCACGGCAGAGCGTCTGGTTTGGGCCGGTCAGCCCTCTTCTCTCTGCCCTTTCACTTCATCCTCCCAGTACCTTCCCCTGCTTTGTTAGACTTTTGTTTGAGATGACCTCATCCTGTTTTAGCACTCATTAGTGCAAACCACCATAGTTGCCACCCTTCCTTTTATACACACTATCTCTAACATTCCCTGCAGGGCTTGTCTCATCCCGTCTCTCCTTTTCTGACTCAGTAAGGACTCCTATCCATTATGATACTTATAATTTCATGTCTTATTATTTTACTTACAGGCCTAAACTTCATGAACAACTGCCTGCATTTTTTCACACACATCTTTTGTGAGAGTTAATACCCTGTCTTGGGGGATTATGAGTGAGTTGGGGTTGATAGGCCCTCTGGGAAATTCCCTCAGGGCTGGGTCTGTCAGCACCATCAGCAGCCTTTACTCTGGGAGGTGGGCGGGACGAGCACGGCATCGCCGCCATGGATGACCTGTCTGTCTGAACCTTTGTTTCCATCTGCCATGCATATTCCTATTGCATCATTCAATGGCTCTATTTGAATACACATTACTGTGTGATGCCAGTACATCCTTCTCTTCCCTTCATCATAACACCTCCAAATAGCGCATCGATCATCGATGGTGAAAGCTTTCCAGAATTTTGGTATGTGGTGCAATGGATGATAAATGTCAGTTCTTGTTCCCTTCTGCAACCACCTGCAGGTAAGGAGGAGCTGATAGAGCGCATACCCCTGTCCTCCATGCTGAACCCTGGGGAACTGTGGCAGCCCCACTGGCACCACGGCCGGCAGCTGAGCGTGGAGTACCGCGTCCGCTACCGCTGCCAGGCAAACTACTATGGCCCGGCCTGCAACATGCTTTGCCGTGGCCGGGACGACTTCTTCGGCCATTTCACCTGCGATGCCACTGGCAGCAAGGTCTGCAAGGAGGGCTGGATGGGGCCTGAGTGTCTTCAGGGTGAGTTTTTGGAAGGATCCTGTAAAG
Source organism: Denticeps clupeoides (assembly GCF_900700375.1). Lineage (NCBI taxonomy): Eukaryota > Metazoa > Chordata > Actinopteri > Clupeiformes > Denticipitidae > Denticeps > Denticeps clupeoides. The sequence goes on from NC_041725.1 coordinate 7,300,415, forward strand.
GACCTTCTTAGAGGACAGAACCTTCTGACATTACATTTTATAACCATTGGGAATGTTAGTCGTTGCCTTGTGAGACATTATTACCTCAACAGTTCAGTGCTCAGAATGTGTGAAGTGAAGGAATTTATCGTAATTAGTGGTCTCCATCATGCTCTTATGTACACTTTCAATATTTATCTTTAAAAAAAAGGGTTTGGTACTGAATTGTTAAGCGAATGGTATATACAGATCGGGTCCTAGTGAACCAAACGAGGGTTTTCATTGATGGCTAAATTAAATCACTCATGTGAAGTCGCTCTGGATATTAGCGTCTGCCAGATGCTGTAAATGTAAATATAATGTAAGAGGACACACTTTAAAGCCACCAAGCATTGAAAGTCCATGTCTGGTCACACCTGTAGCTTGACAGAAAGGCCTGCCAGATTACATCACCAACCAGAAATAGAACCAAATGAAGGAAGTAATGGGGACAGGCAGAGGGGATGTGAGTGAGATGATGACATCCTGTGACGAGCTTACTCTCTCTCTCTCTCTCTCTCTCTCTCTCTCTCTCTCTCTCTCTCTCTCATAAGAGCATTTCCTGCCTGACCACCCAGTCTGATGATGGCAAAGAAAAATAAAAAAAAGAGCAGGAAGATCAGACACAATCCACTTCCTCTGTATGTGTGTTACTGGCATGACTTTGAACGTATTTCACATTCGTCAGTTTTTTATTGACTCCCTGGTGTGCAGTTCGCACCTTAAAGTGACAGAACGCATCAGATTTGACGCGTTCAGATTTGACATCTTGCCGGCATGTAGTTTTGGTCTGACTGTGTTATCATTCAATGCCATTGCCTGGTTCCTTCCCTATTCTTGATTTACAGATGATTACACATCCACGAAAAAATACATTATAACATGAAGTGTAAATAAATAACAGGATGGACTTGATGATGTTTTTATACAATAAGTGATCATTATAATACATGTAAAAATGGAAACGTCCATAATTAAAAAAACGATAGCAAGATGGCCAAAACCCAAACTCAAAAGACATAACTCTGCATAACAAGGACAACGCACCCTCTGAAATATGAAGGGTTCTAATCACCCACTCCAAATTAGTGGTAGCTGTGGGTGATTAGAACCTATTCATGCCTGATTTGTTGCTATGGGTACCTATGTGTCACACCATGTTTGACCATCTCAGAACTGGACCTTTTTTCTTTGCGCACATTTAAAATATTTTTTTATGAATAAAGTTTTTATAAATTAAATCAGTGAAAGTCAGTTTAGGATTCTTCCCCCTCGGGGCACATTTCAAGCATGGACCATTTGTTGAGTCAGAATGACCCTACTGTGACCTCTTTGGAAAACTGGGCAGACACTAAATCGACATAAATGCAATTCAATGACATATTTACCTACGTGTGGTGAGTGTGGCACGTTTTTGTGGCTCTGTTGAGGCTGGCAGTGTGGTGCATGACAGACGAGATTGATGGATGCACGCTTTCTCTTGGCAGCTGCCTGTCGGCAGGGATGTCATCAAGAACATGGCTCGTGCAAGCAACCTGGAGAGTGCATGTGAGTCAAACACACTACAAATTCCATAGCTAAAGGTTGCCTAAGCCCCAGCTATCACCCAATGATACATATGCCACCCAGAGGGGCCAATAAAAGTTTAATTAAACACTGCCTGCTTTGATTGTCTACTTGTAAATGTTCATCTTTTCCTCTTTCCTCTCTGAATGAATAATTTCTGTGTCCGTCTCTTTCTCTTTGTAGTTGCAGCTATGGTTGGAAGGGCCCTTTGTGTGATGAGTGTGAGACCTTTCCTGGGTGTGACCATGGCACCTGCACAGAGCCCTGGAAGTGTGTGTGTGACACCAACTGGGGAGGCCTGCTTTGTGATAAAGGTGACAGGAGATCTGTTCAAATGTTCTCACTGAAATATCAGGGCATGGTCTGAGGGATGGAACAAAAGATAACAATGTGTCAAATCGTCATTGTTCATTTTCATTCTATTAGTCCATTTCAGTGCTCATAGTCTTGACGTTTATGCTTTGGGACTTTTGCTGTGGCATTTTGTAGCGTGGGACCCGCGCTGCAGCCGGGGAGTTAAGGGGAGTAAGGTGATAGCCTTGAGGTCGTGAATGTGAGCTGGGCGCTGCTCAGATGCTCAGTCTCCCACCATTGAGAGTTCCGATCTCTCAGAGTCCTCACAAAGGGAGCGGAGAGCAGGACGAACTTCAATGGCAACCACAGGACAACACCCTGCCCTGAAGCACCTGACCATTCACTGCCAGCATGACCCATCTTCAGTGTATTTGTGTGCATTTGTGTGTGAACAGATACATTTTATGTGATATGTATTATATAATGTGCTCTGTTACATGCATGCAAACATTGCATTATACATTGACTGTCTTTGAGTGGATCAATGCTTTTTTGTAATTTGTTAATGAAGAAAAGTGTATACATATAGCAGCAATATACTATTATAGTGGATTGAGACCTGGGCACTGATCCCAGCCATCTCCCTATATTTAGATGGGTTTTTAGATTTTCCACAGTTTAATGGCTTGAAGAGTCCCTAAAATATCATCATATAGACCTGTTCCTTAGGACCTATTGTCCTATCTCCATGCTTTCTCCATTTCCTGTTTGCTTTGCTTGTAAAACCACCTGTACACATACTCCATCACTAGGAAAGTGAAGAAATAGATAAGGTCTCTGATCCTCTGATTTATATGGTTACTAGGCAGTCAGCTTCACGTGGTGTTACCTTCAACAGTGTAATGGAGTTTAGAAAATGAATGGATATGTCATTACATTTACATTTACATTTACAGCATTTATCAGACGCCCTTATCCAGAGCGACTTACAATCAGTAGTTACAGGGACAGTCCCCCCCTGGAGCAATTTAGGGTTAAGTGTCTTGCTCAGGGACACAATGGTAGTAAGTGGGATTCGAACCCGGGTCTTCTGGTTCATAGGCAAGTGTGTTACCCACTAGGCTACTACCACCCTCATATGTCATATATGTCATATAGTAAATATACTATGTTCCTAGGGGTCACAGTGAACATTTTGCATGTTCCAAACCAATTTGTTATTGTATCTTGGATATAAAGTCTCTATTTCTTTAAATCACCTCAAATATCTTTCTTTTAAGATCTGAATTACTGTGGCAACCACCTGCCCTGCAAGAATGGGGGTACTTGTACCAACACAGAGCCAAACGAGTACCAGTGTCTGTGCCAGGAGGGCTTTCGTGGCCGAAACTGTGACATTGGTGAGGAATAAAATCTTGGCATCACACTTTGTACAGAAAGTCAGAAACTCTAGTGCTTCCCCTCTGGGTAAAGAAAAACATTAAAAAGTCAATAGGTGAAATGAGAGCTAATTAACCCACTTTATTTAAATTATTGATCAGACTCACTGGCTGGCAGGCGCGCTGGTGCGACACCAGAACTGGGGCAATGGTGACCTAGCGGGTAAGGAAGCGAACTCGTTACTGGAAGGTTGTGGGTTCAAATACTGAACCGCCAAGGTGGCACTGAGGTCCCCTTGACAAGGTACCAGTCCCCACCAACTGCCCAGGCGCCTTTCATGGCTACCCACGAAGGTTGATGGGCTAAATGCAGAGGACACATTTCGTTGTGTGAACCATGTGCTGTGCTTCCTGTGTATTACAATGACAAAAAAAGCACTTTCACTTTTCACTTTTACACTCCCTGAAGGCTTATGACTGTTCACAAAATGTTGATCACACCCCTCCTCCCTCTCTCAGTGGAGCATGCCTGCTTATCATCCCCCTGTCTGAATGGTGCCACCTGCGTTGAGGATGAGGACCCGGCGGGCTTCACCTGCGTTTGCACAGACAGCTGGACCGGACCCACCTGTGCAGACGGTAAGCCCCTCCCATCAGCAAGGAGCTGCTGGTGCTGCTGGTCCATCCGCCCACCTACCCACATAACCATCACCAGCATAGCTGAGGAATCATGGGATGCCAGTGACATTCTAAAAAACTAATGAGTCATAAAGTCATTCTTAACTCATGTTACCTCTTAATAGAATATTTTTAATGTGCACTTTATATTTAATTTTAATCAAAATGAACACATGAATCATGTTTACTTCCTGTGTCGTTCTGACCTATGACATGAAATCCTACGAAAGATGGAGACGGAACCTTTTAAAAATGTTCACTATTGACAGATGGAGCCATACGAGAGAGTGGAAATTGGGCTCAACCAGATATTTAAATGCACTCAGCACCATCTTATTCAGTCTGACTGATCTATTGAAAAAAACAAATTTGCACTACACTTTATTTCCATTTTATTTACAGTCAGTCTTCGGCCCATTGCTCCATACCCGCTTCAAACACTTGTGTCTGTTTTAGTTTTATATATGTTACTGCAGCTTTATCGTAATAAAAATCCTAAGAATTTTAATGAAATGTCAGCCATCACGTGAAAACATGTCACAAAACCAACTCACACACTCGATCTCATGTTTTAGCCTCTATTTGACATGACCTTTCACTATGTATATAACTTCTGTAGACTAGGATGAGTGAGAGAGAAAAATTGAGCTCAGGATGGGAAACCACAAAATTGGAATACAGATCGGTATGACCTTTCGTAAAGAAAAAAACAAGCAATGATAAACAGTGCGTCCGGGTGAGGACTGAAATGGAGAGAGGAGGTCAAAAGAGGTGATGCACGTGAGCCGAGAACATGAGCCTGTTGCTGTCGTAATGAGCCATGTTCGCACTCCACTTTCCCTTTGCGTTCATCACTCACACGTTTGTCCTTCTGTCTCTGTCCACCCCCACGGTTACCCTGTCTTGTCCTGTTTGCTCTGCCTGTCCCCCATCTTCTTAGTCTGTTTTAAATTCCTCTGCAGAGCGGGGATCGCCCCGCCGGGTTCTGCCTCTCACTCTGTCACCCATGCCTGTCCTGATGTGAGGGTGAGCTGCCTGGGATCGTGTGAAGTGTGCTTGGCAGATTATTTTATCTATCGGTGTTTGCTCAGTATGCAGAGGCTGGGAGTCGGGAATGAAAACCCAGGCTGCCGGAAGATCCACATGCACCCGCTTTCATCATGCAGCTCATCCGTGCCAACGCAACAAGCCCAACATTGATGCACACGCACAGTCAATCTCACTTTTTCATCATCCGTCTACTCACGGCATTTCTCACAAGAGCACGCGTGCTTTCTCAATCACAGTCACATATACACATATATAAAAAGCTCTCTGTGGCTTTTTCAATTTCCAAAAAGCAAACACAGGCCGTGATAATTGAAGTTTGATTGAGTTTGGCTGATTTGATTAACCATTTTGATTTGGATATTCGATTCTCAGCGATCTCGCATTGCGAGTCCAGCCCATGTGGAAGGGGTGCCACCTGCCAGGAAATGCCTCACGGCTTCAAGTGTCTGTGCCCTCCAGGGTGGACTGGCCGGACATGTGTGCTAGGTATGGTCTTCATTGCTGCCATTTAACTGAGGTATCATTTGAGTAGATTCATGTCCATCTTGCTGTTGCATATTAATGGACATGCATGTGAGTGCATGTCTAATCAACAGCTTCAAAAAAGGCAGATTATTGCTGTGCCAAACATTGTTAGACATGAACATCTAGTTCCCTGGACGTGCAGGGAGCGCTGTGATTTTTAATTAAATGCAAAATAGGGCCATGGGTGTGTAGCAGATGAGCTAGAGGAACAGGTTTGGGCATGCTTATCCATCTGAAGCTCATTTCACACCTTTCATAGGCTTCTGGCGGTGGTTGGGTGCTCGCCTTGTGGAGAGTTTCAGCTCTAATGTGATCATGTGTCACTCTGACACCTTATCAACCCCCACAGCAGCACATCACAGGGCTTGTTCCTCTAAAGCTCTCCAACTCCATTTATGTCTTCCTATCTCTCTTTATGTGCTGACTTATGGGTTTACGGGGAGGGTTTTTGTGGTCATTTGAGATCTTCTATATATCTATGTGTGTTTTGGCAAGTGTCTTTGTGCACGTCATGCTACTGAAATGTTGCATGTTATGTTCCTGTTGTGGTGTTCCACAGACTCCAATGAATGTGAGTTGGATGTGTGCATCAATGCCCGCTCCTGCCGCAATCTGATTGGTGGATACATTTGTGACTGCATTCCAGGATGGTCTGGACCCAACTGTGACATCCGTGAGTAAAACACCTTGCTGGCTTGGGGGAATACAGCAATACTTTTTGAAAATGATACTCCTCTGAACTGATTTCTGAATAGTTTTTTCTGTGCAACATAGAACATGCAACATACATGCTTTATTCCACTTTTCATCAACACTTGAAAAAACTAAAAAAGGTGGAAAAACAGTAATGTTGCAATAATGCTAAACCAATATATCTGTATTTAGTATTCAACTGATGAGATTAAATTGGCTGAGCTTCATGATATTCTATACTTTTGCTCCAGTTGTTTAAAGCTGCAGCCCTGGAGCAGGGATGGGAATCACTTTTTAAAAACATGTTAGGAAAATAAATTGCTTTAGTTTTATTAATATTATAGATTTTTTTCTGTTGTGCTCCTAGGCCATTTTTCATAAAACATATCCTTTCCTTTAGCCTTATTTTAAAAGGCTGTACTGATCTGAGTATTGATCTTGTGTTTTAATGCACTTTTATGTGTTCTGCAGGGAACAGCAGTTGCCACAGCTTTTGCCTGAATGGAGCAAGCTGTGAGGTAGGACAACCAGCCTGCCCAAGTGCAGGGTCTGCATCTCAACCACACAAAGCTCAGCTGCTTCACACAAACTGATAAACAACACAGTTTCAGTCTCATTGCACAGTTAGCAAACAGTACATATGAAAACTGGGCTGAACTCATGCATCCTGTTGTCTTAACCTACAGCCCTCAGAATCGGGCTGGAGCTGCGTGTGCTTGCCAGGGTTCTCTGGAAAGCAGTGCGAGATTGTAGGCAGTCTGTGTGACAGTGGACCATGCTTACACGGTGGACGGTGTTCAGAAGAGAAAAGTGCAGAGGCCGTGGCGTGTAACTGCCCATCAGGCTACACTGGAAGATTCTGTGAGGTTAGTAGCTCCACTTCTATAAAGCTTTCTGTAATAGAGTAACTATTTACTGTAATTTACATTAAAATAACATAAAAAAAACTCTAAAGTAATATCATTACTTCAGTAACGTTTTGCCTTATAAAGACATTTTACTTTCTGTTAAAGCTAAGTAACTAGTGATGGGTTGGCCATAACAAACATTTTGTCCAATATAATATTTTTCATTGTGAACTATTGTGCAAAGTTCGAAGTTAGGAAAAGCGACCTAGCTAAACATTTCTCAGCTTTTCACTCGCTTAACTTCTGCTCCAGATACAGGTGGACCCATGCAGTCCCAATCCTTGCCAACAGGGGGCACAATGCCACAGCACAGACACTGGGCACATGTGTGTCTGTCTGGATGGTTACTATGAACGTGACTGCATTAGGCTTAATGAGCTCTGTCATGGGCAGCACTGCCAAGGTAAGAGTTGGTGTAAACCAGTTACAGAATATGTAACCATGATGAATTGTTAATGTAATACTGTATACCACTGTTAATTATAATACAGTATATGGTAGCAGATTGCCTCTTTAAAATAGTGATGTACGTAATCAGATGTGAAATTATATTATATAGACATTTTACATTTACAGCATTTATCAGACAATCAGTAGTTACAGGGACAGTCCCCCCCGGAGCAATTTAGGGTTAAGTGTCTTGCTCAGGGACACAATGGTAGTAAGTGTGATTTGAACCTGGTTCTTCTGGTTCATAGGCGAGTGAGTTACCCATTTGGCTACTACCACCCTGGTTTGTTGCCATCTAGTGTCACATCAGGCTTTACAGAAATAAGCACAAGAGACGACTGATTGTTAGTTATCTGTATGTTGGCGAGAAGGAACCCTCCAAGTCTTGTTTAGGTGTAAGTATTTCTGATACCAATAAAGATTAACTTTTGAAAACTAAATTTAAGCTCATAGTGACGATTGACGGTTGTCACTCACTACTTCTGACTTTAAAATAATTCACATGCGCAAGTGTAACTGGAGGTCCCATCTCCTCCTTTTCCCTCTGATTTCCAAAATCTCTGGCCTTTCGGCACATTAATTCTGGACCTCTGTGAAAGTGAAGTTATTGTGAAACACTGCAGGATTTGAACCAGCAACATTCCGATTCCTAGGCCACTACTGCAATGTGATGCTATGCTAAGCTAGGCACCTTGAACATGTTCCCCTTAATTAGAGAGCTACTGTTTTTTTGTTGCTTTGTTTAATCACAGTTCTCCTGTCCCCTTCAGGGGCCATGTCTGACTTCAGCAGAAGCAGATTTAGTGTTTCCATGGTGCTGGTGGGGGTGTTCGCCCTGGCGCTGGCAGGTGGATGTACAGCCTGCGCCATGCTGCTGGCTCACCTCCAGCGCCACCACCAGACGAAGCGTCAGCTACAGGACCCACCAATCCCGCTACCTGAGGGGGCCATCAACAATCAGCGGGAGCTTCACATGCTCATCCGCAACTTGGACCACAGTGCCATGCTCCTCGAACCCCCGTCCACGCCCATTCCGCCGCTACCCCCCCGCCGGTGTGAAGAGATTGAGCTCACGCTGCCCCCGTCGCCGGCCCAATCACACCCATCTCCTGCCCTCAAACCCCACCGCCTGCCCAAGCTGGACATCTCCAACCGTGAGCGCGAGAAGCTCAACCGTCTCCAGTATGCCGACGGCCAGGAGTTGGAGGTTTGACCAGGCCTGAAGCCCCTGGTTTCTGAAACTAGGCAGAGGACCAGGGCCTGAGAAGCCACCGTCCCTCTCTGCGGCTCCTTCCTCAGCGGAAGTTCTCTGATAGCTGGCCTAGGACCGTCACTGGCTGAGCCAGAAGTTCTGTTACTGGAAAAGCCTTCTTGGCCACACAGTCACGTGACTGCTGTGCTGGACTTTGCACCCTGAGCTCAGAAAAAGGTGCATTTTCTGTGCGTGAGCGTGTGCATATGCACTCGCATTTATATTGTGCTGTGTTGTTTGTGCAATCGGGCTGGGCGGGGGGTGGGGGTGTGCTGTTTTTTTATTTTTTTGTATGTTCGTGTGCTTGCGCAGATGTGCGAGTATGAGAGTTCGTGTGGGCGTATGTCAGCACATTCCTTTGCTTTTACATACAAACATGTGTAACGACATTCTGGAGGTCATCTTTTGCTCGGGCTACTTCCTCCACCTCAAGTGGCTGGACTGGTGGAAAAAAGGCCATCACTCAAGCCAAGCAGAAGGCATGAGAGAAATACGGCATTTGAACATGTCATATTGCAATTGTACAAGATGTATGATTTTTAAAATATGTGTGTGTGTAAATAGTGCATATTGTGTATATGATGTACATATTCATTTGAATTGTTTTTATACCATGGTTGGTTTCAGAATGTTGCCACTGTAAACATCCTTCTTATTCATTCCACTCAGGTGGGACTGCACCACAATCAACCTCTAATTAAAGTGCATTTACCAAACATGCGAGAACTGTTCTATTAAGCTGATCAATATTGATGTCATTAAAAGATTGCAAAAAAAAAACAAAAAAAACTGACGCTGTATAAATCAAGATGGTCAACCTTGCTCCAAGCATCATTTGTCATTTACTTTCACCTACTGTTCATCCTGGTAATGTGAAAATCACGTTGAAAGATTGTGAAGAACATGGCCCGAAGCCACTGCCAGTGTGTCACTAGATTAAACATACAGTCCTCGGCCTTATAAAACTCATTATGCCAGACGCCACACAACATGCGCCATGGTAACGGTTCAGTCATGCCAGAACAAATGAACCTGACCTCATTCTGACACAAACTGGGGCACCTCGTGGGATATTGTATTAAAATTCTGTGGTGTGTGTGTGTGAGAGAAAGGGGGTCAGAGGTCACTATAGAGTGAGAGTGGCCAGACTTAGTGGGTCTGACAGATGTGACCTCTGACCTTTTACAGATAGCGAATGTGAGGAAATGACTGTACTTCCTGTTCCCACCCGTCCGAAAAGGAAACATAGGAAGCAGAGTACTCCTAAAACACACACACACACACACACACTCATTCCACACCTGGACTGCAGAAAGGGGGCACCGCTCAAAATACATGAAATTATTCTTTATGAAGTTTTTTTTTAACTATATATATTATATAATGAGTAGTGACAGTGACTAAAAAAGCAATAATTGAACAATAATTGGTAGAAATGTTGAGAGCAACCAAGACTCATCAAGGGGATCCTATCCTAATTTGGTCATCAGTGAGTTGTGTAAGATGAGAAATCCCAGGTCCATGGCATTTTGTGCTTTTGTCTTTTGTGAAGGTCCCCCGCCTGTGTCTTTATCAAGCTGTGACATCCCCCAAACACGAGGTGTCAAAAGTCTTGAGAAGGCTTGAGGTGTCATGATGAGAAAGACAAGGCAGAGACATCAAAGGACAAATCTTGACTGGTCTGTGGGAACTCTTTGGGAGTTAAATGTATAAAAGAGTTTTCTCTTTTCTCTCCCCCCAGTTTCTGAGTCTTGCTTTCTCCCCGTTTCTCCTGGACCAGGCTGTTAAGCCTGATTCCTGGCTTTTCTTTCTCTTTCTCTTTTTTATTTTGGATTTTTCTGTAACATTTTTTACATACATTATTTACATGTAACTGCAGTAGTAATCTACTGGTGTTAATAAACTAGAAACTGTTCATTCTTGTATCCTCTATTGTGCCATGCCTCTTTCTCCCATGTAACATCAGATGTGTTTTTAAGTACAGTGCTTATTTTTGTACAGTTGCTCTAAGCGTCAATCTAAAGCATTCATCTGACTATTGAGAAATAGTTTTTTTTTTTTTGTAAAATCCCAGCTTTTCAGTAAAATACCTGTTTTATGTAGCCGAGGTTTATTTTTTGACTGGCCTTCAAATCTCACTCAGTAACTCAGGTCTTCCGCAATGATTATTCATTCTTGCATTGTAAAGTTCAAGGTCAGTGTTAAAAGCACAGGAACAAAGCCCTCTCTGCCAACCTTTGATCATGTGGCCTTCCTCATGACTTGAAGTATATTTGCGAAGAGATTTGAGATTGTCTGAGTTTAAATGGCTTCAATTTTTACTGTATGCAGAGAAATTTTCAGTCTTATTAAACCGTTATGATACTTGCAATATAACGTGGGCATGACTGAAATTGAAAGTAGGATGGTCCTCATTCTTTTTTTATTTTTATTATTTGTGTACTTGCAGTGAATGGTGGGTGTGTTAGTGAGCAATAAATCTCCAGTGGTCTTTAGCAATCTGTCCCTGCCCTAAAAACTCGATTCTGAGCATGATCACGGGAATTAAGCACGACCACTGGCTGCTCTGGCACAAGGACGGTACTGCCATCTACTGGCAGACAGAGGGACTTACAACCAGTCTCATAGCGCCACAACGGTAAAAAAAAAAACATACACGAGTCCATGTTAAAATGAAAAAAAAAATCTATGCATATAGGCATACAAAAAAAAACTGAGATCCAAAAGGGATTAAACAACAGATGGTATCTTAACTGAAAATGCATGTTCCAGAGTCAAAGCAGAATTATTTCAAGAAAATTTCAATTGTTCATGACAGAATCCAAAGAAAACATTACTTCAGCACATAGCTCAGTGTCAGGAACCAACAAAATGAACAACTAACACTGACAAACACTGTTTTCTTAGGTTTCATAACTTTATGGATATGGCAATGCAAGACAATGTGATTTTAAACCTGAAGCCCTACCCCCATTATATCAACCATATTTCATCATGAAAATGCACAACACTAAACATTGCAACACAATTACCATATTTTCTACATTTCTATAACCATTCTAAATCACTGCCAGATCCAAGCATAACTGAGACTTTACAGGAGGCGTTTCCTTCTAGAAAGTGATCTAGAAACTGTTTTTCACAGCACATCATCGCAATACATGCAGGTAGGGAAGCTGTATGAGAGAATGTCAGCTGTACACCATGCAATTTGTCTGCAATTTCTCAGCAACATGAAGCAGTTTTAACCGCCAAGCACACAGTTCAAATGATGCCCAAAGCGAAAAATGAATAAGAGAAGGTGAGATGATGGAAGAAGAGTCTTGAATTTACAGCCAGAATGGGACTGAGAGCGCGGGTGAGTAACACACACACCTATGTACCAGAAGACCCAGGTTCAAACTGAGCAAGACACTTAACCCATGAGTTGCTCCAGGGGGACTGTCCCTGTAACTCTGCCACTCTGGATTATGGTGTCTGATAAATGTTGTAAATGTTCAACCATTGACTTACCCAACTCAGACTGACCTGCATCACAGCACCAGATGCAGGAATGAGATGATTTGATATGACCATCCCGCTTTTGCCAAGTCGACATGGATGCGGACACCACCGAAAAGGAGGAGATATCCTCACAAGCCAGACCGAGCCCCCAGGACCCAGGAAAGCTGGTCTCGGGGCTGCTGAGGGATTGCCAGCAAAGACTGCATGTGAGCACAGTCAATGATGAAATACAAGATTTTTTTTATCCCTGCTGAAGTTCACTTGAAAGCCAGTTATGGATACACTTTAATTATTTTCCAGGCCAATTTATGTCCGATTGAAGCTCATATGAAAATTTGAACTGAAGAAAGAAGACAAAGTTCAAGGACAAAATCTGTTCAATATCCACTAACCAAAAAAAACGTTTCAGTTTGAATCCTCACAGACAAGACAAAGAACATCTTGGCTCCAAACTTGTGGCTAAAGCAAAGAAATATATAACTAATTTATAACTGATACCTCAAACAGGATAAAAGTTGACCTTACAGCAAAGCTAAGGGTGGCAAAGCAGAAAAAGAAGAAAAAGACAATACATCTGAATCCCCAGAAACATGGACATGGAGGATAAAGAACAAGCTGGATGACAAATTGAAAGTCACTCAGACTGACAGGACAAGAAGAATTATGATGTTAAAAACTATAAAAGAAAGAACGAAAGAAGAAACTGAAGAATGTGTAGTGGGATGAAGGTGGGCTGCTGCCTGTTATAGGGATTAACTGTGGCACCAGTTGGAATCGATTCCCTGCCGTGATTATTTAATGACTTAAACATAATGACCCATTCTGTATGTATCCTTTAGGTGCAGTGGTGGCCTAGCGGGTAAGGAAGCAGACCCATAATCGGAAGTTTACCGGTTCAAATCCACTGAGGTGCTGCGAAGGCCGGTCGTGGATAGTCATAACAGACAACCAGCCAATAGGATGCAAAAGACAAAAGACAGCCAATAGGATTTGAGCTTTTTGCTCTAGTAGTTTCTCAGAGGGCAAGGATCTCATTCCCAATAAGACTTTATCAAATGTGTGCTATAACAGTAATAACATGAATTGTAGGGTTTTATTTGCAAATAATGTAAATTTCACATTAGCTTTGTATCAGTTGTATTTACTGTAAAAACCTACTCCAACTCAATAATCAATCATGAGTAACTATTTGGTTACTATAATTAGTAATTATATATTTTTTTTCAATTGTTTGTCAAAGTGTGTTTAATTATTATTTCCCAGAACAATTGTTACATTTCAAATTCACAGAACCGACAGTCTTATGACACAGCTGTTTCAACTCAATTTAAACTGCATAATGAAATGTTAAGTACAAAAGCAACATTTAATAAAAAACTTTATTTACATTTACAGCATTTATCAGACGCCCTTATCCAGAATGACTTACAATCAGTAGTTACAGGGACAGTCCCCCCCGGAGCAATTTAGGGTCAAGTGTCTTGCTCAGGGACACAATGGTAGTAAGTGGGATTTGAACCTGGTTCTTCTGGTTCATAGGCGAGTGAGTTACCTGGAGACACTCAGGGTTAAGTGTCTTGCACTAAGTGGAACTAAGTTGAATTTGAACCTGGGTCTTTTGGCTCATAGGCGAGTGTGTTACCACTAGGCTACTACCACCCTTATAAACATTGTATCAACTATAGAGAAAAACAGAGGGCACTTTAAAAAAAACTGTTATTGCTTTAAGTGCACATTACTACAGCAATCTAGTGAACATATAAACATTTAAAACAATAATCACCATTTCAAGTGTCTATGTATATATATATATATTTATTTCCATGGGTTACTCAAATGACAAAATCAGCATGAAAGGTTTTTCAAAATATGAAAGTGAAAGTCATTGTGAAACACTACAACACATATCACAAGGTGACACTGTGAAACGTGTCCTCTGCCTTTAACCATTACCGTTGGTGAGCAGTGGGCAGCCATGAAAGGCACCCGGGGAGCAGTGTGTGGTGACGGTACTTTGCTCAGTGGCACCTTGGCGGCTCGGGATTTGGACCAGCAACCTTCGGATTATGGGGCCACTTCCTTATCCGCTAGGCCACCACTGTCATGATGAGGTCTACATAGACGTCCAGTGGGATGCTTTTGACCTTTCTAGTTCCTGTTAGAAGAAAGGAGTTGCAGCAAAGTCCTGGAAGCTCATCCTGGGACCAGTGAGACCCGTGGCTGCATTAGTCTGGAACACCTTTTGAGAGCAGTAGAAGTATTTAACTTCCGCTGACTGGAGGAAAAAAAAAATGAATGTTGGAGCCATCACCAAGGAAGTGGGATTTTGGCTGCAAAATGCAAGAAAATTCCTTATGGTTAAATCCTGCTGGTGGCAGGGTAGTGACCGCAACCTTGACCGTCTCACCTCCTGTAGTAAGATGCTGCCACAGGACCTGAGTCTCCTGGAGCCTCTCCTCACTTGTGTTCAGTGAAGAGCTGGTGTTCTTCATCTTAGTCAGGTGCTTAATATACCTTGCAGAGCTGTCCTCTGTATCTGACAAATAAAATTTGAATTTGAATTTCCATTCGATCAGAGCAAAGTTGATACCCCCAAATTCAACTGTTAGTCCTGACAAAGGTAGATTATTTGTACTGTAGACAGTAGCGAGGAGCATCTGCTGACCGGAAAAAAAATAGTCGAAACAGCAGCCAAACCTCGCAGTAGCCAGAAATATATTACAGCCGTACTGTTAAGCACTACCATTGGGGAGGACTAACATTGGTGCCCACTGCTCACCATCAAGAGTGATGGGTTAAATCACTTCATTATCATTTGGATGTTTTTCAGCTGCGAATCTTGTCGATGTGCAAAAATAAACTTCTAAGATAAATTTCTAAAACTTCTCTGTCTTGGCGCCTCGGTGGTGGAATGAACTTCCCCTCGAGGTCAGAACAGCTCAGTCACTGAGCACCTTCAAACGACAGCTCAAGACCTTCCTCTTTAAAGAATATTTAGATTAAATTGTAATTTTCTTGTTGTCGAACTTTGTGTACAGAATCTACAACAGAGTGAATTAAATAGATGTATTCATAGTTGGGGTCCTAGTGAACCGGAATTGATCTCTTCATCGATGGTAACTTAAGCATGTTGTAAGTCGCTCTGGATAAGGGCGTCTGCCAAATGCCGTAAATGTAAATTCACTCTGTTTGACTACTCGTTCAAGTAAAAGAAGCAGCAAGTTGACAAATTTTTTTCTACCAGCTGGCAGGTGAAGTTTATATATATATATGAATGCATTTTATAATATCGTTTATCTGTCCTTATCTGTCAACACAGAGGGCGCATCCTCACTCGGCGTCACAACTTTTTCGTCTTCTGCCGTAACTCCCTTCTTGCTGGTCTACCTCTATATACCATCTGACCTCTACAACTCTACAACTCATACAACTCACACGACTGATCTTCAACCTTCCCAAATTCTCCCATACCACCCCTCTGCTACGCTCCCTCCACTGGCTCCCAGTAGCTGCACGAATCAGGTTGTAACTTTCTTATTGTCGAACTTGTGTACAGAATCTACAACAGAGTGAATAAAAAGATTGTATTCATAGTTGGGGGTCCTAGTGAACCAGAATTGATCACTTCATCGATGGTAACATGAAAGCACGCTGTAAGTCGCTCTGGATAAGGGCGTCTGCCAAATGCCTTAAATGTAAATGTATTTCTGATCAATTTTTTTCTGATTTTTTCAAAAGAAGACCAGATGTCCTGTTTCCCCTGTACATGTCCTCTTGTTGAGACCAGACGGGTTTTTATAATTGTCTGGGGCTAAACATCATGTCATCGGCATCCTGTACGCCTCTTCTCTTCTCCTGGCGCTATTGGATCACTTTTTTACAAGCTCGATCCTGGTCACCCTACTTTTACCAAATCAAGAAATGGACTCGCTCAAGAACCAGACAGTCCTCTGCCTTGATTTGCATGTAATGTTGCCTAAAAAAATATAAATTAGATCAAGATTATCCAGCGTGCCATGGAGATACAAGGTTTGTCAGTAATGATATTACAGTGATGACCAAATGTTTTGAGAATGACACAAATACTGTTTTTTTATGGCAATTTACATATACTCCAGAATATTATCAAGAGTGATCAGATGAATTGCAAAGTCCCTCTTTGCCATGAAAATTAATGTGAAAATTATTTCCACGCAATTCAGCTCTGCCACCTGCTGAGATCATTTCAGTGATCCTCTCTTTGGTTTCTTGCCAGGAAACACGTGAGGTCATCATTGTGTTGCATAAAAAGAGCTTCACAGAGGAGGATATTGCTACTACTAAGATTAGACCGAAATCAACCATTTATCAAATCATCAAAAACTTCAAGGAGAGAAGTTCAACTTCAAGGAGACAAGAAAGTCTAGCAAGTGCCAGGACCGTCTCATAAAGATGATTCAGCTGCGGGATCCATCTGCACCCACAGTGAGGTGAAGACTTTTGGAGGATGTGCTGGTGTCAAAAAGGGCAGCAAAGAAGCCACTTCTCACCAAGAAAAACATCACGGACAGACTGATATTCTGCATTAAGTACAGGGATTGGACTGCTGAGGACTGGGGTAAAGTCATTTTCTCTCATGAAGCCCCTTTCTGATAGCTTGGGGCATCTGGAAAAATGATTGTCTGGAGAAGACAAGGTGAGTCCTGTCTCGCACCAACAGTAAAGCATCCTGAGACCATTCATGTGTGGGTCTGCTTGTCATCCAAGGCTCATTCACAAAGTTTGGTGAAGAACAATGCCTTTTCCAGCATGATGAAGCACCGTGCCATAAGGACAAAGTGCCATAAGGACAAACTCACTGACTCAGGGAACAAAACATTGAAATTTTGGGTACATGGCCAGGAAACTCCCCGGACCTTAATCCAATTGAGAATTTGGGATTGTCATTGTGAGCACACTGTGACACAATGAAACGTGTCCTCTGCTTTTAACCATCACCCTTGTTGAGCAGTGGGCAGCCATGACAGGTGCCCGGGGACCAGTGTGTTGGGACGGTGCGCTGCACATTTGAAACGACACCCTTCAGATTATGGGTCCTCTTCCTTACCCGCTGGGCCACCACTGCCCTGAGACGGTCAACTTGTGGTCAATACTCAAGAGGCGGGTGCACAACCTATAAACCACAAACCCCAATCACTGATTCTGCTTGAATGGGTCGCCATCAGTCATGATTTGATGTAATTGTCATTACAAGCCTTCGAAACTTCTAAAATACTTGTAAAAAATACTTCAATACACCACAGAAACAACTGACTAAAAGATCAGGAAAACACCGAAGCAGCAAACTTCGTGAAAACCAGTGTTTGTATAATTCTCTAGACTCTCGGTCACGACTGCGCTTCTTCCACTAGAGGGCGCCCTCACTCGGCGTCACAACTTTTTCGTCTTCTGCCGTAATTAAATCCAGTGATTTGCGTCCCAGAAGTAAAAGGGGCTTTTGATGGACTCCTTTCGGTCTGGGACCAGGGACAATCCAGAGGACCAACGCGTTAAATTCCATTTTTATCTGCAGGTCGCACGCACCAGCTCCACCCCGATAACAGCAGCGGACGCTGTGCGCGCCGCCGCCGCCGCCGCCGCCGTTTGATCCCCGCGGCGGGGGCGCGCACGGCGTCCGCTGCTGTTATCGGGGTGGAGCTGGTGCGCGCGACCCACCGACCGACCCACCGACCGACCGACCGACCGACCGACCGACGTGCGAGCTGTTCCCGGGGGAGCGGGAGAAACTCGCCTGACGTGAGTTCACAAATCACGGCTGGTTTGCAGAGTAAACGCCGAGAATCTCGTTTGCGCCGTTCGCACCGACACTTGGTCCCCGACAGGAAACTTTTCTGGAACGCGTTTAGCGGCGCTGCCGGTGCCCTCCGACACCCCGGCGGGGCTGCGGGGGGTTTGGGGGTGCCGGGGTGCCCTCCTGGAGAGCTGTTCCGACAGGTACCGGTATGTGTGGCGGTGTGACGAGACCAGTCGTTTTTATCCGAAAACCGGAGGGACTCTTCCCAGGGGGGCTTAAAAAATACTACCCGGTGATGGAGCACCAAAACCTGCAGTAAAAAAACCAAACCTGCCGACATTATAAGTGATGGTCGCAGTTAAACTGCAGGAAGAGCGTGTTTTTCGCCCACACGTCTGTCTGGTGCCACCATTTGTTCTTTTTTTACTGAACAGCACATTACTGAGTTCAGTGTGTCTTACTGTATTCGTAGCCGCTGCTTCCTCCTCGCCTGCTTTCTGTTGACCTCCCAGACCTGTGTCTCAGTAACAGGTCCGTCAGGACTTGCGGTTTTGTTCCTGTCGCCGTTGCCCCATCTGACTCATTTTAACATGTGACGAACCAGCGAGCCTGTCGTCCATAAAACTATCCGAAAAGGGGAACAAACGCAGCTCGTGCCGTCTTTTTACAGGCGTCGGGCCTGCAAATGTGTTTTATAAGAACCTTGAGGAAGTTCTGATGGGCAGACTCAGTCCCCGAGTCGGAATTGTTACTCGGCGGGACGATATCGAGGGCAAAAGAGACCAACACGCTGCACATGGCAGTCCCGAGTTACAGGACGTGGTGGAGGCGGACACAGCCCGTCCACATTAAACCCACGTGAATAAGGGAGGCTTGTGTGTGTGTGTGTTCACCCCGACCGTCTGGAATTCCAGTCGTGAAACAGGCGTTCTGAGCGGATGGCGTAAGAACCTCACCGCAGATCAGCAGTGTTGCCTCCGGCCCGGGGAGCTCGGCAAGTCTGATGGTGGTGTAGAACAGGAAGCCGCGGTGAGGTGCGCTGTCTGCACGTTGCGCGCTGAGCAGCTTCTGCCCGCTGTGTGTTTTTCAGGCTGCAGGATGAGGGGCTACGAGGGGCAGCAGTACTCCGCTCTGAAGAAGCGGTGCCAGCAGAGCAAGACTCTGTTCGAGGACCCCCTGTTCCCCGCCACGGACAAGTCTCTTTTCCACAAGGAAAACCGCATCGGCCGGGTCGTTTGGAAGAGACCAAAGGTACGACCCAACACGAGCTGATTTCCATCAGGAGTTGGTTTGAGCAGTGGGGCAGTGTTCCTGGGCTTCGACTGGGGGAGGAAAACTTCAGCCAACCACCCACACGGCATGTTCTGGTATTTATTTTAATGATGCAGAAGATGCACAGCGTGTACATGACGTGGTGATCTTGGTGAGTCCCCTTAAACCACATTTAGTGACGCGTGTTCGGACAAAGTTGCAGATTTTTGATCTCTAACAATGAGAGACGAAGGCATGAAAGGATTGAGGAAGTGAACAGCAGCGTTGCTGGAGGCGGGGCTTTGGTGGGGGTGCCCTCTCTGTAGTCTTCAGTGCCAAAGAGTGCCAAAATTTGTTAAATAAATAATAAAATGTCATGAATGATTTAAAATGGGAAAGTAAAGCATCATTATTCAATACGATAGGACATGAATTATAAAAACATTATTAATGAATTAAATCTGTCGTATCACTATTTATTTAATTTGGGCACATTCAGGTCATCATAAATAACTTCTATCTGTCAGTCTGACCCATCAAAGTAAGTGGGCGGGACTAACGCTCATCTAGCCTGATCTTCATGGGCCGAACCTGAATAAGATTTATTTATTTATTTGTTTGTTTGTTTTTTTTGGTAGTTGAAGTTATTTTGGCACTTTCTGACAAATGTCTTGAATGGCAGTCCCGGGTGGTAATAGCCTAGTGGGTAACGTACTCGCCTATGAACCAGAAGACCCTGGTTCAAATCCCACTTACTACCATTGTGTCCCTGAGCAAGACACTTAACCCTAAGTTGCTCCAGGGAGACTGTCCCTGTAACTACTGATTGTAAGTCGCTCTGGATAAGGACATCTGATAAATGCTGTAAATGTAAATGTAAATGCAGTTCCCATGAATGGACATGCTAGATCATTTTTAGTCTCGCCCACTTACTTTGATCGATCAAACTGACAAAAAATTCATGATGTGCTGAATGTGCCTAAATGTAATTAATTGTGATATGTTTCAATATAATGATATTGCTTAAATTTCCAAATAATTTTGGCCATAATACTCATTGTTTTAATTTCTGTTTTTAAATAGACACATTTTACTATTTATTTTTTTATGTATTTATCTCTTAAATTTTGGCACTTTGGTAGTTATAATCCTTAACCTAAGTGAGCATTGTCCCAACACTACTCTGCTGTTAACCCCGAGTGTCTCCAGGGGGACTGTCCCTGTAAC
Source organism: Denticeps clupeoides (assembly GCF_900700375.1). Classification (NCBI taxonomy): domain Eukaryota; kingdom Metazoa; phylum Chordata; class Actinopteri; order Clupeiformes; family Denticipitidae; genus Denticeps; species Denticeps clupeoides. The sequence goes on from NC_041725.1 coordinate 7,320,983, forward strand.
TACTGATTGTAAGTCACTCTGGATAAGGGCTTCTGATGCCGTAAATGTATGTGCCCAAGGCAGGTGCAACTGTTGTCCCTCATAGACAGAACATTACAATTCACTTTTGCATTCAGTGTTTTGACAGGTATTTTTCCTCTTTTGGGAATGGGCCATCAATGGGCCATCAATAATAAATGATACTGATAGAATGGATAAGTCAGTAATGCAACAATTAGCCTGAATATCACACGCAAGGTTAATAAATTATTACTTTGAATAATTTAACAGTGTGCATTTAGCCAAAACATGTAGTGTGTATTTCCATAACATTCAGATAAATTCATATAAAGCTAATTAAATGCCATGCTCAGTTAGACATTTATAACTAAGCTATATTTTTGCCTGGAGAGTATAATAAGATTAATGGAAAAATGCACATTGACTTTATTGGGCTCAGTTGTTAGTGTTTCTAGTAGGATTTGGCGGTAGGATTTTTGAAAAGTGTCCCATTGGGTTGAGAGCTGTGATGGAAAGTCCTGTCATGTGATTTTCATCATTTTCATACTTCTACCATTGATTGGTAGAACGGGCGAAGCTGGATTAGACTGATAAACACTCCCCTCAGGTGTATTTGCATTTGACAGTGGCGATATTTCTGGGTGGAGGTAAAACTACGCACTCACCTCCCTGGGTGTTTAGGGCTGAATAACCTGTCTCCACAGCTCTCCAAAGCTCAGGTATTAAAAAAAACAAGTTCTCAAGACTTATGACGTTGGCTCTTGGGCCCAGACAAGCGCAACAACACTGTAATCTGTAAGCCCTGTGCTGTCATTGTCCTGTCGTTTGTTGAACGTGTCGCTGCCTCGGCAGCAGGCCTGTGACTCCCTTCGTAACGTTTCGTTCCCTCAGGGGGGATTCCTGAGGGGATTTCTGCTGAACTACCATGAAATCAGAAACATGTGCGGAATTCCTGGGGAGCGAGACAGAAAGCAAAAGAAAAACGGGAGGACGCAACAACATGTTGTTCTTGGGAATGATAAAAACAGGAATGAAATGAACAAAAATGACAATATTTGTATTATTACATTAATAAAATTATTATAATAATTTTAAAAAAGCGTGTCAACCAATGCAGCAGATCATTTAAACAAAATAGTGTTTTTGAATTTTGCCATTAAATGTAGGCCAGAAATGCTGCTCTTTCTGCATTTTATTATTAGACAACGTCAGAAATGTCCAACACTAATGTATCTGACTGCTTTTAAAGTGTGGCGTAACATCATATACTTTAAGTACAATTTAATGGATATGAAAGCTTCTGTGTAATAATCACCTCTTGTCTTTTTTACCACAGCACAGCATCCTTTCCAGCAATTTATTGGAAATGCCTTTTTGTTTATCCCAAGGGCCCAAACTTCTGGCCTTTAGTGTAAATCAGATTAACTTTTACAACTCTGTATGAGTATTACCGCTATATGCTGAAAGTTTGTAATCAGTATCAGATGTCAGCGTTTATTTAAATATATTGATATGTATTGATTTGTACACTGATGCTGATCGTGCTGTGCATTATCATCCATTATCATTTTTTTACCATATTTATCAGTAGGTGGCGTTTGTGGTTTTTAATGCCTTCTAATGCTAAGTGGTGCTGAGATCGAGGTACTGTGGACTCAGGGAACAATGCATGTGTGGACCAGAGGTCATTCACATTTCTTTCTGACATCCTGCTCACACAAGGATGGCGCAGAGCCTGTATGCCTCTCGGCTTACTTATTGTGCCTCTGTTTAAATTGAAGGCGAAGCCAGGCGCTGTGTTTGCTCTGCCACCGCTGTCCTTGCTCAATCCGTGGGTGTGGCACTGCTCATTATCTGTCATTGTTGTGTCAGGAGGGTTCAGTGCACCTGTCTTGACATGTTTACAACAGCGTCGTAGCACGTTGTTTCCCTCTTCACCTCGATCATGACCTCAGTAGGTCCTCAACACTGCTTGATTCCTGCCCTTTCTCTGTGACAGGAGCTGTGCAGTGACCCTCACCTGTTTGTTAATGGCATCAGCGCCCATGATCTACGCCAAGGGCACCTGGGAAACTGCTGGTTTGTAGCTGCCTGCTCCAGCCTTGCATCCATGGAGGTCTTGTGGCAGAAGGTAGGCGTGGATATTTGAGGGCTTTGGTGTGGCTTACAGTATGTTTGAGTAGTCTGACTGTTACAGTATTTTTCCATCTGTTCTCATATTGTTATAGCGAGCTGCTTTCTGTGTGTCTGTGTGAAAGAGATACTCTGTGTTTACATTTCGGTTAATAAATGAATAGTCTTATCCTGTTTGGTGCTTGGTCAAGGCTGTTCCTTTGGACAAGATTGAGGGTCTCTGGATTTGAGACATTTCAAAGTTCATTCTGACCCCTGACAGGAACCTGGGATTTTAGATGCAGGAATTCATTGTGTCCTCAATGCAGTTACCAGTGAGCTCTTCTTGACCTCTTGTGCTGACTTTATCAGGCCCCACTGAATCCCACCCTCCCACGCAGTTTACATTCAGCAGGAAGTTAAAGTGTGTTTATAAGACTAATTGCTCATGTTTTTAACTGTACAACACATTTTCGCTGTGCTGTGAGGGGAGGAGCCATTGTCGATTTATTTATTTATTAATTTGTAAAGATCTGGAGGACATCCAGCTATGCGGGAACCTTTGAACCCTCCTCACCACCTTCTACTGTAGTAGCTTTAAAGAAAACGCATCACTTGGTGCCAAAACTCTTAACTCTCTTGTTCTTTTGCATCAGACCTCTCATTAAGTTTAATTTGTTTGCTATTGCCTCTTGCTAATAAAGTTTAATGTTTTTCTGTTGGGCTAAGTGAAGGGTTATTATAGTTTAATTAGGCTCATAGAGAGCCATGGAGGAATGAGGAGGTTACACATTTTGTGTAAACAATTTGGTTACCATAGACTCTCTCACACACACACACACACTCACACACACTCACAGGGTTATTGTCCAAACCCACAATTATGGAGGTAATCTTCTTACAACTGAGCTTAAACCCTGTGATAGATTCAGTTTTAGGGTCTTAATGAATGACTTGTGAGCCTAAAAAAATCATTAAAACTGTGATTGTTCCTGTCTGTTTCTCTTTGCCATCCTCCACATTGGCGTCTCTTCTAATCCCCCTCAGACGTTGTTCCCTCATGTGGTCTCATTAATATCCTTTCTGTCATGTCTTTACGCTCAGGTGTGCTTCAGAACACACACCCAAAGATGAGATTTCACAGATTGGTCATCTCCGCTGTGTGAGCTCACACCTGAGGGGATGTCATGGAAAGTTTGGAAAGTTGTGTTCCATCTGTTTACACGAACTGCTGATTTAATTCATCCACATACCAGGAACTAGAAGACTAGAAGCAAAAGACACTTCAGTCCCTACATCAAGAAACACTAGACTCCATGTATTTCTTCCCACCATACCTGTTCCTGTACCCAGGATGCACTTGACACCTACAACTAAAATGTAGGGTAATAGTAAACCCGATAGTTTAGGTATGAATTTGATTATATGTTTCTCGCCCTTCCCCATGAACTGTAAGGCTCGTGCAGTAGAGAAGTGTCTGCTGCATGGGTGACTTGTGGAATTATAATGGTGAGTGAGGGATGACTGATTGATCTGTGTGGAGCTGCAGGCTGTAGAATACTGATGCAATTGACCTCACACTGGACTGGGACCAGACAACACAAACGCAGAGAAGTCATGCAATATTCACACAGTCCCAATGTGAAAAGAAGGGAAGAGTCTTTATTTAATCATTTATTTATTTATTTGTACAGTAATTTTGACTGGTGTCAGTAACTTTGGCAGGTTTTTTTAAACACCAAAATATCAAGCAGGTTTTTCCAATATGACAAAAGCATTCAAACACTGAATTACTGTCATCTAAAGCAATGGTTCAGGACACTTAAATTTGACTGCCAGGCATTTAACACGAGGACTAGAGCTAGCTGTGGATTTACAGTGTATGTCGGCTGTTAGCTGTGGTGGCAGTGCGGCATTGTAGAACATTGTCTGAGTTCCTTTGGCTAAGCTGAGTTTGGCTTGAAGACCAGAGAACAGCTGATGTTGCTCTTCTCAGACCCTTCCTTGAAGGCAAACAGGAAGTACATCACCTTGCGCACCTTTGCCAGCTCAGCGATCCTTTCTCCGAACTCCTGAATGTCGGCTTTCAGGCACTTGAAGGGCTCGTCTTCTGGGTCGCCCGCCGTCCGCCAGAATTGGCCTGTGGGCTCCAGCAGCTGACGGGTCATCAGGTTGGTCAGGTCAGGGGTCCAGAGCTGCGAGATACCAGTGATGGACAGGCGGCCTGTGCCTTTCAGGGTCACGTTCCAGCGGCAGAAGGCGAGGTCCTGCTCTGAGAAGTCCAGGCGGTAGACTGCTTCGTATGGCAGGAGCAGACGCTCACCGTCCTGCCTCTTCTGTCCCTTTTGCTGGAGCGACTGCACCCTCAGACGCATCATCTCGGTCAGCTGGTGGTCCTCCACGAAAGGCAACTCCAGCTCTGAAGCCATGGCTGCTACAAGTTGTCTGGTCCTGTTGCTGGTCTAACTGGGTCTCTCCCACTTTCCCTCTCTGCCTCTCGTTCTGTCTCTCATTCCCTCCCTCCCTCCTCCCTCCCACACTGGTCCCAGAGGCAAAAAGCCTCATTTTGTTTGGGACTCTATTGATCGTATTGTACAGGATGCAGGACTGGGAGGAGGGGGGTGGAGAAGGAGGAGGATGTGGCGGGATTTGCAGTTGGTGTGTGATGTGTGGTAATGCTAGGCAACAGAAGATAGTGACGTAGACAAATGCATATGACTTCTCCTCAGGGCTTCTTGTATCCAGTTGGGGCAAACACTTGGTGTGTGTGTGTGTGTGTGTGTGTGTGCGTGTGTGCACGCAGATGAACAGGATGTGATGCTCTCCATCTGTATCAGGCAGCATTATTGAAATTCTGTACAGTTTCTTCCTGTTTGAACTGTACTGAGTGTCTGTGCCCACGGGCATCGCTGATGCATTTCACAAACGCTCTGCCAGTTTTTACAGCTTCTCTCCAGCTGTACATTGGTGATCTGTACAGGGTTGACCAGGGCCACGAACGATTGCTGAGATTTCAGAGGAGACATAATGGGTCATAACCATGCAAGTCTAACCCCCTGGTCCTGTTCTCAGGTCATCCCTGACTGGAAGGAACAGGAATGGGACAAGCACAAGCCGGAGTCCTATGCCGGAATTTTCCACTTCCGTTTCTGGCGCTTTGGAGAGTGGGTAGATGTCGTTATCGACGATCGACTCCCCACTGTTGATGGGAAACTGGTCTACTGCCATTCAGATGACAGCAATGAGTTCTGGAGTGCCCTAGTAGAAAAGGCTTACGCCAAGTAAGTAAAGGCCACAGAATGAGTTCAGAGGATAAAAAATCTGTTGTAATCAGGATTTATCTGTGGTCCGATAATTTTAAATGAAACCTGAAAAAAAAATCTGACATTCCTTATTATATTCATTGTGACAGGATAGATGGATGCTATGAGGCGCTGGATGGTGGTAACACGGCTGATGCCCTGGTGGACTTCACAGGGGGCGTGTCAGAATCCATCGACCTGTTACAAGAGAAATTTGCTGAGAATGAGGCAGAACGTAACAACTTGTTTGAACGCATCCTGAAGGTTCACCATCGTGGAGGGCTCATTAGTGCTTCTATCAGGGTAAGCAGTCATTTGGAAACTAAAATGCAAAGAATATGACCGATGCCTAATATTAAAATTCATAATGAACATCCAGTCTTTGTGAATAATTGTGTATGTCAGTGTGTTAATCACTCAACAATCAGCTAAAACCATTTTACGTTTATGGCATGTGACTAATGCCCTCATCCACGGCGGTTTATGATCAATAGTTACTGCGCTGGTAGTGATTTTAGTCCAGATTTTAGGGATATTTATAGGAGATTATTAATTTTTATGATTCATTTTATTTGTCTGTTGAAGTAAGTCGTCTTATCGCAGCTCAGACATCCGGATCGGGAAATATTTTGCCTGGCCTGTGGGCAAATTGGTTTCTTCTGCATTTTAGCAATAAGAGTGGAATATTACTGAATTTTTACTGTATCACATACACACATAGACAGATTGATGTGCTGTAATGTAATACCTATTAATTTCTGTTCATATGTTATAGCAACTCTTTGCCTGGCCTCTGGGCAAATCAGTTTCCTCTGTATATTAGCAATAAGAGTGGAACTTTAGAGAATATTTCAATGTCAATATCACACCTACAGACAGATTATTGTGCTGTAATGTAGTACCTAAAAGGGCTTTTGTTTTATAGCAGGGGAATCTACCTTTTGTATTTATGAAAATGGAACCATTTTCTCCCATATTTGTGCCACATTAATAGTGTATTGCAGGGTGTGTCACTGTCAATATAACCTAGATGCATAGACAGATCAGTGTAGCCAAACAATTCCTAATAATCAAAGAAAAAAAATCCAATATCACTAACTTCAATACAAAGATCAGTATAATAGTTTGGATTATGAGCAATGTAAATCTATATGTGTATTCATAGCAATCAGGTTATAGAAGCAAATTCTTTAATCATTTCATATGCTGGCAAGACCAAGATGAAATAGAATTCTATTACAATGTAATAGTGGGTGTGACCCCTGCTGAGCTCCTGCCTAGTGTAAATGCGGACCGGTTCCAAGTTCAGCACCAGAACCAGCACCAGTGTAGTGGAAATGAGGTATGCTGAGCCAAATGAGCCGTTTTGCGAAAAAGAGGCGAAAAAAAAATCCCATTAGGTAGAGAGACACAAGGAAAAAAAATGACAAGCATGCAAATTAAATTTATTGCGGTCGGAAAAATGTACCTCGTTTTAATCGTTGTGCAATTAATTATTTTTTATTATGACAGGTCTAATTAAAGATACTATAACTAAATTTAATTTACTTAAATATAAACTCAAAAATGACTACTCAATCATTAAGCCTCTTAAGCTTTTCTTTGGCCAAATGGTGACTTTGTGATCCTATCTTGCGCTCTTTCTTGTTCCTAGGCAACTTCCTCTGCAGACATGGAGGCTCGACTGGACTGCGGACTGGTCAAAGGTCATGCCTATGCAGTGACAGATGTGCGAAAGGTGCGACTAGGCCACGGCCTTCTGGCATTCTTTAAATCTGAGAAGCTCAATATGATTCGGATGAGGAACCCCTGGGGAGAGAAAGAATGGAATGGGCCTTGGAGTGACAGGTAACACTGCCCCCTACAGAGAAGATGTTAACATTTTAAATGTGAAACGTGCAAGATCCAGCAATCAATACACTTAACATCCATTAACATCCATTATCATCCTCTTAATAAGATACCATCTGTTTAATGATTCATGAAATTCCTTGGAATGTTTTACTGTCTTAAAACAGTGCCTGTTTCTGGGAACAGTACAGATTTTCTGAGATTTTATCATTGTGAAATATCATTTAATATCATCTACATGTTCACAAGTTGAAAATTACATGATTTGTTGGTCTTCAGGAAATTCCAGTTTTGACATAAAAAGCATAATCTGTGACCTGATAATTTTTTGGTTTCCTGTTCCTGTTTTCATATATTCAAATAGATTCATTTTGTCACTGGCTGTCAATGTAATAGTGTAAATTCTATCAAATTGACCCTATTTGTTTCAAAGATAAAAAACATCCAGTCTTTGGAAGTTTGTAAAGTTTTCAGTCCCTGGTTTATGATTTGAATTTTTCTTTGGGAGAAAAGCCGCAATGGGGCAGCATCTTTGAGGGAGAAAACATAGTACAAGCTACACTGCCTTTACAATTTATTGCAATATATAGAATGTAAGTATCCATGGTTCAGTATTCGATGGCAAAGTCTCCTGAAATGAATCTTCACTTGTTTTTCCAGTTCTGAAGAGTGGCAGAAGGTGAGCAAGAGTGAACGGGAGAAACTTGGGGTGACTGTAGCTGATGATGGAGAATTCTGGTGAGGTTTTTATTTTCTTTGTGTATTCTGCTGTTTATATTTTGTTCAATCGGAGATGTTAAAAGTGTGAGTCTGAGCCGTTTTCTTAATCTGTCTGTTCATTAATCCAAACAATTTCACTAATGGCTGTTCATAGAATAAAAAAAATCTAGACTGCAATGCAAAGGGTTTTACAACATTTGCATCCTTTCACCAATGGAAAGTTATTTAGATTATTTCCTTTTGTTGCTTTACATGTTTTATCCTGATTTCTTGTGCCTTGTGTCCTCCAACCCCAGGATGAACTTTGAGGATTTCTGCAAGAATTACACAGACCTGATTCTGTGTCGACACATGAATACCTCCTACCTGAGCATCCATAAAACCTGGGAGGAGGCAGTGATGCGGGGGTCCTGGGTTTGCAATGACGACCCTCTGAGGAACCGATCAGGAGGTTGCATCAACAACAAGAATACCTTCCTACAGAACCCTCAGGTACCGCAGCAGTACACCATAGGATACAGTCTACAGTGTACTAAAAAGTTGATGAGGTTCCGACCCTCACATCACCACTGTGACTCTCACATTGGGCCTGATAAGAGAGTTTGTGTTTGTGTGTTATAGTATTTGTTTGATGTGAAGAAGCACGAAGACGAGGTGCTCATCTGCCTTCAGCAGCAGGACAGGAGGCCTGGACTAAAGGATGGCAAAGGGGAGAACTTGGCCATCGGCTTTGACATTCATAAGGTAAAGACCACAAATAGGTAAACATACACACAAACACACACACATCCGCATCCAGCTTGAGCCTCGCAATCAGCTGGGTGACATATGAAGGTGGAAGTAATCTAGTAAGACACTGCCTTATGAAGCAGGAGACCACAAAGTCTCAGGTTCAAACCCCACTTAAAACCATTGTGTCCCTAAGCAAGACGCATAACCCTGAGTGTCTCCAGGGGGTGACTGTCCGTGTGACTACTGACTGTAAGTCAATCTGGATAAGGGCGTCTGATAAATGCTGTAAATGAAAATATGAAATAAGCAGGGCTCTAAGCTCAGATTATCCTTCCATGTGGATATAAAGCTACTGCAGCAGCCTGTGTCCTCTCTCCAAGGTGGAGCTGAACAGAAAGTACCGAATGCACATCACGCAGCAGAAGGTGGGCGGCTCCGTGTACATCAACTCTCGCAGTGTGTTCCTAAGGAAGGACCTGAAGGAGGGCCGCTACGTCATCCTGCCCACCACGTTTGACTCGGGCCTGCAGGGGGAGTTTCTGCTGAGAGTTTTCACTGACGTGCCCTCATACTGCAAGTAAGTGTTCTCCTGTTCTGAATGTACTGATGTGAGGAGACGTCAGTGGAAGTGCCTAGTTATTTTCTACAGCTTATCCATTCATTCATTGTTCATTGTTTCATGTATAATGAAATCTGTTTTATACACAAGTAATCAAGTAAGAGGTAGTTAGGATCCAGAAATGACCCACTGTTATTAAAAGGAAACTGTATCTCCCTTTGACTTCAGCGAGCTCACTGTGGACCAGCCACCCCAGACCTGCTGGACGGGTATTTGTGGCTACCCCACACTGGTCACACAGGTTCATGTGGTGGCTGCAGCCGGTCTGCAGGCCCAGGATTCAGATGGAGGTAGAGTGCAGTGCAGGATGTGGGACATGCTGATTCGGACGGTCAAGATAAAGGAAGTAACGAGGGCTTGATGTGTTTTCAGCGTCTGACCCCTACGTGATCATCAGCTGTGAGGGCCAGAAGGTGTGCTCGCCTGTGTTTAAAGACACATGCAACCCAGAGTTTGATGTGAAAGGACTGTTCTACAGGAAAAAGCCAAAAGAGAGCATCCGTATACAGGTTTGTAAGGGAGCTTCTAAGAATTTTAATTTATACAAATTCTGCAAAACACCATTCAATACGTTTATATGGTATTATTATTTTATAACTTTTATGTTTTTCAGTCATTACTGAATTAAAATGACTTTATACATCTATTAGAAAACAAATTGTAAATCATTTGGTTTAGATCCTTTCTGAAATAATGTGCATAAACTATGAGGGGGGGGTGTAAATCTGTATACCTTTTATATGTTGCATTGCTAACCTAGGAAATGTTAACATCATCTGCTGAGGCTTTCTTATAGACTTATAGACACTTAACAAATGTCATGAGAACATGCTTTTCGTAGTCTCCAACAGTAAGAGTGAGGTATGAGATGATGTGGGTTATTGATCTAGACTTTTTTTTTTCCAGATTAAAATGTCAAATTCATAGTCTTCTTTAACTCCTTTTTTTTTTTTTAATCCCTTCATAGTTTTGAGGTTTTACATCGCTATTCAAATATTGGGAGAACAAAATGTGAATTTAAGAGCCAATGTAACCACCTTTTTCTTATCTTCAAAACAGGTTTACAACCATAACGTCCTGAAGGACTCCTTCATGGGTCTGGTAACATTGAAGGCTGAATCCACTGATCAGCAACAGCAGCAAACAGTGCATGTACGTGACAAAACTGGACAGAGTGACCTGCCAGGCATGCTTACCATCCGCTTTATCACCAGTACTGTTCTCACCAACATATAAGCTCTGCCAGTCAGCCATGAAACACACATCACACCAACATTCATTTTTCACCTGTCTCATTAAATCACATCCACATATCAGTGACCTCTGTCACGCCAAACTCTTTTCTGTTTCAATGAAAAACTATTGATGTTCTGACTGGCTGCTCTGACTACATTTCTGATTGCCAAATTCAATGCAGTTTTCTTTGTGGGTTTCAGTTGTGTTTGTCATTCCTTGGGGAAAATATTAAGGACCAAAGGCTTTTATTATATTTGCCAAACACTTTACACTGAGTATTCAATGCTGGAGAATATATAGATGTTTACATATGCATGATATATAGCCTTTAAGTATAATTTTACTGCTAAATAGGGATTTTAAACCAGATTGGATTGCCCTGATGTTACACTTCCACTGAAATGTAATAATGGATGTTTCCACATGGTGGCAGCACTAGTATTGTAAGTTTTCAATTTTCTTTTTGTGTTGGTGTACGGGTAAACTCTTTTCTTCTGGAGGTGATTTTATAAGAGATAGTATGTCTTATTCAGACCATAACATTTTATTCAATTAATTGATCTTGTCCACTTTTGTCTATCATGTTGAGATTTATGACAGATCTGCATGGTCATTCTTTCATGCTGTGTCAAATCTGCAGTATTTTCTTCCTTTTTCAATCTCAGGCCAAATATTTAAATTGCCATTTTGAAATCAGAGATCTTTAAATTATGTGGCCGCAGCTCTGTTGTCAGATCCAGAAGCTGGCCATTAAAAATTGCGATATTGTGGTTAATTTAGTAGCTGTACAAATACCCTGTGGATGATGACATGGTTTGTTTACGCTCTGTAAAATCTTGGATAATGAGCATTTTGCAGACATTTTATGTTTGTCTACTTTTTATGTACGTGTTTAATAAAGTTCAAATATGCCTTAATCTGGTATTTTAGTTTTCTGTGTGACGTCTAATACAGTTTAATATTATGTGGCATATTTTTTCATTTTATGCTTGTTATGTTAATGTTATGTTAAAATCTTTTTGTGTACTATTTACATTGGCTGTAGACTCCTTTAGGAATTGAATTTGGTTCTGCTGTGAAAAGACACTCAGACTTGGGAACCGTTCCAACCTCTTAGATACTCTTTAAGTCAATGATGTGTGAGGACTGCCTGTCAAACTCCAAACAGAATGGTTGTGACCTTTTCCTAGGCCACGAGAGAAGTAAATTAGTGTCTGTGTGTGTGTGGTGTGTGTAAGAGAGCCACTAACCTTGCTGACAGCTTGCGCAGTTATCTGCTCTCATACTCCCCCCCTGCTGGACGCTGACCCCTCCCTCCTGTAAGAGGGATCAGTGGCAGTGAATGAGCAGGCTGTGTGTGACTCCTAATACCTGAGCATAAAGGACATGCGCGCACACACACGCACGCACGCTTACAGCCAAGGAACTTCATCACCGCTGGTCTTCCTCTGGCTTCTCGTCTGGATGTACCCTAATGGCCAACCCAAAAGAAACCTGCTGAGAAAGGAGAGGGAAAGAGGGACTGGGACAAGGGAACAGACGAGTCTGAGTAGTTCCCTGTTGAGGGACCAGGCTTAGTCAGTTGGGGTTCTTTTTTTAAGGCTTAAATCTCCTTACTGTCAGCGACCCATCCTCCCCTGGATCACCCCTCCAGGATCACTAACACTACGGCTGTGAGGTAAGGGGGGACGCCGGTTCAGGTTTTTACTGTCCTCTTTTGGACATGTGGGTTACGGGGGACTGCTCTCGGCTGATTTGGTTAATAAATTCATTTTGTCTACATTTGCCGTACTTTTGAAACTGCACTTTTTGTTTAACCTCTGCCCATCTTTCTGGACTGCAGGCAAACGTCTCCTTCTGATCTAGGTTAGATATGTAAGTGAGTGTGATCATTAAGAAGGTCCTGGAAAGGATTAGCTGCCAAGGATTAGCTTTCACGCTCTCACTTCATAATATGGGTGTATTTTTGTCACAGGTTCTTGTATTTTAACTCAGTTTTTTTCACAATTACATTAAATATATTGTACTGTTTAAAGTAACCAACAATTGAAATCACACTGGTTAACAACCCAGACAAATAATCCAGTGATGGTGGAAAAGTTTGACCAGCTTCAGCCCTGAGGTTTATTTGAATTTACATATTTGAAAAATATGTAAATAAAATAACAGGCCTTCACGCGTTGCTATTTTTTTTTACATCCATTAATGATTAACTGTTAACAGAGTGGACTGGACAAGTCATGTCTTTTTCAGATTATATGTGGGGACAAAAATGACATTCCAAAAAAGATGGAATGATCATGTAATTACTGACCATGTTAGAAGTGTGGTATGTGGTGGTAGAAAGTTGCATAGTAATGCTCTGGGAACCGTATTGCCTTTTCTGAACTTTTCATACTTCCACGACATATCCTTCCCATTTAAGCTAGGCAGCAGTCTTGTGTTTTCAGAGTAAATAACCCTCGTATTATAGACTTGAACACCGTGAGAACATGCATTTAGTAGAAATTTGCTCTTAAACATTTCATTGGCAGGTGGTTCTCTTTATTCTACCTTTAGAAGCAGTATGGTATCATTATAGAATAACAATTTTTTACCATGTTTTGGGCGCTGTAATTCAAATTCAGTCGCTCCCTCCTCCATTTAAAAGACTGTATGGTCCGGTCTGGCCTGTGATGAAAGCTGATGTTCTCCCTCAGGGTGATGGAATTACATTTGGCCTCACTGCTCATATTGTCTGCAACAATGAGCGTCGGAAGCGGGTGAATTCTCTCACTCTCGCTCGGTCTGTCCATCTCTCCCATTTCCTCTTGGTCTGCTTTCAGGTGCAGTGAGGGTTAGAGCAGAGAAACAGCACTATTGGGGATCAGTGCCTTTTTGGGGGGGGAGGGCATCAGTGGATAATGTAACAGACTCTAAATACAGATGTTTTTAAAGTTGTAAATGGGAGACATGGGACAGAAATATCTTGTGCCAGCAGCTTACCTGCTCTCTGGCTTAGTTCCCACCACAGCTTACCAAGGACTAACCATCACACCCCAACTGAGATGCCTGGTCGCCTTTGTCCCAGACCTCCAGGCCCTTAATTAGATGCTGAAAAATTGATGGTGGAGCCTGAGCCCTTTCAGCACATTCAGGCTGCTCACCATGGCGTGTCATGGGCATATTGGCAGTTGTGGACCGACATAAAGAGACGGTCATATTTGTTCCCTTTTAATGAGATGGAGAGCTTAATACAAATAATAATAATAATTCATTTTTATTATAGCGGCTTTTTAGGCACTTAAGGACACCTAAAAAATACGGCAAAGAGCAATGATTGACAATGTATTAAAACATCTAAGCCCATACAACTTTACAGCGTACAGCACTTTAGAGCCCCAATTGGACCAAAGTGCTGTACCCAGAACAAGAATTTTGAATATGTTGTGAATGAAAACTAGACTATAAAACCAGACTATTAAGGGGGAGGAGGAAGAACATTGGGAATTATCATAGCAATGTCACAGAAAAGTTGTGAAGTTGGACCTAAGTAGCTTTAGTGTCTGGGAGGAGTACAGGGAGCCCTTGATTATTGTGGTTAAGTTTAAAGAAGTTATAGAGAAAGCAAGATTGAATTTGCTGTATGTATAGACAAAGGGAAGATGGTGGAGGTGTTAGGCTCGGTTGAAAGGTGGAGTGAGTGAGTGGAGCATTGAATCTGAATGCAAAATCAAAAGAACGACCTAAGACAGAGCTCTGCAGAACAACTTAAATAGAGGACACCACAAAAACTATATAGAGATGTTGATAGGATAATATTATGCATCTGTTGAGTCCCTGTGTGCAATTGGGGATCTAAAGAAGTTAAGAGCAATGTCAGTAATTCTCTTGGAATATGTTGTGATAGTGCAGCTTGGCATTTGAGCATCCCAATATACAGTGAGTGACTAAATAATTTATAATGTCTTATTTCTAACATGCTCCTAGGCTTGGGACTGGTACCAAGACACACATTGTCACATGCATCCCATGTGGTCGGGTTATGTTAACATTTGATAAAACAATGATAATCAGTTGGTGTAACTAACAATTTACATACCTGCCAATTAGACGTGACAAACACAAGGCAAGATTAAGTTGGTTAGTTCTCCTGATCAGCTTTTCTGTAGACTTGAAATGAGACAGACATGGTCCACCATTATGGTCCACAACTATTATCCACAAAGGAAAATAATGTTTGATTAAGTATAAAGAATTACAGGTCTGCATTACTGGGCTTTCATTCCAGGTATTTTCAGTTGTCCATGATAATCTGCTGTCCATGGATTCAGGTTTACATTTGGACAGATGAACAGGTTATGAATTCTTGTGGTGTTCCTGTGAGTGGTATAGCACTAATAAGAGCAGCCATACAGTATTAATTCAGTCGGTTTACAAACAGGCTCCTCTGAGTGTGGAAGAGTAGGATATCCTTTTACAGTGTAGGGTGGCAGTAGGGTCCACTACTGGTCAAAACTGAATATTTCCAGGGGAGTTCCCATTGCAATTTTTAAGACAACAAAGGCAATGTTTTGCCATTACAAATTAATATTTATTAATCATACAAAATACACAATACACTAACATTAAATTGCAATAGTAAAATAGTGAAATACTGCAATGAATGAATGAGGAATTCAAGCTTGTTCATGATTATTTAAAGTTCCTCAATCAGAATTTCTTGGTTCACACACAAAGGCTGTATTTGTTTAAAGGCATCTTAACCGTACCTCATCTCCCTCCTCTGTGTTCCTTCAGGCCCCCTGCTGACATCTGATGACCGGGATTAAGGATCTAAAACCAGAAACATGGTCATTCTGCAGCAGGTCAGGTCAAATGTTTTTCCTTCATGCATTTTAAAAGAGTTAACAGGTACATAGTGGGATCTGCCCTGGTCCTTAAAATTGTGTTAATGGGACAGTGTGGTTTTTGTAGGGTCGTGCAGAAGGCTGTAAGTAGTCCACTCACTAGTAAACACCAACACTCTGGCCTGCTGGAGTCACCTAAACAAGGTTAGCTAATTATCATTAAGCAGATCAGAGTTCAGCCACTGACATGGTATTCTGTCTGTCCTGCTCATTAACGCTGCTGCTCCTTCACTCTCCATGTGTCCATCCGTTTCACCTATACCCTCAGGCCACTTACTTTTATATATATTGTTCAAAAAAATAAGATCTGAATAAAACATATTCTAGTTTCTTCAAAATAGACGCCCTTTGCTCTGATTACTGCTTTGCACACTCTTGAAGGAGTTTAGCACTTGTTGGCCCCTTTGCCTTCACTCTGCGGTCCAGCTCACCCCAAACCATCTGGATTGGG
Organism: Denticeps clupeoides; assembly: GCF_900700375.1. NCBI lineage: Eukaryota > Metazoa > Chordata > Actinopteri > Clupeiformes > Denticipitidae > Denticeps > Denticeps clupeoides. The sequence goes on from NC_041725.1 coordinate 7,336,895, forward strand.
TTCAGGTCCGGTGACTGTGGAGTCCAGGTCTCCACTTTTTGTTAAGTACATAACTCCACGTGTTCATTCATAGTTTTGATGCCTTCAGTGAGAATCTACCAACGTAAATGGTCATGAAAATAAAGAAAACACATTGAATGAGAAGGTGTGTCCAAACTTTTGGCATGTACTCTAAATCTGGGGAACAGGCGGGCCAGTCCATAGCGCCTCCATGCTCTGGACACTATGCTGACAGACACAGCAAACTTTCTTGCCACAGCTCGCATTGATGTTCCATCCTGGAGGAGCTACACTACCTGAGCCACTTGTGTGGGTTGTAGACTCCGTCTCATTCTACCACTAGAGTGAAAGCACCAGCAGCATTCAAAAGTGACCAAAACATCAGCCAGAAAGCATAGGAACCACGCCTTTATTGGGGATGTCTTGCTAATCTATTCCATTTGCGCAACAGCATGTGAAATTTTTTGTCAATCAGTTTTGTTTTTTAAGTGAACAGTTTGATTTCACAGAAGTGTGATTGATTTGGAGTTACATTGTGTTGTTTAAGTGTTCCCTTCATTTTTGAGTAAAGGACTAAGGACTAAGTGGTTTTATAAACTCTATTTTATAAAATATCTTATTTTACCTTATTTGTATTTACTAACTCACTCATTTTATAAAACCACTTAGTCCTGTTACTCAGGATTGCACCTCTTTGAGTTCATCCCATACACTGGGTGCAAGGCGGGACTCACCCAGGATTGGGCGCCAGACCACTGCAGGGCACACACACATACACACAAATAATTTACTTAAACTCCTCACCGTCTGATCTGGATTCAAACTCACAAGCTTGTAGGTGTGAGGCCATGTTGCTAACCACAGCACCACTATGCTGGTTCTTTATTTAAAACTCATTGTGCACCTTTTTATGCTTCTGAAATGAACTGAACTGTTGTCTTGAGTCCCAGTCTCAGCCACTACACCATGGGCACCAACTGAATGCATTCGTCTTCTTCCAAGGGAACCCCTCCTGTTTCATTCAGGAACTTTGCCAGTTGTGGCTGGTTTTTAGCACAGCTGGCATTCGCCACAAAACTGTTCCAATGAAATAATTTAACCTGCATGGATTTTTTTTTTTATAATTTATAATTCATTGCTCAAACACATACGCCATTTAATCAAGGCATGGCTCTGGTGGTTCCTTTGATGAAAATGCACAAACCATGAATAGAGGGATGCAAACACACACACACTCACAAAAACTCAATCCCAGATTTGTTTCTGTGGACAAACAATAGTTGAGATTTTCCGCCTGGTCAGCCGTGTAGCTGCAACGCTGGCCTCATCAGTGTTCCCTTCATCAGCACGACACTCAGCCTGTCAGCCTTTCTAGGCATCTAATCGCCCCTGACAACAGCTCCTTTTCAGAGCAGGGCTTCTGTGTCCGGAAAGCAGACAAATTATGCTGAAGGGATGAGCCATAGGCCCATATTTTGCATCAGCTGACTTTCCAGCTTTCCATGCGTGGCCTTTCCCACCTCACAACAGCCTGAAAAGGAAACAGAAGAAGATCTGACGAGGATCTTTTGACGAGAACCGGCCCTCAGAGAGTTAAGAGAGACAGAGAGTTAAGAGACTGTAGATGTCAGATCCACATTGGGATGAGAGATGTGGGTGCTGGGACGCTGAATTTGAGTATGGGAGAACGTAGGGCATCGGACGCCTGGGAGCGTGGAGCACGCAGGCTGAGCTACAAATGCTCCATCCTCATACAGGTACAGTCTGAGCTCATATAGTGGTCCGCTCACCGGAGACCACCAGGGGTCATATGTATCTGAATTGGTACTGCGGACAAATGTAAAAAGAAAGTTTCTGGAATTAGCTCAGAATATTTTGCAGGTATTATATGCATTAAAGTAGTGTTCTTAAGATATTTACACTGTAGGCTACATATTTTTTTCAGTCAAATTCTGACAGAACCAAAATGTAGTTTAACATTGACAACAGAGTGAATAAAAAGATTGTATTTATAGTTGGTGGTCCCAGTGAACCAGAATTTATCACTTCATTGATTGTAACATGGAAGAACGTTGTAAGTCGCTCTGGATAAGTGCGTCTGCAAAATGTCTTAAATGTAAATGTAAACATCAGTGTGACCTGTTGGTGACAACAACACAATTATTGTTGCTTTATGGTGTTTTTATGACGCTGTTAGGCTGTCCTTACAGCACTGTAATCTGCTGGTCATTTCCCCATGAATCACAAGTCCCAACGATGAGGATAATTTGTCCGTTCGGTCTCGCTGGATGCACACATTCCACTGCGATCGCAGCTCTCTTCTGTCCCAGTTTGGAGCAGGACATCTTCATCGTTCTTGTTTTAAATTGTCTCAAGTAGCAAAAGAGAGCCTGTTAGGATAGGATCAGTTTAAACCCAGTTGCAGACCAGTATTCAGTTCACCTGATTCTGATATTTACTGCCAACAATATTAAGTCTTATTTACTGTCAGTATTTTGAATGCAATGTTTTGTAATACAGCAGTATGCAGCAATATGGAAATATGTAAAATCCATATTTTAAACAGACACAGGAGGTGGGATTGTAAAGCAGCCAGTGATAAAATGGAATAGATCCATTGATCCAAAGTCATAAAATCAGTGATGCAGACATGTTTACTGCGAGGGAGTGGTTGGTTGTCAGATGTCATCTCAATCAGCCAGATTCTTACCCTGATGATGACCTTTCAGTCTATCTAAATGCTAATCAGAAGTGTCTCCATACCAGCCCCTCCTACTATACACACAATGCAAATTATTTCTTTTATTTTACTTTTTATTAATGTCAGGTTGCCTTCCTAATCGAATGTTCAGTGTCTATATGTCAGTATTGATGTTGGATTGATGGTATATTTACATTTAAATTTACAGCAATTGCCAGACACCCTTATCCAGAGCGACTTACAATCACTAGTTACAGGGATGGTAGTAATGGTAGTTACAATGGTAGTAAGTGGGGCTTGAACCTGGGTCTTCTCGTTCTTAGTATATATGTGAAAAGTGTCCAACATCAATAATAATCTTCAAATACTCGTGGAAATATATTTTGTAGTTTAGTGTTCCTTATAATATAAATAATTTTGTGGTTATGTTGCCATACTTTCTTTTACATCTTTAACAATCACTTCACTTTACACTTTACTTTCTTTTATTTGAATATGTATGTATCAGGCTGAAGTAGTTCTTAAAGTGGAACACTTTCACAGCAGTTTTTTTGGAAGGTGACATTTTTTGGCCTTAGGGACAAATACGTCAGGATATTAAGGGAAATTAAAGGAAACGTCGTATCAGCCTAGTGGGTAAGACACTCGCCTATGAACCAGAAGACCCAGGTTCAAATCCCACTTACTACCACTGTGTCCCTGAGCAAGACACTTAACCCTGAGTGTCTCCAGTGGGACTGTCCCTGTAACTACTGACTGTAAGTAACTCTGGATAAGGGCGTCTGATAAATGCTGTAAATGTGAATGTATCAATCGTCGCGGCCACGCAGCGCCGTGCCAGCATGGGGGTGGAATAGCAGCGGTCTGCCGGCAGGGGGCGTCACGTCACCGCCGCTTGACCCCACGGCCGTGAAGCGCCTGGGGTGATTCGTGACGTCAGCTGAGACACCGGTGCTTGTCAGAATTAAACCTCGATGGCCTGTGAACGTGCTAATTGTTCCCTGTTTTTGTCTTTTTGGATGGCCTTCTTAATGGCGTGGGACCAAACAGATCACCATTATCGTGCAGAGTCCGTTTAAAAGCGTACGCTGTGATGGTTAGTGGTGACGTTTGACCCGCATGGTCACGTGAATAACAGGGTCGCTTTGCGCCTGTTGGTTGTCATGTGAAACCGCAATATTTCTGGACCGGCGCAAACCGAGACGCGCGGCGCGCTGAATAATTGAGTGGGGCGGACACGAGCTCGCGTGGCCGCCAGACTGCACGCGAGATCCGTCTCGTCTCCCCCGCGGGACTCGTGCGTTGTCGTCAGCGCCGCCGTTCGTAAAGCCAGCGGCCAACGGCGGCTCTGGACCCGGGCGTGTTGGTGCGTGGATCCACGGGCCCCTCAGTCTTTATGGTTCTTCCATAGGGTGGTAGTGGCCTAGTGGGTAACACACTCGCCTATGAACCAGAAGACCCAGGTTGAAATCCCACTTACTACCATTGTGTCCCTGAGCAAGACACTTAACCCTCAGTGTCTCCGGGGGGGACTGTCCCTGTGATTATAAGTCGCTCTGGATAAGGGCGTCTGGTAAAAGATTCCATGTAAATGTCTTGTTTTAATAGAGTGGGTGTGTGGGGTTGGTACAGTGGACATATGGTGCCCAGCGCGTAATTGAAATTACTGCCTTACTGACCTCACTGCACACACAGTAGGGTCATGTCAGGTTTTCCCTGCTCTTGTAAACGTGACAGATATGTCTTGTGTGATTTGTGTGACAGAATAACTGGGTAAAGGGGGGGAGATGCGGTCTTTGGATGAATAATTGAGAAGGTGGTTGGTAATGTTGCTGGCCGATGTCTCATTTGGACGTGACAGCTGTGCCGTTGTGGTGTAGGGTTCACCCCATCTCTTCATTGATTAAGCAGTCAAGATATCTAGCTAATTAAAAAGCAGTAAATTTGAAGGGGATCCCCAGTGACCTCGGACCTTGAGTCTGAGCAGGTCTTGGAAAAGGGGATGGACGGGACGGCTGGGAAGCACAGAGCCAGAGGACAGATAGAGGGATTGTGAGGTGAGACTGTCCCCGGGAATGAAGCGCAGTGCATGCTGGGTGCAGGAAGCAATATACGGCCAGCTACCCAACCCAGGCCCTGAGATTTGGTTTCCTCCGGCTGCAGCCAAGGAAGGGGAGGGATGTGAATTGGTTCCCAGGTCTGGTTTCATCACGTAGGACAACGTGAGCCTGAGGACTTCGTCCAGACAGATCAGACCAGAGCTCAGGTTCTGTTTGCCTTTAATCCCATTGGAGGACTTCTGGGAATAGCAGCATTCTGCATGGAAAGCGTTCAGAAACACACCAGCTGAAGGACCAAGGAGGGAGTGAGTAGCTGTGGGGTAGAGGCGCGTTGTGTGTATGGACAAGAGGTCCCTCGATGCAGGATGTACAAACGACGGGATTATGTGGAGCTCTATGAGAAGGACCAGGCAAAATGGGTCCTTCTGAGGAACGTCAACACGGTTTTCAAGCAGTCCACGCTCCTGCCGGTACGTGCGTGTCTGTGTTACTCGGTACATTTGATTTCCTAAATAAATGGGCATGTTCTCTTCATATATTGTTTGTTGAGCTGTGTCTGCAGACATGGCTTTCCAGTATTGCTTTTCGCCTGTTTATATTCACAGTGTATTGTCTCAGCCTGTGGGACGCTTTTGTCTTACATTGTGTGTGTTGTTGCTATCCATGTTTTTTTTTCCAGCATTGTTCAGCACACATTCGGTACATCTGGCATTTTTCATGTGAAATAGTTTTTTTCCACCAGGGGGACTATGTCTGGTTGGATCTTAAATCCGGTCGGGAGTTTGAGGTTCCGATTGGTGCTGTGGTCAAGCTGTGTGACTCAGGACAGATCCAGGTGCTGGACGATGAAGGCAATGTAAGTTGAAAGGCAAAATTGCCAGCTTTGTGTGAATAAGGGAATTGACTACATGTGTGTTTTGGATTATGCAATAGGTGCATTTCATTCAAACACAGTAGCGTACAGTGCATGTTAAAATGTATTTTTTAACATCACACATGTCGTTTATTTTCCAAAACTAGCAGTTCACAACTTAATGCTTAATAGAGTGATGGTCTTATTAGTACAGTATTTTTATAAGCACAACAGGTTGTCCTGTATCTATATTTAGCAGACTCTCTTGTCCAGAGTTCTTTGTAGCCTATATCTGATCTTCATACCTACAGAAGTTACATAACACCACGAGACCTATTAAAGCCCAAACCAAATCCAAATCTAATGAAGTTAAAAGAGACAAAGTGAGAGCAGTTGCAGAACTTTCCTGCACAATATTTTTCTTTACCATTGTCAGGACATAGCCAACATGCACATCACAGAAACATGCCACGAATGCCTCGAGAAGTGCTTCAGTCGTAAAGAATGTCAGCCTGTGCTTAATGACAGTATCTTACTGAGGAGCCCGTAAAGTAATGTCCCAGGGGGACATTGGATCAATAAAAAAGCAAGACGAACAGTGTAGTAATTATTACTGTTTTTAGTAACTGGCTGCTGGCCTGATGGCGTGTACTTGTTCATGGTTTACTTCTATTTTCCAAATTTCTCCATCACCCTTCCTCCACTGCAGGAGCACTGGATCTCACCACAAAATGCAACCAACATCAAACCCATGCACCCAACATCCATCCATGGGGTGGAGGACATGATTCGCCTGGGAGATCTGAATGAAGCTGGAATCCTCCGAAACTTGCTCATCCGCTACCGGGAGCATCTTATCTATGTGAGTTGGACGTTCAATTGGTGGGACAGATTTTGTATGTTGCGATTTTACCTAGCTTGTTTTATTTCCTGTATAGATCAGTAGAACTGATGAATTGGAGATTTTGTTCGTTGTGTTCGATTGGATGAAAGTAAATACTATGAACAGATAATATTGTATCAGAACCAGAAAACTTTATTAATCCCGAAGCGAATTGCTTATGCTATAACTGCACAGAGGGAAAAGATAACAATTACCTACAATTGTTTCGTCTACAGTTACCATGGCATTTACACTGTTTCACCACAATGTTTGTAACCAGTTGAACATTTTCCTATTGAACATTTTGCGCAGTATCCGTTACTAAGACGTTAGCAGCAGATCTGTTAAATCCTTACGGTTAAAGCCTCCTTCGCCTTGACTTGTTTTCTTGAAGAACACCATACTTCTGGGCTATTTTTGCATTATGTATTCATTATGTATTAAGGATATTAAAGCGGTCACTGGCATCAAGGAATGGCTGTGAAGGGCTGTGCTTGTTCAGCAACAGCGGGTGGTCCCACAGTGCCTTGATAAGCAATGCACACACATCCAACCATCCATATGATGTAAAGGAAAACAGGATTTGTCAGACCAGGCCACATTTGTAGTGGTGGACACAGGTCAACATGAGCACCGTGACTGTGGTGGTGCAGCTCCATACACAAAAGGTGTTTAACGATTAACGTTTCGAGTGACACTGACCACTGCAGATCATGTAATGCATCTAATTAGTCATCCTGGAGAAGAAATCCAACAAAATGTGATAGTGCTTTTGAATGCCAGTTGGCACTGATGTACAGGACTTCTGTCCTTTTTCAATCGGACTCCTTATTCTATTTCATCTTCTTTATTGCTCTTAATGAACATCATCCCCTCTTCTCTTTCTGTCTCTTTGTCAAGACTAACTGTGGAGGAAGGGTAAGTATGTGGACTATATGCATGGTTGGGCTCCATCCATCTCCTCCTTATACGCATTTGTGTGTGTTAGCTACTCCATTTCAACATGGCCGCTGTGAGTACAGTATCAGGACACTGATACACCCAAGCCATTGTCACAAAAACATCTGAAAAGTGAGAACACGCTTCTGTCACGGCCCTGTAAAAGCTCCACCCCTGCACCCCTCTTTCATCATCTCCATCATCATGAGCTGTTGTCATAACCAGCATAGCGCAATGAAAGGCACGCAAATGGAAACAAGATGGCCTCCCCTTCCGTACATTGTAATTTTGATACTGTCTTCAAATCCCTCAGACCTACACAGGGTCCATCCTGGTCGCTGTGAACCCGTACCAGCTGCTGCCCATCTACACAGCAGACCAGATCCGCCTCTACACCAACAAGAAGATAGGCGAGATGCCGCCTCACATCTTTGCCATTGCAGACAACTGTTACTTCAACATGCAGCGCAACAACAGAGACCAGTGCTGCATTATCAGGTAGAGCCATGGGCCGCGCGTGTATCTGTTGCTGGGAAATGAATGTGTGAGAAGTCTTATGAAAATGTGGCTGCTGAGGAATGTGTCGCTCGGTGCGTCAGCTCATACGGTGAGTTCCGTTTACGTACCAGTCCTGTTTCATGCAATCTAGACTTTTCATTAAATGGATCGGCGTGTTTTTACTGAGCTCCATATTTTTGTGTCTTGCTGAATATACAGTATGTACAGTAATATCTCATCAGGAATTGGCCCCTTTCCCTCTGTCTCAATTTTGTTGATGCAGTGGGGAGTCAGGGGCAGGGAAGACAGAGAGTACCAAGCTGATCCTGCAGTTCCTGGCGGCCATTAGCGGCCAGCACTCCTGGATCGAGCAGCAAGTGCTGGAGGCCAACCCCATTCTGGAGGGTAAGGGATTCCCAGCAGTCTCCCCGGTGAGAGGAGAGAGGCAGATTAAAGCCTGATCCAATTTTCTGTTTTCTATTGGTCCTCCAGCTTTTGGTAATGCCAAGACCATCAGGAATGACAACTCCAGTCGCTTTGGAAAATACATTGACATCCATTTTAATAAGAGGGGTGCTATTGAGGGCGCCAAAATCGAACAGTACCTGCTGGAGAAGTCCAGGGTATGCCGCCAGGTAAAACGGTTTTATACCGTCAATCAGTCGCTGTTTTATTATATTTTTGAGACTCATTTACAATGTACTGCATGTGTTCCTGACCATTTCTTCTTGATGCATTTGCCCCTTTCCCTTCCTTTCCCCTTCTCTCTCCACTGTTAGGCTCAGGACGAGAGAAACTACCACATCTTCTACTGCATGTTGAAAGGCATGACTCCAGACCAGAAGAAGAAGCTTGGCCTGGGCAAAGCCACAGACTACACCTATCTCACAATTGTAAGATGAAGTTGCATTCGTCCCTACAACAGAAACATGACTGGACTCCACTCAGACACTGTGATTAAAGGTTTTGTCTTTCACACAGGGAAAGTGCACCGTGTGTGACGGACGAGACGACCAGAAGGAGTATTCCAACATCCGCTCTGCCATGAAGGTGCTCATGTTTACAGACACAGAGAACTGGGAGATCTCCAAACTGCTCGCTGCCATTCTGCACCTGGGCAACCTGCGGTACGAGGGTGAGCCAGCCAGAGAACTGTCTCCATTCTCTATATCCCGTCAGCGGTCCGGTCATGATGTCGTGACGTTTGGCCCATCTGTCACACAGCACGCACCTATGACAACCTGGATGCATGTGAAGTGGTGCGATGTCCTGACCTGACCACTGCAGCAGTGTTGCTGGAGGTAAGCAAAGCCACGTCATTTGCGAGTAATTTTAATGATCAGAAATGATAATAACAACCTCATTATGCATCAAAAACAACAGGATAGGCCTATTAAACGAATTACTAAAAAGCATGCAAGGCAATAGGATAGTCAGTAGAAATAATCTACTAATATAATGCTACACTTTTTGTGTATCTGTGTTTTGTACCACTCATTGTTCATTGTACATTCTGAATGTTATGCTTAGTCCATTGAATGTTCACCGGTACAAATGCCCTGTTGGTGTAACACGGGATCCAGAGACCTTGTAGAACCAGATTCATCCATAATTATGTAGTGAACCCAAAGATTATTCTGCTTTCTCTTTATTGCAATATGGTGTACTATTAATTCTAGACTATAGAGTGCACTTGTATGTAGGCAGCACCTACTAAATTTTAAAAGAAAAAACAAGTTGTACATAAATAAGCCACACTTGTCTATATGCCATATGTGTCGAAACATGAGATTTTAACAAGAGAATTAGAGGAATGTTACAGGAAAGAGTTGCGAGTAATGAATCCACAACTACATACATACCGCAAATGCTTTTTTAAAAAACATTTTAACAGTACTAAAGTTGTCTACTTCGGAATTGAACAGCCTGAATGTATGCCATTACTTTGTCACACACTTTCTCTGTGAGAATACAGGAAAAGCAAAAGCTGTTGATCATTATCGCCATCGTCTTCCTGTGCACTCAAGCTTACATGCAGCAGCTCTGGTTTCTTCTTCGACAGCCAGACTGATTGCTTTTAACTTGAAAGTTGCATCATATGCATTTCTTTCTACAGGGTGGGCCATTTCTATGGATACACCTTAATAAAATGGTAATGGTTGGTGATATTAACGTCCTGTTTGTGGCACATTAGTATATGTGAGGGGGCAAACTTTACAAGATGGGTGGTGACCATAGTGGCCATTTTGAAGTCGGCCATTGGATCCAACTTTTGTTTTTTCAATAGGATGAGGCTCATGTGACATCAAATTATTGGTAATTTCACAAGAAAAACAAGGGTGTGCTTTAACGTAACTTTATTCTTTCATGAGTTATTTACAAGTTTCTGACCACTTATAAAATGTGTTCAATGTCACCAACCATTCCCATTTTATTAAGGTGTATCCATATAAATGGCCCACCCTGTATATTGTCCATGATAATGGTCTATGCATGAAGCACAAAATGGCTGATCTGAAGAATTAAGTGTGAGTGAGTTTGCCAAAACACTGTTCAATAATTTCATTAGTTTGATATGGTTAACGTGTTAGTGGCAGGAAGCTAGTTATCCTATAAACATCCATAAATTAGGTGTGTCGTTGAAAAAGCTGCAGTTTTCAAATCGGCTTAAATGCCATAATTTAGGATAATTTATGTTAACTTATTCATTAATTTGTGCTGAAATATGTGAAATGTGAGATATGTGAAATTTGAGATCATACCAAAAACATGCTTTTCTATTTTATCAGATTTCTGTCAAAATGTAGTTATCTATTCAAAACTGATGCTAGTTTATGGCCAGTTCAGACTCATAGGCTTCTTCTGTTTTGTATGGTTGCTGGTGCCCTCTGGGAAGCACCATGACCATCTTCCTCCCTGCCTGTCATCTATTTTGAAGGGATTGTGCTCATGCTATCTGTCAAATGGTAGTGCCCCCTAGTGACTCTCTGCAGAATTGGCAGAACACGTTTAGCATCATGAATCGAGTACAAATCAGCTTTGTTTTATTCATGCGTTCCACTGGATGCATTAACATGTTTGCCATTGACAAGGTGGATCCCAAGGATTTAATGAACTGCCTGACCAGTCGTACCATCATCACCCGAGGTGAAACTGTGTCCACCCCTCTCAGCATGGAGCAGGCTCTGGATGTGCGAGATGCTTTTGTAAAGGTGAAAAAGAGAAATTTCACTGGCCATTTTTTTTGTCACTGTCTATATCATGGTTTGTCATATCTGGCCAAATCCTCGTACCTCGTCTGTTTTCCCCCTACGCAGAATGTTAATAAACATGTTGTATGTGTGATGCAGGGAATATACGGGCGGCTGTTTGTGTGGATTGTGGAGAAAATTAATGCTGCCATCTACAAGCCCCCGTCCAGCCAGCCCAAATCAGTGCGCAGATCCATCGGTCTTCTTGACATATTTGGATTTGAGAACTTCTCAGTCAACAGGTGAGGCATATTAATAAAATTTACATTTACGGCATTTATCAGACGCCCTTATCCAGAACTACTTACAGTCAGTAGTTACAGGGACAGTCCCCCCCCGGAGACAGTCAGGGTTAAGTGTCTTGCTCAGGGACACAATGGTAGTAAGTGGGGTTTGAACCTGTGACTTTGTGGCGAGTGTGTTACCCACTAGGCTACTAATTACAATTTCAGAAATGGGGCATTACACAGTTTCACGGCTTGGATGAATAAGGCTTTCCTTCCTCCGTTGGCAGCTTTGAGCAGCTGTGCATCAACTTTGCCAACGAGAACCTGCAGCAGTTCTTCGTGCGCCACGTCTTCAAGCTGGAGCAGGAGGAATACAACCTGGAGAACATCAACTGGCAGCACATCGAGTTCACCGACAACCAGGACGCTCTGGACATGATCGCCATCAAACCCATGAACATCATCTCACTTATTGATGAAGAGAGCAAGTTCCCTAAGGTAAAGTGAAAGTCCCAAAAAGAGAGTACAAAACCTGGACTGCCATTTACATTTACATTTTACATTTATGGCATTTGGCAGACGCCCTTATCCAGAGCGACTTACAACGTGCTTTCATGTTACCATCGATGAAGAGATCAATTCCGGTTCACTAGGACCCCAACTATGAATACATCTATTTTATTCACTCTGTTGTAGATTCTGTACACAAAGTTCGACAACAAGAAAATTACAATTTAATCTAAATATGCCATGAATTCATTGGTACAATCTGAGTTCTTTTTAAGGTTCTCTTATTGTACGCACTCCCTGGACAGGAAATGTTTGACATTTCGTGCAGATTTCAGCCATGCGCTGAGTACCTGCAGTAGAAGTCGTGACTCATGCGGCGTCACCTCTTTCCTTCAGGGCACAGACACCACCATGTTGAATAAGCTGAATTCTCAACACAAGCTCAACACCAATTACATCCCGCCGAAGAACACCTACGAGACGCAGTTTGGTATCCAGCACTTTGCTGGCGTGGTCTACTATGAAACAAGGGGTCAGCTATCGAATGCTTATTAAGTATTTCTATTATAAAAATGAATAAGATGCAGAAACGTTTCCTTTTATTAATAACAGACGACTGTCCACAGGCTTTCTTGAAAAGAACAGAGACACTCTCCACGGTGACATCATCCAGCTGGTCCATTCTTCTAAGAACAAGTTCATTAAGCAAATCTTCCAGGCTGACGTTGCTATGGTAACACCCTCACGACAAAAGCAATCTTTCACCTTCGGCATTAATGGAATAGCTTGTCTATTTTTAACACATACCTGACTAAAATGTTCTCAGATCAACAATACTTATCTTTTAATAATACATGACAATGGTAGCAATTCACCGTTATTTACTGATCAGAATTGACCAAGCACTCATTAATGATTTTTTTATTAGCTTTAGGAACATTGGGCGTGGCATCTGTTTTATTTGACGGTGTGTGTGTTTCCTGTCTCTCTCTGTGTGACGTACGTAGTTTCTGAGTGGCTATGGCATTCTTGGCCAGCCAGGCACACCCCCACCCAAGGTAAAACAAAACCAAAAGCCAATAGCATTATCATCAGTGTACCACCCGTACCACCCTGTGTGCCCATGTGTCATGCTGTCTGTGTCTCATGCACCGTGTGTCACCATCTAAACAAACAGTGTCACTCGTGTCTGGTCTGGCGCTCGCTCTTTGACCTCTGTGCTGTGCAGGATGCCAGGGATGAATGAAGCCATGTCTCCTCGCTTCTGTCCTTTTTTTTTTATGAGATTTATGAGGACAAAAATGTTTTTGGGGCCTCGAAGTCCTTTGTCCTCCATTGGAGACCTTAACTGTTTTATGAATACTTTTGTCCACCACGGCTGTAATCAAAGCGTTTCCTGTTTAATGAATAAAAAGGCGGCTCAAATGAAAAGGGGGAAAAGGAAGAGGGAGAAAGTGGAATTACAAAGCAAGACTTAGGCAACTAAGGATAGCTGGCAGGAAGTAAAAGAGGGGATCCTCTTAACCTCCTGCTTCCTCCTGTTCCTGGCGGCTGTGCCGGCACCCAGGGGGCGGAGACGAGGAAGCGCTCCCCGACGCTGAGCAGCCAGTTCAAGCGCTCGCTGGAGCTCCTGATGAGGACGCTCAGCGTGTGCCAGCCGTTCTTCGTCCGCTGCATCAAGCCCAATGAATGCAAGAAGCCCATGGTGAGTGGAATCGACTGGGGCCCGGTGGACCTGCCGACCAAGATCATTTGAGAAAACCGGAGAGTCTAGAACAACGCCGTGCCTCTGTCGCCTTCTGTAGCTGTTTGACAGGGAGCTGTGCGTCCGGCAACTCCGCTACTCGGGAATGATGGAGACCATTCGGATCCGCCGTGCAGGATATCCCATCCGCTACACCTTTGTGGAGTTTGTGGATCGGTACCGTGTCCTAATGCCAGGCGTCAAACCGGCCTATAAACAGGTGAGGCAGAGCGTGGTTTTTATAATACGGCATAGACGCTACCAGGTTATGGGGTTTTGGTGATTTACATTTACATTTTACAGCATTTATCAGACGCCCTTATCCAGAGCGACTTACAATCAGTAGTTACAGGGACAGTCCCCCCTGGAGCAACTCAGGGTTAAGTGTCTTGCTCAGGGACACAATGGTAGTGAGTGGGATTCGAACCTGGGTCTTCTGGTTCATAGGCGAGTGTGTTACCCACTAGGCTACTACCACCACTGATAAAAACTGTTTCATGTTTGAGACTCCTCAAAGCAGCAAACTTTGACTGTGATGTCAGTATCTGACAGTCATCCATCTTCAATTTCCAACAATCCTCAAAGGGTTTCTGTGTTGAGCTCCTGTTGGCCGCTTTTTGTTCCCTGGTTGATGAGCTTCTAATGTAGCTCCTTGTGATGATGAGAAGTCATGAGCAGTCATGAAGGTAAAAAGAGGCGACTCCTGTTTTTTATGTCCTTCAAATTGTCACAGTCTCCATGCCGCCATAGAGTAGGTGTGCCAAAGCTGAATTATGTCCAGAACCACTGGTCTTATTGAGCAGCTTGTATAGTGGAACAAATCACTGGCTCTGGCAGATATATTGATTTGTGTAATGAATTACTTCAGATTGATACTGATAAACAGACCTGCTGCCTCGCTTCATTTTGTTTGATTTGTGATTTGTTTCTGACATTAATTTTGTCCCTGCTTCTCAGGAGGACCTGAGAGGAACTTGTCAACGGATCGCAGAAGCAGTTCTGGGACGTGACGATGATTGGCAGATGGGCAAAACTAAAATCTTCCTCAAGGCGAGTACATTCTGGATCTTCGTTTGTATTATGAAACAATACGCAACTATGGGAGATCAGTGACCTCCTTGCCTGGAAAAGCTGTGGTGCAGTGTGATAATGACCAGACAACATGATCACTGTTATTCTATCCAGTTGGTCACTAGTCAGCTTGTTGCTCTTGGTCATCATGGATTGAAAAGGTCTGTTTTGATTCGCTGGTCAGCGGAAAGACAGCCTGGAGGCAAAGGTTAGAGGGCCGTGTCCATCAGTGGTTGTCCACCATGCAAGGCTTATCACAACATCCAGCCCCTGGAACAGGAAGCAAGGGCAGTGACAACACATCCCAACAGGAAGTGACTCCAAGAGTAAAGAGCATGTGGAGATGTCATGAAAAACTGTTGCTGCCTTTTTTTTAGAATCTACATTTGATGAGCGCTTTTGATATGTAACATGGTCAATCTGCACAGCTAATGTCCCGTTTTTCAGTTCAGGGACAGAGGTCGACCATCTAAAACTATTTGCAACGTCTTATTTTTCAGGACCACCATGACATGTTGCTGGAGATCGAGAGAGACAAGGCCATTACTGATAAGGTCATTCTTATCCAAAAGGTCGTCCGAGGATTCAAAGATCGGTATGAAGAACACATATAAACATGTAAAACATACTGTAAAACTTTCTCTCTTTTTCATTACAATGTTACCCAGATTCAGAATACAGCTGCCGCGGTATAAAAATGTATATAAAACCTGGACCACAAGATCACTGTAATTTAAATGTTCAAAATCATCATCCTTTACATCATATCCGACAGTGTGCTTTTTGACATCTGGAGAGTTGATTTTTCCTGCCTTTTCCTCAGATCCAACTTTTTGAAGATGAGGAAATCAGCCGTGCTCATCCAGAAGACATGGAGGGGTTACCACTGCCGTAAAAACTACGATGCAGTATGTCCACTCTTTCAAACAGCCTCATTAGTAATCACAGTACCTACAGGAGTTTTATTCTGAAACGCTGCTCTCTCTGCAGATGCGTGCAGGCTTCTCACGTCTCCAGGCTCTGTATCGCTCTCGGAAGCTCTACCAGACCTATCACGTGGCCCGCCAGCGCATCACCCACTTCCAGGCACGTTGCCGGGGTCACCTGGTGCGAAGGGCTTTCAGACACCGCCTCTGGGCCGTCATCACCATCCAGGCCTATACCAGGGGCATGATCGCCCGCCGGCTTTACAAGCGACTCCAAGGAGAGGTCAGGTTTTATCTCACTCTGCCAAGTTCTCAGTTCCTTCCTCAGGCTTTTAAGTGTAAGTGTCTGATTATGACTGGAATTGAATTCTGTCCTAATATAAACCACACCCTTGTACATTGAGATCCAGCAGAAAGCAAACTTGCCAGATCTCCATTGACTGAATTTATTTTTCTCTGCACTTCTTCAGTATCGACGAAGGCTGGAGGCAGAGAAGATGCGCCTGGCTGAAGAGGAGAAGCTGAGGAACCAGATGAGTGCCAAGAAAGCTAAAGCCGAAGCTGAGAAGATGCACCAGGAGCGTCTGGCCAAGTTGGCGCGAGAGGATGCCGAGCGGGAGAAGAAGGAACGTGAGGAGGTGCGCAAGAAGAAGGAGATGGTGGAGCAGATGGAACGAGCACGACAGGAGCCCGTCAATGACTCTGACATGGTGGACAAGATGTTTGGATTCCTGGGCACCACCAGCTCTTTCCCAGGCCAGGAAGGACAGGCTCCAGCTGGGTTCGAGGTAGGTGTGCAGCGACAGCCTTCCATTCCATCCAGTAATTCATTCAGTGAAGTTCAGTGGACTTGAGTGTCACAGTGTCACTTCGACCAAAAACTGCTGCGTTAGTTCTGACTACTGCATGCCACACAAATAATATCTGACTTCATTTAAACCTAGTCTTGCCATAGCTAATTTAAATATTATGCATAAGTGTGGTTATATTTATATCAATAGATCGATTATGAGACATGATATATCGTATCATTTCTCATGGTGGACAAAATACAAAGTGTGACACCTTCCTTACTTCAGGGACATTTTGCAGTTGTGTACTCCATAGTGCTATGATACAATTGCAGATAATTGTGAGAATTTATATGAGTGTGTGTGTGTGTGTGTGTGTGTGTGTGTTAGGACTTGGAGCGGACTCAGAAGGAGCTTGAGGAGGAAGACCTGGACGAAGCCCTTCCTCTTCCTGAGGAAGAGGAGGAGGATTTGTCTGAATACAAGTTTGCCAAGTTTGCTGCCACTTACTTCCAGGGCACCACAACTCACACTTATGTGCGCCGGCCACTCAAACAGCCCCTGTTGTTCCATGACGATGAAGGCGATCAGCTGGTATGAGCTAATGAATCCACTTCAGTCCCAGAAATGACCTGTTCATAAATATTTCATGCAGATTTCAACCCGATCCTGAATTCCCACTTCATTTCACAATCTGTAATGACTGATGTCATTTTGTTTTTTCTGTCACTCTGTCCACCGGGTCTCTAGGCAGCATTAGCTGTCTGGATCACAGTGCTGAGGTTCATGGGAGATCTTCCTGAGCCAAAGTATCACACGGCCATCAGCGATGGTAGTGAGAAGATCCCAGTGATGACCAAGATCTATGAGACACTGGGAAAGAAGACATACAAGCGAGAGCTACAAGCCCTGCAGGGGGAAGGCGAGGTGAGTCACATTTGGCACTGTTGCTAGAACATGTAAGGGTGGTTTTCTGGTGTAATTCAACAATCACAAAGGTGTCTCTATCTCATGTTGCTCCTGCAGAATTCTCATTCTGACAGTAACAAGAAGAGTAGCGTCCGTCACAAGCTGGTGTCCCTCACGCTGAAGAAAAAGTCAAAGATCACTGAGGAGGTGAGCTGAATAATGTAGTGTTGTGAAAATAGTAGTAGCAGAAAATTATAAAGACTTTTACTACTGATTTCAACCTTGTGAATTCTTCACTTGGCACAAAGTTCTTTTTCAGTCATCAACCCACTATTGGGTTTTTGGGATTTACATGTCCCATTGCTTAGACTTCGGGTCCTTGTATTATGAATATGACTGATTTCCTTGCAGGTGACCAAGCGTCTGAATGATGGGGAATATTCCCTGCATGGTAACAGTATGCTAGAGGACCGGCCCACCTCTAACTTGGAGAAGCTACACTTCATCATCGGAAACGGCATCCTGCGACCCGGCCTCAGGTCTGAAGCGTCAGGCCACTGCTTACCTTACACACCACAACCCACTGAACACGCTGGGTCTTTTGTCCACAGAGATGAGATCTATTGCCAGATCTGTAAGCAGCTCAACCAAAACCCATCTAAGAGCAGCCATGCCCGTGGGTGGATCCTCATGTCGCTCTGCGTTGGTTGCTTCGCTCCTTCAGAGAAGTTTGTCAAAGTGAGGCGATCCTTCTACTAAAACATGTGTATCAGGTTTATCAGTTTTCCCATTAAAACCAGTTTTAAATGTTCTTTATAATGTTTTTATTCCAATAAATCCTGTCATCTTCCTGCAGTACTTGAGGAACTTCATCAGCGGGGGTCCACCAGGCTACGCACCATATTGTGAGGAGCGGCTCAGAAGAACTTTTGGAAATGGGACAAGGACTCAGCCGCCCTCCTGGCTGGAGCTGCAGGTAACCAGTCTCAGCATTTTCCCACGAGGGGATGTCTGGACCATCAACTGGAGCCTTACTTTTCTGATTAACCTTTTATTAATCTCATGTCAGTTCCCATGCCAAATTTCTCCACACAGGCCACCAAGTCTAAAAAACCCATCATGCTTCCTGTGACGTTCATGGATGGAACCACTAAGACCCTGCTGACGGACTCGGCCACCACAGCCAAGGAGCTATGCAATGCGCTGGCCGATAAGATCAGCCTCAGAGATAGATTTGGCTTCTCACTCTACATTGCCCTGTTTGACAAGGTCTGGTAACTTGACATGTTCATGCGTCATGCTGTAGCTCGATGGATGTGTTGACTTGTCTACTTTTTGAGGTAGTATGACCAAAACAAATTTCTCTTCAGACTGTTCAGCCATATGCCCCCCTTCCTTCCAATCAACAGGTGTCGTCTCTGGGCAGCGGGAACGACCACGTGATGGACGCCGTGTCTCAGTGTGAGCAGTACGCCAAGGAACAAGGGGCCCAGGAGCGCAACGCCCCATGGAGGCTGTTCTTCAGGAAGGAGATCTTCACACCCTGGCACAATCCCTCCGACGACAACGTGGCCACCAACCTCATCTACCAGCAGATCGTGCGAGGGGTGAAATTTGGGGAGTACCGCTGTGATAGGGTAAGAGCCATATGGCCTCACTGTATATTAATATATTTCTGGCTGCTGGAGACTATACTGTTTCATACAGTAACTAGTACTAGACATTTTGCAATTTTAAGGAGGGAAAATCTTTCTCTCTTTCTCTGACTTTTCTGTCACTTTCTGTCTTTTGCCGCTGCTTTTCTTTTTCTACTGTCCTTTCCCATGCTCACTTTCTCACCCCGGAGGAGGATGACTTGGCAGAGCTGGCATCTCAGCAGTACTACGTCGACTACGGGTCTGAAATCCTCGTGGAGCGCCTGTTCAGCCTCATTCCATCCTACATCCCAGATCGTGAGATCAGCACAGCCAAAACGGTGGAGAAATGGGTCCAGTTCATCATGGCTGCCCATAAAAAGGTGAAATGCTCTTCGGATAGACCACATATATGCATCCTAATTTGCTGCATGTATGTTTTTGTTGAGCTATTCCTTTTCGGCATAAAAATATAGAAATAACAAATGTTTTTGACACACAGGGTATTTACGCTCAAAACAGGATGGACCCACAGAAGGTCAAAGAAGAAGTTGTGGATTTTGCACGATATAAGTGGCCTTTGTTATTCTCAAGATTCTATGAAGCCTTCAAATTCTCAGGCATATATATTTTACATTCATTTTTTTTTTCCAAATGTGAAAAACAAGAATGATTAAAAACTTTCTAAATTCAGGCCCCAGTCTACCGAAGAACGATGTGATCGTGGCCGTGAACTGGACGGGCGTGTACTTTGTGGACGAGCAAGAGCAAGTTCTTCTGGAGCTTTCTTTCCCAGAAATCACTGCGGTTTCCAGCAGCAGGTAACATCAGTCGTAGACCTGCCAGTAGTTTGCGGTTGTTTATTAGGATGGCAACTTATGACGACTCCCACAGGTCATTATTTTCCTGCCTGTTTTCCTCCTCAGTAGCTGGCAATAGTAGAGCCTGTTCCCACAGAAATGCTAGAACTTTCATTTCTAAAGCGGCTGAATTTATTAATATTCATTTTGTTCTGGCATGACTGCAGAAATGCATTAAGAGGATGCCTCATCATGAATATGTTAGAATGCAATAAAAATGATGGGGACTGTATTAGTTATGCATGAGTTACTTGTGTGGAACGGTATTTGAGAAAGTCCTCCTGAGGTCAAACTCAAAATAAGAAAATGAGTAAATATTCAAAAGCTTGATAAATAACTATGATTATATTTCATCTGCTCTCAAACTGCATTTTAATCCGTTTTCAGAGGAGGAAAACTCCAGGCTCAGAGTTTCACCTTAGCAACCATAAAGGGGGACGAGTACACATTCACCTCCAGCAACTCCGAGGACATCCGAGACCTGGTGGTCACCTTCCTGGAGGGTCTCAGAAGCAGGTCAAAGTTTGTGGTGGCCCTACAGGACAACCCAAATCCTGGTGAGTTGGACAGACTGTGAAATCAGTTTTATCTTTAATGTAAAAATCATACAGTATAAATACTTTCCCATTCATTAGTACCGGGTTGTTTAATGCACAGCTCTCAAGGTCCAATACTGCTGTTTTCTATGCCTTATTATGTCAGTTAGAATCATGACATGGCCTGTATTTGGTGTCAAAACTGACATTTAGAAAATTATTTTTGGGTCAGTATTCTGATTGTAAACACCTATGCCTGCACATGACTGTAGTAATGCATCTAGAAACTAGAATGACTAATGATATAATTAAAAAGGTCTTCTGCTCTGAACCCCTCCAATTATAGTTTTGTTTATTTACTTCCCATCATGTTCAGAGACAGTTTAAAAATCGAATGTTCTGGTTATTTTTCGATATTTGTGGTTTATTTTAGTTGCCGATGACTCCACCTTCCTGAGCTTCATCAAAGGTGACCTGATTGTCCTGGACCAGGACACAGGGGAGCAGGTGATGACTTCAGGGTGGGCGCATGGCATCAACGACAGGACCAAGCAGAGGGGCGACTTCCCAGCCGACTGCGTCTACGTTCTGCCCACCGTCACCAGGCCCCTGCCAGACATTGTGGTCAGACTTCATCCTGATTTCTAAAGAAATGATGTTCCTGACTCAAGCCAACTCTGTCTCACTCTCTCTTTCTCTCTCCTGCTCCTGCTGTACGACTCAGGCTTTGGTTACGATGACACCGGACCAGCGGCAGGAGTCCATGCGGCTGTCCCACAGTGTCCTGGTGGAGAGTGAGGAGCGGGTGAAGCCGTACACACTGGAGGAGTTCTCCTACGACTACTTCAGGTGACCAGACCCTCTATCCAGAACTGAATTTGCTCTACCCTCTTTTGAAGGGTGTTGTGATACCACCGTGAGGGGAAATATTGTAAAATTAATTAAACCAATAACATTCATGCAATAAAAAATTTAAAATGTAAATGTAATTATGTCATATTTCTCTGGCCAGACCTCCCCCAAAACACACCCTGAGCAGGGTGATGATCACCAAGAACAGAGGTAAGGACAAGATGTGGAGCTGCACCAGGGAGCCCATGAAACAGCCTCTGCTCAAGAAGGTGTTGGGCCATGAGGAGCTCTCTCAGGAGGCCTGCATGGCCTTCATCGATATCCTTTCTACTTCATCAGAACATCAGGGCCTTGGGACTGGTTGATCATGCTTAGGTAAAGCAGGCATTTTAAGTGTGAGCTGTAAACTCCCCATCAGTGGTTCTGTCCTGCAGATGGAGCCCCATAACGTAGCAGTGTATGCTGGAAACATCAAAATGTCCACATCCTCAGGCAATTCTTCAAAGGACAACATGAGACCGCAGCTCCTGAATCATTTTTACCTTAACCTGTGTGCACCAATAATGAAGTACATGGGCGACTACCCATCCAAACGAACTCGTTCTGTTAATGAGCTCACTGACCAGATCTTTGAAGGAGCACTGAAGGCGGAGCCTCTCAAGGATGAGATCTACTGTCAGATTATCAAACAGCTGACAGACAACCATGTCAAGTAAGAAATGCACACCAGAGCACATGACCACACTCCCAGTAAAGTCACATCAAACTAAACTGAGGCCATTGGAGAAGAACAGAGTCGTTTTTTGGACACATTCTATAGGACTCTTTAAAAACAACCACATGTAAAAACGGAATGGTGGTAATCTAGTATGTAACACAATCACCTATGAACAATAAGAACACAGTCACATGTTCAAATCCCACTTTCTACCATTGCGTCCCTGAGCAAGACACTTAACCCTGAGTGTCTCCAGGGGGACTGTCTCTGTCACTACTCATTGTAAGTTGCTATGGACAAGTAAATGTAAATGTGACTTGACTGCGAATTCTGCTGAACTGCCTTGTTTCTGCAGGTACAGTGAGGAGAAAGGCTGGGAGCTGCTCTGGCTCTGCACCGGCCTCTTCCCTCCCAGCAACATCCTGCTGCCCCACGTCCAGAGGTTCCTGCAGTCCAAAAGACACCACTCGCTGTCTCAGGACTGCATGCAGAGGCTGCAGAAAGCTTTACGGTGCTTGTCACCCTTCTCTTCCCTCTCCGTCACCGCTGTCCTCCACACAGTCCTCCATAGCCAAGCTCACATGCACAGTGAAGCCATTTGCCTGATTCACTGGCCTCAGTAAAGCTGTCTGATGCCACAGCATGACTTATTTTTTTGTCCCTTTTGTACAAAGGCTCACCTCATTTTGTTTCTCTCCCTTTCACTTCTTCAGCTCAGCATCTATTCTTGTGGTAATTGATTCCTCTGGTTGATACGGACTGATTACCCGTGTTACTGTATTGTCTTGGTGAGACAGGAATGGCTCCAGGAAGTACCCCCCTCATCTGGTAGAGGTGGAGGCCATCCAGCACAAGACCACCCAGATCTTTCACAAGGTCTACTTCCCAGATGACACAGATGAGGTGTGAGGACCTATACACTTTTTTCTAATGTTTCTACAGTTTCAATACAATACAATCATTTGGTATATGATAAGGAATGAAACACACTCCTTTTATATTTTGCATTTTATTTCTGCAAGATTAGTTATAAATTGTAAAAGAAAACTATGAAATTGTGAGCTGTTATATAACCATGCACCATGGTTACATAAAAGAATGCAATCCAGTGCACTGTAAGATGAATTGTGTCCAGGTGTCCGGGTCAGGTGCTCCAGTCAAGTTACATAACACACTTTTGTCAGTGATACAGTGTCTTGTTTTGTCCTCAAGGCTTTTGAAGTGGAGTCGAGCACCAAGGCCAAGGATTTCTGCTTGAACATCTCCACCAGACTGCTGCTCAAGTCACCTGAAGGCTTCAGCCTATTCGTCAAAATCTCAGACAAGGTGCGAAATCACCTTTAAACCCTGGCTCTGATCTGCCTGTGCCTGGAGAGCAGGTCTACTATAGGAGAATCCCAGTGCCCCATCAGGTCTTGTTAATTAGCACATGAGAAGATATGGTGGGCTAATGACGCATAATTAACCTGGAACAACGATGGTAATTCGGTTCATGTCAGAGGGGCAGGAAGTTAGATCATTTTCTTTTTCAGGTGATAAGCGTGCCTGAAGGTGACTTTTTCTTCGACTTTGTAAGACATCTCACTGACTGGATCAAGAAAGCCAGGCCTGCTAAGGATGGTAAGTCGTAATGGCTGAAGCTCAGTGCTCTGTTTAGTTATTACATTAAAGCGTACCTCAATTTTGTGATTTGTAGGTGATATTACATCTTTCTTTCAGGAATTGTACCTTCCCTGACCTACCAGGTGTTCTTCATGAAGAAACTGTGGACCAACACGATCCCGGGAAAAGATTCCTTTGCAGACTCTATTTTCCACTACTATCAGGTGAGCAGGGGACGACTTATTTTAGCCTTTTATGGGGGTGTGTTGCACTGAATGGATGGACGCATGGGTATAGGTGTATATTTACAAGGGCCTGCACTTTAGTTGACAAGGTGTGGATGGTGGAGGAAACGCGGTTCTTACTGCAGCCGCAGTGCAGCTCCAGCACATCACAGGGGTTACCAGAATGACACAAGCATGGATTTTAATGCAGCTAAAATATATTTAGAATAAATGGGAACTTTACCAAAAATTGCATTACAAGCATGGACAGTATTTTGATTAAGCTGCGTGTTGAGAACTTTCTAACATCCAACCCAGAGGCTCAGGATCTACAATGATGCTGCTGACAGTCTTTGTATGATTTATTGCCTTAAAATGCGGTTTAATAGGAGTTACATAAAGTATGTGTTGGCATGTTTATTGACACACATTGTTGCAGTTACATGACACTTGGTGCTGTAAAAAGATTTGACTGAAATAACCAAAATATGTTTTTTCTTAAGCTAAGTAACAGTATTTTCCTGTTTTGGCCTTAGGAGCTTCCGAAGTATCTCCGTGGGTACCACAAATGTTCCCGTGAGGAGGTCTTCCAGTTGGGGGCACTAATCTACAGAGTGAAATTCGAGGACGACAAGTCCCATTTCCCCAGCATCCCTAAGATACTGAAAGAATTAGTTCCCCAGGACCTGATTCGCCAGCTCTCACCTGATGACTGGAAACGGGTAACAACTCCACCAAATGTAGATTTTGTTCCTATGTGGTTCCAGTGTGGTACAGTGAACTTACAGTGAAGTTTTTTTCTCTGCTCTTTGTAGTCTGTTGTAGCCTATTTCAACAAGCATGCTGGGAAGACGAGAGAGGAAGCGAAGCTGATCTTCCTGAAGATCATTTTCAAATGGCCCACGTTTGGTTCAGCCTTTTTTGAAGTGAAGGTGAAACATTATCTACAGTCAAATATATTTTAGTTTGATTATAAAATCACAGTTTTGCATGCTGCATTGCAGTTTTCTGAACCAACTTGGTATTTATGGAAAATGCTCAAGGGATTTTATGTACAAAAACACAGCACAGATGACCCAGGATGATCCAAATTTTTTTGACAAATGACTGTGCCTGGGCTGCTCCTTCGGGAGCTGAGTGGGAAGATCTGCAGGAATCGGATATCATTTATTTTCATTGCTTTTTCTCCCCAGCAAACCACTGAGCCCAACTTCCCAGAGATCCTTCTCATAGCAATCAACAAGCATGGAGTCAGTCTGATAGACCCTAAAACAAAGGTGAGAGTTCTTATAAGGCTGTGGGTTCAATATTTGTATCCTGTCCTGAAGATGCATCCGAGTAATTTCCTTTCTGTAATCTCACCCACCAGGACATTCTAACCACACACCCATTCACAAAGATCTCTAATTGGAGCAGTGGGAACA
The DNA here is from genome assembly GCF_900700375.1 of Denticeps clupeoides. NCBI lineage: Eukaryota > Metazoa > Chordata > Actinopteri > Clupeiformes > Denticipitidae > Denticeps > Denticeps clupeoides. The sequence goes on from NC_041725.1 coordinate 7,362,108, forward strand.
CCTACTTCCACATCACCATCGGCAACCTGGTGCGAGGAAGCAAACTGCTGTGCGAGACGTCATTGGTGAGGAACATGAGACAAACTAATCTTTCACCATTTTCTGTAATGCACACAGAAAAAAAACAAGTATGTATGAGACAGAACCCCAATTACTCCAAAAGTGTGGTCCGATTGTCCACTTTTTAACATGCTTTTCTGTGGTTTGAGGCCACTCATTGTGCTCATCAGTAATTTTTTCAGCTTGGAAATATATGTGTGGATTTTAAGGTTTAAGCAAACAGATAACAATACCTGATAATTCTGACCTGGCATTGTGATTGGCTGAGAAGCATATTTGGAACCATTCCTCTTATCCCTCATCCCTCTCCCACATATTCATATATATATATACACACAAACACACACCATGGCACCATAAGAAGTCTAATTTCTGCAACAAACTTCACTGCTGACAGCTTTGTTGTAGATTAATTCTCTTTTCATTTGTATGCTTATTATCACAACAGTATATAAAATGTACATCTTTGTGTTTAATAGGATATTGTGAAATATTGTGCACTGTATCTGTAACACAGGGCTACAAAATGGACGACCTGCTGACCTCTTACATCAGTCAGATGTTGACCACCATGACCAAGCAGCGCAGCTCAAGGGGCCAGAGCAAGTGAACGTCTTACTGGCAGGAGGCGGCAGAGCTGCTGCGCCTCCTCCGCCCCATGGGCCAGCCCTGCAGCTGGAGCCGCACCTTCGCCTCCCACGTGTGGAGGATGAGCCGGACCCCGTCCACCAGCACCGTCTGCTCCGAGTACCCCGGCGACGATGTCTCGTCCCCCTCCAGCGAAGATGACTACCTCTGAAAGCCACCCCTCCCCAGCCCAGATACTAACCTCTCTTCAAGCATCCGGGCACACGGGTGCCTTGGTGCATTTCCTCCCCCAATATAACATAGATCTGGGGAAATTACTTGTGACATCTCCTGTGGTTTTGTGAAAAGTGGCTTTGGATGGACATTTACAAAATCCGTTGTTAACTTTTTTTGCATTGTTTTTGAATAGAATTGTAAAAAGCTTTAATAAGTTGTTTTTATTGTGTATCTGTTTTCTTGTGTTGTCATCTGTTGAATGGCATTTCCAGAGTTCTGCTGAAAGCCTTAAAGTAGATTTTCTTGTATAATCACCCATTTTTACGGTCTGACATTCGGCATGATTTCGTTTTTTGTGGCACTGCCTTTGGAGTCTTTGAGACTGTTGAAATGGAGACACTGATGCTCCTGCTGGCCTTAATTTCGACTGGCATCTAATTTCACAGTTAACAGTGTGATGTATTCATGGAATATTGGGGCGCTCACTGACCTATTTGTGGGGAGCCATGTTTGTTCTGTTTTTATAATCTGTGTGGTACTGTGTCCCTATGCATTGCTGTAGGTCATCTTATGTTGCCAGCACAACAATAACAAAAAGCTGGAGTAGAAAATTCATTGCAAAGGCACGCTATGGGAACAATGAAGGAAAAGAAATCTGAACCTATATATGAATTATATATATTCCACTGGTTGATGATGTTTCTGAAGGGACCCTGATTTATTTTCCCATGCCTCTCATTTTCTGTACGTGAACCAGAGGCCAAAAGTGAATTTTTGCGAATCTTAGTTTTCCATGAAAAATTATGTTCATTCTGTAGGTATGTTCATGTATTGCTATTTTAATAACGGATGTTAGAACTACATTAAAAACTGTAAATATTGTTAAGACAATTGTAACATATGGTCTTGGATCAGAATTTGAAGTGTGTTTCATGAATGGGAAGTTAAAACCCCAAAACGTACTTAAAAGAGATTTTGGTGAGAAATCTTTTTGTCACCTACTGAAAGAAATTAAACAAAGATGGTGTGAATTACTGAAAATAATATGCATTTTTGAAGTAAAATACCAGTGGTCTGCTTCAAATGAACTTGTTTTATATATCAGTTCATAATAAAGCACAGTCATAAAATAGTTACAGGAAAAGAACATTAAGACAAATAATAAATAAACTGCCCGCTATGTTTCGCACAGTCAGCAATGCTAGAGAAAAACAACATGGGCACTGAACAGAGGCAAAAGTAACAAGTCGGAACTATGACAACTGTATCTGATTTCAGGTTTAGCAGCTTAATAGTAGAAAGTGCCTTCGGTGCAGCAATACTCCTGCAGGAAACGACCCCACGACCACACTGCACGGCTGCTTGCATTTTAGTCTGTGAGTGTAGTCATTATTAAAACGCCAGTAGCTCACCTTTTTTTTCCACAGCATGGACAGGTTAGCACACTGCACAGTCGGAAAGGACAGCATGGACATTTTCAAATAAAAACTCAACGTAAACACTTCACTTCACAAGGGCTGCATCCATAATGCAAACGTCTTTGTACTGAAACTGCAGTATAATGCATTGCTGGAAATGCTCATATGAATTATAAATCGTACTAGCCAATAAAAAAAAAAACATTACAAGCACTATCGTCGCAACACAGACAATTGTGTTGCATTATATTTTCATTGCACAATGCTTATAACAATCATTTAGTGAAGTGTTTGTGAGAAAGTGCTGGCAGTTGCTTGTCTTCTGTCAAAATGCCACGATTGTCCTCTTGTTCGGCTCGCGGCTCCATCCATGCGTGCGGTGGCTACACCATATCTAGTCTCTTCATGAGGAAAATCTTCGGATATCCTTCAGTTCGGGGTAACATTTAAGCTGGGATTTTGGCCCCAGCCAGCCATCTGATTGTAGCAGAAGCATCATATAAGGTCTTGTGAGACCACTGGTTTCATATGGCACTTTGTTCTCAAAGATAATGGCATTTATACTTAAAATTGTGCATTTTCAACTCTAATTAAAGGTGCAAATGAATTCAGAGTAGTTGGAGCAGGAGGTTCCACATGTTGAATGTACATTCATAAGAAATGCGAATTACTTCTCTATAAAACTGGTCACTGCCAGCTCAGTTGCACATAAAATATTGTCTCTCTCTTGTGCACGTACATGATAAAAGTCTGAATATGCAGAAGAAAAATAGATGTTTATGTCCAGTCTTTTAAAATTCCTTTTCAGCTGCAGTGCGCCGTGCAGTCTGTTAAAGAGTAAGAGCTCTGAACCTCCTATCTGGCCAAACATCGAGGCCCGAGAGCTCAGTGGGCTAAAAATGACCCCTTTAGTTCCACAAAAAAAGAGGGAAAGGGCATCCGAAGCTTGTGCAAAATAAATAAATAAATCATGAAAATGTGCTCCTCACAGTCCTTCAGATACACACGTGTAACACCACACCTTCAGGCCACACCAGTAAACAGCTGAACATGGGAGCGCAGCCTGTTAGAAGGCGGAGCCCCACGAGATCATCAGTCCTGGGGCTCCTCTGTGATGGTGGGCAGGTTGGGTGTGGCGGGCAGGTTGTGAGCCTCTCCCCGGACGCTGACGCTGGAGACGGACCACACGTCACTCAGCTCTGCCGGGAGGGAGGAGGAGGAGTAAAGGAGTCAGTTAAAGAAAGTGCGCATGAGGCAAGGCGAGGGGAGAGCAAAGGTCACACAAGCACAGGGTAGCCATGCAGGGGCGGAGCATGCAGGTGGAGGGGTGGGCCCAGGGGCATGGACATAAGAGCAGGAGTGGGCGAGTCAGGGGACAAGGGACTCCAGCGAATCCCACAAACCTCTGACTTATCTGAGTACAGAAACAGAACACACTTTTAAGCATGCAAATCACTCCCCACTGTTTCCATTTTCTGACTTCTTCATAACGTTGCAATAAATTATTATTGATTTTAGTAAGGGCATGCAGTAACTTCTGTAATGAATTTGAGCAAGCAGGGAAAGCATACGGGCAAAACCACTGAAACATGCCGCAACACCTCTACAGATCTACTCACCAGTCCTAAACTTGCTGTAAAGGCCGTTCTCATGGGCCTGCCTGCCTCCCGACCAGAAAGGCAAGCCTGTCTCTCGCCACCTGAGGACAAATTGGTTTTCTTTTTTACATTGAAAGCACCCAGAATGCCACTTCTGCCTCACTGTGTATGACGTTATTGCAGTAGTACCGCAGGCAAAATGTATGCAGGAGAACCACAGGATTACAGTTCTGCAATGCTGCGCATTATCTGTGGCAGTAGAGCTTTTATGTTAAATGATTTATGAAGAGATCTTAAGGAACACTCACCAGTGGAACACGAAGACCACGGTAATGAGGACGGCCGAAATCACATCAGTTAACATCCACATTAGGCCGTACTCTTCTGGGGTCTGGAACAGAGGAATTAGAGACAGAAATATCATGTTCTGGCCACACAGTACGAACCGCCTTTGCCCTGTAACCTCAAATTAAGGCCACAACTTTGAGTTCATTGGGTGTTACATGCTACATGAAAGAATTCAATAAAATGTCACCAGTGTGGGAACATTTACTACCATCTCTCAACTACTCGACTCTCACTCATCACATGCTCTCACTCACCATGAGGAACAGGGGGCGCTGAAGGTTCCTCAGGATGTGCAGGGCATTGGTGGTGACCGACTGAGCCCCAGCACACCAGGCCAGAGAGTACAGCCACGGCTGGCTGATCACATACAGGTTGGTGGAGATGTTCACAGACGCGTACTTTCTGAAACGACAACACACATGATGATAACAAAGAGCCTCTGCAATAGTGCGTATGCATGAGATACTTAAAAAGCACTTCCTTCTATAAAGTTAATGAGCTTCTGCCACAGCAGCTCATAATTTGACTGAGGAGGCTCCCCAGCAAACTCTCAACACAGATGGAAAGCTCAGGGAGCAAGAAACCAATCACCGGAGCACCCTGGCAGACTCCACTTTATAGCTCAGCATAAATTTCCAGGCCATTTGGGTCTTTGATAATGTTCCAGGGGGGTGGGGGTAAGGGCGTGATCAAGATGAAAGGCAATGAAAGAAAAAAGCTTTTTATTATCACCACACAAGCACTGGTGAACTAACGCCCAACACTTCCAGCAGTGAGGTGGTGAGGAGACCCGGGTTTGGTTCCAGCAGGACTGGGCTCGGCATCATATAGAGTAAAGAAAAACGTGGGTCGGACCGGAGAATAGCGGTGGTGCAGGGACCATTTCGCCTTCATTCGGAGAGGCTCTCAGTGTGATCCTCCACACCGGGGGGACATAATTACACATGGCACGTCCTCGTGTTTGTGAGTGGGTCTACGTGCTAATTGCTCCCGATGCACTGTTGTTGCCGTGATTGCCATAATAATTGGGATTATGCAACTCCTCATTCTGTTCTGCCCCTGTGTAGCCCCTCCCTCGCCCAGCTCAGCTTCTCAGCTGTTCTCTTCTTTTTGTTCCAGATCCTCTGTGAACCCATTCTTGTTATGGTTCAGTCTGAGAAGGGGAAACCTGAGGAAGTCACCATGGACGAGCTGCCATCTGAACCGACCCTTACACAACACCAGAGAGAGTGAAAGAGCGAGAAAGTGTTCCTCAGTTCCACACTTTTCATCCATATCATTTAATACTGGTGCCGAGCAGGACATGCACAATAACATCCAAGTGCCTAATGGAAGGCAGGTAGAGCTGGAGAGCTTGGAAATTTCAATGAGCAAAGTGCCTGTTCTTCTACAACAACCAAAATGACAAAGATTGATTTGACTGTGCAAGAATGAGCTAACCTGATCTGCCCTTGGGACATGGAGCTGTAGTGAAGATTGAGTCTGACAATACGATCTTCCTGCAGATTTTCAATGGAGTCCCGGCTCCCTGACGTCTGCTGCAGATCTGGGTCCTGCTCCTGCACCTGGTCTCTCTGGTATGAAGGCAACCAGAGGACCTGCAGAGAAACAGAAAATTTACAGCGTTTCATTCATCAGACGTTTCTCAATGATTTAATACAGGTTCAGCCGATATAGAAAACATTGTGAGTTAAGTATGAGTTGGAGGGGGTGGAAGACAGCATCTGCCAAATGCCATGAATGTAAATGTTTATTGATTACTGGGGTTCTAATACCCTCACATGTCAATAACCAGTTTGTAAGCAATAAATGAGAATAAGATCTCCAACTAGTCCCAAGCCTGTAAAATTAGATCAAACATGGACAAATGAAATGACCAATTTGACTCTGATTGGTCTTGATAAGAGTACCTGGCTCGAGTTGATGGAGGACTCGTTGTGGAGAACCTCCAGGATGCGTTGGATCCATGTGTACCGGTAAGGGTGACCTACTGGAGGCTGCCGCAGGTCAAAGATCACCAGCTGATCATGCCGGGCAGCCAGGTCCAGGAAGTCCTTCAGGGTGGGCACTGTCTGGTTCCTCATCTGCACCTGTTCTTCTGGAGGCAGTGAAGAAGCCATACCGAATGGATCCCTCTACGAGTATAACCAGACAAAGGAAAAGTTCATATGCAGGATATTTTAGCTCAGATATGACTCAGAGTACAATTAAAGTAGACTTGAAGATATGTCTACACGTAATGGAGTTTAGATATGTCCCCCATTATCTCTGTGTCTTCAAGCACAAACAAATATCCAGTTAAATCTCTTAATCCATATTGATTACCACCAACAGACTTCATATGGATTTCCAGAATTTATTATATATGTATTTGAAAGCACTGGGGCTACAGTTGTCATACAGGCCATGAAGAGTCAACATTCCAGTCAAGAGCTTCTCAAAGACAATTATTATACATTATAATTATTCATTTATAATACATAATACATGAATTGTCTAAAGATTAAAAAACTAAATCACTACTGTTTTTTTTATAAAAAGTGGTATAGATGAGTCTATATTTATACTGGAAATTATTAACATAATGTTTTGTCCCTAAGGGTCATGAGTCTTGTCTTCACATGTCTTTGGATGATGAGTGGATAATGGAGAAGTATTGTGGCTATTTTCACCATTTTCCCCATTGGGGAAATGAAATGTTTTTTTTTTTCACCTGCAGGAACCAGGATCCAGCGTTCAGCATCTCCAGCTCAGACCAGCTAAACATGTCAGCCAGCATGTTGGTCCGGTTGGGGAACACGTCCCGCACATTAGTGGTCCTGTGGAGGGTGCTGTCATGCATGAGGAATGGGACCCCGTCATAGCTGAGGGAGGTAACCAGACGGAGAAAAATGGGATTGTTAAAGTGACAGACTGTCAGAGAATGTTGATAAGCAACATGTACTCCAACATAAATCTACTGTACTAGAGACCTGAAAGTCCAATCTAAAATAGTTTCCAGCCTTATTAATCTAAGCAACCAATCTATAATTTTATTGTGCTCATGCACATCACACAAATCATCCCGGCAAGGTTTTGGTGTACTGATGAAAGCAGGGTCACACGGGTCACATGCCTCTTTCCGCAAAGTCATGCTGTTTTGAACGTCTGCGTAATGCTGTGGACAAGTATAGGATGCCTCGCTCTGGCCTGAGCTTCTTCTGCAGAGATGAGGTCGCTAACAGGATTAGCCTGTTCATAATCACCTTAGCTGGACAGGGATGAAGCTGCGGAGGAGCGGGAGATGCTAACGTCTGATTTCTATAAATAAGAGGCCCCACTGCCTGGTAACGGGCTCGGACCCAACTTCATGCCCAATGCCCAATGAGCACTGGGCTCGGACAAATCAAAAGGATCAAAAGCAGCTTATGTCCAGGACACGTACTGGAACAACTGCATCAGTGGAGCACACAGCAAGGCGACTGAGGCGATAACAATATCCATCAGGCCTCTCTCTTCTAATCTCAAAAGATGTTACATTTTAAAACTAAATAATTGATGATTTGATAACCGACATGCTATTTTTAATTTAATAATAAAAACAGAATAGAATAATAAGTGGAAAGAATAGGCCAGGATCATCTGCCAGGTTACCTTATTGTAACATCTGTTTCCAGGCCTTCTGCCCCATCTTCCACGGCTTTCTCAAAAGACATCTGAGTGTTTTCTGGAGCAAGCTAGTTTCAGAAAAATAAAAAAAATTCTAAGTGAAAGTGAAGTGATTGTCATTGTGGAACACTGTGTACATAACAAAATGTGTCCTCTGCATTTAACCATCACCCTTAGTGAGCAGTGAGCTACCATGAAAGGTGCCTGGGTATCAGTGTGTGGGGATGGTGCATTGCGTAACAGGACCTCAGTAGCACCTGGGGATTTGAACTGGCAAACTTCTGATTACGGGTTCGCTTCCTTACCTGCTAGGCCACAACTGTCCCTGGAATATCTGATTGTATTTTACACACAGCCCAAAGTAATGGGACACCTTTACACACACACACACACACACACACACACACACACACATATATATATATATATATATAAAAAAACTTTGATTGCATCCCACTCTTAATCCGTAGGATTGAATATGGAGTTGGTCTGGTTTTTACAGCTAAAACAACTTCAACTTTTCTGGGAAGGCTTTCCACAAGGGTTAGGAGTGTGTTTATGAACTTGGCTTTTTGCACCGGTGCGCAGTCATGTTGAAATGGGAGGGGCCGTTCCCAAACTGGTCCCACAAAGTCTTGCATGCTGAGATCCTTTCACTGAAACTAAGGGGCCAAACTCACACTATATGTCCCCTTCTCCAAACTCCAAGTACGGTTTGCCTGTGTGAGTGGGTCACGTGTGAGCAAACATTTAACAAACGTTTGTCAGTCTGCATGCCTAGGTGCTTGATTTTACACATACGCGACCATTAAGTAATTGGAATACATAAATTCAATGATTTGGCAATACTTTTGGCAACATAGTGTTTATATGATCGTTATTCTCTGTGTCATTACTAGTATTTCAGTATAGACTTGTTGAATGAAATTGAATGGTAATTGTCAGACCTACCATCGGGGCACCTCTGTGTCCAATGAGGGCTGGTGCTGGGCCCAGTGTGCCCTCCTCTTTGATGCAGGGGGAGTACATGCCCAGGGGCACCAGGTACAGAGCAAAAAGCACCGCCAGGTACAGCCCTAGGATTGCTACCTGCCTCACTGCAACACAAACAGAGGAATACAAATCGCAGGTCACCAATACAACAGAAGCCATGTGGGAGTAAGCTTGTGAACCTGCGATCTTATCTGCAGCCATCTTGGGAATGAGGCACAGTCATTGCGGTGGACTGTAGGTGGGACACGTTTGACTATGAGGAATTGATCTTATGTAAGAGACATTTATGAAACCGTGCTGTTTCTTTCGAGGTGGTCAGAGAAGCACTGGGAACGAACCGCGCATTAAAAGGAATCCCAGCGTGAGGCCAAGGTTCAGCTAGAGGTCGGTCAGTCTTTTGTACCTGCAGCACGGCCATCGCATTCTCTCTGTGGCATGTGCTAACAGTTGCATAACCGAGACAGCTGGGAAAACTGCCAATATTTATTTACAAGCTTCTCTCCTCACATTGTGTTCACAGAAAGCAACACCTCGACTGGAGAGATCTGACACTCTGAAATTACTATGTAAAATAACTATAAACTGTTAACCCAAAAATGTATTTGGCAAGAGTTTTTGCTCTGTTACTACACGACATGTGAAAACTCTGTATGAGGGCATCTGCCAAGGTTTGTGTGTGGTGGGTCATAATTATGACCCATAGTCTCCTGGAACACTGTAGCACAAGACTGTGTTTGTGTGAGGTGTTCATGGACAACAGCTGTGTGTTTGTATAGAGACGGGTGTCAAACGCAGCTGGTCGGGACTGGGGGAGGTCACCCCTATCCCTGCCTCTCACTCACTCTCATGACTCAGCCTCTCTCTCTCTCGCCAACACCACCACCGGCCAACACCAGTGACCACAGCAATGAGAGAGAGAGAGAGCATGTTGGGCCATGGGAATGAGGAAAGAAATGCAGAAACAAAAGGCATTATGGGAGATACAGAACGAGAGAAAGATGTGATGCTTTGTTGAAAGACGAGTCACGCGGGGTGTAATAAACGTGCAACCCAGTGACTTCACACTAAATGAACTGCACAGAGCCTGACAAAGCACTCATTATGGCCTCGTTACAAGCAGGATATTAAATAAGAACACTATGAATCATCACATCAGTCTTAGGAGATATTAGCTACAAAATATTGGCAATGTTTATATATATGTAAAGACTCACCTCTCTTATTCATGCGAAAGAAGTGCAACGCCACCGGCCATGACAGGAGAGTCAGGAGAGAAACTCCGCCAACGTGCAGAAATGGTGCCGTGACCTGAAAGGAAATGGAAAAGTCATAAATTCAAGACTCACAATAACCATAGCACAATAGGAAAACTTTCCATGAGAAACTAACCTGTAAGGAGAGCAGGAGCGTTTTCCACTCTTTGCTCCAGAGGTCAGACAGCACAGCTGTGGCGCTGATAGAGAACGCGAGGGTCACCAGGATGCCAATCTGTCACCCGAGCAACAAAAACAGATGTTTACAGTGCAGCTGACTGACTTTTCTCTAAAGGTTCTGCACATGACAAGACACAGCTGATGTTGGGGCAGGTGGAGATTTTTACCTTGTGGCTCCAGTGAAGGTAGAGCCTCTGTCCTTCTGAGAGCAGACACACTGCCAGCAGCTGCACACACACACACACACACACACACACACGCACACACAAGTGGTTATCAAAGGATAAAGAGATAAAAACTTGTCAAGATCAGCACACAATCATGACCAGCACCACAGAGCAGCAGGCACCCCAGATAGTACATTATGTCATGTCATTTACTTGACTAATTTATCCATCTCATATAAATTTAAGTTACAAAATATGGAATAGTTAAATCTATGAGAATACAATATTCTGATCAGTTGTGTGGGTTATGGCAGCATGTCTTCAAATATGAGGAAGTCATGCAAATAGAAACACAATGCAAATTCACATCAGAAGAGCTCACCAGTAAAAGAGCGATGTAGGTGAAGAGGGCTGCAGCCACCACCAGCAGCACCACCGACCAGGGGAACCAGAAGCCCAAGTTCCCAAAGTTAAACCTGGTGAGAGGAGATGGTCAGGACTTTATTTTAGAGCTAGAGAATTGCTATTAATTAGACTTTACTAACACCACATCAGATCTCACTGTGGTCCTCTGTAGAGCAATCTTGTTAACAAGAAAAGTAATTACAGAAAGGTTGTTCTTCTGCCTTTCCAGTACCACTAACTACCAAGCCCAACCTTGTTTCCATTTATTCCTGAATACCCAGAAGACATTATAATGACAATAGTAAACCTGCCAACTTGCTTTTGTAAGTTGGAACAAAAATCTTTTGACAGCAACACCAATTTGCTTTAAAACCGAAGTATTAATTGTGGAATTGTGCGATTTTAAACCTAAATTAAACAATACTGTTTTATTTAGGGGGATGTTTTAGTGATGCTATATAATGCTAAACATTATAAAACATAATCAAGTTCAAAAAGGACTATGTGAGTACTTTCCTGTCAAATATACTGATAACTAACCATAATTTCTTGTTACATTTAATATTTTATTTATTAACATTTAACTGGTTAACATTTAATATATCATATAAATCTCAGACATACAGGACACTGACTGTGTGTCAATTCCAGTTCAGCAGGAACCTACCAATCAAAATCATTGTAATCGTTCTGAGCCTCGCTCCAGAAGTACAGGAACACCAAGGACAGGAAGAACGTCACTATCAGGACACCAAAGCTGCCACACTCCAACTGGAAGTCAAGAGAAAATGGGGAGCATCAGCACACAGTTGAGGTTGCGCCATAACTCAGCAAGGGGGAGAACAACCCAAGGAACTGTCTCCAACGTAGATCTAATCAATAGGATGTGTCAGGCGCACGGTGCAGAGCGGGAGAAGGGGAATGACTTATGTCCCCGCTGATGTAACGACTGCGTAAATCTGTACGCTGGGAGGCTATGGAAAAAAAAAAAAAGAGACCTTCGCTTTAGTAAGCAACCATTCAGAGTTTACTTGTCCCGTCAAGGCGGGCCTGATGGGCTTTGCCCTGCTTTTCCCACTGCGCCTCTGAAGTCAGCACCACAAGGCGGAAATCAATGCGCCGGTCAGCTGACATCCATGCAGTCAATTCAGCAAAAGCAGGAAAAAAGTGATCCCGGATTTTGTTCGCGATGGGTCAGCTTGGGTGCGTAAAAGAAAAAAAATACGCCTGTGGCTATGAAAAATACTGAGCGTAAATGTGCTAATGCATGAATGCAGTGCCAAATGGCATTTCTGTGTGAATGTGAGAGCCTGTGTGTGTGAGAGATGTCGTTTTAGTGAGCTCTGTGTATGAATCTTGCGTATGTGTCTGCATGAAGCGGCGGAGATGGAGTTTAGCGAGCGCGTGGTTACCCTGCTGCAGCAGCACTCTCCTGGCTGGGCTCTGGCCCGCTGGTAGCGCCGCCACTGGCAGCCGTAGAGGCCGGCCAGGCAGGAGACAAACGGCTGGTGCTCATAGCGCTGCAGCAGCTGCCGCCGCACCACCTTCAGCTTCCCCAGCTTCAGTCTGGACAGGGTCACGGGCGATGGCCCCATGGGTCAGTCGCACAGCAGCATCACAGACAGAGTAATCGCTCAACACGATAACCTACGGAGACAGAGAGAGACGGACAAATGTCCGCCAGTCAGTCAGTCTAATTACCTTAGGCTACCTGTTCATAACTAAGTTAAGATACTGTACTCCATATTCATGTATACAGCTGTATACTCTTGTATACAGTGGAGAGGACGCTTATAGGTGTGTATAAATATTTATTTGCATATAAGACATGCATATGCAATATTTATATGTTTGTTTGATGAGAGCCAGTGTGTCATTTCCCTCGATAATACGACCTTGAGGCAGTGCCGTACAGTCTGCACTCTCCGTTTTTTTAGATTTCTCAGAGCGGCAGCCTGCAGTGTGGCCTGACGTCAATGCTGAACTCTTTGGTCTTTGTTTTTTTTTCTTTAGGTGGGTGTACCACAGTCCCTGTTCTGCAGAAGACATGGTGGATTCTTCTGTATCTGGTTTCAAATGATATTGCAGCGCGTGACTCAGATGCACCAGTTAACACCAGAGTTACGTATAACAACATTTGCAGATCTGGTTCACGAGCAGTGTTCAAGCTTTAGCTTTCCCCTCACACCTGGACTTCTCTTGCAGACCCCAGAGATAGGAGGAGCCGCACTGCCCCCACCTTCCTCTGACAGAATGAGGCCTGGGTACAAATGCTTCCGTGCTCCTGCGGAATAAACAGCCTATTTCCCTCCCTCCCACCGCCGGCTCTTCCCCTGCACACACTTCCCCGGAGACCGCAGTTTACCACCTGTACCTTCACACACACACACACACACACACACACACAATCACGGTTCATTATCCTTTCTATCACCGAGAGAGGGAGGAGAAATGTGTGTGCTGCAGGAGTAGGAGACCCAATTTCCTTCCCTGAGGTCACAGATCTGCTGCCTCAGCAGGGAGGGGAGAGCTCGTCTGTGTGTGTTGTTAAAGGATTCCAGAGTTGTGTGAGAATGTGTGTGTTGTCTCAGGCCAGGTTCCAACCCTCCACAGCAATTAATACACAGCAAAATATCATGATTAGTATTAAAACCTAATGAGACGAGAGCTAGCAGAGCGTGTCGCAATCATGCAGGCCTTCATGCCGTATCAAAGTACTGCCAGTCATCTGTTTGTGGGTTTATGTGTGAAATAAGCACTCTCATTCATTATCCATTACCAATATTATCAATATAGTATATTGAGTATCCCTACTGTGAACAGACATAAAGAATCAAATATACATATATCTTGATGATCAATACTACTGATCATCTACCCAACTCTACCAGAACCAGCATAATGTCCCTCTGACTGCATACTTTACAGGCAGGACAGAGGGTCTGTTCTGCTAATGAGGGTACTGATACAGAAATCGATCTCAGATGCAAAACGGTGAGCCAATCCTCTCACTGCCTTTATCGTGAACAGCAGCTACATGCTAGAGCAAACCCTGAGTAACAAGTAACTGCCGCGGTTGGGGACGTTACACAGCAGCTGCTTCCCACAGCAGAGGAGACAAAGGGAGGTGAGCGAGGAGGGTAGGAACTATGAGGGGGGGCAGGGGGGGTCGTCTGGTTTATTAATTAGCAATCATTCAGGGATTAAAGTCCCAGCAAAAGAGTAAGGTGATCTCACCAAGGGACAGACACCAAATGGCGCGACGGGCAGCCAGTAACATGAAGGGCAGGAGTCAGCGATGGCCAGACATTCACAAAATGTCTCTGTTTCTACAACACATAAACAAGAGGAGTCGAAGCGTCAAGTTCCCTTACTCTCAAATTACAGACACACATAATAATCTACAATACTCCACCCTGAACAATATACAAACAATAACAATATACTATATATACATACACACACACACACACATATACAGAACAGACCAAAAGTTTGGACACCTTCTCATTCAATGTATTTTCTTTATTTTCATGACCATTTACATGGTAGATTCTCACTGAAGGCATCAAAACTATGAATGAACACGTGGAGTTATGTACTTAACAAAAAGTGGAGACCTGACCTCCACAGTCACCGGACCTGAACCCAATCGAGATGGTTTGGGGTGAGCTGGACCACAGAGTGAAGGTAAAGGGGCCAACAAGTGCTAAACACCTCTGGGAACTCCTTCAAGACTGTTGGAAAAGCATTTCAGGTGACGACCTCTTGAAGCTCATCGAGAGAATGCCAAGAGTGTCCAAAGCAGTAATCAGAGCAAAGAAACTAGAATATAAAACATGTTTTCAGTTATTTCACCTTTTTTTGTTAAGTACATAACTCCACATGTGTTCATTCATAGTTTTGATACCATCAGTGAGAATCTACCAACGTAAATGGTCATGAAAATAAAGAAAACACATTGAATGAGAAGGTGTCCAAACTTTTGGCCTGTACTGTATACACACACACACACACACACTTTTTATATATATATATATAGAGTCAGCTGTATGCTTATATAAGAAAAAGATGCAGGGAGGGACCACTAGTAAGTCTGAGGATGACCACTCAGGCCCACGAGGAGGCTGGCACCACACGGCTAAAATGGCCATGGAGGGTTTTACAGGCAGGAGATTACGATATAAATAGGAATCTTTTTTTTCTCCACGCATAGCATGGCACCTACAGAGCACCGTGAGGCTAATGGTCTGTGGTGCATCTAAGGAAGTGATGATGACAGGACACAGATGAGCTGAGGCCAACTTCATAAAGCAGAAAAGAAGAACACCATATGCTCCGAATGGAGAATCGCTGTGGCTGGGAGATAATTAACAGTTCAAAAACACTGAGATCTGCGACAGTGAAAATGCACTCTGTGCATTGAAAATATAAGTATCAGACCTCAAAAAATAATAATAATGCACAATGTGAAAATGTGAAATATGTGCTTTAAAATGGGCTGATTCTTTTCCTTCATTTATAAGTGTGTCCAAAATCCTGATCATTCAGCAATAATAACAAGTTTAAGAATCAGGGTTATACTGTTATTCCTACATATTGATGCAGAAATAACATCAAATAAACACATTGGAATGGGCGTGATCCTTTCTGGAATAAAAGGTTGATCAGTAAGATTGGACGGACTTGGCATCGCTGTTAATCCAGGCATTTAGCTGCGGTCATATTTTAGAGACAGAGTGACCGCGGCTCATGTGCCCACGTTCATATATGGCTAAATGGATTTTGTCATTGATACACAGCAAGTGCAGCACACAATGAAATGTGTCCTCTGCATTTAACCCTCATCTTTAGTGAGCAGTGTGTTGGGATTAGGGGTGTTAAATATCAATACAGCAATATGTTGTGATATTCTATTCTATATTGTATCAATACAGTGACATCAAACATTTATACAAACATACAAACATGTATACAAATTTTGTCCAAAAGGCTGAATTATTAGTATATCAGCTCAGTTTTTTACATTTTTACAACTTTAGAATATCACAATATGTACAATATCACAGTATATTGTGATATAATTGCATGGTGACCCATGTATCATGACACGTATGGTACGCGAGATCCACACCCCGAGTGGGGATGGTACCTTGCACAAGGGGACCTTAGTGGCACCTTGACAGCCACAACGGCCCTGATGAGTCTGGTTAGTTTAACGATAATCGAAATATAAAGCCTTTAATTTTGTACAAGATGGAACCCGCCATGGTGAAAGGACTGTGGATTGCTCCCAGGCTGCGTGAGAGCTTTTACCAGAAGAGAGAGCTACAGAATAAGAACGTGAGATGTGTTTTTTTTGTTTTAACCAAGGAGCTCTGAACACATCACTTCATGCTGCAGACACTCTGGCTTCCCATCAAGGTCACCCTCATCACCCAGTGCGCCAAACAACAATCATCATAAGCACAGCATTTAGAAAAAGAACGAACTAGAATAGAATAATAGAATTATACGAGGAAAGAAATAACCTTCTGACACCTAATACAGCCCATATCATATTTTGAAATGTAAAAAACCTGAAAACAATAAGTAAAAATTCATTCCCATGGATTATTTCCCATGGATTGAGGTCATAGGTCAACAAAATTAAAGGTTGAATTTTAACTTTCTACCATTGTGCCAAGACGGTGGTAGTGGTGGTAGTAGTGGGTAACACACTCGCCTATGAACCAGAAGACACAGGTTCAAATCCCATTTACTACCATTGTGTCCCTGAGCAAGACACTTAACCCCGAGTGTCTCCAGGGGGGGACTGTCCCTGTAACTACTGATTGTAAGTCGCTCTGGATAAGGGTGTCTAATAAATGCTGTAATTGTAAATGTAAGATATTTAATTAGTGATTAGTAAAATGTAACTAATGGAAATTCTAAGCTAAGGGCTGTTGGCCGATGGCAAGATATATGTGGTACCAAAACCCACTGTCTGACCCACTGAGGCTTGTTTTTAACTTCAGACTGGTTCCCAGTCACGTTCTGTCTGTTTTTTTGTTTTCTGGGCCACGCTAAGAAGAATTAAGAGGTGCCACGGGGTTTAGCCCAGCTTTAGTGCTGGCGCTCTCTGATTACTCATTAGCTAAGAGAATATGCCACTGAACCACCTTCATGTTGTCAGGCGACTGCAGATTTCTAAAGCTCCTTCTGCTCCACTGACCTAGGAGTGGTCCCTATGTCAAACTTTACTCACGGGAACGCGGTTCTGAGCCCAAATAATCACGCAAACGTAACCTGCCGACTGTGCTACATGCCAGTGTGGTTTTAATACAGTTACCCGATAACGAAGTAGAACAAGCGGCATCACGTGGCTGTAACACAAATATTCCTGCTGCTGATGAGGTGTGATGTGTGGGGCAAATTATGAAGCAGGAGTTGGGACCTTTGCTCCTCTGTAACCTCAATAAACCAATAAACCCCGTCAATGAGACGCCAGAAATGCAGAAGGAGACGTCACAGGAGGCAAGACCTTCCGGTGCATTATCTGCTTGCGCGTCTCATGATTGCACAGGTCAGCTCCTCCACGGCGGGTCCACAAATATCAGCCAACAGCATCACATCAAGGGCAATAAAATGTTTCACACCATGTTAGCTCCTCCAGTGATACCATTAATGGAGAACCAATCAGACAGCAGTTACGTTAACAAAACATCTGCAGTACGCCAACAGTAAACCCGACCTGCTTTAGAGAACGCGTGTCTCGGCCAGACCAGGATCCGAGCCGGCAAATGCCGGACACCCAGGGGAGTCAGGGGTGGGTGGTGGACAGAGAAATACATTCTGGCCACAATGGATCACTGTGCTGGGAACTCTCTGTTGTTCATTCATTCTCCCCGCATTACAGGGCTGCTGCAGGAATCAGGACTCGACCAGAGGCCCTCCTGATCTCCAGCATGTCCCCCCTGTCCCCTCACGTCACTCTGCGTGAGCAGCATCTCACTCCTGGTCGAGTCTCACGGTGTCTCGTATCTGAAACGCATCCGTCAACATACCGAAACAACAGAACGGAACACAACACGTCCAGCCGCACAAAAAAGAACAGCGACGACGGCGACAAACGCGACAACAGCAACAGCCTGTGTCGCCGCTGTTACCCCGTAGTTCCAGAATGGTCCTACTGAAGCGGAGCAAGACCCGGCTCTTCCACTACAACTATTTACATATATTAATATATCTATATATATATATATATATATTTAAAATAAACGTAGAAACACCGAGTGAAGCTGTTAAACAACACGCACCTTGTGGCGGCTGCGGACGTCGTGGCTGCGGCGCGGACCGAGTGCGGGGGCGCGCAGCGCGAGGCGCGCGCTTTATACAGGTGAGGCGGCGCGCGCTCCCGCGTCCGCGCGCGCCCGCGCTCCCGCCCCGAGCCCCCACCTGTTGCTGCCTCTCTCTCTCCCCCTCTCTCTCTCTCTGGGAGCTCCCACAAACACGACAATTCCGAGGCAGCTTCAAAGCCACAACAACCCGTCGTTCGGGGGACTCTCGTTTTACATTCACGAAGACATTTCGATGTTATTATCGTTAAGGGTGACATGCTTCGGATCTGGGACTAGGCGACTAGGTGGTGGATTTGAATGCAGGGATGAAAGGGGCGAGGCTAGACAGGCAAATCACAACCATCAAATCTCTGGACATTCAAGCTGAGCCGTGTTGTTTGGTACAGGCTTCCATGGCACACACATTTCAGGGTCACGTTGAGTGTGTTGTCGGACATTGGGGACCAGTGGTGTCCAGACTGCGATGTGACGCAACCTGCCCTGTTTTCACCCATTTCAGGGTTAAGGTTGGTCTGTGGTAACACCGAGTTATGGCACCAGACAGCTTAGGTCAGCCACCAGTCACACTAGTTTGCACTGGCTGATACATTTCTGCTGTGTCTGACCCGTCTGGGTCAGCTGCGAGGAAAGTGCACAGGCTTATAGCTTACGTGTACGTATCTTCAATATATGATTCAATATATTCACTATATATATGTATATGGTTAGATACAGTCTTAAAAAGTAGTTTTAAAATAAGACCTGAATATGTTTAACAAGGCATTCATCCATTCATTGCTTTAAACATTATCAATATTTATATTTATTTCCCAAACTTTATTATATTATATTATATGTTTGTATAGACAAGTGCCATACTGAATGGTTTCTGACAACACATGCACATTAAAACCTTCACACTGCCCCCTAATGGTGGGCGCATTTTCATAACATTGGAAAGTGCAGCAGTATCAGGAGGTCAAGCGTTGAAAATACACTTTCACAAGCCTCTTAACTCGGACTGCAAGGACCGTTGAGCCTTTTATTGTGGGCAGACATCACACAGTCTGCTCCACTTCCCATGTCTGTCTACATTGTTCAGTACATTATCGCATTGCTCAGAAAAATCAAAATGACTCCCACTTGTCTAAAGCACAGGACTGTGTATAGTTTCTTCAACCCATTGGGAACCCAGATCCCTATAAGAAGGGCCAGTATTGGTTGTTTCATCAATGTTGCATTCTGCGTACTCGGACCCTTCATACAGGCCAAAGGGCCTGGTAGAGGAACAACTTCAAGAAGACCCAACATGGTGGGAACGCTTGGGACGTCCTTGACAATTGCAGTTGGGTAAACAGCTGCACAATTGTTGACAGATAGCTTATTCCCAATTAAACGCTGTCAGTTAGGTAGAGATAATTAATGGGCATACACAACCGAAAACCAATTTATGCTGACAATTACATTCACTAAGCACACGCACAAACATTTCTTCTTTTGGGTCAGATTTCATATGTGTATCTATGAGCAGTAAAGGCCTGCATGGCAACCTCTGTGTTTTGGTCACCTTGAGAATATTAGTGGCCAACCTAATGAGTGATGGACTTGTGCACTGGGCAAATCAATTCTTGAAATATTGGGAGAATGCCCACTGTACGGTAAACCTGCGCTAATTAATATTATATTTAAGGTCCAGGCTGGGTCGAGTGAATTCCCTGCAGAATTCCCGATTAAAGATGCTTGCTGCACTCTTTTGACTCCGGTTATTTTATGACTTAGTCTACTATCTCAAACATTTCTCAGAATTTGAGCACTTAGTTTCTCCTCAACACTACCTAGGTCTGAGAAATACTCAAGTAATACACAGAGGAAAAGTAAGTCTGGGAGCGCTGAGGTGAGATCACTTGTGTGAAAATGAATGCACAATGTGCAAGAAAACACCTACTACTGGAGTTGTTCACGGACCAGGCCAATCGATCACATATGCCATTGGAGAACGAGGGTTACATAACACAGGCTCCAGCAAGGGCACACGTGCTCTTTCCCAGTTTCACCGTAAACCTTATATGTATGTAATGAAAAGAGCAACCTAGATAGATAGACACTTGTATTGGTGCATGAAAGTAGCCTAAAATGAAGATATCAGTCTTAGGAAGGAGGCATTAGGGGACCTAACAGGATGCAAAAGTGTATGGAGGTGCTTTCCCGCAGCTATTTTTCATGTCCTTCAAGTGTCTAAGAATACAAACGATCTGGGCCCAGCCGAACAGCATCATTTGTCAAATCATTCAGCTCTCAGCTCTGGACTGTCTCCCTGGAACGGTGCAGCTTTTTTGCCTCTGCAACCTTGACCTGTGCCCAACAGGACACGTCGCCTGCCTGACACATACTGTATTTAACATCTTTATTTGCCTTTATTCAGGGTTCCAAATGACTTTTTTTTTATTCTGAATAACCAAAATGTCATAGCTATGGATATAATATATAAGCAGTGCCTTACCATATAGCTGGATCAGAATTATTACTAATATAACTACTAATATTTTCTGAATATGTATCACCATATTATGTTACATATTGTACTATACACACACACACACACACACACACTCATCACAATTGCCACCAAATATAGAATAAGAAACATTAAATGCAGGTTTATATATTGGTGATATAACCATAACATACATATTCAGAAAATATAAGTGCCTTCTTCTGTGTTCATTTCACCGTAGATTGTTCAGTACATTATAGACAAATCCTTACTGTATTCAGAATAATATATTGTTTTTGTCCTGTAGAGGAATACATTTCTGAATACATTTATTGAACGTTATCCAGTATTCAGACATCACGACTTTTCCAAGTGTGTTGCCTGGTCCTGCTATTTATTAGAATTTAGTTGCGCTATGCACTTCATTAACATGATCTTTTCTAATGCAGCAGATCTCCACACACACACACACACACACACTTGCGTGAAAAACAGCTCTCACCTCCGATCCCGCGTGTGTGTGGATTGTACACGACGTCCCGCCGTCAGCTCTGCCGGGTCTCGGCGCTGCAGGGAACGCGCACCGGTACACGCGGTACACACACAGACACACACACACACACACACACACACACACACCATGTACCGTCACATACAGACCGGAGAGGAGAGGCGATTCTGAGCGCGTCCTGCGCTGCGGGGAGGAGGCGCGTCGGATCGATCGCGTTACGTAATTTCTCGCTGAACTTCGATCGAAGACGGTTATTAATCTGCACCCCGCATGCAAACGTTGAAGTACGCCAGTGGTGATGCGAGGTAGCTATAAAATGTAGCCGATGCTGGTTATAGACTGCCAGCCCCACTCTGCCCCTATTCTTCAGTGGTTTCTGACCAGTGGATCCTTGTTGGCAGGATGTGGGGGTCAGGACCTTCATACATCAGTCTCATCATCCTCAATCGGCAACCAAGCATGAAAGTACAGCTGCTGCAAAATCCGTTAAACATGCTCCACAATCAATGAGGTTTCTGATAAATAAAATTCAACAGATTGCAAAAGCTGCTTTAGCTGCTTTTTCATTGAAAGGAGCAATCCTGCAGTGATGCAGTGACGCACCTGTTTCAACCTCAAAAAGAGGGATGAGGGATGTGGCGCCCACCACGCTCAGCATTAATAAACAGATCATAACCAGGTTCTAATCTGCTGTAGTCCATCAATCTGACAACAACCTTGTGTCCAGACAGGGATATTTGGCCTAAACTCGTGTCAGATAAAGGGATTTGTCCAGGGGCAAGGATCAAAAGCACTCAGAACATCTCATTACAGAAGTGTTAAGCGGAGATTTGTTGCCACTGGAGAACCTTTGGTTCTGGTCTGTTCGCACAAAGGATGAATCGCTGTGAGTTGAACTTGTCACCCCAATCACCCTGAGTGCAGCGTCTGCACTAGTTCAGGCTGGAAAAAGGAAAGGGGTGGAGATGCAATCCGTGGTGCAAAGGTCCCTCTCCGACGCCACGACACTCTCAAACCATGACTCGCTGGTGGCAACGCTGTCTCCGAAATAGTGTTCCTTGTAGAATCTCAGACAGTCAGAAATAGAGACGCTTTCTGAACCGGCATTTCGAAGACAGCCGCAGTCTGTCACTGCACAAAATTGGCCACTTTGCAAGTCGTGGCGGTGCCGTGTGGATGTGCTGGTGTCGTAAATTAAATGTTGACCTTTAAAACGACGATGAGACGTCTTTCTACCGAGGATCATCAAATATTGTTGCAAAACTGTTCCGGCGACGAGCAGCCGTCTCACCCCGGTTATTAAACCAGGGCTTTATAATCAGGGCTACATAATAATAATGTTCATTCAGTCCATTTGCTCTCAACTTGGTTTGGTGTGTTCGTGACATTAAACATTTTTTTTTTTAAGGAAAAGAAAACGAAATTCCAGCACCCCTTTTCCCATCATCAGGAATCAATGGGTTTTCATTTCGAGATGACTGACTAGAAACCCAGACTATTTTGCCATTTTGTGTTCGAGTCATTTCCAACATTTGATGTATAAAGTTCTATGCATTATACATCAAATGTACTTCTAGACCAAAAGTCAAGTCAGTTTTAAAACATATTAAGACAAATAACACATGACCTTTTTCTTCAGCATGAAACACATCTTGGTAAAAACCTCAATGCATTGAATCGTCTGGTTTTGTAGCATTTTCCTTGACGGTTTCCCCTTTCATGATCAGCCCACCTCGGATAGATTCTCCAATATGGGCACAAACAACAGAAGGGTACCTTGAGCAGCACCTGGGTTTCCCATGGCAACAGTGACATCACAGCCCTGCAGACCTGAAACACAATGCCTGACAGCCAACCACACAAGGATGACCGAAAGGCATGCAGTTGGCAAATGACGACAGCAACACTTGCAATAATGGCCAAATAATTCATAAAAATACAGAAAATTTTTTTTTTATGAAGACGGAATAATTTACACTATTCATCCAGGGGTTTTCTCAGGCTTCTCTGCTGCATGAAGGCTGCAGTAAGAAGGCTTTGTGCTTCTTATTTCCCCAGCCAGCCATTCCAAGACGTTTTATGGGTTGCAAAGGGCTGGAAGAGGCCCAAATAACACAGCAATGGAGATAAGCAGGTCCCGCCACGGTGTTTTATGCAGGGGGACATCCCTTCTCTCCTGTTAACGGCGGGGCGGGGGAATGCGGCGTCTCATTCCTGCTTCGCACATTCATCCTTGCCAGCGGGTCACGCCTTGGACAACATCCACAACACTGGCAAAGCCTCTCCAGTGCTGAGTCGGCAGGATTTCCACTTTGGAATTCATCACCCGGACAGGCAGTGAGGAGACAAAGATGGAAAGCTTCATTATACAAAACCCGGCAGCCGCGGGGAATAAAAAAAACATGCACGTCATTATTTTCCAAATCTTTTATTCATCACCATGGATAAATACCAGCTGACAGGCTTCCAAATGGGAAAGCGATGTAACAGAATAATTGCACTTAATGAGCAAAAGAAAATGTACGTGCATTAATACAGAACGGCCATAATATTAAGATGTGAATGGTGAAGTGAATGTTGTCCTGTAGGTAACCTTGCTGAAAATAGCTCATGCTGGGTTCATGCTGTGGCCAGGGTTCCCAGTGGTGGCCTGGCGAATAAGGAAACGAACCTCTAATCACAAGGCTGCCAGTTCAAATCCCGAACCGCCAAGGTACAACTAAGGATCCCGGACGGCTGTCATGGCTGCCCACTGCTCACTAAGGATTACTGGTTAAATGCAGAGGACACATTTCATTGTGTGCTGTGCTGAATCATGTCCACCTCCAGAGGTCTCCAATGGTCACTTGAGCATCAGAATACAACCACTGAACAATCCAAGAAAGTGAGTGAATGGATCATGCTGCCCTTTACATCACGTGGATGACCTGGCGTGTGTGGTTTGTTTACCTGGGCAAGACTCCAGGATGCATTATGGGAATAAGCCAGGCTGGTAATGTTTTGCTGAGGAAACTTGTGCCCTGTTTCAGCAGGATAACTGTTTTTAAATAGTTCACAACTTACAGGAATAGCGTCTGGTGCCAGATACAACAGCACGTCACCACTGGGTGGCAATAGGGAAACCTATACAAGGTGGCTGGTGCTAATGTTATGGCTGATCAGTAATTGGACACGAAAGAATGGCTGCCTGATCTCCAGGAGTCTCAGTTGCACAAACAAATCATTTCTATCAACTCAGAAATTACATAACTGCATTGTTATTATGATTCTGTATATGTAAAATCAGAACAAGGCTTCGTATGTGTGTGTGTTTGAAGCGGCATGGGTTAGAAGAAAGATTACAAATATTATTTGTGGGGTGCGCGATGGGGAAAACAAATCATGCTGGTCTGGCAGGACACCCGGGAGGGTCTGGCTGTGCATCTGCAGGATTCGTTCAGGGGATGCATTTGCAATTTCAGCACCTTCCCAGACAAACAAGTAAAGCAATCTGCTGCATTACATAAGGAAGAGTCAACACGGGGGGGGGATTTTGTTTGTCAGATCCCTTCCCCACCCCCTTCCCCAATCCATTACTCCACAAAAAATCTAATCCCCTGCCTCAAAACCAGCTTATTTGTCTGGGGGGCTTTAATCAGCTTAATTATTTGAATAAGAAAAAATGAATCTAATTTCACTGGCGAGAAAAAATGAGATGAGAAAAACGAAACCAAAAAAAAAAACAGCAGAGCTTGCCATGTTCAAGGACATTTGGAGGCAATATTTTGCAGCAGAGTGAACATTTCATTTGAGGCAGAAGCTGTTCAAGCCATAGCTGGACCATCATAATAAAATCTTGAAATGAATTGGTTGTATTATGAGTAAGATAGAAAAAACTTCACATCCTGTTTTTTTTTAATCTGATCCACATTCATTGTGAGTTTCTGTCACACTTCACATATAACAGCTCTTCAAGCCATGCTCCACAAGGTGATTTATCTGCCTTCCTTTGCCTGTTGGGTTCATTGTGAAGCCTCAGTAAATAATCAGTCAGAACTGTGTGAAATTTTAAGGAACTTGTTTGACCGTGGTAATTCAAAGCATTCCAAATGTTCATGAAAAAAGCCCATTTTTACTCCTAATGTACCGACTTTCAATGTATAGCATCTGTGGTGCTCCATTTTCCATCTGAAAAACACATTATGAAAATTGCTCTGTCATTATCCTGACCTAAGAAATGAGTAAGAACAAGACCCGGTGAGCCAGTGGGTTCATGACAGAAGGCGCAAGAAGCTCCATAAAAGGAAAAAAATGAAAGAAATGAAGTATAGTGAAGTGGCCTGAGTCACAGATTGCTCGACTGTCACCTCAGAAAAGGTCGACATGGGCATGAGCTAATATAGCTCCTCACACGTTAAATGTCACTGGTGAATAAAAATCTGCTAGGGCACCATGTCAGTCAGGCATGGCAATGCAGGGTGCAGGAAGACGTACGGTTAGATTAGAAAATATGTGAGTGTGTATTTGAAGCACACTGTAGTGGGTAAACAGAAACAATGCACATAACCAGACAAAGTGATGACTATACCAAGTGTAATGAGGTGAGGACAACGGCACACGAACATATTTCGGCTCTCTGATGGGCTGGAGGGAACGAGGTGGTCGGCCAGCTGAGCCTCTCCCTGCTGCTTCAGCCGACATACCGTGAGTGCGATGGAGGCGAGAGGAGCATAACTAATTTGCTCGAGTCGCCAGAGGGATTGGTGACCTTAAACAGAGGGAGCAATGACATAATGACAACATTTGCATCGCAAAAGTCACAATTCGGTGAATCCCTAATGAAGAAAAGCACGAAACCGAGGCACAGCAGTGAGTAAAGTTCAAAAAAGCACAGGGAGGCTTCCAGGGACTTTATTCATACCATTTTTGGAGAATTTATTTTCCTTTTTCTTAATCAAAATGACTTAGAAACAGATTTTATGGCTCAAGAACACAGGATAGACAAGACCATTTATCACAGGATGTCCATCAAACTCCAACCTCCGACCCCACCCCATCAGAGTAAACTGAAGGAGACAGAAGGCAGCAGCCTGTGCATTTACTGTAATAAATAAAGTCTTGCACCCGTGAAACAGTTTTAAGGCCAAAAGGTACACTGATGCTACATAAAAAAAGAAGGTGTTTAAAGCGTTTAGATCAGAAAACAAAAAAAAATTGATTTAAATTTACACTCATACACACACACACAGACATACACACACGCATACCCACATACACATTCAGACATATTAGAATTGTGATTTTTTTTGTTGTTGTTTTGAGCCTTTTTCTTTTTTCGGAGGGGAATGGGACGGTCCAGGCAGTACATGAAAAACATTGCATTAATGGACTCTGTACACAGCCATCTTTCACGTTTTATCATCATCCTAAGTTAACATTTTTTATAAAAACACATGCGTATCACTTTTCAAAGCAGTACCAGCATCATTCCCTAAATTTGCCTTATTTTTATTGTCTTAGAACAGTACCAGAATTTATATTTCCTCATCTACTAATCTACAGCTGAACCCAGCAAAAATATTATTATTCTTTCTTTAATAGCTGTAAAACAAACTAACAAATGTACCTTCAACACAGTACATAAAAACAGACTAACCATGTACAATGAGACATTCAGGCATACAGAGGAATAAAAACCAACAACTTCAACAATTTCAATTTCCGGAAAGTCAGCAACAGAGCAACATAAAGGCGTGGGGCCCAGGTGATCCTGTCTGGACTACTGTTCACACCTCAGACAGGTCTTTGGTGACCTCTGTGACGTCAAGGGCATTGCTTGGACCCAAGGCTCAGTCAGTAAAAAAAACAAAACAAAAAGAAAGAATGAAAGAAAATGCGGGGTTCTGCTGAACCAGAGGTGGTAGGGAAGAAGCAGGATGAAGGAGGACTCCTGGGCGATTAGCGATTGTTCTTGGCTGCCTCTTTTGCTGCCAGAATAAGGGGGGTGAGGCTGGACAGAGGTTTGGCCACCTTCAAGAATTGGTGCTGAGAAAAAGACAGAGAGAACAAAAAAATATATAACATCTTCCATTTAAAAAACAACCCTATTACCAATAATGCAATATGTTAATAAGGACAAGTTAAGCCGTAAGTGACCATAATTCTTAACTGTAATTTAATTTGAATAAACTTTTTATTGGTGGGCGAAAATGCGCAAATCATGAAAATGCACAAATCACGGCTGCCCTCCTTCTTCACAGAAGATGAATTAAAAAACGATATAGCGCAAGTACAGTCCGTCTGGCTTTACCTTGGAAATAATTCACCTTCCTTTGAAAAGCCTTCTTCCTCTTCCCCAGTACTGCAGTAATACATCACTGACCTTGGCATTAGTGCCACCCACACGATCTGTTCCCTCCCTCCCTCCAGCCCGACTCCTACACAGCAGAGCCCCATTACGCCCGCGCCCATTTAGTGACATTATTCAGTTTCTTCACAAGCCACTGCTACCTGGCTCTGCAGTGTCCACTTTATATTAAAATCCATTCTACTCGGATCCTTCAGTACATCTTTCATTCACGGCCCTGTTCGTCTACAAGCTGTTATTGTAGAAACATCAGGATCTACCGTCTTCTGATTACTATGGTGTGCAGGAGACGAGACCAAAAGCTGTGGCCAGACAGAAAATCTGTTTGAAAATGTAGTGCACTAATGTCTTCATTTTAATTATGGGGATCCCATGCTTTGAGGGTCTGCATTAAGTATTCTGAATCAACTTGTTAAAACAAAAACAAAAAATTGATATTCAGTGGAAGGGCGAGGTTTGAGAAACGGTCCGAGACTCCTGATCTGAGTCCTTGAACTAAGTCATGACTGAACCAAATAGCAAAATATCAGACAAATTTCATTACACGCTTTCTGGGGGAAGAGTAAAAAAAAAATCTAATTTTCAGCTGAAGTCATGCATATTCATTGCAAAATTACAATGCTGAACATGACTGATTTTCCAAAACAGTTTGTCTCATCTCATTTTCTCACACTTGATCGAATCTGAGCAGCAACAATTAATGGGACCCCAAATCACTGTGACACGGCTTTCAGCTGAAGATCTACATTATTTTCATTGCTTTTGGGTTTAGGGTCTTGATGAATGACGATTGGTAAAAGCAACCGACACATGAACTTGAATCATGGGTCATGATGTCAAATGATGCTCTGCATGATGAGTGACATTTACATAAAAAAGGCTAAAAAGGTTTATAAAATAAAAGACATGTGTTGATTAAATCCACATTTAACATTTTAACACAGGTTTTGTATTATATGTAAGAAGCCTTGTTTTGCCAGCAGCTACCTGTAGAAGCTCTTTGGCTGAGCCTCTCTTCTCCACATCCATCTCCAGACAGCGGTTCAGGAAGTCCCGGAATACTGATGACAACTTCTCAGGGTTTTGCAGTTCTGGGGTGCCATTGGTTGCAATGAGATATAAAGCCTAGAATGCAAAATTACATCAAAAGTGAGGAACTGTAGCGGAAAACTAAGTAAACTACAAAAGTAAAAAGTTAAACTAAAGGTCGACTTATAAACTCTAATGTATACATTATAAAGAAGTCAAGACTAGTTGGTGGTTTTAAGTCTTGGTTCAATTGGTTCAATTGCTTTAAACTGATGTTATGAACCATCTACACAATCAGTCAAAAGTTTGGATGAGCATGAAACATATTTAATGTTTTTTTGGTATCAGGAGAAAGTGAAATATGTTTGAAAAATCTGTTTTTTCAGAGTCGCCTCTTTTTACCTTCATGGCTTTATTGTCAATTCTGCCACATGTACAGGACATACAGAGAATTGAAATTACGTTACTCTCAGACCCATGGTGCTTACAAGTAACATTAAATACAAAACAGTAACATTGAATACAAAGGTATAAATACTATTTTAAAAACCACAATATACAATTTTAAAAACACCATATTCAAATAAGGGCACATGGTGGAGAGTGCAAAACCATGTACACGTGAGGTAGTTGGCAGACCAAAGCTGCACAGAGTGACTGGTGCACGGTCAGTTTGTGCACCAGTGAGTGAATGATAAGAATGTGTTCAGCATAAACCTTCAGGACTGTTGTCTAACTTAAGTTGGTGGAGAGAAGCCATGTGGTACTGTATTATCATGTATCCATATCTATGGAGCAGGGAAATGTACAGTGGACTTGCCTTTCGATTCAGGTTCTTCCCACCATCAAGCCAGTTTCTGCTTCTTTTAATGTTTTTGTTAAATCACAAGTGATTTGACTGATAATGCAAGATCACATAATAATGCAATTCCCTTTAATAAATGCTCAATCCCTTTCAGAAAGGTTTTTCAAGGATGGAAACATGTTTTTTAAAATTCAGAAGTAATTAAGATTATATATACTTTGCCCAACTTATGTCATGTATAGACAGCATATTCTGAGCAACATCAGACGTTAATTTCAGACCACAAAAGCCCTATCACCCCATTACAAATAAATGCAGAGTTTCTTTGGTCATGAACACAAAAACTGATTATTCTGACAACAGCATCTGTTATGAGGCAAATAAAACAAGCTCTCACCCTCAGAGGGTTCTCGTTGAGGTAAGGTGGCTCCCCCTCAATCATTTCAATCGCCATAATACCCAGGGACCAGATGTCTACTTTGGGGCCATACGCCTTCCGGGTCACCACCTCTGGAGCCATCCAGTATGGTGTTCCGACCATGGTGCTCCGTTTACTCTGCTCTGGAGTGATCTGGGCGCAGAACCCAAAATCAGCTGTGGGGCAAAGACAGGAGTGTCCATGTTAGCCTAGATCAATGGTTCCCAAACTTTCTCTGCGGGGACATCCTATTCTTAAGCAGAACATTTTTGCGCTCCCAAGTGGGCATGGTTTGTCCTGCAAATCCCATTGGTGCGCCCCTCTGCAACACCTCTAGTTTGGGAAGAGCTGGACTACAGTATGTTCATTAAAAGAAGGATATGAAAGGACATTAAGTACACTTGTATATATTTAGGTATGGGCAATAATGGCAGAAAAAACATCATAAACACATTTATGATATTGTTTTTTAAACATGACGCACACACTGGGTGTCAAACTAAATGGAGCTACATCGCCATCTACTGGTACAAAGCATGCATCACACTATGATTCACACAGATTGCCTTACTTCATACTGAAGACACTTACTGAGCTTGACAGAGCCATCCATTCCCAGGAGGATGTTATCACTCTTTATGTCTCTGTGAATAACCTGGTTTGAGTGTAGGAACTCCAGTGCTTGTAGACACTGAGAAGAAAGAGATGGTTCAAGGTCAGCGCAAGATGCAATTTATTAGTTCATTTGAATAATTATTATAGGCAATGTTTCTGTGCAAAATAACTGCATACATGTCAAACGTACATTCATAGATATTCCATTTACATGATTAATATGCCATTACATTTTTATTAATGACACATTAAATGAATACAGTTTAACACAAAATGTTCCTGATGTAAAGCCTCACCATTTGTACCAGCTTGTGTGCATGTGTATCATTCTACACTAAACATGATTTAATGATCTGTATTCTTAGTTGTTGTTTTTGACTGATTGTAATTTGTCCCCTAAAACATTAAGGATCTACACCTTGGATGACTCATATTTATTAATGCAGTGACTATAGACTGTGATGGGGATCCCTAACCGGGTATTTCTGTCATCCAACCAGTTGAATGAGTCATGAGTCAAGTGCTTTAACTGATTCAAAAGTCTGGATTCAAAAATCTGCCCAAAACTGATTACAGAAAACATAAAATGGGAGTTTGTACCCCCTTACCTCGCGGAACTTTTAGCACCTTAACCCACAAATCCAGAATTAACAAATTCTGGAAACGAGGCAAACAATCAAGTATGAAAGGTAATGGTAAATTAGTCAATTAAAATGTAAATTAGTAACCCAGATGTGGATCACACGATTAATGAATGGTGAGTCTAATACAAAGTAACATATAAGCATTACATTCATTATTCATTTAATAATTTATTTCAATATTTTAAATTCATTATAAAATTGAGCACAAAATATCAAAATCAATCATATAAATTATTTGCAGCTTGTGTTCTCCACACCTTACTTCCAATCATGCAGACTGTAATGATGAAGATAATGATTGCTATTGCCTGCTAGACATTTTTGTTACTACAAATGAGAGAGCCCTTTCACTCACTTCCCGACAGACAGCGGCGATCTGGGCCTCGTCCATACACGTCTCCGTCACCACGTCGGTCAGAGACCCTCCGGCGAGGTACTCCATGACCACCCACAGCTCATCTCCCACGAGGTAACTGCAGCAAGCAGACAGCCACATTCACACATGATGGACTGCTACTGGAGGAGAGGGAGTAGCTATGGCAACCAGACAAATCCTGCGCTTGCGTTACTGAAGAGCAAAAGCAAGTAACTACGGACACAAAACAAAGCCCAAAAAAAAAAATCTCCCAGATGTAACATCGTGGATCGGGCGAGGGGGTAGCTATGGTAACAAGAGAGACTCCCAGCAGACTCATGCATGCATAATACATTTACCTTTTGT
Source organism: Denticeps clupeoides (assembly GCF_900700375.1). Classification (NCBI taxonomy): domain Eukaryota; kingdom Metazoa; phylum Chordata; class Actinopteri; order Clupeiformes; family Denticipitidae; genus Denticeps; species Denticeps clupeoides. The sequence goes on from NC_041725.1 coordinate 7,393,884, forward strand.
GCAAATGATGCAGCTGTGACAGGTTATGTGGGTACAAGTAAACTCACCTGTCCAGGTAATTGACTATGTTTGGATTCTTGTTTTCCCTCATCACTAAAATCTCATTAATGATCAACTCCTTCTTAGGCTGCTGCTGTAAATTCATCTGTTTGATGGCGACCTGGAAGGACAAAAGATGTGACCAGATTAGAATTGTGTGTAATCACTCAACTAAACAAAATTACAGAGTTACACGGTAAACCTGCTTTTTTATTCCATATACACACCTGGAAATTTACCAACCAAAATTGTCTTCAAGGCATACTTCTCATTATATAATATGATAAAAACCTTGACTCTCCTGATTTTAAATGGTGGGAAGCTTGATGTAAGCTCTTTTAATTTTCCTAATCCATTTGTTAAGCATGCATTTCCTTGTACTTGTATTGCACGTGTATTGTTACACTGTCTTTTTGCTAAGAGAAAGTTGCTTAGCAACAACACCAACTGCTGGATCCACATGAAAAATAATAAAGCAATATTAGATTACAGGGCATGTTTTTACATAGGATTTTAGCACTGGTGTGTTGTACTAGGTTACTCCCTCTTGTTTAAATATTCGGCAGAAATCGGTAAAAGGATTTCAAAACAGCTTCACTTCAAGCAAGCGGCCCTTTAACCCAAGACACTAATCACAGTTTATGATGAAAAGCCCAGGTCAGAGCTTGATCAGACAATCAAACTGTGTGCCTGCCCACTCTGATCCTGCAGATTCATGCAGCTCCATATAAAGTATCCGTCAGACTGCCAATCTAAGACATCTGCGGCTAAGTGGGTCAATATCTCCCTCACAGTTTGCTAATAGAAGCCTTGGAGGGCTACAGGGTTTTGCGGTCCACTGACTGCTTCTGCTGCTGAGACAGATAATGTTTCAGAATCTTACTTCCTGGCCTGTGGCGATGTCTATTGCTGTGTAAACAGTTCCAGATGCTCTAAGAGAGAAAATACAGGGGGTGGATTAGCATGAGTTTAAAATTATTTAACAGCAACTTGAAAAGCTTCTAAAATTTGTATAGTTGAAAACATACCCTTGACCAATCTTCTCAAAACGTGTGTATTTCTTCTTGGGATCACCCACACTAACAATGCTCCCTGAGAGAGAGAGAGAGAGAGAGAGAGAGAGAGAAAAATAGATGATAATAGAAATGGAAATGAGGGCAATGAATGGCTATGAAGTGATCACACTGGCCAGGACCAGACTCTACTGACTACATCCAACCTCAATGCCACTCAGCCAATCAATAATATCCGCTGCTCTGAAAGTGTCTGCCATTTAGAAAACCAAAATAATGGGCTCTTTGCATAAATGATAAATTATTATCATTTTAAATGATTGAAATTATATCCTGACAATGGGACAAATATGCACCACAGATATAATGCCTCACAGGGATGGGGAAATTCGGGGTAATAGACAGTAATCGTAAAAGGGCGGTTTCCACAAAATTTAAAGTGATCTCACAAAAAAGATCCCACTGCCAAAACTCATACAACTGAGCAAATATATCGTTTTAAGTTGATGTGTTTTAATTGTATAACCGAAGGGGCCCCATAAAATGTTCCAAAAAAACAGACTTGTGTTAAATGGATCATAAAAAATATCTCAGTGGTATGGGTCATGTAGTGTGCGGATATCTGAGACTGTAAACTCGTTCATGAGAATCACCCAATGTGACACGGAAACAGGGCATATCAATAGATAAAGGAGGCATCTACTCTGCCCAGCACAAACAAAAATCTGTCAGATCAGGAGCATGCAAACTGTGGAAAATAGCACAAATTTTTTAAGACGGTCAAAAATAAATGTAAATTAATGAGAGGAACTGTGGGAAAAATGTGGTATTTGTAAGACCCCATTTTCAAAAGAAAGCCACAGAAGGAGAAGTCAATGCAGGAAGGTTCTCGGTTCAAACGGGTCACTTGGCAACCGCTGACAGGTGGAAAAATTTGGTAGGGGCATGACCAATCAGGACAAGAGAAACAGAAAGAGCAGAGTCGGGGTGGAAGGGGCGCTGAATGCCTGCTATGGGGCAGACAGGATCCCGTTCTTACCAGTAGAGGGCGACCTGAGCACGTCTGGAGCATGAAGCATTTGACAAAAATACAGTTTCTTAACAAGCCGGTTTTCAGGAGATCCTCAGGCTTGTTTAAAAATGTCTTATTAGAGGATTATTGACAAAATGTATGTAATGCAGTGAGGGGGTATTAAATTGGTCAGCGAGAGACAAGGTGCCATTGAGGCTCAGAGGACAGAACATACTCAGTTTCTCCAGAATCTCTTCATCGGACATCTTCTTCTTGCGGGTTTTGTCTGCGCTGCGGGGGACCGTGCTCGAGGGTGTGGGAGTGGGGCTGCCACTCTCAGCTGCAGGTGGGGAGATGGGAGAAGTGGCGGCATCTTTGGTGGGAGGAGGAAGGGGTTCGATCACAGAACGTGTGTATATCTGAGGGAACATAATTCAACACATACGTGCTATTTATTACATATATGTACAATATATGTAATTTATATCACTTGATCATTACACCCCCAGTGCATTTTGGGAAGGAACATGTGTCAAAACTGTCTATGGTAGTCTCCCACTTTATAAAGTTTTTTTCAATTATATTACCACAGTGCGTTGCATCTATAGTCTGGCGTAACTGAGTGGTGTTCATTACAATGCTGTCTGCTGAGCCGCAGTGTCAAGGCCTTAATTTCCCTCTCTTGGATCACTGAATTTCCCTCAGCGGCTCAGTCGGTACCAGATATCCGGCCGTCTGGAGGTGCTGGTTCTGCTGTTTGCTGCTCTGACGGTCACTCTGCATGGCTTTCCCCTTACGGCGCTCCACTCAGGTATTCAGACTAACTCCCTGTGGCACAGAGAGCTCCAAACAGAAGCGGCCCTTCCATGTGACCGCATTAGAGCAGCACAATGAACAAAAAATAGCCTCCAGAATTTCAGAGAGGGCAAACAGTGTTCAGTCATGTTGCAGCTATTTCATCTCATAACATAAACCCATAAGCAAAGTAACCCAGGTTTTTAAAAAATGTGGTGGGTATTTAAGACTCCCAACCCCATTCTTGACACTTATGACAAATACAGGTACAGATTTTGTACTATTTTACGTGTTAACAGCTATCTGTGGAATGTCATGTTCTGGCCTATTCTGCAAACTGTAGAAATGCAGAAACACACAATAGAGCCTTATGTGCCGAGCTGAGGGAAATGTTTATGAGCTGAATTTACAGTAGAGGATAAAAATATCTGGCTGCAAGCTGGAAAATCTTCCTGCATTCTTTAAAAAAATGAACAAAACTGCTGGCAGTTCATTGTTCTGTGACCACACACTGCATTGCTCTATTAGCTGGGACGAAGGGTAAAATATTACCCACGAGTCTGCTGTGGTGCTGTGGGTGCTGTTCGGGTAGAAAGAAGGCGACAGATCACCTCAGTCCCAGCAGGTCAGCCAGCCCCAGTGACAGGGCTTCACACGACACACTAATGAGTGTGAACCTACCTCACGCACGTCCAACCCTGCCCCTCACCCACCCCAAACATCAAGAGCCACCTCGGCTCCGGCTCGAAAGCCACACCTGTCAGCCGCAGACACTACAAAAAGCACCTTGTTGATGTGGCGGGAACGTCAGTGGAACGTCTGCTGTTCCGTATCCCTCCTGCCACTCACCATGCAGATGAAGCAGAAAACCCAGACATCCCCCTCATCCTGTTAGAAAAGAAGCTCCTTCATCAGTGGGTGTTTGAACCCACTGATGCCTGCATTCGATTCAGGGTGGCTCTAGGCTTCTCACCGACTCATTAAAACAGAGAACTATCAGAATTCACATACCGGTAGGAAAATGAGACAGGATTTTTACCCACATGCCTCCAAAACTGGGCGCTATTTTCAAACTGGCACTAAACACAGAGCTACGCACTAAGAATGCTGTGTGTTGGCCAGTTTAAAAACACTGGCCAACCGTATTTAAAAGAATGTAGCATACTGCATATGGTTTCAATAAAAAAAGTTGTGAAACAGAAGTCCTGAAATATTTTTTTAATATTTCGAGAGAGATCACTCACAGATTTTGTGTGCTCGGGTCGGGGAGCGATCATGGGTGGCGGCGTGGCCTCATCTTCGTCGTCGTCTTCAGACACAGTCGCCACAGCAGGGGTCTCCGATACGGTTTTAGAGTTCTGCAGATCGCCGTAAAGAAGGCAAAAAGAAGATATATATTATCTTCATCGGTTTCTCTACAAGCTACATTTAAATTTGATCTACCAGGCATTTACAGTTGCCGTACAAAAAACACTACACCAAACGTCCTCTACGTGGTGCATTTCAAGGGAATTAGAAATATTAGAATTGTGTTATTCTACAGTTATGCACAGTAATGAGAATTTCAGCTCCAGATTAAATTCAGCCAAACAGAATATTATGTAGAGGTGGAATATCAATGATTTTATACAAAAAGTTGTTTTTTGATCTGTTCATTGTAGCTTGTTATGCAATCTTAAAAAGCTAACTACTATAACATTAATTATTTGCTACGTTTTTAATGAATCCAGTTCATGACGTTCAACATGAATTCATTGTCATTAACAACCAAAATAGAAATAAATCCTGTAACTATTTTTATTCAGATTTTTTGATATATTCAGCCAAAAAAATTTTTAGCAGCTATCTTTCTACTGCATCTCTACTCTTCGCCCAAACCAAACACTGTCCACATTAGGTAATAGTCATTGGCCAGTTACACAGAAATGCAAAAAAGATGCTGATTCACAAAGCCGTGAATGGAAAGTCAGAGCCGCCTAAAAAGAAACAGGACTGTCTCAGGGACTGGCAGGAGAGACGACGCCACTGGCACCCCTCTCAGTTCCTGGCATCAGGCCTGTCCTCCTGTCATTCTGCCAGCGGGAGGTCACCACAACAAAATTCACCCTCAACCTCTCTACTCTGCCTCCAACAGCGTACTGCAACTTCATTCTTGAGGTTACATGCTATTTCCTTCTTCTGGCTTGACGGCCGTGCTGTTGTTCCCATCTGTCTTTGGTTGGGGAGTTTCTCAGTTCCTCATCTACTCAGCATCAACCCCAAGCCTTCATCGCCATACCCCACTTTCTGTCTCCTTCTCAAATTCAACAAAACGCTACATGAACGGTTCCTTACCCCGACAACCGAGGAGTTGTAATTGTCTGAGTTCTTATCTGAAATGGAAAGAGAGGCAGCTGTTTTCAACATTTGTGTTGAATGGGAAAAAAGATTTTTAAAAAATCAAATCCTGGTGTAGGTCTGGCTGCCACAGCGCAAATCACCTGTGAAGCTCATGTACTTCTGACTGTTGCCCGTCTCTTTAGAATCATAGAACTTGAGGACGTCGAGAACCGCCTGAGGGTTCTTCTTCTGCTCCAGTTTGGTGATGTTGGAAGTCTGGAGGAGCCGTGCCCATTGTTCTGGCATACCCTATAGAGAAACACACACACACAGTCAGGACGATGAGAAATAATGAGGGCTGATGTCTGTAAACGAAGTGGGTCAGAGCTCTCGTCCTCGTTCAACATGCTACCATGCTCTATTTTTTTTGCTGTATGTTTTTTGATTAATTTATATCTGTGGTCTCCAACCTTTTTTATGACAGATGACTTTCAGCGGACAATTTCCCACAGACTCAACACTACCGATCCCTGTTCTCTTGCTCGGTCCAGTATGCGGGCATCAAGTGTGGGAAAAAGTCACCCAACTGGGAGTGACTGGGAGATGATCTGGCTGTTTACACCACAGGTTTACAAGAACATGTTCTCACGTTAAATGTTTTTGCTTTCTGACATGGAAAGGTTCTAAGATAAATGTGTCCTTAGATAAATAAGTGGAGAGCGTGTGTTGTAGGTTAGCTGTGCTTAGATGGGCTAATTCATTTAAGTCCTGTTCTGCAGGCTGGTGCTCCTCTCTGATCTGCAGTGAAATGGTTCCAACCGCCTCATTTGCGCTCATTACCCTTGGTGCCAGAATGGCACCACACCTTAATTTTATCCAGAATGGCCTTTTGGACAGAGGAGTCTCACAGAAGACCTGGCACAGTTGCTACTGTTTCGAATCCAGGCAGTACAGACAATGATACTTTTTGTTATTAGATAACTTTGTTACATCTTAAACCTTTGCCAAAGTTTTTGACTCTCATTGGATGTGAAGAACCTAACTTTACATCACTTAGGCAAAGAAGAGAATTAAACCTGTTTTTTCCAAACATGGAAAAAATAGTGATAATTAGTGGAAAGCAGCACAAAGTCTGACTGCCTAAGATCATTTACTGTAGAGACCCTCATGCTGTACCACTGTACCACGTAAATTATCAGAAAAACCTACGTGATTTGTGCTAAGAGCAGGGTTCACATAAGCAGTGGTGGCCTAGTGGGTTAGGAAGCGGACCTGAAATTACATGGTGCCACTGAGGTGCCCACTCAGGGTATGGGTTAAAAGCAGAGACCACATTTCACTCTGTGTACTGGGTGCACTGGGTGCTGTGCTGTGGTGTGTCACATGGGATGAATAATCAATTTCACTGTAAAAAACAGTGAAATGTCACTACAGTGTGTTTCGTTTCTCTAACTCTACTCTACAAATCTGTTGGTACGTCATTCTTGACAGATAAAACCCCTGGTAGAGTGAGACTTCACTTTATTCCAGTGTAAACAAACAGCAATATAGTGGAAAAAGAGAGGAAGCCTCAAACCATGATCTTCGGGGTTCCAAACCCACAACTTCACACTAGCTGGAATAAGAAAGTGACCCCAATGCGACCCCAAATGCCTTGGCCTGTCTTCATGAAATGGTTAAAAGCAGGATTTTTTTCTTACCGTAAATTCCCCAGTGACAGCGTCGAAGCCAACATGGATAGTGTGTTCAAAGTCTGAAGGGAGAGAGATCTCTGGACGCTCCTTTTTCAGTTTGGCTATATGAGACAGAGAGAGGGTAGGTTATGAACATAAAAACATCAACTGTGACTCAACTACCACACATAAATAACCGAAACCATACACAAGAGTGAGCAAAAGGCTGCAGTCACCACGCATTGTTAAGTGAGACGGTCTAGTCTACGGATTGGGTAAAGCGAGACCCGAGTCCAATTCTCTGTGATGCATCAGTGATGCATCATTACTTTTGTGTAATGACAAATATGCGTACCAAACCAGCCAGCAATTCATTAAATCTGTTCTGGCCCAGTAGCACACATAGTAAACAGGCATAAGATATAATGTAGCCAAACGTGTGGATGAACAGCGAGTGGCCTACCAGAGAAAGCATGGTCCACAACAACCACAGTTTAACTGGTTTCTAATTCCCCTTCATTTACTCTTAATCTCCATTCTAATTATTTAGCCACAATGAGCTCCCAGGATGAGTTACGGAGAAGCCAGTCTCCTTTCTGACTCACTGGTGCTCTAAGGCCCCATGTTGGGCATAGTAATGAGCTGATAATCAACAACAAAATATAAGCTCTTAATACAAACCGTCCCCACAGAGAACTCGGGCAGGGAGCGAAGCCAACTCAGAAGCAGTTACTCATACTGAACTTAAACATTCTTCTTCAATTAACAAGAAGCATACATCTGTAAATCCCAAACCGCCGTTTCTCTGTCATTATATCAACGCGGTGATCAGGAAGCACACGTGCGGAAGCAGAAGGACGAGGTGGCATGGCCAGAGGGTACAGTGAGGATGTTTGCCTTGGCTTGGAGTGCAGAAGAGCAGTAGCAGCTGAGAGAGGTGTGTGGCAGCGCGGGGCTTGGTGGAAAGTGGCTCCACAGTGGGAGACAAAGCACACGTTGAGACTGAGAGAGCTAGATTTATCGTGGCGTAGTTGTACTGGAAAGTAGCGGGTTGGACAAGTTGAGGGTATTTCACATGGATTGTGCATTACAGGACAGGACGTTTTCAGCAACAGGGATGGCACAGTGTTTCAGACGAGCCTGATCGGAGAAGCACGGTCGAGAAACTGGCAGTCATACACAAAAGTCAGGAGCAAGGGTATCAGGACAGAAAGGCTATCAGCAGCGAGGGATAAACCAACGATGAGCAGGCAGCATCTAAGCTGACAGCTGGTTCTTAGTTGTGGTCTCCTCCTCTTCCGGTTCTGCGATTTGACTGTTGTTGCGAATGAAATTACCCCACTGGAGGACGGTGCTGGTGGTCCATTGGATCTAGGGTTCATGGAGAGTCAGTCAGGGGTCATGATGGTGACTGAGAGGTACAACAACACCATCTCCTCGTGGTCATTTCCAATGCTTAACTGCAGAGGCTGGGTCTGGAAAACCTGAGAGAGCGTCCATCCAAACCAATCACTGCGCAAGGAAAGTCAGGAGGGTGATAGGCAGGAGAAAGCAGGTTGCCACGCAATCAGATTCATAACTGCACCGGAATCCACCAGAGCTCTCCCTGGTATTGGCCAGTGGTAGACCATCTGAGGGTGACTGCTAGAGAGCAACTGGTGGCAGAGCAAGGGAAGGGTTCAAGACTTCCCCACTGGCGTGGGTTTGGGTCGCCGATTCGGGCAGTTGAGCTGAAGTGGTTATGGTCACTACAGTAGTAGCAGAGACCATGTTCTTTGCATTGTTGTCTCGTTGAGTGAGAGGACGGGCTCTGCCAAGCTGCATGGGTTCTGCAGGCATCGGAGGCTGTGAGGACTGGGGTGTCTCTGGGGCCCACTATGGGGCAAGGTGGTGGTGCTTGTTGTTGCTGTTGGCGGTCCATGATGCATTGGTCAATGGAAATAGCCACTGTGCCGCCTGTTGGCCGGCTCGTACTGTCAATACCGTGATCAGGAAGCATATACCGTGCTGACACAGAAGAACAAGGCGGCATGGACGGAGGATATGGCAAGGATGTTTGCCTTCGCTTTGAACACAGAAGATCAGCAGCAGGTGAGCGACAGCACAGTAGAGGTGAAGGGCGCATGGCAGCATGGGGCATGGTGGGGGGTGCCTCCACAGCGGCAGACAAAGCACACGGTGAGACAGAGAGAGCTGGATTTACCGTGGCGTAGTTGTAGTGGAAGGTAGCGGGTTGGACAAGTTGTGGGTGAAGTGGGTCACTCACATTCGACTCAGTAAAGAGCAGACGAGGCTGATCCGGGAAGCGTGGTCGAGAAACTGGTGGTCGTACACAAACATCAGGAGCAAGGGTAACAGGACAGAAAGGTTAGCAGCAGTGAGGGATAAACCAACGCTAAGCAGGCAGTGTCTAAGCTGACTGCTGGTTCTTTTATGCTGGGTCTTGTTTCTGGTCTCCTCCTCTTCGGGTTCTGGGTGGGCTCCCTCTGAGATGTCCACGCCCCCCATGGGGGCCTGGCAATGCGGTGGTGGCTGTGATACAGTAGATGTGTGCCATATGTATACATATATACTAAAATCATTTGGCGATCCTTTTTCTTGTTTTTACTATGATCAATGGCTCTTTACTGTACACATTAAATAGTTACAATACTTCAGGTTTCCATATTCAGCTACGCTTGCGTAAATGTGTACAGTCAGCTCGCCAAGGACCCCTGCTGACCAGATGTTGTTTGGGGACTCCTGTCAACACTGCAGTGACATATACCTGTTATGTTGGTAGGAGTGGATGAGGCACATCAGAAGGATCTGTTCTGTGGTCATATGCATAGCACTATTGAAGGCCTAGAACAATCTGGGCCTTGCATCCACTCCAATGTACAAAGCATTAAAGGCATTAGGTGCCTGATCAATTGTGGCAAAATTGTGGCTAGGACTGCAATTTTTTCATAATTTGTCACCAAAATTGTTTACAAAGCATTTCCATTCCAGGCTTCTCCACTTGTAATGTGCTAGGGTGGTAGTAGCCTAGTTGGTAAACACACTTGCCAATGAACCAGAAGACCCAGGTTCAAATCCCGCTTACTACCATTGTGTCCCTCAGCAAGACACTTAACTCTAAGTTGCTCCAGGGGGGGACTGTAACTACTGATTGAAAGTCGCTCTGGATAAGGGCGTCTGATAAATGCTGTAAATGTAAATGTGCCTTTGTTGGACAAGAGAGCCCTTTCCACCCCCATAATCCCCATCTCAAATTCCCATCTTTCACTCACTTTTGTCCCCCCCGCCAGTGAGGATGGACCGGATGGAGCGGTCTTTCTTCTTCTTGTCCTCAGGGTTGGGGGGCAGCGGCTTGGAGCCGTGGTTGAGGGGGGTGTCTTTACTGCAGGCTCCGATCATGGTGCTGGTGTTTCTCATTGGTGGTGCGGGCGGCTTGTCCTCCACTTCTCCATTATCAGACATCTTCAGCTGTGGCAGCTTCTACTGCTGCAAAAACCAAGGACAAAACAAGATAAAAAATGTATCTTAAAATTTGCAAAATAACTTTTTTTACAACAGATAACAGCTAAACCCAGAAGTGAACACAATTCCTTAAACCAATTATGTGAAGGACCAATCTGAAAATTGTGTGCCACAGACTTTATACCAAGAAGACCAGCAGAGGATTACACTATGATGGGCTGAGAAGTAATATTTTTGTTCTCAAAAGGAAAGTATTAGGACAGCACCAGATGGCATCCCTTCATGGCCTCCAAAGAAACATGCTGAGCGTCCTCAGCCCCCGTCCACCCTCATCTCCTCACACATGTAGCTACAGCAAAATGCAACAATCCCATCCAAACTGTGCGGGACTAAAATCATGGGGGGTTTAGGCTAACAGTTCACACCTAAACTAACAGGGACAAATTAGAAAGCAACAAAACAGAAAAAGAGGAAGATGAGTGACTATAAGGTCAATATTTTGTGACTGTGCAGTATTACTAGGACAGTCTGTGCAATCTTCCATTAGATGACATAATTGAAAAATATTTGATGTTGTACTGAGTTAAAGTCCTATTTTTCAACTGTCTATCCATATAAATGTCAGATTAAACAAGATCACAGTACGGTACAGAGTTTTAGTGGATGGCAGTTCAGATAAGGCCTTTGATGTTATGTTACAATGTCACAGAGGTTTTCTGAGCTCACTTCAGAGCTCGCAAACAAAAAGACACAGATAACACACGGGCCCTCGCGGAAGTGTTTCTTATTGAAGACTATGCTCTCTTTTGATGAAAAAGAGGGCAGTGGTTTAACATATGACAACAAATGTGTGTATTTTTAAAAAGAGAGGTGTGCCACCAGGAAAAATGTGCACTCCACAACATTAAACTCTGGCTGATGGTTCTGGTGGCCCTGACGTGTCTTCTCTGACCTCCAGATCAGATCGGATCAGGGTCAGAGGCACATTCTGGGTGGATAGACTCAAGTGCTGCATGAAGATTAAGAATGAGGGCAGCAATAGAAGCAATTCCCCCCATTTACAACGAGGAATAGTACCAATAATGAATATAATCAAAGAAACAATTTTGAATAAATAAGATATGAGGTAGGTGAACATAATAATAAAAACAATAATTACGCCAACCATGAAGCGTCAGGCACTAGCTACCAGTGTCTACATGAAAGAAGGAAAGAGAGTATTATGAGCCACTCCCTTCATCCCCTGCTCCTGAGCCCGTATATGGACAGCAAACAGTAGCAGGTCACTGTGAAGTTGTTCTGTTCTCGCCTGGATCCCAACGTCAACATTTAAGGATTCAGCAGGTGGCAGTGTAACTACCCCTCAATGCGTAATTGAGGATCGATCACATGAGCAACAAAATTTCACAGAGAGTTGTGAATCATAAATGAGGATTATCACCAAAAAAAGGATTTCCGAGTCCTGAACACATTTTAAATTTGAATCCAAGGAACAACAACAAAAAATAATGCATATAAACTGTAAACAATTTGGATCAATGCTGCCGAAAATTTGATTTGTCTCATTTTTCTGTATCACCAGCAGAAAACTGAATTTTACAATTTTCTCGCCCCTGTGTGGAGAGGCGTGGGCTGCAGTGGTGCACTGATAACACTGGAGCTGGATGAGCGGCCACTTCAATCAGAGACAAACACTCAGATGAGCAGAGAGATGCCAATGCTTCCATACTCTCAGTCATGCATGCCAACACACACACACACACACACACACACACACACACACACCTGAACACCAGACAAATGAGGAACTGTGACAAATATAAAACTGATATCTGTGTCTTTGATTAAAGGTCACTGACCAACCCATTCTGTTCTCAGGTCAGTGTCTTACAATAAAATAGGCCAGAAAGGCCCCAACGTGGCAGGCTCCAAATTACCTTAGCAGACGCTGGTCGACATGGTACCAGGAAGTCTGTTGCTTTGCTGAAACTTGTCTGATGATACCGTTCCTCACAGACTGAAGTGTGTGTGACTACGTGTGTAAAGACCCGACCTTATAAAGCAAATGGGCCGTCCCAGACACATAGTCACAGGAGTCATTCACTCCCCCGTTCACTCTATCACACTTACAGACACATGCTTTTCACAGAGGCCATCTATATTTACACAGTAAGGATGAACACACACACACACATGCACACACACACATCTGGAGTGACAAAGGGCAGCAGCTGGCCACACTGTGTGACTTCTGTTGGTGTGTAAGTGTGAGAGGTGTGGTGCTGCATTCACACTCAACTTCACCCTCATTAACACACATCTCCTCTCAGCCCTTTCTACAGAGTGCAAAGACACACACACATACACACAAACAACGGCACTACAGCTGAGCACCCCAGACAGAGCAGAGGCTCACATTTCAGACACCAACGTCACTTTTAGCAGAGGCCTGTCACCACACAGACACACTCACACACCTGGGTCCTTACATAAAATACACCCACACACCCCACAGACACAGTACTTTCCACCGACAAGAAAGCTGACATGGTTCACATTCTGTACAAGTACTATTGTATTTATACAGGACATTCATGAACAATATTTAACATTCCCAGTACTTAATATTATTTAACAAAGAAAGTAAAATACATCTCCATTCTACACTGAGCATTCTACACATGATGAACTGACTGAACTGTATTGGAATGTCCCACTGTGTTTTGACAATGAGAGCAAAATACTTTTTACATTGCCTTGTCCTATACTACAAAAGCATGGCATGACACACACACACCTTACTTCTCAAGAGTAATAAGCGGAGTGAATCAGCAGACCCGGTCTTGAGTACAGAGACCAACAAACCCCACAGACACACCTCTGGAGATACTGGATATGTGTCCATACACACTTCCTTCTGTGAACGACAAAGCCTGTGCTCATGTCCGAAACAGGAAGCCGCAGCGCCACATCACAGGCGGGGCCAGACGCCGTCACTCAGCATCTGTCTGCCGTCTCTCATTACCCCTTCAGCACTTCCCAACACACACAATTACTGTTTACTCCGGATTGTCTTCTGTTCTGCTCAGCACTCACATCAGGAAGCACCACTTCAGCGTTCCTCTACCTGTTTCATGCTTGAGACAGTGTTGAATCCAATGGCTTAAGGCTTTCCAGAGTTCTGCTGCAGCAGCTGGAGAGCTGACTGGTACCACTGCTGGTTTGTGGGCGGAGCAGTGGCGCAGCGTTCCTTCTCTTCCTTTCTCTCCCTCTGGAGAACATCTGACTGATGTGGACGCCGGCAGGGAGCTTATGGTTATCTGGTGCTGAGTCATTTGTTGCTCACGCTCTTTAGGGGAGTGCTTCTGCGCCCACAGTCCATCCCCGGGCGCTCGATGTGACTCAACAACGACCCTCCATAAAAATACTTGCATCTGTTCTCCTCCAGCACGCTACTCAGACATCACTTTCTCCCTTGGATTCTTCAGCCTCTGATTCTTGTCCCTCCAGTCATTTGAACGATGGTATCCAGTGGTGGCTGGCCAGGTTGGGGTTCCCTAGACAAATGTAAGCTGAAAGAACAGAGACTTCTTTTGTAGGAGAAAGCGTCACCCTAGTTTGTGCTCAGCAGGGTGTTGGCGTGGGTGACCACATGGGCCCCTGATTCCAAACCAAAGACGACTGGAATTTATTTTTATGTCTTTATTGAGTTTAAATGCTTAAGGAAGATTAAAGTGATTTGAATCACATGACAGCTCAGTTGGCTGGTTGCAGTCTCCTGTGGTGATTCGCTGATTACACGACTGAATGAACCCTGTTTCGACAGTCACAATCTCACAATAACATATTGGTTCAAGTAACATATTTCATCAATATTAATAGTGAAAATGAGATCATACAATATCATTTTACATCATCTGATAAATGGAACTTAGTTTCTGCAACACAATTGAATGCAACTCATACATTATAATCTGATTTTCAATCAATGTGAGTTCTCACTTTAGGTCATTTTGCACATTCTCACAAGCCGGTGGGTCCCTGGGGGAAACTCGACTAAGTACACTTGCTAGTTTCTCAAGTCAGTGTCAAGCACTAAGCACAGTCCAGATGCTGCTTCATCATGATATTGAACCAAAACACAGCACAGCATGATTTCTTAATGTCCGAAAATGATGCATATCATTACAGAGAGCGCAGTGAGGCACACGGCCTCAGACGCTGCTTCACACGCCACGAGTGAGAACGTATAAGAGTGCCACACGCAGGCTATTTTCAGCTATGACGCAGTCTAAAATCACATTGCTCTCCATCACATGCAGTGATATTACACAGATAGAAACACCCTACGCTCCCACCCCATAAAAAGCAGGACTGCCGCAGCGGGCCTGATGTGGAGATGTGCAGCGATTGCCCCGCGTCGCCCTACCCATCCCCCACTGCCCTGCATCTCTCCACATTATAATCCTCCTCTCCATCCCAGTCCCAGTCCATTCCTCCCCAGTGCGCTGAGAGAAACAAGATACCGTGCAACTATAGCACGGCTCTAAGAAGGAAATAACATTTCTTCTGATGGCGGGTTGGAAGTCTAAAGCTGTGTACGGCCAGGGGGATGGGCTGCGAGAGTAATGGCTGCGTTCTGCGTCAGCGCTCACTCCACTGTGGAAAATGCCACAACAACAACAACAGAAGGAAAACTTACTGTCATCTTACAGTGGTTCTATTTACTGGCTGGTCACTAGTGGGTACAAGTTGCTAGTCGCCACTTAAACGATTGGGGAACATGTCCTACAGTCAAGAAGTTACCTTGATCACCCAGCAACTTGCTTGCACGCTCACAGTCAGGCAGCTATTTGTGGTGCTTCCTTATTTAACACATTTAACACTGAATAGTCAGGGCACTAGAGTTAGGCAAGTCTGTGTACTTCTATTTTTTATAACTTTAGATGAATTAATAGTCTGTCTATTAATCTTGGTATTTTCACTTGTAATCATATGCATAAGCATAATGTATACTCAATTTTCATAAATTTCCCTTTGGAATTAATAATGTATATACCTACATTATATCAAAACATGATTGATAGTACAAAATTAGCAATCCATTAGCAATCCAACACACAATCAAACAGCAGTTTTATGGAAAAGAGAGCAGCTTTCTTAGATGGAAGACTGAATGCCTGCAGCCTTCAGGCATGAAAGTAGTTTCTCCAGCAGTGTGGAATGATAAAAAATTCAGTCGCAATAATCTGGTGACTCAAAATAGATGGAGATGGAGCTGACTGCAGAGCTAAATAGAGCAGGCATTTACAAAAAAGGTACCCTACACTCAGTGTTTGGGAGTAACAAGTTAAATGTAATTTACTGGAGTTAATGGAGAAAATTGTGTAATTTAAGTATAGTTACTTATTGAAAGATTCATGTTTACTGATTATGAAAATTGTTAACAGTTAAGAATATTCACTCATAATTTACAAAAGTAATTAAATGTCATTTGTATAAATAAAATGTGTATCAAATACATTTCCAATGTAATCTTCCCTAAATGGCATACACACTTACTCAGACTTATATTCATTTACCAATTTATTGTGGTGCAGAAATCATATTGATTATAATTCATTATGGCCTTGAAATACTTGTTCATGGTAAAAGCCAAAAGCAAGGATAAAAAAATCATTAACATTCATGAATAACATTCATTATTCTATTTTGTTTATCAGATTGTTATATAGATCCATTTGTGCAGTTTGAGATTTTGAGCTTAAACCAATTACAACTTACATTTATATTTATGGCATTTATCAGACACCCTTATCCAGAGAACCTTACAATCAGTAGTCACAGGGACAGACCTCTGGAGATACTCAGGATTAAGTGTCTTCAGAATCAGAATCAGAATTGGCCATGAATGTGATCGAACACATACAAGGAATTAGATTTCCAGACGATGGTGTCTCTCAAGCACAGTGGAATAAACAATGACAATATACAATATAAAGATTATAAAATAAAAAATACAAAGATTACAGTTTGCTGATATAATACAGGTGTACATAAAGTGCAATAGTAAATAGTTCCTTATAAAATTGTTCCTGTTTTGGCTGATCCTGGTCTGAAGACATCTGTACTGTCTGCCAGAGGGCATCTGACATCTTAACATCTCAGGTAGAAATTGGGGTTTGAACCAGTGACTTCTGGTTCATATGCGAGTGTGTGTTACTAGACCCATGGTCTTGTTTTGTTTTGCCCCATAGGAATGAACACAGTTCCTCAATTGGACACACCCACCCCCACCCATGTTCCACACAGCCATTCATCATGAAGCACACAAATTTTCCACACTGGTGCAGAAGTCACACTGGCATTTTTCTTGCTACACATAGAGACCCCCTGGAGGGTCACTGGTAGTCCACAAGCTGTGGACCCCCAAATCAAGCTGTGGACCCCTAAACTCACCAGTATGCACTGTGCTGGGCTGGCTGAGGCCCGTCATGAGATCATGCGGCTGTCAGAGCAGTTCATTAGACTGTGGCCCTCTCATCCCTATCTTCAGAGGATGGCAGAGAGAGATGCAGAATAGACAGCATAAAAGAGACTGATGGGCTGATATAAAAGATCACATTTATATCACTATAACACAGATGGAGAGGACAAGGGGTCCAGAACCCATCTTTCTGTCGTCCTGCCAGCCTGTCTGCCAGTGTGTCTGCCTGTCCGTCTCTTCCAAACACACATAGACGAAATCTATCCTCTGCTTCATCTCTAAAGCACTTACGACTGTACAGAGGCATGCCAGCATGCTGCCCGACTCCCACAGACAACATTCACTACACAGAAACAGAAATAACACACACACACACAAAATGAGGTCCACTGCCTGCTATTCCAGGAAGAAGCCCCAGTGGACGCTTGTTTGGTGTTTGGGTTACTGGCACAACCCCAGCAGTCCCAATCCACACAGACAAGGAATACCAGAGAGAGAGAAAGATGAACGGCACAAAGATCCCACAATGTCAAGTTTATTTACACATCAAATGTGTCATGAATGAAATTTTAAGACCTTTGCATGAAAACAGGGACCCCAATTTCCCACAGCCATGCCAATGTTGCCCCCTCCACACACACACACACACGCACACACACACTTACAGACAAAGGCACACACAGACACACACAAAAACCAGCCAAATGCCCATAAGGCAATTTTCTCTACTTTATGGTAATATCTGTACTTGAAATAAATCACCAAAAGAATGACAGAAGGAGAAAACAAGAGAAAAGAAAGAAGTGAAAAATCACCACCAGCAGCGGGAGGGATGATTACTACTGATGGAAAAAGTGTTGCGCTATTATGTTCATGATAATGAATCTGCCATGAGGGGGAGATGGAGAGAAACTTCAAATGTATATTTTATCATATTTTTGGGCTACAGCAGTCTGCCTTCTTGCAAAAAATGTCAACCTAAATTCATCTAAGAGCACACACACACACACACACACACACACACACAGTTTTCTCTGTTTATGCTACAATGTAATTTAATATGTATTTAAAAATATAATGCACAGCCACAGAGAATTTAATGAAGCAGAGGAATAATCTGATGTCTCTGATATGAGTTGATGTGACAGCATGACAAACAAAAAACCTCCCAATAAATGTCAAACCCCTCAGCTACACAAATCCACATTACACAGTGTATCTGTTGTTTTAAAATGTAGAGTTTTCTAGAACGTACTGAGCAGAAAACTCAGTAAAAGCCACCAAAAATGAACATACTGGTCAATTCAGCACAGATGTGGCTTATTTAATTATTATTAGACATTAACGTTACAGGAACGTTTGTGTGTGAGGGAGAAAGAGACCGAATGAGAGAAAGAAAGGGATGGCAGAGAGGGGTCCCAGGGGTCCTGCGTCACCGCAGAGCAGATGGCGCAGATGTTGGCACTGCCAATTTACATTCGAATGCAGCGGGCAGGACAGGAATGGAAAGTTCACACACACGTATATATAAAAATTAAGAAAAAAAATTTGCCCATTGAGTATAAAGTGGTGTATGATATAATATTGGGATATAGCCTCTTGTGAAGCAAGTATACTGGTATCCAGTACAAATATTTATGGAAGTTTTGATTAAATGAGTTTTTATTGTGAAAAAAAGTGAAAGTGAAATAGATTTCTTTTCTCTACACAGACTAAATGTTAAAATAAGGATCCAGTGCATTTGTGATTATCATAAATCACTGTATTTTCATACTAATGTTCTGAATTTAAACAACAAAAACTACTAGTCAAAAGTTTGGATGCACCTACTCTGTGGCAGTTGTACAGACTCATTTGCAAATACCATTAAGTACCACAATTTTTTAAAGGTGTTTTTTCCTGCAATACTGAATCGGAAGTGTGGTGATATCATCATCATCATCATGGGCCAATGACAATAGGGCAGGCCAGAAATATAGTTATAAAAGCTGAAGAGTAAGCTCACTCTATCTCCGCACCCAACTGATTCAGCTGAATGCCTGAAGCTGCAACTTTGCACTCTGCTGCAGATTGGACAGATGGATCAAGCTATTTCCACCAACACCAACACGACCACGGCCAGGAGCGCCACAGGGGACTGCGCAGACCTGCCGCATCTCGTCAGCACGATCAACGGGAGCGTGGTCACGCTTCGCACTGGACACACACTCTATCACACAAGCACGGGGACAGACATCGGAATACATGGAAATACATATCTGTGTTATGTGGTAGTAGCCTAGTGGGTAACACACATTTTCCCATGAACCAGAAGACCCAGGTTCAAATCCCACTTACTGCCATTGTGTCTCTGAACAAGACACTTAACCCTGAGTGTCTCCAGGGGTTAGGGTCCCGGTAACTACTGACTGTAAGTCGCTCTGGATAAGAGCGTCTGATAAATGCTATAAATGTTAATGTTAAATATTAAAAAAGTGCAAGGTAAGGCCAGGGTTAACTGTTGCAACAGGGGCTAAGCTGAACCAGAATGCCTCTATTCAGTCCAAAATAGCCCTGGATGAGATCACCACCTCACCCACTCACACAAACACCACCAGTCCGGTGTCTAGGTTCCCCTTCCTGCTGTCGGCATGCAGTTTAACTAATGGATGCTGACGGCTCTGATCACAGGAGAAGCAGAAGCCTTTAATCTACCAGCTACTCGTTACACACCACACACACAGCAACGGCTAACACACGGGCATCATTCAGACAAAAGACAAAGACAAAACACACTGATCTCCGACCTCACCTTCCCTACACACTCTTACAGGCAGGAGCCCAGTTCTCACACAGAGACACGCCTCTTTCATCAGCTAACACCAAATCCACCCAAACCAGCTCCACCCTCAGACGTGGAGAGCCAGCGGCTAGGACCTCCGTCCCACTGCACCTAGAACCCATCAACCATTCATTCGTGCTCACTTGCTTGCTCGCTTCCTGGGGGACGGGTGGGTGTTTCCCTGGGCTGAAGGGAAGAGACAGAGGGAGGGTGGAGCTCTGTAACAGACAGCAGAAGAGCTTCCATGGTTGTCATGACCTAAATGAACATCTCAATTAGATCAGGTCTTCTATGCTTCATTCAGGTCTACCACTGGCATTAGCATTAGGTCAGCTGTGTTAGCGTGCCAGGCTGGGTTGTAACCCCTCGCACCCGGGGTGCTTACTCCCAGGGGCTTTTATTGGGCCGGTGTTCATTGGTTGTACTATGAGGGTTTAACCTGAAGTCTTCCTGTCTGGAGGCTCTTAAAGTCTCTAATATACAGAGGTACACTGTGTACACACACACACACACACACAGAACATCTATTACATGAAATCATGGCCTGCAGCGATGAGATTACTGCTAATCAGAAAAGTTTGAGAACAGAAATTA
This sequence comes from Denticeps clupeoides, assembly GCF_900700375.1. Taxonomy (NCBI): domain Eukaryota; kingdom Metazoa; phylum Chordata; class Actinopteri; order Clupeiformes; family Denticipitidae; genus Denticeps; species Denticeps clupeoides. The sequence goes on from NC_041725.1 coordinate 7,414,099, forward strand.
TGCATGAAAAGAGCTTCAGCAGCATTTCAGGAATATGCTGTGTGCTGCACCTCTTGTTAACCCCCCACTGGCCACCTTGATGTACATTCTTGTCCGCTAACCTTCCTTTTGGAACGATTTTTGCACACGTTAGGGCATATTTTACAGTGATTAGTGTCTTGTTTAATTAATTAAATGTCTTTAAATGTTTAATACACGGCTTTTTGCAACACCACACTCAGGGAACTCCTGCAGGAAGAGCTGATGTTATTTAGGGCAGGAATCATTTCAACAGAGGTCAAATGACCTAATGGGATCTGAACTAGGAGTGACTTTCACTAGAACATACTTTCAATTCCATCGGGAGTCATATAACCATGGTAATGGATGTTCTTTTTTTTTTTATCCTTTCCAGACGCAAGATAAATGTTCTGGTTTGTCGATAGACTGTAGTAGAGACACAATCCAGAGTCTCCCATTAATGTTCAGATGGGTTAGGATCTGGTGACTGAAGGTCCTATTGTGTGGTTTACATAATTTTCATACCCATCAACCACTGAGTGATGCTTGTCTGCAGTGGGTGGGGGCATCATGTTTCATCGTAGCATCAATCTGTATTGGTCTGTATTGATCTTTAGTCTACAGATTCAAGGTCTACCAAATGTCCCCCACAAATCTGCATTCATTTATTCAGATTTATCCCTTCAATTTGTCACCTGTATCTATTGATCTAAACTGTTTAAATATGGTACAGAAATCATGACCTTTAGAACCCCCTTAATTTGACAGGAAAGTACTTGGGTGTTTCTAGTACCCCCTATCAAGCGTCTGCTTCCACCCCAGACATGTAAATGATGCCTGCAGTTCACGCTGGACAAGTGCAGCTCTGACAATGATTACTTCGCTTCAGGAATTCCCACATGTGCCAATTAGTCCAGCGCTGACGATGATCCACCATGATCTAAACAAACCTGACATCTCCCAGCACAGCAGGGACAGTTCCAGGCTCTGCACCCCAAAATATTAAATCTCACAGGGTTTTGTACTTTCTCTCCTGTGGACATTGGTAAATGTTGTTTAGCACGAACACACACGCCACAATAAATCAATCAATCTGTGACCCTCAACTAGTCCCCAGTGAGCCCAACTCTTCTGCAGGAAATTGGGGAGTGTGTTACCTCCATAAACCTCAATCTGCAGAATAGAATGTTCAAGAGCAAACTCGCAATTAAAGAGAAATTAAAACTATATAGTGCAATGTGAAAAATAATGTCAGGAAGGGAAACAAGAAAGGGGTGAGGGGGGGTCTACTGCTTCTAATTTCATATCGCTCTCTCTCCTCATCGCTCAGTCGCTCAGACATTAATGTCTTCAACAATTCCCTACTTCATAGCAGCCCAGGCACAGAAACGGGAGCTTCATTTCATTTAATGAGCTAAGCCTAATGCAAACTTAAGAGTGTAGCAGGATAAATCACAGCATCTGCTGGAGTCAGGCAATTTCAGTAATGCCTCTGTGTACATGCAGGCGCCTGCGGGTGTGCACACACACACACACACACACACACGCATACACACCAATTCATAGACTGCCCCCTAAAAGGCTGTAAATAAAAAAAAATGAACCGGCCTTCCTGTCAGGCATGCATTGTGCCTTCCATGCATTGTGACTGGAATAACCACAATAATGCACTCGTTCATGGATTAAGCCTATCCATCCATTCTGTATGAAACATTCCCAACAGTCCTTGGGTGCAAGGCAGGAACAAGCCTGGTCTGAGGGTCCATCCACCTTACTACGTTCTCAGAAGCATCCTCTTCATCCTCTTTGTTATTCTCTTTGGATAGAAGCATCTGTCAGATGAATCAATGTAAATGTAAATTTAAACTGTATGGTCACACAGATTCCCAGAACTATAAAAGCCCTGATTAATCCCTGCAGAAACTTTTAATGTGTCAAGCCATTTAAACATCATCTCTATTGTCCCATCAGTGGCAATGTCGGGAATAATGGGAGGAAAACAAAACAAAATCTACTTCTATGGTTGCCTATTCTTTTATATCAAAGCAAAAAACAAAGGACTGCAAACATCTTTTCTTTTTTTTATGTGTGTGTGCATGAAAGAGAGAAAGAAAGCAGGGCTGAGAGAAAATAAAAGAAACAGGCCTCTCCATTATTCATTTGGCCATTTGGGGCCTTATGCAGTCGTGATTATCAGGTAGAGCTGTGTGTGTGTGTGTGTGTGTGTGTGTGGTGTGTGTGTGTTAGATGGAGGAAAGAGATTGAGGAAAGATAGAAATAGCCAGAAAGGGTGGGTTAGACATGTCATCATGTGTTAACCTAACCCAAAAACAATCATCCCCTTCAGACTAGAGCTATGTGTAGACATACACAGACACAAAGTGACGAGATTATACGTCAGATGAGGATGTTCTGGGAAGGAAGGCATCCTACTAGAAACCTTTAACAATCATATTGTACTCCAGTAATATTATTTTTTATTTAAGAATCCACCCCACTCGGTTGGATAAATGAACCCTCCCCACCTACTAGTCTGTGGGGTTGGCAGTATCTAGGAGATCTAGAGCTTCAAGGAATGAAGGCGATGCATTAAGAGATGCTAACTCAGAGGGGGAGGGACGGGGGTAGAGAGAGTCTTTTATTTGATGGATAAATAAGTTTTCCCACAATGCAGTAGGGTGCTCCATCGTGCTTAAGAGGAGGCCTATGTGTGAAACAAAGGAAAAAGAAAAGGGAAGGAGGGGTAAAGAGACAAGGGGTGAAACGGTGCATAATAGAGAAACAGGGATACGGAGAGAAAGAGAGAATGCAGAAGGAATGCTGGCTGTCTCCCTGATAGATAGAGTACCTCAGCGAGGAGTGGTGTGTGTGTGTGTGTGTGTGTGTGTGTGTGACTGCTGTTGGCACTGACAAACATGTTCTGCATTTATCAAAGCCAATATCAGACTGGAACTAGCCCCCTCCCCCGACCTGATCCATGCACCTGCCCACCCCACATCCCAGTTGCCCTGAACCAAGTTTGGGCCTGCAAGTCTCCAACCTTCCATTCCTTCCCACCTTTCACCTCAGCCCCTCAAAGTGCTAACTGTGGGCTGGCTGACGGGTACATAACATCATCACCAATGAAAGCTATTATATGAATTGTGCATCCTGGCCACAATGGAAATTAAGGCCATTGTGAAATTTTAGCTCACAACTATCGGTCCTCCAAATATCGGCAATTAACTATTCAATTGTTTTTGTACATTTTGTCATCATTTTGGGGAATGCCTCATCGGTTCAATAATACCTTACCTATTTATTTGCAGTGAGAACTGTTTTGCCTTTTGATTCACAGGTGTGTCTCATACTGCTGTGCTGTTTGGCTTTGCAATGAAATTATCCACGATTCTACAATTGTACAATACAAATGGAGTAGTGCTACGAAATGTCTTCATGAAACAAACACCTGTCAAATTATATTACATATATAATGTTGAATATATGAAATAAAAATTATAATATTATTTTTCTGTTTGTAGACTACATAATAAGTGCAAGAGCGCTATAATAAAAGCTACAATTATATTATGTTAACATTCAAATGAGTTTGAATCCCGGCTCAGGAATCTCCATGCCCTTCATGTTGGTGCAGGTTTCCTCCTCCCACCGTCCAAAGGCATGTACACTAGGTGGATTGTGACAGAATGGTGTGTGTGTCCTGCGTTGGGCTGGCACCCCATCCTGCACCCAATGGGGATGGGCTAGAAACACACACCGAAGTTCCCAGACCTCCTATAAGCAATGACACAATGGCAGATGCACACAAACCACCTCCACACCTACAAATAAATCAGCAGGTTTTAGTAGCCTAGTAGGTATCAAATCCGCCTATGAGCCAGATGATCACAAAGTCCCAGGTTATCACTGTGTCCCTGAGCAAGAGTCTTAAGCCTAAAGGTCTCCTGGGGGACTGTCCCTGTATCTACTGAGTGTAAGTCAATCTGGATAAATGCTGTAAATGTAAATGTAAGCATGCAAACACACATTCACATAGACACAAAAGGCCCTTCTCAAGCCCTCAGTCCAGAGTAAAGGGAATGTCTGCTGCTGACATCATGACTGAACGGCATACTGGGGCCACGTCTTCACAGAGAGATGGGACAGTAATGAAGTGACATCTCCCCTGAAAGAACTTCCACAGGCACAGCAGGGGGGCAAGACACCGTCCCCATCCACCAGCTGTCAGGCTACGCCCCATGGGCATGTGCACTCAAGCAGCCCTGATCAGCAGAGCAAACACACTAAATAATGTACAGCGCTGAGCAGGCTGGACACCCCCCAGTCAACGTGTCCCACGGAACTCTGATTTATTCTGCTTTTCTCAACCATGCGAAGCTTGACCATCACCTCAACAGAATCTAGAACACAGATTCGCCTTACCTCTTTCTCTCTCTCTCACTCTTCTGTCAGGGTGCTGCACTGGGATCCAATCGAGACAACCTGCAGAACACAAGGGACAAGCGGGGTCTAGTTTTATTTTCAACATCAGATTAGGTGTGGCCTGTGAGCAACAGCCAATCAGCTTCCACCCCACATTTATGAAGCCCTATACCTACATTGTTACACATACTAATAAATAGATATGTTGACGTACAAAGGGACATGGGAGGAGAATTTCACAGATTACAAAATATTTTATACACTGACAGTACTAAATATCACGATGATTTTGATCAAGTTTTCTGAAAGCTGGTGCTAAACATCTACATTTTTCCCTGTTTTCTTAGTACTCTTAACACAAACCAGTGCTGCTTTAAACGATTATCTGTTTAATACCTCATGAATCAGTACCTCTCGAGATTACCACAGTGTAGCAGCTGTACCTGGATAAAAGAGCCCCCATTCATTTCCTCCTGGCCACTAAATTGGTTTAGAAACGGCACATAAAAAGCTGCTACCCCAGATGGTAACATAAACCCAGATGAGTCACAGAAGCTTGGACAATGGGGACTGTTGTCCCTCTGTGGGCAGGGTCATGTAGGAGGGGTGGTACATAACCTGGCAATAACTGAACTGGGACTCCCTTAGGAGTAATGGGGTCGGATGCCTGCCCTCCTGCTTTGCCTCGGAACCCTAGTCGGATGTGTGGAACACCCCGCATCTAGATGACATCTAGAATAATGTCATCATGAAATTATGGCTACAGAATGACAAATATGAAACCCTGGGCAAAGAAAAAAAGATATATTAAAGAATACCATTATTGTACAATGAACATTCCTTTTTTCTAACACTTCATATCTAACTGCAGACGTTGCAATCATACATGTAACAGCTATTCATTGGAGAAGAAATTGCAGTCTACTGACAGTTTTATTTTTTATGTCATATTTATTAATATGCCACTTCACATTGGCATTTTTTAAACAATTCTTCTGACCCACCCACCATGCTTTAATTAACAACACTCATTACAGATCGGAGCAGTTGTAAAATGCTAGATTTAAAAGAGGATGTAAAAAAGGTCATGTGGTCTTAAAAATTAATGGTAAACAATCATTAAGCATCATTAGGCTATTATGCTGACAGCACCACAAGTCCCATTTTGCCAACTTATTGTCCAGACAGAAATGATAAACTGCATGCCCTGTCATTTGGTCCTCCACTTAATTATGCTTCGATGCAAAACAAGGTGCAGACATTATATCACTATTTTAAACATGAACTTTGTTCTAAAGTAGTAGTCTGGAAACGATATGTATATGAACAAGGTGGGTGGATACCAAGTCCATGTGAACTACCATATGATTAGTCAGTCTCTTTCTAGTCCAGCACATCACAAACGGTATTGCAAACTGAGTCTTTCAATCAGTGAAACAAACAATCAGTCAAAAGAATTGAACTACAGGGAGTGCAGAATTATTAGGCAAATGAGAATTTTGTCCACATCATCCTCTTCATGCATGTTGTCTTACTCCAAGCTGTATTTGCTCGAAAGCCTACTACCAATTAAGCATATTAGGTGATGTGCATCATAGTAATGAGAAGGGGTGTGGTCTAATGACATCAACACCCTATATCAGGTGTGGATAATTATTAGGCAAGTTCCTTTCCTTTGGCAAAATGGGTCAAAAGAAGGACTTGACAGGCTCAAAAAAGTCAAAAATAGTGAGATATCTTGCAGAGGGATGCAGCACTCTTAAAATTGCAAAGCTTCTGAAGCGTGATCATCGAACAATCAAGCGTTTCATTCAAAATAGTCAACAGGGTCGCAAGAAGCGTTTGGAAAAACCAAGGCGCAAAATAACTGCCCATGAACTGAGAAAAGTCAAGCGTGCAGCTGCCAAGATGCCACTTGCCACCAGTTTGGCCATATTTCAGAGCTGCAACATCACTGGAGTGCCCAAAACAACAAGGTGTGCAATACTCAGAGACATGGCCAAGGTAAGAAATGCTGAAAGACGACCACCACTGAACAAGACACACAAGCTGAAACGTCAAGACTGGGCCAAGAAATATCTCAAGACTGATTTTTCTAAGGTTTTATGGACTGATGAAATGAGTGAGTCTTGATTGGCCAGATGGGTGGGCCCGTGGCTGGATTGGTAAAGGGCAGAGAGCTCCAGTCCGACTCAGACGCCAGCAAGGTGGAGGTGGAGTACTGGTTTGGGCTGGTATCATCAAAGATGAGCTTGTTGGGCCTTTTCGGGTTGAGGATGGAGTCAAGCTCAACTCCCAGTCCTACTGCCAGTTTCTGGAAGACACCTTCTTCAAGCAGTGGTACAGAAGAAGTCTGCATCCTTCAAGAAAAACATGGTTTTCATGCAGGACAATGCTCCATCACACGCGTCCAAGTACTCCACAGCATGGCTGGCAAGAAAGGGTATAAAAGAAGAAAAACTAATGACATGGCCTCCTTGTTCAGCTGATCTGAACCCCATTGAGAACCTGTGGTCCATCATCAAATGTGAGATTTACAAGGAGGGAAAACAGTACACCTCTCTGAACAGTGTCTGGGAGGCTGTGGTTGCTGCTGCACGCAATGTTGATGGTGAACAGATCAAAACACTGACAGAATCCATGGATTGCAGGCTTTTGAGTGTCCTTGCAAAGAAAGGTGGCTATATTGGTCGCTGATTTGTTTTTGTTTTGTTTTTGAATGTCAGAAATGTATATTTGTGAATGTGGAGATGTTATATTGGTTTCACTGGTAAAATAAATAATTAAAATAGGTATATATTTGTTTTTTGTTAAGTTGCCTAATAATTATGCACAGTAATAGTCACCTGCACACACAGATATCCCCCTAAAATAGCTTCCAAAAACATTCAGCTTTGATATTAATGAGTTTTTTGGGTTCATTGAGAACATGGTTGTTGTTCAATAATAAAATTATTCCTCAAAAATACAACTTGCCTAATAATTCTGCACTCCCTGTATTGAGCCGAGCAGAGGAACCTTTCCATTTTTCCAGTAGTTAGTAAAATCAAAAGTATTTCCCCGACCTTCAACTTGGTGGCGGCCATAATCCAGTCTGACTACCCACTGTAGTGCACAAGGTGCAGGACTACCAGCTACCAGTCACATAAGGACCAGACATAGCATGAACATTCTTATTCCATGGAAAAGCATGTGAAAACTGGGAAGGATTTTTTTTTTTTTATAAATTTGAAAATTGTGGTTTTGAAGTAGACTTTTCCTCATAATATTTATTCCGTTTTTATTTAAATGAATCTTCTGTTTAAACAATGACAGCCCACATAACTTAATTTATGAAAAATCTCATATTATCATATAATATTATAAGAGAGACATTTTACTGATGCATGTTCAGTCTCAAATGCATTTTCTTTCCCGTTTTTGTGAAAATGTCCTCTCATTGTGGGAGAAGAAGGCCAGAGGAGAAGAAGGTGTAAGTAAAGCTGTTCACGCAATCACTCACGAATGTGATTTCATCTCAGTACAGCAGCTCAGTACCACCCACAGGCACATAAAGATCTGAAGAGCAATGGAAAACACACAAACGCATGCACGCACACACACACACACACAGTACATCACCCCACGATGAACCTCCACACACCCTCCTCATAATAGCTTGGCTACACAATGCATGTATTACCTCACAGCATAACAGTTCAGTTAGCGAGCGACTTAAGCCTTGACCCAAATGTTTCTGTGGTGCGTTTGGATGCCTCAGTCAAACGACCCCGCCCCCACAGAGCCACCGTGTGGCACGCCCAATCAACATAGCCTACTGGGAACACTCTGGGGTGTTGTGCAAAGGATTTTTGGCAGGTTTGGGATTTGTATCTGTGAGATGCTTAGAAATGTTTTAACACCAGAGATTAGGGCTAATGCAGGGATCACTGTCACTCTAAGAGAGGAGCTCTGCACTCTTTACGGCTCAAATGATCAATGGTCTAAGCTACTGTTTATACCAGCTGGATGAAATGAAGCATCACAGCGCCCCTGGCCATCACACATATATAAATAATATCTATATTATGTGTATGGGTTATATGTGTAAACTGGTCCAGTGTCCAGTTTGGACATTCCTTTTTTTACATTATAGATCAAAGACACAGAACACAATAAATAAATAAATAAATAACAAAGTGAGGTTATGTAAAACGAACAAACATCCTTCACTTTCTCCTGATCCTAAATATGTTTTTACATCAGATTTTTCAAAATGGCTCCATCTTAGTCTCCATAACCACCACAGAGTAGGTGTGTCCAAACTTTTGACTGGTAGTGCAGATGTTCAGTGGATTTCTGACCTAAACCTAGTTTGGTCACTACTTTTGAAAGTGAAAGTGATTGTCATTGCAATACACTGCAGCACAGCACACAGTGACACAACAAAATGTGTCCTCTGCATTTAACCCTCACCCTTAGTGAGCAGTGGGCAGCCATGACAGGTGCCGGTGCTTTGCTTAGTAGCACCTTGGTGGACCAGGATTTGAACCGGTAACCTTCTGATTACGGAGCCACTTCCTTGACCGCTAAGCCACCACTGCCAGAAAGAGGTCTGTTTCTGCTCGGCATCGAACCGAGCACCTTTCGTGTGTTAGGCAAACGTGAGAACCACTACATTACAGAAACTGTAGTGTTTCTGGTCACTACATGTACTTTTACCGCTGGGTTTAGGCAAAGTGATGACAAATAAATGAATCAAATAAATGAATTTTAAGATTAATCTTAAAGTCATAAAGTCTTGCAGAGGCAACACTTCAAAAGCCGGGGGGCACGGCAGAATGAGCAGAACAAAATGAAGACACACAGTGGTATTTAAGGTTAACAGTGTTGCTGACGCTTGGCTGGACACGTTAACAATGATGACAGAGCCTGCTCCACTTGGTGAGGGGACAGCAATGCAGGAACTGGAGGAAGACCAACGAGAGGAAGACTTGCTTCGGCGCATCGCTTCCGAAGATGTATAGAGATGGTGCAGAGTCAGAGGCGATGATGTGGAGTGACACGTGTTGCGTAAGGCAGACCGAGAGAGGTGAGGAGGAACTGAGCAACATAAATATTCATCCAACTGAATAATACACCGTTACATCACACTGGAACAAACACAAATGAACTAGGCAGGACATGCATTAAACCTTTTTACCAATATAGTTCTTTAAAAAATGCTTGGACATCATTTATCATCTTTTGGTCTGGTCATCCAGTCACGAGGAAAAGAACATGGGACAAAATACATACGGTGGGGAAAAAACAGAAATGCACAGTTCAGCTCGAGAGGCTGATTACGGAGACAAGACAAATGAGAAGAGGAACCGTTTCCTGTGTGGTGCCTGCAGCCATGGAGAAAGCTTTGTAGTCCACACCCCGCCACCCGCACTCAGGCCGTGTACTCTGCAGGCATCGTTAGAAGCTTTCACTGCTGAACAATGTGCAGTGTATTTGTGCAAGGTGAGCCAAAGCAGTGTAGAGCACAGAAAGGTTTGTGAATGAATGCATAATTCTAAATTTGCACAGTTCTTACCCTTATATATAAAAAATACATTAACAGAACCCATTGAAATGTTTTTGTCTATAACTCTACTATATAAGTTAGCAAAATACAAACAGCAAATTCTGTTAATATATAGTAATTACAGTTCAGAAAAAGTACAAATGTATTAACATCCCCTTCTGGGTTAGATACAGTACGACACAAATGCACAGATTCAGCAGGGGAAAAAAATGTAATTACCCACAGATATGAAACAGAACCAGAATTACCCAAGTTGTCAGTAAATATTTTGAACTTGCATGACCTCCTCACACACCCACCCATTACACTCTCTACAGAGCAGCGTTTTGGATCTGGATAAAGGTGGATCGCTTTACACACTTCATATCTCATTTTTACCTTGATTCAAATTCAAAAAACACCCCAGTTGCTGAAAGCCCATCCTGCTCTCTGGGCCAAGAACACATCTGGAGGGTGTGCGTGAGTTAGTGAGTGTGTGTGTGTGTGTGTGTGTGTGTGTGTGTGTGTATGAGTGGGTCAGGGAGTGTGTGTATGTGTGTGAGTGAGTGAGTGAGTGAGTGTGTATGAGTGAGTGGGTGTGTATGAGTGTGTGTGTGTGTGCGCGAGTGGGTGTGTGTGAGTTAGTGAGTGTTTGTGTGTGTGTGTGTGTATGAGTGGGTCAGGGAGTGTGTGTATGTGTGTGAGTGAGTGAGTGAGTGAGTGAGTGGGTGTGTATGAGTGGGTGTGTGTGTGTGTGCGCGAGTGGGTGTGTGTGAGTTAGTGAGTGTTTGTGTGTGTGTGTGTGTGTGTGTGTGTGTATGAGTGGGTCAGGGAGTGTGTGTATGTGTGTGAGTGAGTGTGTATGAGTGAGTGGGTGTGTATGAGTGGGTGGGTGTGTATGAGTGGGTGTGTGTGTGTGCGTGAGTGTGAGTGTGTGTGTGTGTGTGTGTATGAGTAGTTCAGGGAGTGTGTGTATGTGTGTGAGTGAGTGTGTGTGTGTGAGTGAGCATGTGTGCATGTGTGCATGTGTGCATGTGTGCATGTGTGTGTATGTGTATGAGTGGGTGTGTGTGTGTATGAGTGGGTTGGTTGGATCGGTCAGCTGCTCTGCCGCTTGTGCTGCTGTTATGACCATATGGTGGAATTATGGCCCTTTGGGCTTCTCACTTCCAATCCCTGACCCGCCTGAGCCCCCTGGGCAGCGTTTTGTCACTTTGGAAGGTGATGCCACCATGTCAACATTGAAGTGACTACTGGACTACATAATATATGATAAGCGCATATGCTTTCTAAATCAGTATAAAATACACTCCCCTGGATGCTCACATTACAAAAATTCAATAGAAAATTGGGGAAAAGCAAGTTCCTCAGACATTACTGGCCGGCTAATCCATTACAGATTATAATTTCTATTCTGGAAATAAACTGAATGGTGCTTAGAGATCAAAGGTCACTGTTTGCCAACTTTACTGCCCTGGTAGATGAACAGGAAGTCTGACGAGACATGGGAAAACCAGAAAATAAGTAAATGTCCTCTTGGTCAAATGATGACTTTTAAAAACAAATGCCCTTAGCAAGACTGTATGATTATTTACCACCATGTGAAATGTTCACAGTTGACTCCATTAAAATCATTAATCTTTTGCTGTCGTAATGGATCGAGGAACCAGTCGCTTACTCGGTAACAATAATTAAGGTAATCATATTCACACACGGGGTTGTATTATAAGGGCGCAATGCACGGCATGAAAGAAGTCTTGCTCCACAGATATACTTGAAACCATTTCAGTGTCCAGCCCTATGCCAAGCTTGACTAATTTACCATTAAATACCGCAGCGTAAGAGGATAGCAGCAGGCCCTCCAGCACCGGTGCAATCCGGTGACCGCGGCGGCGTGCCCCGAAAATCGCAGTTTATCTTCCACGCCACCACAGAACGACAAAAGTCCACAAGCACACCAGCGGACAGCAGTACGGTACAAACGCCGGCCGCATGACCCCAGGTCTCTGATGATACATTTTGGAGGGTAATTTGATAAAAAAAAACAGAGAGCCAAAGAAAATATATCTAGGAACAAGCAGACGGTTCTCAGGGCCGACAAAAAATATTCAAAATATTGTTAAAATACACAACTGTATTATTTTTATGGTTTTTAATTTTTTTGAGTTAACTTTAATATATGTGTGTGTGTGTGTGTGTGTGTATTTCATACATGCATGACGTGTTTATTATCATATACACACAAACATACCATATAAGAAGAATAAAACACAGATAATAATTCAATTAATTGGGTATCTCATGAAGAAATGTAATAAAAAATAATAATAAATAACAATTGCGGGGGGTCAAAATATAATCAGCTAAGACTGAGACGTCCACGGCTGAATGAACACTTCCCAGCCCGGGAAGGGAAGCCGGGAAAAAAGCCCGAACCGCGTTCCAGGTCCGGCGGGCCACCCTGACACGCGTTCATTCAACACGTCGATGAAAGAATATACATTTTCATTATGATGTGGGGGGGAACTGCATTAATAATACGCGCTCTAATTTTAAACCCGGGCTAAGCAGTGATATCCAGGGGCTAGACAGGTCTGACTCGGCTCTTCTTACCGCATGGACGTGCTGGCTCTACTTCGTTAACATTTAAGGGGCAAGGCAGTGAGGTCTTTCTGACAGAAATTTTTTTTTTATATTTATTTTTAATTAATATTATTAATTCGCTCACCTTTTACCTTGTCGCTGCAGAAAAATTCCCGGCTGAGATTCCCTTTCCCCGCTCCCGCATGCGCTCATCCGTCCCGCTGGCGCTGTCTGCAGCTCTATTCTTCTGCCGCTGACTTGCCCGTCTTGCCCAGCTATTGTGAGCCTCACCCCACCGTGCTGCTGATCAACGCCCGCCCTGCCCGCGTACCATTGGCCACTTCCGAGTCTGACACGCCCGTAATTGGTCCAAGCGTCCGTCCGTCGCGCCGGGGGGCGGGGCTTCGAGTCACCGCTTCATTTTTTTCTGAATAGGTAGCGGATTCCGCGGTGACGTTATGTGGTCGGTGTCACTTACACAGCAGTCGTACAAATTACACTTAGTCCGAGCAAAAAACGTTGAAATATGACAATGTCGCGATCATTTACACATCAGTACAATTCACTTCTTCAGATTTAATCAATGTATTAACTGTACGCGTAATCTGTGCAATTTTATCCATTCAAACTAGTTTTCAATCTATCCAGCCCGACACAAACCTGCCATCATGCTGCCACCTGAAAACGACAATGGCGACCTCTGGCGGACAATAGGACGTACCGACCGATTCGAATGGTTGTAAATTTCTCATTTGCATAATCCATTTGCTTAACTGCATAATAATAATAATAATACATTTATATATATATATATATATATAGTTAGACATTTTATCATGTAATGAAAATTTGTTTTTTTCTCTGACAGAAACCTACCAATAAACTATTCTGATCAATTCAAGATCACTGACTAAGGTAAGAACAACGAGTTTACAATTACGTTTTCAGCAATTGAAGGGATTTAAAGCCCGTGACCGAACTCGATTTGACAGGTTTCAGCTCCAAACTGCAGCCTGTAATTGTATGAATGCTTGTGTAACAAGAGCCGAAGTAAAAAGAACCGAGTTCATATGAATTTGCTGTCATTGCAGGAATAAAGCCACAGAGATGGAGAGAGGCAGGCAGAGGGAGTTCTTTGTGAGTTCTTTGTTTTTGCTGGTAATAAGAGTCCAATGCAACATCAGCCTCAGTCTTCAGCTGGTGAATTTTACAGATTTTATGAAGGGCTCCTCGCCTGAAGCCATTAAACGAAATTTTATTGATTTAAATCAGACACAACTGAAAGGTGCACTTTTAAAAATGTACAAAACACTAAATGGTTATTACAACAATAATAAAAGGAAACAAGTACAGTTACGGTTATATAGCTGTAGTACCTTCCTGAATGTCAATTTAGTTTCAGAAGACGTTTTATGAGGATTGCATTGGGTGATCAGCATGCAGCAAGATACATAAAGGAAATATTAAAAGTCGTTCAAGTATTGCAAAATATTTATTTATAACATACATTCAATAATGACATACAGTACAGGCCAAAAGTTTGGACACACCTTCTCATTTAATGTGTTTTATTTATTTTCATGACCATTTACATTTGTAGATTCTCACTGAAAGCATCAAAACTATGAATGAACTCACAAAGTGGAGATCTGGCCTCCACAGTCACCGGACCTGAACCCAATCGAGATGGTTTGGGGTGAGCTGGACCACAGAGTGAAGGCAAAGGAGCCAACAAGTGCTAAACACCTCTGGGAACTCCTTCAAGACTGTTGGAGACCCATTTCAGGTGACGACCTCTTGAAGCTCATCGAGAGAATACCAAGAGTGCAAAGCAGTAATCAGAGCAAAGAAATTAGAATAGAATTTTTTTTTCAGTTATTTCACCTTTTTTTGTTAAGTACAAAACTCCACATGTGTTCATTCATAGTTTTGATGCCTTCAGTGAGAATCTACCCATGTAAATGGTCATGAAAATAAAGAAAACCTGAATGAGGTTCTCACTGAATGAGAAGGTGTGTCCAAACTTTTGGCCTGTACTGTATATTCAAAAACCATTCGAAATTAGTCACTTATAAGCGTACTAAAGAAGATCTGTTCTTTTTTAAAGAGTCGTTCAAAGGAGTCGTTCGGAAAGAATCGTTCTTTCACGCGGTGGGACAATCTCCGCCTGTGGACTTCCGCGTCACATGGGATCCCCCACGGAGAGCGGCTCGCTGCGGCTGAGCCGGTCAGACACGTTACCCTCGAATCAGATGAGGACCTGAGGGAGGGGAACGTTGCCTCCGGGATGGAAGACCTGGTCGTGTCGCTGTCGCTGCTGGCGGGAATCGTCCTTTTGTGCGAGGCGAGCCGGAGGGCGGCCACGAGACTCCTGGCCAGATCGGATTATTGCGCGTACGCGGTGGAAACCATCTCGACCTTCCAGCTGTGCGCCTGCACGCACGAGCTGAAGCTGCTGGGCGACGTGGGCCACGTCGGGCCGCGGGTCGGCCTGACCCTCACCTACCTCATCACGGTGGTCCACGCCCTGACCTTCCACGGGGCCGTCGGCAACCCGTCCGGCGCCCTGGAGCGCGCCTACCGGGGCTCGCTCACCGGCGGGCGCGCGCTGGCGCGGATCTGCTGCCAGCTCGCCGCCGCCGCGGCCGCGCGCGCCGCGCTCCCGTGCGTGTGGGCGGCGGCGGCGTCCGACCTGCACCTCCGGCACAAGGCGCAGGGCTTCCGGTGCGCCAGCCCCGTCCGCGCCGCCCTGCTGCGCGCCGCCGCCGTGGAGCTGGGCTGCGCGTTCACCGTGCACGCCGCCGCGGCGCGCGCCCAGGCGCTGCAGGAGAAGTACCGGATCCACGCCGTCGCCGCGGTCATCACGCTGCTGGTCTATGCAGGTCAGACCTCTCATGCTGTTCTAATCAATGCAGATGCATTGATTCATTGATCTTGTTCGATTCGTGTGTCATCTTAAGAGTTGTGGGCTGTGTGTATGGTTTTTGCAAACCTTTTTACGACTTTTACCAGACGCCCTCATCCAGAGCGCCTTACAATCAGTGGTGACAGGGACAGTCCCCCTGGAGACACTCAGGGATAAGTGTCCTGCTCAGGGACACAGTGGTAAAGTGAAGTGATTGTGATACACAGCACAGCATATGGAGGCTTGGGATTCAAACCGGCAACCTTCTGATTAAGGGGCCGCTTCCTTAACTGCCCCTAGTAAGTAGGTAGTAAGTGGCACCTAGTTTATAGGTGAGTGTGTTACACACTAGGCCAGTTCCACGCAGGTCACTTCTGATTGTTGCTGTGTGGGTGAAGGGTGACAGCGTTGGGTGTGACTCTGTGTTCTGCCACATTAGGTGTTTGCAGTATGAACTAACCGCAGCGTTGACGTTACAGGTGGGAGTGTCACTGGTGCCGTCTTCAATCCAGCACTGGCGTTTTCCACCCAGTTCCCGTGCAGCGGCAACACCTTTGCCGAGTATGTAGTCGTGTACTGGCTGGGCCCCGTGTTAGGTGAGACCGGTTTATTCCAATGTCCATTTGGAAGTTGCCTCACCGCTGTCACGTTGTGTCTCTCCACTGAAAGTCCCCTGTGTTATCAGACAGCAGGGCAAACATCTAAGTGCAGTTACCGTACTATTTGTGTGCACATCAATTTACAATGCAAATATAATTTAATCATGAGCATTAAAGTAGTATCTGTCCGGCCTGTCAGTTCCAAGGTTTGTATTTCAGATCTCATCTGGGTGGACTGGAGAACTGTGAAATTTCAGTGTAGGCTAAAGGTCCCAGACAAGTTGTCTTTCAAGGGGCATACCTTGCCATGGCCAGTGTCCCTTAAAAAGTTGAAACCATTTCAACTATGACACTTAAGTTCAGTCGTTTTCAGAAATGAAATTTCTGAAATAATGTATGAGTTTGAGAATGGTACCCATGATTCATTGCAATGCCAAAATGATCACAGCAAATCATTTATAAGTCTGACAGTGAATATTATGTTTTATTTGTGCAACTTTCCCCCATCCCTATTTTCTTCATAGGGATGATGGGCTCAGTTGTGCTCTTTGACAAAGTCCTCCCCTCGCTGTCAGGAAAAAGCACATTCCGAAAGGACCTGAACTTCAATGCTGTGCAGAAAAAGAAGATGAAGTGAGATCGAGCTGGGCAAGTCTCACAAAGTCTAATGACCTTCCAACAGGGACCAAAATCTTCAAGATGTAGGTTGCAGCAATGCAATTACAGAAGGCAGCATCGTGCAGCTCCAGTCCTGGGATCTGCTGTCCGGCAGGGTCTCAGGTTTTAATTCAGCCCAGGATGGATTAGAAGATGATCTGATGAGCTGGACCTGATTTGTTTGGGAAGTGAGAACCTGAAACTGTACTGGACAGAGGGTCCCCAGGACCAGACCTCTTCCGTTATATTTTTCCCCCACTTTTTACTATGTGGATCTAACCAGTGAATTCCTTTTTTTAAATGGGGGCTGCTTTAATAGTCTTATAGTATTAAAATGTCTTAAAATACCACATTTGTCACTGTTAAGGTACCAAGAGATTAATGTGTTATTGAATGTATTCATGAAGCTCTTTTGCTGACACATTGCCAGCAGTTGAATGTGAAAACTGGAGTCATATGTCCGTTTTAAATTCCGACAGAAATGAACTGTTCATACTTTGTTGCAATAATTATAATTATTTTATTTGCAAGTTGCTCTTTTAATTGCTAATGTTGTTTGTAAATGTGCATGGACCATTTCTCCTTTAAAAACACATAGAACTGCACATTATTGTATGAACCTATAATAGATAATTGTTAAAATAAATCAAAGTGATTGCATTAAAGCACAGTATTAAATGTGTGCCTTTGGATCAAGTCTCAGGAAAAGCTGACCAGGAACAAACCTGTGATAAAGCGTGGCACATCTGGGTCAGAAGGCAATCCAAAGGTTTTTTTTTTTTTTTTTTTTTTGAGACTGTGAATATTAAACAGAGGCCAGGACCCAAGCACAGAGTACATATGCACAATGTTTAAGTGATTTTGAGCTAACTGTTAACATTCTATACTGGTTACACTGGACCATGCTTATTGACATTGAAATAAATACTTAGTCCTGAAGTGCATTAAGTTTCTTAATTCTATTTTTTCATATAGAATATCCCAAAATGCTACTGTGTGTATGGATATATACAGTACAGGCCAAGCGTTTGGACACACCTTCTCATTCAATGTGTTTTCTTTATTTTGATGACCATTTACGTTGGTAGATTCTCACTGAGGGCATCAAAACTATGAATGAACACATGTGGAGTTATGTACTTAACAAAAAAGGTGAAATAACTGAAAACATGTTTGATATTCTAGTTTCTTCAAAATAGCCGCCCTTTGCTCTGATTACTGCTTTGTACACTCTTGGCATTCTCTCGATGAGCTTCAAGAGGTCGTCACCTGAAATGGTTTTCCAACAGTCTTGAAGGAGTTCCCAGAGGTGTTTAGCACTTGTTGTCCCCTTTACCTTCACTCTGCGGTCCAACTCACCCCAAACCATCTGGATTGGGTTCAGGTCCGGTGACTGTGGAGGACAGGTCTTTGGAGGCCAGTGTCCAAACTTTTGGCCTGTACTGTACATAAAATTTTAGGTTACCATTTGCTTGATTTTAATGCCTTTGTGCAAAATGATCTTAAAGACATAAAAAAAATGTATTGGCTGAAGTGTTGTGTTTGTTTTTAAAATCTGAAATCGCATAAAAGCCCTTTAAAAATTGAGTAAAACCTGATGTGGATGAATTTCTGAAATAATTTAGCATTATAATAATATACTCTGTTTTCTTCACTCTGGAATCTGCACGGCCAGAGAGAGAAAGGGCGTATTTATTTTAGCAGGCGCTGAACTGAAATTACAAGTAATCCTTTGAGGGACAAAAATAACTCGCCCTCTGCCCACGCTGTTCGTGTAACAGACACACTGCTGGTCTTGGCACGATTAAGCAGCCGCGGCACGATCTGCTTTCCCTGCCAGGACCTGACAACTCATCATTTAACGAGTATTCAGCTCAGGATGGAAATGTAATGAATACATTTACACCAAGTCTATGTTCAGTATGACGTTGCAGTCCATTATCTCAACTATGTGGGATTGTTTTTTTTTTTTTTTTTTTTTAAATCCTACACATGATGAAATGATTTCCAATCCAAACAGTACAATGCAACTAGATTCATTATTTGTATGTTTAACAGAAGTTTTCTCATGCAGAGTTCCTAAACAAACAGCTTTTTTTGGCTCAACTTCAAATTTGAATTTATCTCCATTGAGCCTTCCTGCACACGACCTATTTCCAAATGCAGTAAAGGGACAAGGACAGGGGGATCCTAGGTGAGGTGATATTGCCACATCAAAGTTCTTCAGCCGTGTTCCTAGATCGCACTTGTGTAAAGTTCATGTGACAAACACCAATGACCAGAAGATTTGCAGGTCTCCTGGAACAGGGTTGAGAACTCCTGATTCACATTAGCTGGAGTAGAGTGTGAACACACTGGAGCATTTCACAACTGAAACCAGCTTGTCCGAATCCTTGTCCATTTCCAATTGTTGTGGCTGAACAACAAAAGGAAAAAAACACTCTTTAGTAGTCAGGATCTCATGATGCCCACGGTGTGCTCTAATGAGTCATCCAAAGGCACACGGCAGCATATAACGGGGCAACCTTCCAGTTACAAGTCCACTAGGCCACCACAGTATCAATGCATTAATTACAAGGACCTCATCCTTGTTATAGAATAAAATGGCATTTAGCATCAACTAGCCTGTTTGAACAGTCAGTTTTACCGACAGGACACATATTTGTGTGTGTGGGAATATACTCGCGCGCGCACACACACACAAAAAATTTTTGTAAAAAAAAAAAAAAGTACACATATTTGCTTTGTACAAAACTATGTATTTATTTAATTGTCCAATGGAAAACGTAGGACACTTGACCGTTGGGCAAAATACAAAAACACAGAGGACAAATGTGGTCAACACCAAAACAGTGGCAGTGCCGAGATCAGGCTGTACAAAGCTCTGCGATGGGGAAGAAAGCTCACACATGAAGGGTGGAGGGCATAAGAGCTTTAAGAGGTGGGCGGGGTCTCCAGTTCCTTTAAACCCACAAGTGCATCCATTAGCCGTTGGAATCTATAAATACAAGCAAGTGTACAAGTTATTCAGCGCAATTCACTTTCCCCCTCTAATGCTAAGTGTCATGCTTCACAAACAGTACATGTGCACTTTATCTACATGTTCTACAACAAATCATAATTTATAGAACATACATTTAAAAAGCATGCTATCAGATACCACAAATTATCACCAGAAGTACCTCACAAGCACAAGTACACTGGTTCCTTAGTGTGGATGAAAACTGCATTATACAATGACACCACCATGTAAAATGTCAATTACAAAAAAGCTAGAATTAATTAAACAGGACCAAAAGTGAAAACTTAATCGGGTCAGGACCTTTTAATCCTTTTCACTTTTGGTCCTGTTTAATTAATTCTAGCTTTTTATTATTATAGTATGATTATTATAAAATTAATCATACTGATTAACAGAAAAGTAAACATTATTTAATTTACACAAATGCCAGAATTGTGTGACCATATTACATATATGGTTTTGTGAGCAATGAAAATTATGATTTGAATACCCATCTTAAAGAAGAAAATATACAAACTGCTTACCAGTGATCTACATCAGCATCCTCAAACTGGCCAGCAACCGCTGAACCGGTGTCTACGTCCATACCATCTGGAGAAATGAAATGAAAATATAATACAGATCCTCACGAAATCAAGAAATCATCCCACAGCCATAAGCCAAATAAGAATAAATTATATTCAAGCATAAACAATACTACACTAGATGAACTAGAATGATAAATAATTTAAAAGATTGTGTGTGTGTTTATCTGCAAACATATAACTGGCACTAATATCCTGATGGATCGTCTGTGGTGACTCAGCCAGCCAAGTATGTGCAACAAACCTGACAACATCTATCCACATGCATTTACCTGCAGCAACCAAAGCACACCAGCACCTCAGCTGCTTCTTTACCTTCGAAATCTGCAGAAGCCTCTTCAGTCCGAACCCCGGCCATGTGGAACTGCTGGGCGACCGACTGGGCCAGCATCCCCTCCAGCCTCTCGAGGGTGGCCTGGCCTTCGGCGGTCAACTGTGACAGTCCCTCTTCATACGTACAGAACGTGGTCACTTCCGGCTGGGCTTGCTCTGAGAAGAAGGACTGAGTCAGGAAACATTCGTAGCTCAGATACTCAAGAGAAGCTGGGAGTAAGAAATCCCACTGCTGGAGAGTACATTAAAACGCACCCTGTTTTAAATGTAAAATGGCCTTTAAATACACAGAGCAGAAGGCAGCGCTAAAAGGAAGTTTCACGAATAAACATATAAACGTTCTTCACTCACCAGCTTCCTCCAAGTCATACTCCTCCCCTTCAAAATCATTGTCAGAGTCACTGTCCTCAGGGTCGGGGTGAAGGGCTTGACATTCACACATAGCTGAGAACATGCACTCCACTATAGAAAATGCAGAACGTAGTTGGCGTTATAGGTCAGACATGGCACAGATTTTCACAAGTTTATTCATGGAGAAGAATCGGCCAAAAAGCAACTTTTACAACGGATTCAAATGAAAGCTGGACAAGATGTATTACAAGTTCCATTCAAATATTTTGCTTATTTTAATAGTTCAAGTGAAAACATCACATTTTAGGATAATTTCAGATGGATTCCCATTCCAATAGTTAAAATTACTTTTCAGTTCTTCTTTCTATGTTCAACTTTTGACTGCTCCCGTTAGCGGGCGCCACAGTGGATCAGTCGTCCCCATTTCCCCCTGCATCTCTCTATCTCACTCCAACCATCTACATGTCCTCTCATCACTTCCTCTTTTCCTCTTGCCTGGTGGCTGCATCCTCAGCTTCCTTCTCCTTCCTACTCAGCATCTCTCCTCTGTTTCCAAACCAACGCAGTCTCCAAAACATCCAACCCTTACTGTTCCTTTAATGCATTTATTCCTATTCCTGTCTATCCTCGTCACACCAAACATAAATCTCAGCACCTCTGGCCCAGCCATCGTCGTCTCCAACCCATATAACATTGCTGGTCTCACTATGGTCTTGTAAACCCTCCCACAAATCACCCCTTCCACTCTTCTCTACCCTGTCTGCACTCTATTCTTCACCTCTTTCACACTTCCTCTTGTTCTGGACTGTTGAACCCACGTATAAATACCACTGTGTCAGCATAATTGATTTGGTTAAAGGTTTTAGACTGGATGACGTAACCCTCCCCATTTACTTACTAGTAGCTGGTGGGGCTTGCTTCCTGTCTACAGTGTTGATATTCAAAACTCACATGCAGCCTTATCACTGGGCACAAAGCGAATCTCCGTAATAGCCCCCTCCCCGTCACTGTCCTCTTCATCATCTTCGTCATCCTCTCCACTGGCTCTGTCATGCATCTCTTCATCCTTTTCTTCTGCGATAGAAAAGATTACAAACATTTTGGACAAAACCAGATGAAAATGCCGGATTGAAATGAAAAAGGGACCGGACCTGCCAAATCAAATTAAAATCCTGAAAGTAGAAGGCCATCAAATACAGGCCATGAATTGTCCTGTGTCTCACCATTCAGGTTGCCGTTGACCATCACGTACAAGTGCTCCTGTGGGTAAGCGCTCAGGTCTTTAGAGATGGCATGCAGGCTGATGGTTTGGTATTCCAGATCAAATCCCAACCCAGATCCGTCAAACCAAGACAAACGCCTGGAAAGCAGGGATACTGAAATCAACGGCAATATTAACGTCATAACAGCAACATCCGCATCTGTACCACAGATCCATGGGAATAATGAGGTAAGTTGTAGCCAATCATAATCAATTCATATCTGAGAGAACCTAGAACCAGAACTGGGCTTCAGAAGGAAAACTTTTCACAAAATGCTCATAAAAGATAGGACATCTTCTCATTCAATGTGTTTATTTTCATGACCATTTACATTGGTAGATTCTCACTGAAGGCATCAAAACTATGAATGAACACGTGTGGAGTTATGTACTTAACAAAAAGTGGAGACCTGGCCTCCACAGTCACCGGACCTGAACCCAGTCGAGATGGTTTGGGGTGAGCTGGACGCAGAGTGAAGGCAAAGGGACCAACAAGTGCTAAACACCTCTTGAAGCTCATCGAGAGAATGCTAAGAGTGTGTAAAGCAGTAATGAGAGCAAAGGGCGGCTATTTGGAAGAAACAAGAATATAAAACATGTTTTCAGTTATTTCACCTTTTTTTGTTAAGTACGTAACTCCACATGTGTTCATTCATAGTTTTGATGCCCTCAGTGAGAATCTACCATGTAAATGGTCATGAAAATAAAACATTAAACCTTTGGCCTGTACTGTATATCAGGATTTTTAAACACTACCACCCAAATGTTCGGGGCATTAAAATGGAAAATATGCATGTTTGAAAGCTTTACTGTTTTTTAGAAGACATTTAAACCATTTTTGTTCAGCTGAAAACAAGCCACAAATTCACACTTGTACAGAATCTAGTGACGATATGGGTTTGGATACATAAATCACCCCTTTGTCAGCTATCACTATTATTTTTGTGTTTTTTCTCCCAATTCAATCCTTTGTCATAGGAAATTCCTAAATAACCACCTATTTTTGAAGCGAACATATTACACGCGTTTTCAAAGCAGCGGAAAGACGTGAGCTCACGATTCGGCGACGTAGAGCGTCCCGCGGCCCAGAGTCCTGCCGCCCAGCACGGCCGTGGTCTCCGCCTGCTCCAGTCGGACTCCCTCGCTCGGAGGAGGGACGCTCTTCAGCAGGACCATTCTTTTTATGCAGATTTACTAATGTTTGTGACACCAGAGACGCCGAGGCTCTAAATTCAGCCCGAATCCCCGCCGCATGTGGCGCTGGCCCTAATTCTATCCGCTAATTCACCCAGACAGAAAGAATCAAATGAGTGAGCTTAGCAGCGTCACTAATAAACCTTAAATCCAGCGTGAATAGCGTAACTAAATATCGTCCAAGTTCCACCAAACGCGTCAATACTCGACAGGCACGTCGTGCGTCGCTGCCATTCCGCGTCTCTGCCGCCAGCAGCAGCGAGAGGGACAAGCAAGAGGGCAGAGCGAGGAGCGCGGGGTTCCGCCAAACACTCGCGCCCCCTGCTGGTCGGAGGCCGTGTCCGTCACGGTCAAGAACGGCCATACAATTTAACATTTACATTAAAAGGCAGACGCCCTTATCCAGAGCGACGTACAACGTGCTTTCATGTTACCATTGATGAAGTGATTCTGGTTCACCAGGACCCACAACTATTAATCTTTTTATTCACTCTGTTGTAGTTTCGAAACAAAAGTCAGAAAACAAGAAGGTTATAAGTTAATCTAAATATTCTCTAATAGGTCTTGAGCTGCCGTTTGAAAATGTGACTGTGCTGTTCTGACCTCGAGGGGAAGTTCATTCCACCACCGAGGGGCAAAGACGGAGAAGAGTCTAGATGAGTGTCTTCCTCGTACCTTCAGAGATGGAGGGACCAGGCGAGCAGTACTGGAGGCTCGGAGTATACGAGGTGCAACCACATAACAACCACATACTCTAAAATAGAGAGGTCTTCTTTCCGCCATCGTCCATGAACTGGAGAAAATTGAGTGTGGAATAAAGAGGACAATGACACCTGTATTGGGAGGCTGGAATTGGCATACTTGTTGCTCTAGGTTTGATTAATTAAATAATTAACACATGTAACATACAATAAAAAGACACCCCATTTGTGTACAACCCCACCTTTGCACACAAAATGATGTTTCTTTGGGCTAGAATGGTCACCATTTTTTCTGCTCTCCACTCTGACTTTATCAGTCAGCTGTTAAGTGAAGTTTCATATTTTCAAACAATTAACGCAAATTGAGCTCCAGCTTTGGCCAAAAATTTCCTTTGCAGGGTTACTTTTTACTTCATGGAAAAAAACAAGGAAATTCCTACATGACCACTAACTTTTGAAGCAAACATATAACGTGCATTTTCATTTGCTTTTTGGTGTTTTTTTGCCACCCATCGATCCTTGTCTCAGTCGAAACAGAAGCAATCTTCATCATACTTCACAGATGACCACTCAAAATAGCCCCCAAACACTCTAACAACAAGGCCTGCACCATTCTTAATAAATCCCATTCCCCAGATCTCTGTAGATCCACATGTCACTTCCTCCTGGATGAACATCCATGAACTGGGCAGCTCCCATACAGCAATGAACTTCTTGCAGTCACCTCTGGCCACCTGGATGTCAGGGGACCAGCTCGTCCTTCTTGGCATGTTTCTTCTCATCTTTCTCGCAGTTTGTCATAATTGCATCAGTGCATCACACTATTATCCCACTTACACGTAACGTCTTCGTCCATAACATCATTTTTTTCAAGTCAGATTGCATATATAGCAAAGTCAGACAAAAATACAGGATTACACACACACAGACACACAACTCAAGACGGCAATTTGATGTTTAATTACAGTTTGAACACATTATTGTACATTTGAAAGGAATGCACATTATTAGTGGCATGAGCGGATTATATATGAACTAAATTCAGTCGTATTCCCCAAACATGTTAGTACATAACAGTAGACAAAGGCTACCTTCATAGCAAGGCATGCAGATGTGCCACCTGCAACTGTATTTTTGTAATATTTCATGGACATAAGGGTCCGGGGTGTAATGGGGGGGCTTTCTGTGCTTTTTTCCACGACACCAAAGGTGCTTGAACAAAAGTGCAGTGATGGTGAAGGGCTTTTCAGATTCCGTTCCGGTCTTGGTTCAGCGCTCTCTCGCCTCGTGAGTATTTTCTGCTGAGGGTTAGATCTGAAATGCAAGTTTGATTTGCGAGAACGGTGGGTCTCGCATGGCGGGATATACTCATGTGTCATTCATGCACACATTACGGAAAGTTGTTTTTGGAAAGTGTACTAAAAACTGCCTTCAATACTACAGAATCACAAAAGTTAATGAGCCTAATGAACTGCCATTTTTAGTTACAATAAAATTTGTATAAAAAAAATTACCAAACTAAATCAAGCTTTAGACGACTATAGTTGCTTTATCTAAAATATGCATCTTTCACCCACACCATTCTGGTGTACTAAAAGTTTGATCTGATTAAGTCAATCACTTCCATGATGGATCGTCTCCTTCAGCATGACGACACCACTGGGAGGTTAACAAGAAGCGATTTGATTTCAGGTCAGTAATTCTTCAAACATCTCTCATATAAAGTATAAAATTTTTACAAGGACAAAAAAAAAGAAGAAGAAATCAGAACCATGACTTGCTTTAACACAATACGACACAAGCAGAGTACGTACAGCATAAAGAACCTGCAACAGGACAACATTGGTCTTTTGCAACACAGAAGCCGAAGGACTGGCACTAAATAACCAAGTGCTTTGATATGAGGGAGGCTGCTAGTTCTTGCCGTGTCACAAAATCTGAGGAACGCCACTGAACATGCATGCATTTTACGGGGGTTATGCTGAGGAGAGGCCATGTGCATTTGTACATCACTTTAAAAGACCAACTTTTAAAGCACTCACACACATAAAACGAGTGTTTTGGTCCAGTATAGTTAAACCAGAAAACCTGATGTCAACAAACGTGGTACGGCCAGTTGAGATGGAGCGACAGCACATGAGAACTTCAGACACGTTCACTTCTTGAACACTAATTTCACAATGTCAGTGACCCCAAAGAAGTCATCATCGTCCTCCTCCTGAGAAGAAGCCCTCTGGGGGGCCAGGCCATTGGGCCTGCTGGCGGTGGTGAAGCGATGCTTCGAACCAAACGGCTCCGGGCCCGAAGGGTTGCTATGTCTGTTTGATGAGAGCAGAACTGGGCCAGAACTGGCTCGCTTCCCCTGTGCATTGGTGGGCTGTTTTTTCATTTTCATATCAGCTTGCTCTTCCTCCTCCTCCTCCTCCTCATCCTCCTCGTCAGTCTCAATGCGATTCAACCTTTTGCGAATGGGGCGCTCTTCTTCGGACTCTTCTGAGCAGCTTATTTCACTGTCTTCCTCTGTCGAGTCCCTCTGCCTCTTCAAATTAAGTCTCCTAGAGATCTCCCTTGAAGACTCCCTTGGCTTTTCCCTTAGTTTCTTCACCTCAACTTCCTCCTCTTCTGAATCTTCTAATAGGACAATTAATTTAAATTATTAAAATTATTCAGAATAATACATAAGCAATATTATCACATTTTTTAAGACAGTTATTCGCGTGCAGAAAGAATAACTTTTGCAGGCATTGTAAGTAAGATTAGAAAGAACCCATGAATAATTATCAAATTTTCAAATGATCCCAACCCCTGTCTAACTTTAAATTTTACTGCCATTACTAAATATGCAGAGTATACATTAATCAGGAGGGTGGGATAAAAACATCTAAAGTGAGAAGCATGACAGTGCTAATAATATCCAGCCAGGCAGAGAGAATGCGCTAAGGACATACCTTCACTGTTCGAGGTGGACAGTCGTCGGCGATGGGGGAGGGACTTCGGCCTTTTGGGGGTCCTCTGGGAACCTTCAGACTCCGACGTCTCGCAGTAGTTCACCGGCAGCTTGTGGCTCCGCCGTGAGCGCTGCCTCCGTGCGTCAACTTCAACACCACCGACGTCACTGGATCCGTCAGATTCTGCAGACAAGTAATGCTACAGCATGAGGGGGGGAAATGTTATAAACTGTGCAATGTATTTGCTGTTAAAACAAACCCATGTCCTCCTCTTCTTCTTCCTCCTCTTCCGTTTCGGGTTCTTCGTCGTCCTCTTCATCTGAAGAACCCCTCCGTCGCTGCATGGGTCTGCCGCGGCTTCTCCTGGCCCCTGGTCTCTGGGCCGGTCTCCTCCCCGGCCTCCTGGAACCCGGCTGCTCTGGCCCACTGGTGCTGCTGCCCCAGTCACTGCACTCATTCGAGCCTCCATCACCTTCACTGCCTGCTTCATCTCCTGACACCACAAAATCTTCTTCTTCAGTGCTGGGTAAGGCAAAAGACAGCGCGCATCATTTTCAGATGCTGACTCAGGGTGATGGGTTAAATGCAGAGGACAAATTTCACTGTGTGCACCGTGCGCTGTGCTGCTGTGTATCACATGTGACAATCATTTCACTTTCTTCACTGCTCACTCAGGGTGATGGGATAAATGCAGAGGACAAATTTCACTGTGTGCACTGTGTGCTGTGCTGCTGCGTATCACATGTGACAATCACTTCACTTATAATATGATCTATTTAACCACTTGTAACTCATATACCTGCTGCTAAGGTGAAACTCATCTTCACTCTCTTCTTCATCAGCTGTGCTGTCACTGTCCAGGTCATTGAGTCGCCGACGCTTCTTCTTGTGAAGAGCTGGTGCTGGTTTGGCTGGTCGGCGGTTCTGCGGGCCCTCTTGCTTCTTGTGATTGCCCGTGATGGTTGCCATGTCTTTACCCCGGCCTGTGCCTGGAGACAGTGCAACAAGGCTACATTACATTGGCCACGGAACAAATAAGAAAGAATCGTGTCATAAATTGGTGCTCACCTCCACATTCTGTCTCCCTGACATCTTCTTCTATAGCTTCATCAATGGCTTCATCAAAGTCATCAAATCTAACGTGAAACAAACAGCCATATCCAAATGACACTTAGGAACAGAAACTGTTGCCTAGCTGTTGCCTTTATGGTATCTTCTACCCCTTTACTACTGAACATCTTGCATGCTGCCATCACATTAGCATCACTGCCGTTCTGAAAATGGCACCACACTAAAATAACTTACGGTGAGTTGGGTCACAAAATGAACACTGTTTAAAGAGACAGTGAGCTGCTGACACTAAATACGGCCTCAGAATCGGAGCACAGTCTATAAGATTTTACATTGTTTACACAAGAAGCTTATTGCCGATGCAAAAGTGCAACGGGATGAGTGAGCTTATAATGTCTTATGAAGGGTATGAAGTACAATAATATATTATACAAGATTGTAAAAATCAAATATGTTCAGAGCATAAAGAATAACCTCCATGTTATTATTTAGTCTCTGAACATATTAGATTTTTAACAATCCAGTATTTTCCAATCCTCCTGGGTGTTGGAAGCACATTGCCCAAACAAATTATTACACTTTGGGGTGACGAGAACAAAATGGAATTAATAAATTCATTTTTTCCATGTAATAAAAAAAAAAAAAAAAGTGTTAATAAATAATTAATCACCCAATGCAATTACATAATTATTATTTAATTAATTAATTGACTGACTGACTGGGCCACCTGAACCATGGTAAATGATCCTGGCATTGTAGTCAAAGTGAAGAGTAAACATCTCACAGTTCATATTTCAACAGTGCATGTTGTACTCACCTATAACTTATGCACTTCCTAGTCCGTGTTGATCTCCTTTCCAGGTTTTTATTCTTTTTAGTGTCTTTCTTCTTTTCTGACTTTGATTCCTCTCCATCCTGTAGTTGTGTATGAAGTTGTGAGTAAACTTAAACAAGCCCAACGCAGATGCAATGCAATGCACATTCACATCAATACTTACAGGAGTGGGAATGATGTTCTCCACACTGATCCCAACATAAACAAGACGCTCACGCCTACAGACCAAGGAAACAAAAAAAATGCAATTAAACCAATGCTCATAATTAACAATTCATCAAAACTCATGATGTTCCACACAGTTAACATTTGGTCAACAGCTTGGTCAGAGAGATACCTTCTCTCTGCCCGTTCCCTCTTCTTCAGAGCTGTGTCGAGATTCTGCAGCTGTTCTTCTAGCTTCTCACATAAGAGCTTCTAAAGCAGAACATTTTTGCAACACAAAGAAGTAAAATGAGGACATGAAAGTCAACAGCAATACACGTAAAAGGTTATTTATTAAAAGGAGGTTCATACATGTTGGCAAGGAGGACAGAACCACTCCCCATCAGGGATAATCATAAGAGGAGGCCTCAGGCAAGCTGTGTGGTAGCCACTGTCACAAAGGTCACATAGGAGGATCTGTATTTAAAAAGAGGAAAGAGAAACAAAAAAATATATAAATATATTGTAAAAATATTGAATATTTTACCAACTTTTGCGTTTATTGCCATTTTTTTATTAAGATCAGTACACCACAAGTTCACCATCTGCACGGCCAAGTACACATGAAGATTCTCTCGAAAAACCTGAAGTGACTGACTTACTAGTTCTGGGTGATTTGGAAGACCACAGTGTCTGCAGGGGTCATCATTTGGTGTTTCATCTGACTGTAGCGATTCTGATCTGCTCTCATCATTTTCCTTCTCAGATCTGTAATCCTCATTGGCATCTTTGACCTTTGTTTCACCCTGCAATTCCTCAACTTCACAAATGCCCTTGGTTTTACGGCCCTTGGTACGATTGTTGGTCCATCGAGGTCGCCGATGCCGTCTTCTCATCTGGAACAGGAAAATAA
The DNA here is from genome assembly GCF_900700375.1 of Denticeps clupeoides. Classification (NCBI taxonomy): domain Eukaryota; kingdom Metazoa; phylum Chordata; class Actinopteri; order Clupeiformes; family Denticipitidae; genus Denticeps; species Denticeps clupeoides. The sequence continues at coordinate 7,444,152 of NC_041725.1, forward strand.
GACATATGCTTATGAGCCAAATTAGAAAAAATGCAGGTGGAAAAAAAAAAAAAAAAAAAAAGTGTTTTATTGTTACCTTTGAAGATTTATGTGATCCCTCAGAGTCCACCTTCCATGAATGATCTTTCCTTTGAGAAGATTTTTTCTCTTCTTCTCCATGCTCCTCATCCTCCCGAAAAGCTGTAGGCTTCCTCTCTTGTCTCCTATCTTGGATCTCTGCAAGTTTTGGACTAGGTCTGCAGATTCTAGCAGATCTCCGCAGAGAGCGTCCGTCACAACAGTCCTCTGGTTCTTCCCTTTCCCTTTGGAACTCTGGTGTTCTCCGGTGCAGCGGAATCTTAATCTTTAGTCGAATGCCTTCTTTCTGGATCTCTGAAGAAACCTCATCACTGCTGTCAGGTTCCATGTGGTCATTACCGCTGCTTTTCTTCTCGAGCTCTTTGTCGGCTCCTCTGGATCTTGGCTCTGTGTCTTGGTTGCCTTTCCTAAAAGATCGGTTTCCGAGTTTACTCGGTCCCTTTGTTACGGTCATGTTCACAGTCACGTCTTCTTCCTCTTCTGTTCCAGTGCACAGCAATTCTGCAGGACCATCATCACCCTCGCTGCTTGTTTTTTCCTCTTTAACATTATACTGCTCCTCCGTGGCCATCTTGTCCACGTCGCTACAAGAATTTACCATCTTTTGGCGATCCTGTTCCTCAGCCAAATGATCTGCCTCAATCTGCCGGCTTTCTCCAGCATCTTGGGTTCTGTTACGTGGGGCCACGCCTTTGGATTGAAGTGCATCAGATTCTTCAGTCACTTCTGTATGAGAGACGTCCCCTCGTGCATTACGCTTGCTATTAGGTTGTCCAGACACTTGTTCATCAGTACTCAAGGGACATGTGGTGTCTGTGTCATCTGAGACACCGGCTTTTCTGACTAGGACTGACTGACGAACATTCCCCGCGACAGAACGCCGCTCGTGTTGAGCAGAACACTTCTCTGTGGAAGTCTTCATATAATTACTTGGCAACCCATTTTTGTCCTCAGAGACAAAAACATTTTGCTCTGCTAAAGGCCTCTTTCTTTCAAGGGGACCCATAATCACGCCAACATTGACATACTGATCCCTAACATGTGGGTTTGGGTTGTTCGTAGGTGCAATCTCGCTGTTCTTTGCATCACATTTCATCTCTCTTTTCATCCCTGCGGTCACCAAGCCAACCGGAGGCATCCCTCTCTTTTCTTCCTCCTTGTTCGGGACGTTTTCCCCGGAAGGCCAGGGTCCGTTTGGAGGCATTACAGTGGGATTGCGTACAATTATTCCTGTGCTCATGGTGCCATTCGCATTCAAGTTGTTGCCGAAGCCTTCGCTTAGTTTTAGCTCTCTCTTTTTCAGTGGAATCTTGGCTTGTTGGTCATTTTTTAAAGCCCTCTCCACTTCCTCTACTTTCCTTTCACTTGTCTCTTCTCTTATCTCCGGCTTAGTAAGAGCTTCCTGTTTAACTGACCCTGGTGCCATGACCACTGAGACGGCATTCCATGCCACATCCATGTCCTTCGATTCCTCCTTGACCAAGGTCATTATTGTACTGACCCTGTTGTCAATAACGGGTTTTTCCTCAGACGTAGCCTCCGTCTTGCTCACCTCTGACTTCATGTCCGCTTTATTTATAACCTTTACCTCTAGGTCGATACTTTCGGTTTGGCAGCGGCCGGCTTTATCCATCAGTCCATCTTTTCCATGCTTCTCAGATGACACTCCTCTGTGTTTTACACTGATAGTGGAACACTTAGCTTTTTCAGTAGGTTCTTCCTCAAAGTTCTTAAGTTTCTCTGCTTTCTTCAGGATACCAGCTAAGAAGAATAATGAGACAAATCAACAAATCACTAAGCGAATTTGTGATATTAAGCTGAAATCGAAAAAACTGCATTTGATTTTTAAAATAAACCTTTTTCTTCATCCTTGTGGTTATCATCCTCTTCAGGTCTTGGGCTCGTACAGGTTGAGCCATTATGTTGATCCTTGTTGGTATTAAGTACCGGGTCAATCTGAGCTCTCAGCAGCTCCAGAATTTCAGCCAAGTCATTTCGAGTTCTAGAACAGCGTCACGAAATACGCATTTGCATTTAATGACAAAGATTATGGACTGCTTTTGACTACAATTACACACTATACCGTGCCTCACCTGGCAACACACTTCCAGGACACACCATCTAGATCATCCTGCTCCTCCACATACATACGAACATTCTGCTCTTGGTCCACCTGAAACCAGTACAGCAGGCCTTCTTTGTCTTTCCCAATTGGCTGTAGACGCATCCCATCTGGGTCCTCCTCATTGATGGTTGTCTTAAATTTGATGTTGTCATCAAACTGGCTCTCACATAAGTACTGAAGATTAAAGTAGATGAGAGAGATGTGAGGAGGTAGTGCAGCCTTTTACAGGGGCCACCTTGAAACCCAATATCTAGAATTACTTTTATAATAGAAGCAAAAACAACTCTCACTACATCCTCGCCAACACAGATTTGACTGTGATAGAGGGGTGGTAGTAGCCAGGGGTAACACACTCGCCTATGAACCAGAAGACCCAGGTTCAAACCCCACTTACTACCAATGTGTCCCTGAGCAAGCCACTTAACTAAGTTGCTCCGGGGGGGGGGACTCTGGATAAGGGCGTCTGATAAATGCTGTAAATGTAAATGACTGCAGGAGCATATGTTAAATTTAATACAATGTTAAGTCAAGAGTTGTTCATGGTCTGAACTGCCAAAAACTTGGCAGTTCAACACACTTGCATAATTTCACACAAACAATTACCTTCAGGACACCAGTCTTGAATTCCACGGTCATCTCTGCATAGCCCTTTCTCTCAAGTTCCCATGCCCAGGTACTGTTAAAATCCTGGCACGCCTTATCAAAGCAGGGACACAACATGTCAGAACAAACAGCGCACACGTCATAGAGGTCATTATATTTACAGTAAGAAAATGGTGAACAATATTTACGGTAAGAAATGTGTCATTTCTTGCCTTAACTAGGTACTTTTCCCACCGATCTGCAGAGACCGACTTGCCAATCTTCCTTAAAAGTTTAACATGGAGCTCAATGAGAGGTTTTGGAACTGGACAAGGAAAAATAAAAGACATTATGGCGTTAATTTCACGTCAACTTTAGATCTGTAGGTATTCTCTTTTGACAGGTGAGCCGGTTCTTCAGTGCATGGGTGAGATTACAGCAACTGTGACAGCTTCCAGAATGACTGCATCGGTCTTCTGGCTGCGATCTGCACCCATAACTCAGTTAGTCCATCACCCAAAAGTAGGAGCAAGCAGCCGCGAAGTCTCAATCACGAATCTGTCTGCTCTTTTTATTCAGGAAACGCTCGACGCAGCCATCGGCATTCACAGCCGACATCGTTTCATTTCGGCGGCAGGTTTCGGGGCGTGGGGGTAACGCCGTGGAGGTGCGGGTCGTATCGCGTCAGCAGGACTCCCAACAGGAAGTTTGTCGCGCCGCTCTGCGCATGCGCGCTGCCGAAGGCGAACCTCTATTTGTCAAAATATTACCCAACTGTACGGCAAATATTAGAATATTCCAACAACCGTTACGACCTGCTCGGTGTTCGCAGAGAAACGTCAACACAGAGATATTGTGAACGGAAGTAGGACGGGAGCGGTGATGAATGTTATCCCCCGCCTCACTCACACTGTAATACTGTTTATTTGATCCACGAGTGTTGAGGTGAAAAACACGCTACAGTGGAAAATTACACCTGACAGAATGGCGAACACGCCGATTCGCGGCGGTGGCCGCGGCCGCGTCTCTTCGCCGCCTCCGTCCACGCAGGGGGTGTTTTAAAAAGGCGCCCGCTTACAGACCGTGGGAGGAAAACGTCCCCCGGCCGCGGCTAGCTCGCTACATCACGGCGTGATGGGGATGGAGAGAGCCCCCCCCTTTCCCCAGCGTCGCAGATCTGTCACTCGAGTTCGTTACCTGTCGCGGTCTCCTGCAGGTATCGCTCCATCTGGGGGAACGTCAGCTCCGGCAGGTCCAGCGCGGCGCCGTAGCGCTCCAGGAACGAGCAGACGACCGCGAAGCTCGGCCAGAGGGCAGGAGAGGAGCCCGCCGCTGCCACCGGAGCAGCCATTTTTCCAGTGGGGTACTCGGCAGGATGAAACAGAAGTTGAGAGGACCGAGAACTGCCCACAATTCAGTGCGCCAGCACAGCATCACTCGCCAGCGGGCTCAGAGCGTCCCCGCCGCTTCAAGTTTTTAATAATTGGTGAATAATAGGGAAATAGGCCCACGCCCCCAAACAAAATTGTTTTAATGCTTTGAACAACAAAAAGTATGAGAAAATGGGTCACCATGTGGACACGGGTTTATTGCTGTTGGACAGTCCGCGGTGTAAACAAATATAACTTAATGTGTATTAAAAGCACTGGCCATCACGGTTTCTATTGACAGTACCGCAGATGATAAAAAAAAAATCCATGCTGACTCCCACAGGCAGTGGCGGCGTTAGGCCGGCAAGACCGAATCTGATTGGTCGGCGACTCTGACGTAGGACGATGGGCGTGTCCCAGACGCGGAACCTTGCCCGGTCACGTGACTACGGGGAGCAGAAGGATCGGGTTCTTGAGCTCGACTGCCAGAACCCCAACGCTCCTGCTGAATATAGCAACTGTCCTGGAACTTTTTTTTTTTTTTTTTGCGAGGTACGATACAGTGTGACAAATGAACAACAAGTTTACCAGAAGATTTATGCAATAATTCATCATGTAAACAACGGGCTGCGCGCGCAGTGGACAGCCAATGGCAACAGCCAAGACGGCAAAATCAAATCTGGACTTCACGAAAAGATAAGCAGGCAATACAATTATTTAAAACGTTTCTTCTTTTTTTTGTACACTTGTGCTTTTAGGTGTACAGAGGCATCCTTGAATGAACTCTCCGGAGATCGCGTCTCTCTCCTGGGGCCACATGAAAGTTAAGGGCTGCTCTTCTCCCTACAAAGACTGTAAAGTTTGGCCTGGAGGCAGCCGTGCATGGGACTGGAGGGAGACTGGGACAGATGCAAGTAGAATTGTTTGCATTTTTTGAAAATACACAAATTTAGAAATGCCTGCTTAGTATTGATGACTGTATTAGCGTCATTATGTACGTACATAAAAGGTCATCTAAAAAGATTCAAATTAAACCCCCACAGCACCGCCCAGGGGTGCAACCTGCTGATCTGGAGGAGATCCTGAAGAAGGGGGTGGAGACTTTAGTAATTGGCAGGGGCATGAGTGAAGCACTTCAGGTACTGAGAGGCATTGGCCAAGGATGGCATTTCTACTGAGCCTGTTTAGCCAGGATGGAGAATATAGTTAAATCACAAGTCAAACTGTGATCCACTGCAGGTGCCACCTGCCACCCTGGACTACGTGAAAGGGAAAGGCGTGGATGTGAGGGTGTTGCAAACAGAACAGGCCGTGAAGGAGTACAACATCCTGGCAGGACAAGGTGCTAAAGTGGGCGGAGTCTTTCACTCCACCTGCTGATGTCATCCTATCCTCAGGTCAAACAAGATTTCAAAATTTGGAAAGAGAGTTGGGAATTATAAAGACAGCCATGTTGGTTTGTAAAAAGAATTTACTAAATTAACAAATAAAATGATATTGCGAGTCGTTTTCTGACTGTTGCCTGAAAAAAAGCTACAGACACAAATAATTAAATATAAACTTGAGTGAAAGCCGAAGAGAACAGCCAACTCTACTGGATGCGGCTGCCTTTGACAGAGTTTAGTCAGTCCTCTGGATGCCTCCTGGAACCCAGTTCAACGTCGCGCTGGTTTTGGCATGATGAACACCTTGACAGGCTTGCTGAGCGGGATGGTGCCCTCGATGGATGTCTCGACCTGTGGAAAGCCCTCTGTGCCTTCATTCCATGTGGGCTTTGAGCTGGTGAGCTTGGTAGCGCTAGAACTATAGGCCAACAGCAACCTGACTTCTATCTGACAAGGCTCTGTATGTAGAGAGAGATCAATTAATATGAAAAGTGAACAGGAATAAATAAAATTTTCAGTCACAGTGACTGAAATTTAACAGCAGTTTAAAGTTGGCAATAACAATGGAGTAACCTGACATCTTGTCTACTTTATTTTTAGGTTGATATCTGTATCTCTGTGCTCTATGTATTATTTACACATTATTAATTGTCATCAGAAAGGTGTACATTGCAATAATATTTTATTGAGCCTTACCCGTCCAAGCGGAATGGGAGAGGTACACCTGCGTGATGAGGCGGACTCGCCCAGGTCCAGGGATCCTGAAGTCAGCAGGCTTGGGATGAATTATATGAGCCTGCCCATCCGGATACAATACCTTCAGAGAGATAGAGTCCAAAGTGATTACTGATGTGACTTACACACTTTATACTATTTCTATGTACATTTGGACAAAATCATATCATTGGATTAGTGAAGTGTGTAGTGCTAACCTGAACTTTGACAGTTGTCTGTGGGTCCTGTACATGTTCCAGAGTGGCATCAATGTCCAGGGCCACCACCAGACCAGAGGTGAAGCGCAGGGGATTGTCTGACTCACCTGTCGGCTCAATGATGGTAGCAGAAGCACGATGGATCTAATGAACGTCACAGAAGAAATGTCATAAGTAAACTTAATAAAGAACAAAAGACCATTTCTGCTGAGTTTTAATAACAGTATTGTTGTTAAAGATGGAATACCTGCTCGGGGAGTTTGAGGTGAAGGAAACCACTCTGCCTGAGGGTGGTCTGCAGGATCTTCACAAGGTCCATAGGCTTACAGGCCACGAGTCTGGGCATCAGCTCTAGCAATTTCTCAACAAAACTGTCTTGAAAGTGTGGTAGCTCTGTCATGAAGAGCCTATTAAAAGAAAAATGAAAAGATTTTTTCAGAAGAAATTACTTTGTCAGGACTACTATTTCCAAATGATACAGTTAGTAAAAGACCTCTGGAAAGATCCTAAATCTTGAAGAAACTTTTCAGAAGCGCTGATGAGAGGTTCAACCCTGCAGTTAAAGGGAATAATAAAGCCGTAGTTGTAATAATTATAAAAAAAGTCTAGTATGCAATATGAATGAATGATTTAAAAGCAGATGGGTACATTTGAGCAGTGCTTACCCCCTTTTGGTGCGAGCAGCCAGCACCAGCTGTAGCGCCTTGGCCTGTAAGCGGACATGGTGAACTGTGGCCACCTGTCGAGTCTCCAGACCGCTGTATAGGAACTCTAGCTTATACGTCTCCTCCAGGATCTGTGCAATGAGAATTAAAATTAATAATTAACTAAATCTGCCCATATTCATTAAATAAACCAAATGCTTCAGTACTGGTTGCATTACCATTATTCTTTATAATTATGATGACCTGCACAGCACAGGCGGTACAGATATGTATAACTTACCTGTTTGACAGCAGCTGATGCCATGGCATTCTGTTTAAGACACAGGGGCACAGCCATGTTCCACAGCTTCTCCTGAAGAGCCTGAAACGAAAAAGCTCAGGGTGTCACACATCTTCAAGCTAATAACGGCTCAATCTCATCTGGCCACGTACCATCCGCCTTCAAAACAGCCAGGGTTCTTCCAATCCTAAAGAAACCCACTGCTGATCCTACAGACATTAACAATTACAGACCAGTTTCTCTCCTCTCATTTCTATCCAAAATCCTTGAGCGCTGTGTCTACAACCAGCTATCACTCCATTTATCACAGAACAACCTCCTGGATCCTAACCAGTCTGGCTTCAGAACAGCTCATTCCACCGAGACTGCCCTTTTGGCGGTTACCGAGCAGCTACATGCAGCCAGATTGGCAAAACTGTCATCAGTTCTTATTCTCCTTGACCTATCTGCTGCATTTGACACCGTTAACCACAAGACTCTCTTGTCAATCCTGAAGAGGCTTGGAATTCGGGGCTCAGCATGGCAGTGATTTGCTTCCTACCTTGATGAGCGATCTTACGAAGTGACTTGGAAAGGATCCACCTCTACCTCACGTAGACTCTCCACTGGTGTCCCTCAAGGCTCGGTGCTAGGTCCTCTCCTTTTCTCCCTCTACACGAGATCACTTGGTGAGGTCATTTCCTCACATGGATTATCCTACCACTGCTATGCTGACGACACACAACTCCTCTTCTCCTTTCCTCCCTCTGATCTTCATGCTGCTTCCAAAATCTCTGCATGTCTAACAGACATCTCGTCTTGGATGGCAGCCCATCACCTCCAACTCAATCCCACCAAAACTGAACTAATATTCATTCCAGCAGATTCTTCACCACATCAGGATCTTGCTATTTACCTAGACAACTCGCAGCTCTCTCCTTCTGCAACAGCCCGCAACCTTGGCGTAACAATAGACAACCAACTCTCCTTCTCAACTCACATCAGCAATCTTTCCCGCTCATGTAGATTCCTTCTCTACAATATCAGACGAATCCGCCCTTATCTGTCAACCCAGGCCACCCAACTACTGGTTCAGTCCTTAGTAATCTCACGACTGGACTACTGCAACTCCCTTCTAGCTGGTCTACCACTATGTACCATCCGACCTCTACAACTCATACAAAATGCAGCAGCACGACTGATCTTCAACCTTCCCAAATTCTCCCATACCACCCCTCTGCTACGTTCCCTTCACTGGCTCCCAGTAGCTGCACGCATCAGGTTCAAAATACTGATGCTGGCCTACAAAGCCAAACATGGAGCAGCACCATCCTACCTCACAGCCCTTATTACACCCCGCACTGCACCTCGTCTACTCCGAGCCTCCAGTACTGCTCGCCTGGTCCTCCATCTCTGAAGGTAAAAGGAAAACATTCATCTAGACTCTTCTCCGTCTTGGCCCCTCGGTGGTGGAATGAACTTCCCCTCGAGGTCAGAACAGCTCAGTCACTGAGCACCTTCAAACGACAGCTCAAGACCTTCCTCTTTAAAGAATATTTAGATTAAATTGTAATTTTCTTGTCAAACTTTGTGTACAGAATCTACAACAGAGTGAATTAAATAGATGTATTCATAGTTGGGGTCCTAGTGAACCGGAATTGATCTCTTCATCGATGGTAACTTGAAAGCACGTTGTAAGTCGCTCTGGATAAGGGCGTCTGCCAAATGCCGTAAATGTAAATGTAAATGTAAGCCCCCTTCCCTGACCATCAGCTATTAAAAAACAACTGAACATCACTTAAACGTAGACTTTTTTTGTTGTTGTTGTTGAACGTGAACTGACAGAATTCACTCACCTTCATTAGCAGGAGTTGGCATCGCAGGTAGGTGGCGCAGAAGTCAGCAGAGCCAGCCAGTTCAGTCTCCAGCTCCCCTAACCTCTGCAGGTCTCTGAAGAGGGGTGGAGGAAAAAAATTGCTGCTCACTATTTGAACGAAATCTGTCATCTATGTGATGGTCTTCTGGTGCCCATAGAAAGTATGCTCCAACATGTCATTTTGGTTAGCAGCAGTGGTGGTGTTCTAGAGTTATGATGGGTTCTATTACTTTAGTGGGTAACACACCTATGAACCAGAATACCCAGGTTCAAATCCCACTTACTACCATTGTGTCCCTGAGCAGGACACTTAACCCTGAGTGTCTCCAGGGGGACGGTCCCTGTAATTACTAATTGCAAGTATCTCTGGATAAGGGCTTCTGATCATTAAAATTTTCATTTACAGTATTTATGTCAATATAAAATACATGCAATTGGTACTGGACTGAAAACAATCCCTTGAATAAATCATTAAATGTATTTAACAAGGTTGACCCTGCTGTTAACCTACATACTGTAGCCCTCCCAAAGAACCAGGCGGAGTGAACAGGGCCACAAAACTAGGAAAAAGTCTGCAGATTAGCACTAGTAAGACAGACCTGATGGTGAATTCCAGCAGGTCTTGAGCTCCAGGTGACTCCAGGCTGTGGAGTGTGTTGACACGGGCCAGGCTCTCCTGCAGAAAGAGATGAGCAGACTCCACACTGCCTGAGCCAAAACCGGATGCCTCACAGCTCAGCCCTGAGCTCAACTTTCTGCCTGGAAGCTAGACAGAGGAAGGAAAAATTGAGAACAGATAATGCCACTTTTAAATGTAAATTTAATTAAACTTAGTTAAAGGTCCCCTGACATGAATTTCAGCCTTGGTGCATAATCTGTGAAACTTTCATGATGGGGGACCTTTAAATGAACACCACCACAGTGAAACCCCTACTTACCCGCAGCTGTGGCACCAGGTGCGAGAGGCTGTCCCGCAGGTAGGCATAGTGGCGAAAGGTGTGGTCAGAAAACAATGCTGTTATGGTGGGGCAGGACTGAGCAGCATTAAAGACCAGGACAAGAACAGCAATATCTGATCATATTAGGTTAGGGAAGTCTGCTGGTGTTTTATCCACTGCTGCCAATTGAACTATTTTACTGAAACAAAAATCTAGTTTTTTTCCACACCAATTCTAGAAGACAAACTACAACAAGGATACAGGCTGGATCGTCCATATCAGGCTCCGGTGTGTCAAAGTATGGATGCAGGCTCATAAGCTCAGGCACAATAGGGAGTACAAGTGTCGGGTGCCGAGAACCAAGGAACTTCAAACATCTTAACATGAAGACAGAGCAGAAATGAGAGGAAAGGCACATGGCAGATGCATGGGAACATGAAAACGTCACACCTCACACTCACTTCCACACAGAATTGCGGTCTGTGGGATATTTGGTCAGATTCTTCAGCAGCTCCAGCAGAGCAAGCTGGATGCACTCCTTGGTGGAGACATTGGTATAGCACAGCAGTTCGTGCAGGGCTTCACGGATGTCCCTAGAGGAGTCCTGCATTCAGTGTTCAAAAAACAGTCACATTCTTATAAAGACACCTATAATAATGGAAAACCATGATTATTAGTGGCCAAAGTCAGAAATAAAGTGTTTCTTATAAGAAGGCTGTGTTACTCCAGACTGCCTTGCCGCCACTTCCCATCTGCACTAAACCTAGGATGAGCTTCGACTTACCTCAAGCACAGCGAGTACTGTGTCGAGCTGGTCCTCGCGGAGTGTGATGTTTCTGGAGATCTGCCGGAGCACGTGGATCGACTGCAGGCGCACCTCCTCGATTTCATCATTGAACATGTCCACCAGGAAGTCCAGGCATTTTTCTGCAAAGCTGGGAGAGGACTGGGCCAGGGAACAGAGGGCCTCCACTGCAGCTATCCTCACCTCTGAGGAGATCATAATAATCATCAAGATGCTCATAATAAAAAAATACTATTACACTGCCCCCCCACCAAAAAAAACAAAAAACCCTCAACTCACCATACATCTCATCCTCCAGTCCATGTACAAATGCTCCACAAGCCCCTGAATCGATCAGGTTCACCCCAGATGTGTCTACTCTCTCTTTTGGGGCATCGTCCGCCCACCTCCGACCGGAAGAAAACTCACCCGAGGCATAGAGCTCCTTGGCCCGCTCGTGAGCTGTGCGCTTTCGCTGAGGGAAGATTAAGAGCATTTACAGCACTTTACAAAGCATGTAACAAAAAAAATTACTTTTTGAATATTGATTACCCATAAGAATTTACCCTGAGGTCTGACATCAGTTTCTTGTCAAGCGTCTGCTCCAGGAAGTGAGGGCTGACCTGAAGCATAGAACCCTGAAAGACCAATTGGGATTAAATCAGTTACATAAAAAAATTCATCCATCCCATCATAAAGGAACGTTGTTGTTCTCACCAGACGCTTAGCGGCCTGGACCCGTACCACCCACGATCCATCACTGATCATGTGACTAATCTTTCCAAATGAGTCATCCACCAGTCGGATCTCCTCGTTGGAGGAGGGGATGGGGACAATGCTGCACACAGGGAGCACAGGAGAAAGCGGTGGAAGATTTAGACGTATAAAAAATTTTATAACTTTCCATAAGCAACCAAACAACACAAAGCTGCAAAATGTGTTTAAAAGCACCTCTCTGGGTAAAGCTGGCTCAGGACCCACACCATCTGTACCGCCGCAGAGCGGACCTGCTCATAGTCATCAGTTAGCAGCCTGCAGGCCTGGGACAAGAGAACAATAATTCAGCATTTAAACTGGTTACATAGAGAGTGCAAAATACCAGAAACACCATGCAACAAAGATCTCCACTTACGAAACTGAAATGTTACCTGGTTATAGATTGTCTGCTGAAGTTTCATGCCTCGCTCGTGAAGCTGTAACTGAACGTATAAAAAAAAATACAAAAGTACTTTAATAGTGGGCTTTTTTATAAAAACAGCCTGTTATGCTCAAACCATAGCTTTTATACCATAGCTTTTATAGCGGCAGTGCGGACTCTCGGATCCTGGTCCGCAAAGTAATCGCTAATGACACTCTGGACATCTCTCAGAGCCCCTGCTGAGGTCCCAGGCGCCTCGCTGTCTTTAGTCAGGGGCTTGTCTATGGTGCCCAAGCAGCCGAGGAGTTGCAGGCATTTGTTTCTCACCCCAAAATAAGTGTCAGACAGGTGCTGTTGCAGACAGAAAGTTACCAAAATGATTACCAAGTGAACGATTTCACACGAGGCCGGACATGTTATTACTGGTATTAACACTGGCTACTAACAATCAAAATGAATAACTGACACATAACTTGATTAAATATACTCCGATTAACTTAACAACCTTTATTAATGATATAATGATTGAAATAAAATGATTTTTCATCTGCAGAAATTTGCTTATAGGAATCTATTTTTATAGCCTGTATTTTCTGTCATAGATATCATCAATGTTTCTGGTTTTTGGTTTTCATACATCCTACACAGACAGACTGTGATGACCAGTTCACTTGAAACTACATATATCTGCAATCAAAATAATTTTTGATTTCACATGTGGGTTTCGGTGTCTGCAATACAGTATACTCAGAAAGGGGCGGGTTTTCTATGGATTACCTTGCATGCCACCTCGATCAGCCTCTGAGTGATGGACACGCTGTCTAAGAGCTGACTGCCGATCACCAGTAGTGTGTCCAGAAGCTGGGCCAGGACCTGATGGGACTCTGTGCAGTAAATGTATAAGGAAGTCACATGATGACAAGTGTAAAAACCATTGAAAGTGAAGTGATTGTCATTGTGAAACACAGCGCAGCACACGGCGCACACAAGGAAGTGTGTGCTCTACTTTTAACCATCACCCTTGGTGAGCAGTGGGCAGCCATGACAGGCGCCTGGGGAGCAGTGTGTGGGGACGGTGCTTTGCTCAGTGGCACCTTGGTGGTTCGGGATTCGAACTGACAAACTGCCGATTACTGGGCTGTTCCCTTACCCGCTAGGCCACCACTGCCCATGATCTATGCAGCATGTTATTCTCCATAAACTCACTCTCATTGTTGAGTGTGTTGGTAACATCATCCACTACGCAGTCTGGGGAAAATCCTTGTGTTTTGGTCAGAAGCCCAAGAAGAGAAGCAATCTTCAGCCGAACTGAGTTATCAGTCTCCTGCTCACACACATAGAAGCAAATTTACAGCACTGATTACTTACTATTCGTACATTTAAATGCATTTATCTAAATACCTTTACCTTGTAGTAGTGCTCCAAAAGGATGCGCACAACCCCCTCTACACTCTCCACCTCGACTGGCTTGCGTGCAAACTGCAGAAGGTACTGCAGGGCATCTGTAGGGTTGCTGGCTTTGCAGAGATCTATGTGCAGAGCAGCCGACTTGCTCGGCTTGGTCAACCTAAGCTTCTTCGCAGGAACCTCTTCAAGTGGATGTTGCTAAGAATACATAGTAGATCAAGACATGTTGCGGCAACCTATTCTTTGTTCAGAAATTAGGAATTGGTGCGAGAAACTCGTCTTGGTCACAGAAAAAAAAAAAAAGAGATCTAACATAATCTGGACCTCAATATGGTTTGGGCTGATTGTGATTGGCCACTGAGGCTTCATACCTGACAGGAAGGCAAGAAGACCCCTGATACAGCAAATCTGTCCACTATATAGTGAGACATATATCATGAATATTGCAAAATTTTGAACGAAAGGGTGCTTTGGACAGTGCAAGGAAAATTATAGATTGTTCAAAGTTTATTGTGCATGCCAATTACATTTACAGCATTCAGACGCCCTTATCCAGAGCGACTTGCAATCAGTAGTTACAGGGACAGTCTCCCTGGAGCAATTTAGGGTTAAGTGTCTTGCTCAGGGACACAATGGTAGTAAGTGGGGTTTGAACCTGGGTCTTCTGGTTCACAGGCGAGTGTGTTACCCACTAGTAACACCAATTTAGATTATTATATAATATAAGTACCCCCGTATTTCCAGTACTTGTATCGCTAAAAGTACCTTTTCTTATGTTTTGACTTGTATGATGTCAAGATTATTTATGCTTAGATGCGGCTTGAGAAACTGGAACAGATCGTTCATTTCAGAAATTCCATTTACTACCATTGTGTCCCTGTGCAAGACACTTAACCCTAGGTTGTTCCAGGGGGGGACTGTCCCAGTAACTACTGATTGTAAGTCGCTCTGGATAAGGGCGTCTGATAAATGCTGTAAATGCAATTGAAAAAAATGCTATTCATTTCCTCTGCCCTAAACTGGTTCAATTAATTGAAAGACAAAACATAATAATTAACCTGCGTGTTTTTATGTAGATCACAGCACAGGTTTTTTTACGATTCCGGACTCACTGTGAACTAAGCTAAACGTACAGCATCGAGCTGTTAATTCGTTTTAGTCTCTGTATTTGCTGGCATCTTGTTTAGCGTCAGTCGAGGTTTGCTGGCGTAGCGTCGCTGAGACGAGAAGTTCTTTTCAAAACCGGACAAAATCACTGCCGAGACCAACCTGCACAACTTTAGAAAATTCCTCGTAGACTCGTTTCTTTAGGTGGGCTGCCATTTTATGAAAGCGAACACTACGTAATTTAAGGCGGAGTAAATGTTATTTGTTATACACGCTAATTGTCCTATGCGCCTCTCCGTAGTTTCCTCTTCGTGTCCCTCCTGAGTGGAATTATGAATGAATTGTGCAATACCGCCACCTAGCGTACTGGAAGGCATGTTAAAATGTAGTTCGATGTCATGGTACGGCAAGGTCTCTTAAAAATTTTAGAAAAAAATATTACGAAGCATTGCAAAAAAAAAATCTATGCCAATATGAACCTTGTTCACATGTGTCTAGATAATATTTGTTGTAGTAGTAGAAAAAAACTCTGCACAGTTACATGCAGGATAAATGCGCACAATATACAGTGGCAATTTCTGAGAAATTCACAAATTGCAATGCAATTTAAAGAAATTATTACAAATAAATGGGTCATGAACAACAAAACCTACACTTTTGCATGATATTTGTAAAAATCCCAGGGCACATTGCGCAAATCATAAAAACACAGATCATTAAGAAAGGAATTGTGTGACCTTAGTGTTAGTAACAGTGTTCCTATTTCTTAAGTTAATGTACATAAATATTTGAAATGTAAAGAAACTTTGATACAGATGTAGAAAGCCTACAGCATTTTTTTTTTTATTTTGAAGAACAAATTTGTGCAAAACATGTTACTCTAAACAGAAGGCACTGATCATGACCAAGTAGTTCATTTATTATCCATGTACATTTACATTTACATTTACAGCATTTATCAGACGCCCTTATCCAGAGCGACTTACAATCAGTATTACAGGGACAGTCTCCCTGGAGCAATTTAGGGTTAAGTGTCTTGCTCAGGGACACAGTGGTGGTTAGTGGGATTCGAACCCGGGTCTTCGGGTTCATAGGCGAGTGTGTTACCCACTAGGCTACTACCACCCTAAATTTCATAATCATCAAAAAGCAACCTTATTAGATATTTCACCAAAATTATACTTGGCATGACTAAATAAGAAACCATTATGTCAATGTTTGATGTGATATGGCCAGAAATAACACAGTAGATTAAACATTAATATTATTTGTATCATTCCCCAGGACATTTTGTGCCATTCATTTTTGTTTAAGCCATTCTAGCTGTGTTGAATGAATGTGGGTCGAATTTGCAAGATGATATTCATTAAAAAAAAAACGACATGTTGTTGTCTCAGTTCCTTAAAAGAGCCTAAAAATATCTGGAGTTATGGAACCAAGCGGGCTTTAAAGGGATAAAAACTTAAATACTCATATACTCAACTTTATAATACTCATTGAATATAAATGTTTCAGGCTGAAGTAGTTCATAACAACTGACTCCTTTCAAAAAGAAAAAAAGTATTAACAGCAGTTTTTTTTACGTGGGTTGTAGTGAGACGAGAGAACAGTATACAGACACCGAATCCATCCTCACTTAGGCCACCAATATTTTAACAGTGTTCACTATGTACAAAGTGAGGACACTAAGAAATGTTTAGTCCAGTTTACAATGTATTTAAACACTTAGCCCATGTACGGAACGCATCTGCAATCTAAAGTCAATATTAAACAAAGGTGGCTCGGACACACCGTTACGCAACATGATATGGGCGTACCGTACTCCGTGTAAAAACCACGTGCAATACAGAACGTTTGTTCAGTGTGGTATATGAAGAGGAACCTTAAAGAAACTTCCAAATCCAAACTAGATCAACCACATCCTGTCGCCATGAGAAAATAACAATTATTATTATTCCAGGCCAGTCACCACCACGTGAAGGTGAGTTTGAAGAAGAAGTCGTAGCTTTTGAACAAGAATCCCTTCTCTACGCTGTATGGCTGGAAGCTGACTTTGTAGCCCTTGGCTTCAATGTCCATTTTGATGGAATCCAGCAGGTCGACAGCCGTGGGCGTACCCTTCCACGGGCCGAAGCTCACCATCGACTCCCTCTCGGCGATAAGGCCGCTGACGGCGTCATTGTACCGCGCCAGGTCTTCCTCGGACCTCAGCACGCACACTACGATGGTGGAGTGGCGGGCTGCGATGGCCTCTGCCCGGGCCACTCGAATGATGACTTCCAGGTTTTCCTGGTAGTGGGGAACTCGGGACAGGAACTGCTGCCTTCCCACCGTTTCGCCGAAAAACCGAGGCGTCTCCTCGATGAGCTTCACAAGAGGCCTGATGTCGTAAAACACGGCTTCCCGGTACACCTCCTGCAGGTGGTCTGTGGGGGCGCGCTGCACGCGCAGGTATTCCAGGACCTGCCCGAAATGGGTACCATCGCGGTCGACGAAGTAGCGGCCCTCCGCATCGCTCCGCAGTTTGGGGGGGCCGTTGAACATGTCGGCCAGCTTGGAATTGGGGAATTTCTTGAGGGTGCCCAGCGTCGTGCAGTAAATGTGGCCGCCTACGTTCAGCTGCACAACTGGTGAATGCTGAAAAGGAGGAAAAAGCCGTTCGTTATTATTAAGCCATGAAACTGTTAAGATGCAAACTTTATAAACTTTTCTCTGTCTGTATGAGTTCTAAACGTGGGTTCTGCACAGTTTTTTTTTTTAACGATTCCGGACTCGCTGTGAACGATATTTACTAAGCTAAACGTACAGCATCGTACATCCCCGTACAGCATCGGTTATCGGTGTGGCTGCGGTTATGAAAGTTTAATACAGAAGATGTTCCCAGTTTCATCTCACACTGAACCGAGAATGAGAATTACTAATCTGGCCAATCCACCACAAGCAGGTACAACTACCGTAAACTACGCCACAACCAAAACCACAACGGAACTGTCAAGCAGTCAACACAAGATTTTTATTCCTTGAAAAATACAGACCGGTGACGACATCGGACGTATTTATTGACCCCACACACACTTAAATATTCAAGGTCATTTAGAATTAATGTTTGGTGCATTAAAGTCATCAAGTGACTGAAAACCCCCGTCCAGACGGCGCTGATGTCGGTATATCTGCATGCATGCGAAGAGCAACTTTACCAGCAGCAGTTAGTGGAATGTTCGTAAGTCTCACTGCTTGGATTATGATCTAAGGGGAGCTCAGTTGCCCTGAAGATAAGCAGGGGGGAAGAACGTCTCTCCTGAGATATTTCAAAAGTTGTTTTTTTCCTGTACAGGCTCCTGAAACGAAGCAGATAACTCCGTCCATTCTCTGGTCTACATGAACAGTACTCCCTGCTCCAAAAGATGGAACCATCCCGGACAACCACGCCCTGCCACGCCCGTCACCAGTACGGGATACAGGAGCTCGGAAACCTATTTAATGCTCAAGCTCACACTTCTCACTGACCTGAGGTCGTCTGGCCATGGAAGGTGTTCCACCCTGCCAGGGACAAAATATTACTAAACAGACACTACTTTCCTTGGAGTATTCCTTTAATCCCTGAAACGTTCTGTTAAAATTTCCTCCCCGATAAGTATGAAGCAAAGTGAGCCGTGATCCGCATTTAGCCAAGACTTATAAAAACAGAACTTTTACGAGTACATCATGAGCTTTTCCATTCGTTTTACTGGGCAAACATGGTCCATCACACAGCCTTTAAGCATTGCACAATATTTCAAAAATATTTCTATAAGATATATTACAACAGGTGGAAGATTAAATGAAGCACAATGTTGTTTGAGATTACAGGGTCACAGTACCATTTTATCACGATATATTGTAATACTGTAGATATTGCGATATTCTACAGTTCACTGAAAATGTAAAAACCGAACTGATACACAAGCGGTACAGCGCCAACTACAGGAGTGGAGGTCGCATTCACACGCCGATTCTCACCTCTGCTGAGGACTTAATTTATATCCAAAAATATCGATGTTTGATGCCCCTTTATCGATACAATGTCAACACGTAAAATATAGATATATACTGCTATATCGATTATACATATGTATAATTTGATGCCTTGATAAAAACCACTCGGTTTACAAAGTTTACATATATCTGGAATTGCTTAGGTCATCCGAAGTCAGGTGTAAATATTTGTTACCCAGGAAACGACGCTGCGTCCCCAGGGTGTCCCGGATGGACAGACTTACGGTGGTTCTCTGCGTCAAGCAGAAAGTAAAATTCAGGTACTGACACATTATACAAAAAAACTAAGTCGAACTAAAAAGTGTGTGTCCCGCGGCACCACGAGAGGGATGATCGTCTTGTGTACTGAGCTGCAGGGGGCGGGACTGGCACCACCCCTTTCTCTGACGTCACCACGTCACGTTGACGCGTGGGGAGCAGTGTTTCTACCGGCACGTTTACTTCTAGTCGGAACGTGGTACAGAAACAGAGGAGCGAAAACCTCGACCCCAATTGCCGATACCAACGTGGTATCGATATTTCGGATCGATCCGCACATCCCCGCCACTTACGTCCTGTACGTGGCTCGGGAGCGCGTCCGTCCCCTTCGTCTCGGAGATCTCCACCGCTCGCCTGTGGGCCAGGCTGTCCCGGTGCTTGTAAATCTTCTTCCGCAGGTTGTTCTGCGTCTCGCTGCAGATGTCCCCGTTCATCCATTTCTCGGACAGATGGCCGGCGGTGGACCACTCGTCCAGCAGCAGACTCTTCGCCCTCATGCACACGGTGCAGCCGAGCTTCTGGTTTTTGGCGAAGAGCCACGAGTTCCTGTTCTTCCACTCGCTCCACTGCTTCCTGGTCCAGTTGAACGGCAGCGTGGAATCGCCGGGCTCCGGGCCGGCATCCCTCCCCGCGACCCCGGCTGCAGCCGGGGCACCGTCGTCGCCGCTGGCGGACGCGGTTCTGTTCGGTCCGGGTTTTCCCGGCGCGCCGGGCTGCTTCCGTTTTGACATTCCGATTCGCTATCCCCTTTAAAATGTCGCCGAATCACGACTCCTGTTCAAATACCGCGCCAACTCGGTGCTTGTTCATGGGACCCGCGGCTCGTACCTGCAGCAGCGGCCCGATGCGTGTGCGCATGCGCAGACTTCACGGCGCATACAAGGAATAGTGGAGATAACTTTCATCTTGCTATAAATCAGCGAATAAAACGATATTTAAAGTACGTAGTTTTTTTTTTTATTTCAATAACCAGCCAAGACGCCACTTAGGTCCACACACCGCCATTGATTTCGTGTACAGACTAACGGGTCGTAATATTAGAAGTGAATAACACAAGAGTGAAGTTATTTTTGTTGAAATTAGGGAAAAAAAAAAAAAAAAAAGGCCAGATGTTAAATACCTGGGTCTGGACTCACGCTAATCATTGAGTGTTTCTAAACCGCGATGCCCTTCTTCCTCTACCTGAACTCGGGCGCGGAATAGAAGTACCGGAGCTCCGACGCCCGCTCACCTGCTGCGCCGCGGGGGAGGGCTGCTTCCCGGGAGACTTGTAGTCCGGCAGGCTCATTCTGTCGCTGGTCTGGAGGAGCTCCGGACACCTGTCGGGTACTACGTGGTGCGAGTGGCAGGTGACCGCGCCCTGCGTCGGGATTCGACGCGGACTGACCACGCCCACCGACTGACCCCGCCCACGAGTGTAAAACTTTAACTGCAATGTTAAAGTTTAAACAGGCTACTCTGAACATAACATTACGTTTAAATCGGTACACTATTAAAGTATTGTTTTCACTTAGTACATGCTGCCTGAGATCTTCACGACCTTCTGGGTAAAATCCTTTTGGCCGTCGTGCAAGTTGTGAACTGGGATCCAAATAAATAAATGCATACAAAACATGTATTTAATCTTTTATTTTGTACAGAAATTTCCAAAGGACTTATCCAGTCACAAAAACCTACAAAAACAAAACAAACAAGACTTAATACAATACATAGTCCTAAGACTAAATAAGAATAATACACTGACTCTGTTCCTTCTCAGACAAATGCCTCTATGTCTTCAACCAAAGAGGACACCACTCTGGGCAACCGAAGTCAGGGGCACAGAACGTGACCCTGACACGGCGCCCAGAGACACGGCGCACTTATCCGACTCGTCATCGTATCGTCACGGAAGGGAGGATGCTATCACACACCCAGCGCTGAAATGTAGCAAGTACCCCTTAATATAGTGACCAGAAACATACCTTCTAGGCGGTGGACATGGGGGCACCCTGTGGCATGACGGGGGCATCAGGCTTGGCACCTTTCTGCTCAGACACTGGGGTGGTGGGCAGGACCTCATCCTTGGGCTCCACAATGCTCACATGGTCAGGGAGGGGCTTCTTGGGGCCAATTTTGCCACTCGGATCCCAAGGCAGCATGATCTTTACTTTGATGCCAAGCACTCCTACAATCAGGAGACACAGAGTAGATCACACGTTGCTCAGACGTTACAAATATCATTCCATAGTGGACCAAGATCACACCCTTCTCAGACAAATGCCTCTATGTCTTCAACTGGTTAAGACCACCCACTCTTTGGGGCAAGAACCAGGGTCACAAAACATGACCCTGATCCAGTGACCCCAGAGGCAGGAAGGGCCTTATTCCGACTCGTCATCGTATCATCACTGAAGGGATCGTTATTAAAATGTGATTCTCTTTGGACCGAACTAAAAACTAAAACTGCGCCTTTTCAATTAAAAAGATGACAGGTTCAAACGTTTGAAAATTAAATAAAAATCCATAAATTGAATTAAAAACCCTAAAAGAATAATTTTACCTCCGAACCCCCGGGCATTTGAATGAACTCACCCTGCCGGAGCAGGACGTGGCGGACCGCGGTGTCAACGTAGTAGTTCACCGGGTCTCCACTGTGGATCATCAGGCCGTCCACAAACTTCATGGACTTGGCTCTCTGGCCCCTGAGCTTCCCGGACACCACCACCTCGCAGCCCTTCGCCCCGCTCTCCATGATGAAGCGCAGGACACCGTAGCAGGCCCTGAAAAAGTCACAGCACGTCAACCGGAGGATTCAGAAGTTACGCCATTACCGCACCGGCCACTTTCAAATCCTTCTCAGACAAATGCCTCTAATGTCTTCAACCAAATAGAACAATCTGCTCCGCGCAACCGAACTCAGGAGTCACAGAACGTGACCCGGAGCCAGTCGGCACGTAAGAAGAAGCTGTCCACTTCCGACTCGTCATCGTATCGTCACTGAAGCATCGGGCAGCCGCGTCAAACCGCGATCGGCGGAGGAACGTGGAGTCTCACCTACGGACCGCCAGGCCTCCCAGCAGCTTGTACCGCAGAGACTCCGCCTGGGCGATGGCACACAGACCCCTGGTGGCAACCTTCTCAGCGTAGAGCTGCGACGGTACAGAGGACAGGGGACCGTGAAACGCCGACATTACACACTTCACACACACCAGCACAGGACAGAACTTTCACCTCCACGCTGCCCTCCGGGAAGCCGAACCTCTTCTGAACCACGGCGGTGAGCTCCCGGATGCGCCGGCCCTTCTCTCCCAGGACATTCTGGGTCCTGCGCAGGTCGGAAGAGACAAGCAGGTCACCACACTGGCCAGCACGGCGTCCCACAACACTCCACCCCGGCAAACGGTCCTTACCTGGTGGCCAGAATGATGATCTCGGTCCTGGTGGGGGTCACACGGACCTCCACCCCGGAGTAGCCATCCTCGGCCAGCTCCCGGGTCAGGAACTCGTTCAGCTCGGCTTTGAAAATGCCGTCAGAGACGAACTGAGTAGAGAAACGAAGGAGGGGAATCAATCATCTCGTCAGTTCACTCCAGTACCCACATAAAACCAATTAAAACCCCCAGCCAACATGGCGCTAACTGCGGCCTGTTCCGGGGACGTTCAGCCACACGCGGAGCGAGTTGAAAACCGGACCACCGGCCGTTTACAGGCTCCAGCGACCGCAGATCAGGGCTACTAAGTTGAACACGCGGGAGGAGGCGCTCGGCGTGCGGCTCCATCGGCGGGGTCGGCGCACGGCGGAGATCCGGCCGCTATCCGCAACAATCCCGCCGCGGAAAGCGCTCCGGGGCCCAGCGGAGGGCGAGAGAACGTCGGGCGGCTTGTAACGACCGCGCGGAAACGACGATTTCGCGACAGACGCGCACATTTTCGCAGATGCAACACAAACCTTTCTCTTCTTGGATATCTGCACCGCCATCTTGCAGGAGGCCGCGCGCAGGAAAGGAAGGAGACGCGGAGCGGAAGTGGCTTTTATGAGACGCGCGCCACTTCCGTTTGAGGAACGTTGGTCATTGTAGTCCACCGGCATCTTTTATTAAAATTATGTGCATTTATTAAAAGAACATGTACACGTTGGGATTGTGTGGTGCGGGTAATTATCTTTTAATGTTTAACCAGGAGCTACATTCATGGACTAGATTTGAAAGCCAATACTAACCGCACAGTGCATTAAAATTGTGAGCAAAAGCGTGTACTTTTCTCTTGATTCTATTATTTACATCAAACTATGACCACAGCTGCGCTTTTATTGCGTAATGCCACCTTGTGTACCACAAGATTCTCTTGAATCATCTTTCAACCTCAAGTTTTGAGGCTTGCTTGGAGTGAGATTTTTTATTTATTTATTTGTTTGTTTTGAACATTTAAACCAGATTTTCAATATGAACTATAAAGCACTGAAGTATAAAATGACTGATCTGTAGTTACTTTTTAGAATCTCAGTTCAGGCGCTTTCGGCCCCTGATAGAATCCCAGAAATCAGTTCCTCTCAAGTTGTAAGCTGTGAAACAAATTAAATGGAAATAAAACTAAATAACAAAATAAAAATAAAACCGAAAATGTCTGATAAAATTAGTATTCTGCAGAGCTCTGTTGTGTAAGAATCTCACCAGAATCTAAATACTTTAAACTGCCCAGTTAATTTTTTGATCACTAATTTACATCATTATCACTAATCATTTAATTTTCTGCAGTCTGAACACCAAGATGGCCTGGTCCAGTTTAAATATCATTGACAGAATGTCCAGGAGAAAGACACAAAATTACATAAAGAACAAACTCATGCAAATATGGCACATTTTATATTGATATATGTATTTTTTTTTGCTGGATATCAGTGTACAGGTGTAAACATATTATACACAATGAAAGACACACATAAAAACATCTTTAAATGCTACCTGTAAAAGTCAATACAATATTTAATATTTTAATGAAGGAAAATGTATGGGATATTAATCTAACAAAAATAAACAACTGTCTCATACAAAGCCAGTTAATGTCAACAGTCAAGTGTTAAAACTCTAAAGCTAAACGTCTCATAGGTTGTTCTATTTTTGTGTTGTGAAAGAACAATTTATTCAAGCTTTGATAAAACTTGATCATGGTATTGTGGTAACTGCATAACCTTTGCACAGCTATGTAAAATAGTGAATACACATTTCTAAACAACAAAAAAAAAAATCCTCGCAACAGACCATTTCAGTTAAGTAGAGTTAACCCATGTGATTGTGGGTGCTGCCAGTGGTAACCAAGAAACCGGCTCTTCGCACGAATCTGGCTGTTCCTCGCCAACACGGGCGAAGCCGGTCCTGCTGGTCGTGATGCCCTCATCTGCATCTGTGATGGCATAAATTCCAACAGAGCCGTCATTATATACTACATACACATGCATGTTCTCCATGATGCTCAGTCCCGAGGGTCCCTTCAGAAGAGGTAATCTTGCTACGGTCTTGCCATTTGATACCCGCACCGCAACTAAAACAAATCTTGCCTGGAGTTTGCAGGAGCAGCCGAGATGTGTGATGGGAAGATCGCTGATGTAGACTGCATATTTACCAGAAACATGCAAGCACACATGCTTAATTTGTCCTTCGCCTTCCACAGAGCAGAGTTTATGCTGGGATAAGTCCAGAATGCTGATGCTGGATGCCACACTGGACAGTATTGCATAATTTCCATCTAACGACACCTGAAAAATCCCTGGGTGGCAAAGAAATGGGTCTGAAGTTTGGAATTGTAGGCAAACCGAGTCATCCGACAACCTCCATGAGCAGAGAGTCCCCGATGAGGTGACCACAATAACATAGTCTGGGTATTCCAGGAGGGGAGAAAACGCCAGCACAGGTGACCGATCGAAGCTAGCAAAGCTTTTGCTAACGTAGCCAGACCAGAGGTTAACTGCCATCAGGATTCCCCGTTGCAGGCCCAGAAGAAAGGTGCTCTCGGGCGAGACCACTGCCTGTCTGAGGCGCGGTGATATACAGCACACCACATTCCCACTCACGAGCTTCCATACCCTGGAGAGGCCTTGTTCTGACAGCGACACTCCAAAGCTCCCGTTCGGAGTGATGAGCACCCGCGATGCTCGGCTGCCGCAGATCCGGTGCAGGTTCGCGCCGGTTTTGCTCTGCCAGACGAAGATGTCACCCGATGCCAGCGCCACGACGTACTCACCATTCGGAGACACGGCCAAGGCCTCCACCGGACCGTGGTGTACAAAGTGGCTAGTCACCTTACCACTATGTGCATCCCACCTCCAAACAACCCCTGTGCCATCGGTTGTGTAGAAGTGATCTACAAGCGCCTCCACCATCACCACCTTCGTCTCTTTCACGCCCGTTTTAGAGATGGAGGCTGCTACCGAGATAAGATCCAGGTCCCAAGTGTTTAAACCTTTAGCTGTAACTTCAGTGAGATGAGTGTCGTTCATTTTTATGAGCTTTAAGACTTGAGTGCAGCCAGCGCTAAGGGTCAAAACACATTGTCCTGAGGACCACTTCCACACCAGAAGAAAAGAGCAGCCTTCAAGCAGAGCAAAGATGAAATGAGAGTCTTGGCTGAGTAATGCTTGGACAAAATTACTGCCCTGAGGAGCATTACACCGATCCTCCACATAATACCGGTTCATGTCCCAAAAAAGGATTTGACTCTTTTTACAGACCAGGAGCACATCGTTACCTTCAGATAGGTCCATATTTAATACATCCCCAGAATGATCAGCGCTCAGATGCTCCTCCACACACATTGGGTCGAAACTGGACTGAGTGTCCCAGACAAACAGACTCCCAGACATATCAATGCACACCATCGTCCCACTGTCCCCCTCACAGAAGTGTAAAGCAATCAGTGATGCAGCAGTAGGGCAGATGCATGTTGCCAGTGGACGGCTACTGTGGATATCAAATATAGACACGGCACCCTTCTCCTGCCCACAGTACACGCTGTTCCTGGTGCATGATACACACGTCACAATGTTGGGACACTGTAGTTGGAGGATTTTTAAGGTGTTATCTGTGTCACACATGTGGGCATAATGTTCTCCTCTGTACCACCAGAACATCTTTTCCCTGGAGACAAGAAAGCCTTCCACAGAAAGGTGGTCCTTTTGGTTGCTTTCCGATCTCAGAACTGTAATCTCCTCAAAACAAGCCATTTGGTTCATATCCCATAGAAAAAGTCTGTTGCACTGGGTGGACAGAAGGAGGATGTTCCCCATGCTTTTGACTCCAGTAAATTTTATCTTATGACTGGGAGAGATCTGGAAACTCTCATGCGTTTTCACATTCCACGTCCAGCCGGAACCATCATTTAAAATGACTACCGCAGTTTCACCCTGAGCTACTGACACCTCTGTAATGGAGGCTGGTGACGCTGCTGGTGCCCAGTGAGAAGAAGGTACTGGTGGAGTAGGAGACAGCACCACGGCGACTCCTGTTCCCTGTCCGTTGCATTCCTTACATATCTGCTTCGCATATTCATCCAACTCTGGAAAGAGCTGCAGGAAAGGGAGGAGGGCTGACAGCATCATCAGTGGTAGATTGGCAGGAGAGCCCTGCAGTGAACAGAGGGACTGTTTTAGGATGGAAGCAAGGACACCAAGCTCCCGTTGGTATACTACTAGCCGGGAAGTTTCTTCTAGCCATGATACCAGCTCATGCCCCAGCCTCATGTCTAGCATGGCCTGCTGGAAGCCTAGGGACATCATCACATCCCTACTAAGTTCTTCAAACCGATTGCTCTGCAGTAAGTGGAAGGGAAGCTCTAGAACCTTTCGGACATTGAAGAGAAATCTCTTCATGGTACAGATTGAAGTTGAATTTGAATTGAAAGCTCCTAAGACCCACGGTTGCCCGGGGGAGAGTCTGTCGATATACATTTTTGTTGGTGTGACAGATGAGGTAGCGTCAGGGTCCCATGCAGCAGTCAGTGGCTTTGCTCTTCCATAGGCCCACTGGCCCTTGAAGTAGTCGGCTAGAGTGTGGTGTAATTCACATGCTAAGCTCTTGGAGCTTAAGTATCTCTCATAGACAACTAACTTGAAGTGTCTGCTGACCCAGAAAAGCACATCAGCACCATATAGACATCTTGTCACCAAAAAGCCTTTGAGGCTCAGCAGAAGGCTTTCCGTCACAGCTTCTGGGAACCGTAACTTGTATGGTGGGAAGTTTTCTGGTTGAAGGAACTTTGAAGCATTATCATCATCACAGGACAGAATATCTGTCAGCTCAGTGGCTGTGATGCCATACCTGGAGAGTGTCACTAGACTCAGACTTCTGGTGACAAGGGCCTGTCCATACTCATCTTCAAGCTTCTCAAAGAACCTAGCGATATTGTCATGGACACATTTTGCAAGAGAGTCTTCTGTGGCCTCTAATTCAGAGCTCCAAGACCGTACCTGTCTGAAAACAAGCTCCACATGCAGAGGAAGAGTACACTGCTTAAGAGACTCATTCACATACATTTGCTGGCCTGAGGTGATCCTTCTTTGAGAGGATTGCAGGAGGTATCTCAGCATCTGGCTGCAGCTTTTCTTGTCCATTGGCTTCATCTCTATGAACAGATTGGAATCAAAGTATCGTGCCTTGAGGGTTGAGAGGGTTCTAGATTTTGAGGGTGTGGTGGAGATGACTAGCTTCACATTGGACGGCAATGACGCAGGCAGCCAGGTGAAGTCCACTAGTCCAGTCTGGTCTGACAACTGGTCAAGGCCATCTAAAATGAGGACTAAAGGATGCTGGGATGATGATGCTAGCTTCAGGATGTCAGGAAACACCTCTTTCATTTTGGCAATGTCTTCCAGACAGGGGTCCCAAGGATGATTAAGGCTTGAGGCTATCTGGTGACTTACACTAATAAGAAGTTGGCTTAGTGAGATGTTTGCAAAGTTCGTAATCACCACAGGACTGTTCAGCCATGTTTTAACCTGAAACATTAGAGGATAAAACACATTGATTATTTTAGTCTGTGGCTATATCAAGCATTTATTGTAAAATATGTAAAAACGTTTGTGTCTTTCATACGTATGTAAACCAACAGATACCTGATTTGCGCAATGACCCAAGAGCACAGTTTTGCCAGAACATGGCTGGCCAATAACCACAAGGGGATATTTGGTGTCCTTTTGCTGAAGGTAATTTTTGATGTGTTGGACCTCCACACATTCAGTCCTGTAGAGCTGAGAGTAGATTTGGCCAAAGGTGTCACCAGCATGAGCGGTCTCCTTTCTGACTGTGCGGTCGATGGCATTGGAAAAGTCTGAGTAAACCTGCTCACAGAGACCCTCTGTGTACTTCTGCCTCATGGCTGCCGTGTAACCAAATTGCCGGTCGCACTCTGAAGTTGTTGTGAAAACCGCCATGCAACCAGAAGAAACAGTGCTGGGCAAGAAGCGCTCAGCAAGTTCAGCAAGCCTCTCATCAGACAGAGCTTCTTCTTCAGGAACTCGTTTGTCCCGATTGATGATCTTATGAACGTAGCAGAAGCACCTTGCAGTCTCATCATCACTTGTGGATTTTTCCACGGCAAAGCGGAGCTCATTTTCAAGTCCTTAAAATTCAGTAGAAACCATCTGTTAGCATCAATTCATCATTCCTTATTCAGCCACTGGTCATTCCTCATCTTACCTGATCTAAAATACTTCTGTGCCTTTTCTGACGAAAGTCTTCCCTCGAAGACACACTGTGGTAAAACTGCATGTAAGATCTCCCTGAGAGCCTCAGTGGTGGCTTCTCTCTAGAAGGCAAACAAAATCATTGCCAGTTGTCACTAATTATTTATTGAGTAAGTAAAGCTATTATGTAAGTAAAGCTTTATTGTCATCCCAGCCACATACATATAGTACACAGTGGAAAGAAATATCTTAGGTGGGCCACCATACAACACAACTGAACAGCAGCATTCAGACAAAACAACAGTGAGGGTAAAAATTGGGGATTACAGTATAAATATATATAAGTGTGCAATGGTTCAGTTAAAGAGTAAAATACTATAAAAACACAAAAGGGAAGAGTAGAAACACTCTTCTCAATGTACTGAACAGTACAAATGTACTGAATCCTATTTTCAATGTAAACCAAATTTTTTTAAAACTTACCAAGGTTCTGTACATTCTGAAAATAACAGTGAAATAGTCTAAAAATATTAATGACGTATGAGCAACATCACAATCCAATAGAGACGACAATAAGAACACTATGTTATCAACAAACCTATGTCGAAAAAGTAAAAAGGAAATAGTGTGAAAAACATTTATTGAGAAGTAGTTAAGCCAGGTCAATATAACCATGCTTATATGCCAATACCTGGCGGCGTAGACAGAAGGAGGCTGGTACAGCATTCTCGTCTCTCTGGTAGCTTTTCTCCAGGGTCTCAGGGCTCAGACCCATGGCCTGGCACATCAGCAGAATCTCTTGAAACTCTGATACCTCTACCTGCTCAGGTACGCTTACAGCGCCATACTGCCCTCCAACTAGTCCCTGATGCAAAAAAAAAATGGATACCCAGTAAATCCCAGAGCAAGTGCACATTTATAAGATGAGGAGTTCTAAATATAACATTAGAAATAATGAGGATTATTATGACCTGCGCTAGCTTTGGATTGTATTATCATTGTATTTTCCAAGGGCACTATACAAATGCTACTTTTTTTATTAATACTGGATTAATAAAGAAGGCCAGTACTGATAATACGGTTCGAATCACCATGAAGAATGGGCCTGCTGAGCTCCCTCTACACTCTTGCAGCAGCTGCATTCGGACCTGCTGGCTGGGCCACTGCTGCGGGTTGGGCACCTCGTAGGGGTCGATGACCTGCCGAAGTTGAAGGTTTAATTACATGTCCGCCAATCACATGATGTGAATAACAGCCATTCATGCTATTTTATGTTTAAACCCATTGGCTATTTACCCAAGCTGTTGAACAAATGTAGGTTATTCATGCTTCAGGAACAAAAGATGACAAAGAACCTCCTCAACATGCTGACATGTGTCTGACATGGTAGATTATTTATTTACAATCACAAATTGCAACTGGAGAACGATCAGCTTTATTGCCCAAGTCTCCAGCCCTGGTGGAGCTACCAAATTTCACCATTTAATCAGGGGTGACTTGTCAGCTAGATTTAAAAATATAAGCCATGACTGATCACTTGAAAGGTTCTTTAATTTAATTCTTACTGGACAGGAATGACCTCTGAGAAATCTTGATTAGTGCGACCCCAGAGACAGAACTAGTTTGGGTCGGAGGGGGGGTCTCACCCTGAAGTCCAGTCCATGTCTGCGTCTGCAGTAATCCCTCAGCCTGGGGAACACGGTCTCCCTCAGAGCTCGTCTTTCTTCAGCAGAGTCTAAGAGCACAAATAAAGCCAGCTCAGCATAGACAGACCCTCATTCTGAAATGGCAATACAAGCTAAACAAAAAAAAGTATTTTCATCCAAGCAATATTTGATGCGCAGTAAGATTTCTTCATTCAACCTCCAAAGTAAGCAAACTTTTTAAAAAGTGAAAGAAGCCCAAATGTTTGAATCTCCTGTTCTTCAATAATTTGCATGCCTTACCCTTGGCATCTCCTCCGTCCTCTCAGGTGTCATTTTAGATTGGATAGGATTTTTGCAATTTGCGTTGGATATGCAAGTGTACACATACCTTCAGGGTTGGAGCACAGGTACACTTTCACACAGGGCATCGGGACGTCTTTTATGTTATTTACCTTCCACTCACTTCAGTTATACATGGAAGCAAAACGGCACAAGAAAGAAGTAATCAGAGACTAGATCCGTGATGGGTCTGCATGCCCGGGTGATCAGAGTAGATCCGTGATGGGTCTGCATGCCCGGGTGATCAGAGTAGATCCGTGATGGGTCTGCATGCCCGGGTGATCAGAGTAGATCCGTGATGGGTCTGTATTCCCGGGTGATCAGAGTAGATCCGTGATTGGTCTCTATGCCCGGGTGATCAGAGTAGATCCGTGATTGGTCTCTATGCCCGGAGTGCAGTCAGACTTAAACCAGACTAATTACAACCCTGATCCAGCCCTGCTGTCCTGCTTCCGTTTTACACAGAATCCTGGGAACGCCCCTGGACTAACAGATGCTGTCAGCGCTTTGTTTGAGACTAAAGAGGGCTCATTAGAAAACAATCCAATTACACACACACTTTCCCTTCCTCTTTAACACACAAAACACTAAATTACATACAAATATACACACATTCTCCATATTCCTACTATACTATAAATTAACTATAAATAATAAGTGAAAGTGAAGTGATTGTCATTGAGATGCACTGCAGCAAAATGTGTCCTCTGTGTTTAATCATCACCCTTGGTGAGCAGTGGGCAGCCATGACAGGCGCCCAGGGAGCAGTGTGTGGGGACGGTACTTTGCTCAGTGGCACCTTGGTGGCTCGGGATTCGAACCGGCAACCTTGTGAATATGGGGCTGCTTCCTTAACTGCTATGCCACCACGGCCCCAATAATAAAATGAATAAGAGGACAAAGGGTATATTTTCACATTTGTTTTTATTATTTAACATTTGTACACAATAAATACAAATTATTTCTTTTTTTTCAGGTAATAGTATGCAGAAAGAATTTTGCACCTCTTTTCTCTGATATTGTCACTGCGGCAACAGTCTGAAGAGAAGGCCTGTAATGGTAACAAGATTTTCCTTTTTTTCTTTTTTTTTTTTAGCAGCTCTTTAACATCTTCTAAAATCCACAAAATAGAAAAAGCAAGATGCCTAAAATGGATAATGATGAGTTTTGTGTTTTTAACATGAGACAATTATTCTGATGAAACTGCCACTTCTGGGGTGACTACAGATTTCCAAACTTGGACAGCTGTAAACCATAAACTTCAAAACAAGTTCAATAACATTCAAAAGATCTCAATGAGATCGACAAGAAAAGAGGTTGTGATGGAGAGCGAACACACACACACACACACACACATACACACACACACACACACACACACACACACACACACACACACACACACACACACAGGAGCAGATATTCCAATACATCGGACTCTGCTGCAGAACACACGCAACTTTTAATGCCCCTTCTCTCCACATTGCCATGCCTGACACACACCGTCTCAGCCTGTTATTGAGTCCTGCGCTCTTGCAGTCAAACAAATAAAGAGAAGGCTTCCCTTTTTTTTTTTTTTTTTTTTTTACAAAATGGGAGAAGAAACACAAAACACCTCACAAAAACAAAGGTGATAAGACAACTAGACAACTAAAATATAGGCAAGGGGCAGCCATTAAAGAAAGAAATACTGATATCCCTAACTTTGAGAATTAACCTAAGCAAAAAAAAGTGCTGCAGAATACTGTATAACTGTAAATGCTCCTTTTAATAATCAAGATTTTAAAGTTTAAAGATAATATTCATCATTTTGATGCATAAATTTTCATGGTGTCCTTATGTTTATTAGAAAGTATGTACAGGGGAAAATAAAGATCACCTTTCCCAGTGACAAGATGGTCAAATAATGTGATGCCTCTCTGCTCCGGAGTGATGGATATCACATTATTCGACCAGAGAGGTCCAGAGAGGGAGAAAAAAAAAATGAAAAGTACATTCTAGTTTACACTCTACACACCACGGCTGCCCCTTTAATGTCCTCTTCCTGCCACTGGAGATTAATAATGACTTTTATATTTTCCCCCGCAATCCAGCCAACCAATCTCACTTTGTCATCAACAGTGTTACACAATAATAGAGTGAAAATAAGATAAAACTGTAAAATAATGCACTTCAGATAAATGCTCTGATATCGAGTTGCGTATATTAAAAAAAAAAAAAAGGTCAGGTCAGAGGACTGCTAGAAAGACAGAGAGAGAGAAAAGGAAATAAAATTAGCAGAGAGCCTCTGAAATCAGCTCTCCGGCTCACATTTTGTTTTGCGGAGATGTCTCAACACCTACTCTGATGCACTTCCATTTTAGAGGACTAAATATTAGCAATACGTAGAGACGGTCTTCATAGTGAAAAACTAGGATATATTCACATAGTACGTACTGATCATGACAGACGGCCACAAGACCGGAGGAGGTGTGGAGTCAGGAAGGAGGGAAGAAGGGCAGAAACGAGAAGGATCCAGCCTTTACTTGCTCCTCTCGCCTCCTCTTCTCTCCGTTCCCATGTCCTTTTCTTTGTCCTCCCCCCCCCTTCTTCTCTTAATCGTGTGCTGTACACTTCCTTCCTCCTTGAGATGACAGGTTCACTACGCATCAAATAAAGTGTCCACTCGGTTATGCTATAGGAAGAAATGCTGCACAGACTGGAAACATTCCTATGACAACAGTAATGTACTGTACTAATGCACATTAAATACGTATGATATGACTACATGTGTCTGAAGCCCCCGGCACACTGAACTGCATTTCCCAGAATCCAAATGCTCATTCAGGACCGATACGTGTGCCCCCCACCCCGCATACCTGTTCCACGTAGGTGCCGATACCGCCAGTTTACAGTCCTCCGAACGAATCGCGGGCTGCGGCCGCGGGTTTCTAGGATTCACCTATTTTGTAACATCTACTTATTATAAACATGATCTTAGTTTTTTTGAACGTCAACGCCACAATATCTAAATGTACGCACTCCAACCATGCCACTGGCTACTCCCAGTTATTGCATAACACTATACACGAATGTACCCCATCCACTCTCCAGAGAACATGTGGTGACAATTACAGGGATTTGCGTTTGGCATTAAAGCGGTTTAAGGCACCAAACAGTCTTTGACACAGAGGGAGCATCTGCAGGTGTGGGAGGGCGTGGCTTTGGAGAAAGAAGTTCCCTCGAAAGCGCACCATCCCTTGGCGGAAGAGGCGTAGCGGTCCTCTGGCCATCGGGGCAGTGCTGCTACACCAATGTGATCTCCACCTCCTCCGTCTTTTCTGCTGGTCTTCGATGGTGCTGCTTGGGGGGTGGAGGGGCTGCACGAACCTGGAGGGGCGGAGAGAACATATCGCGTTCACCAATCACACAGAGAAATACCTCATCTCAATTCAGGTTAATGCCGCGATGGTGCTTACAGGACGGAGCTTGCTGGCTCCTGCTCCATCTGCAGTGAACCTCGAGGGGTGGGCGAAGCCCGGATTCTCCGAGGTTAAGGCTGAGTTATGATCTTAACGACAAGAGCAGAACACATATTTTCAGGGCTGCTTCAATTTAGGCAAATTATGAAGCCAACATGACTGATTTTTTTTGCATGAACATACTGAGGATGGGGGCTTTCTGGGAGGTGGGGGTCAGCTTGTGCTCGCCGTTTACAGATGGCGAGCGGGGTAGGAGTGAGGTGGCGTCCGGGCTGGTGAAGGGACTACAGGGCGGCTGTTCGTACAGCGGTAGAGGCGGCAGTGAGGAATGCAGTTTCTGTGATGGAGACACCTGGTGGAAAGAAGCAGTAAGTACAAGATTAAAAAAAGACCTTAATTTAACTTAACAGTTAATGTAATCTTTACCTTTAAATTAAAAATAAATTCGGAGTTATGTTGAAACACAGCATCTTGTCTTTCAGCTCTGTTGTTACATTTTCACTACACTAGAATGCCGCATTATATCGTGTATATAAGCATATCGTGACCAATGTATCACGATCCATATTGTATTACGAGGTCCTGGCCAATACCCACCCCTACAGCGCACACAGGCGTGTTTAAATTTCGCCCTTTTTTGGTGTAAGAATGAAAAACAAGTTCATGAACAATGGAGATCTGATCAAAGTGTACTGATTAGCAGTCCATACTTAATTACAACTTCCTACAACAGTTGGTAAACATGGTAATTACAGGAAGGATATGTGGTCCCTCTTATCGTATATCAGTCTGCATCAATAGCCTGGCCAAAGAAGTGTGTGTGAGAGAGAGTGAGGGTGGCTGAGGGATGAAAGTTTAAGTTTCATTAATAACCAGCACAGGTCTGTAACAAAGGGACCAATCTGGATTGTAGTTTAGTTGCTATAGGACTGTAACTAGTTCCTGATTACGTTTTATTATCAGGGCAATTTACCCAACATTTCTTAAATGCTCTGTTGTATATATCAAGTGTTGTGTGACAGTGGAGTCTGTAAAAACCGCCGTTAGAACCCTGACCTGGGCATCCTGGCCCCAGTGTGCGTCTCCGTTCTCAGAGCTGTTCAGGTCCTCCACCAGCACTGAGGGGAACACGCCCACCCTGCCATTAAACTCGCCCTCCCAGAAGCCATCGTCCTCCTGGTTGTCCTTGTTGAGGATGCGGATAATTGCTCCCTCTGGGAAAGATAGCTCATCGTCCGTCTGCGCCTCGTAGTCATAAATGGCCTTCACAAAACTCACTGTGTGTGAGAGAGAGAGAGAGAGAGAGAGAGAGAGAGGGGTGATTTTTCCCCATCACAAGTGGTAAGTTACCCAATTACTGTTGAGCCACAGTTCTGATAGAGCACATCTTTTCTCATGAACCTTGTATACTGCAGGACGTGCTCATTCAATCAGCTTCTGTTCAAACTCTAACGTAACCCAAGGAACTGTTAAAGCCCACCTTCACATTACTGCAAAAGACAAAGACAGACTCACTGTTTGCATCTCCATTCATGCTGCCGGAGGCCAGCTCAGGCTCGGTGGAGTTGCTGGAGGTGTGTGAGCGTGCATCGAGTGCCGCCAGAGACTGCAGCATGCTCTGCAGGCTGTTGGACGTGGGGAACTGCAGGTACTTTTCGGGGACATAGCCCACGTGGCCAGTCTTATTTCGTGCCTAAAAATCAGCAAACCAAACCGTGTCAGAAGCCTGTAAAATATTCCCCATTGACTTCATCTGTCCATGTGATTTGTAAGGAGCAACATGCCAATGGCCAGTTTCTGCCTGGAAATGTCATATCTGTGTGGAAAAATGCTCCATCCAAAGCAACACAGACATCCCACTATTACATCAGGGGTATTGTTGTGTTGAGATAAATAATATTTGTTGTCCAGACCACTGATGAATGCACATCCTTAAAGTGTGTCAATAAGGCACACACAATAAGGCCACTTTGAGGCACTGATAATGAAATCACATTTTAAAAACAGATACTGCTACTTTTCATGATTATTGAACACGAGGCCTTCATGTGTACCTTCACCCAGTCTTCCATGTCTCCATCCTCAATCACCTCCAGTATCTCCTGCTCATCGATGGTCAACTCATCTGGCTGTGAGGCCTGGGGAACACACAGAAGGAACACACTTCATTATTCAATACACACACACACACACACACACACACACACACACACACACATAACCTGTGCAACATCAATGCACTTGGGTCACCTTCCCCACCATGTAATCTTGAGTTTTAATTGTTTTTGTGTTGAAGGTCAGATTGCAGCTTTATGTAAACAATGGAATTACATTTTCATAACACAAGCAATTATGTCATTATTTCTTGAATGTTTTCATAACTGTTTAGTTCATTTGTAAAGGAAACGGGATTTAATGACTTCACAGCCTTGTCTGACTGACTAACTTGGGGTCCATTTTCTGTTGCGTGTGTTTTACGAGATGGTGTCCGGTTACCTTGTATGAGTAGAGCACCTTGCAGGTCAGGGGGTAGTTCCTCAGGGTTCCTGAGGGGCTGGAGCTGCTGTCATCAAAAACCTCCATGTTCTCCTCAAACTCCTCTCCCTCGTCTCGCTCCAGGTCAACCGTGGTCTGCAGAGACAGAGGAACGGCTCACCAACATGGACATGCGCTAGTCCACAGCTCTGCTGATAATCAAGGTGTAAGTGAGAACTGCTGAGGGGGAGGGGGAGGATCTCACGTGTTCTGTGAAACACACCTACAGTTTTCTACACCTTTACATGCACAGACCTCTTCCTTTCAAGACCATTGCACGTCCCCGATGGTCTCTTTTTGCTAGTTTGCAGGGCAGTGCTGTGGGACTATTTCATTTGTTAATTGTTGTAAAATGCTAAATGTGGAACACAGCTGCCCAAATGAAACTCAATTCAGAGAATGAGAGAGGATACTGGCAACTAATACATATCAATGACACAGTTTATTATAATTAATTCAATTTGTCCCCAGTTATCACCACATGAGACACTGTGGTAAAATGTTGATTGTTGGCAGCAACACAATTAAGGCGTTTTAAAATATATCTACACTCTAGACTAGCGATAGCTTTTAATCCCAGGAATCAGTAATAAGAGCTGTATGCAGTAGTGCTGCTGTGTACTGGCAGTGACTTCATTATAAAATATGCAGTACAGCGATCATAATACCATACTGCATCATTCTAATCATGATACCTTAATGCATCATTATCACAACAGAAAAAAAAATGAAAATGTACCCCGGGATTGATGTATTGGCACAGATTGAGAATCAGTGTGCATTATGTATGGTTAATACAGACTGGAACGTCTATAATAGAGGAGTAGGCTTGTTGCTACCAATCACCCAGACTGGTTTCTGAGAAACGGGTAACGGATCCTTGCCACCCGAGCTGCCTTATCTGGGTTACAGCGTTTCCAGCATTATTCCTCTCCAGGCTGAACAAAAACCCGAGATGAAGACAACAAAAGCAGGTATTTGTGTAATCAGAGGTGTTCCTCACGTCAGCCAGGAAGTTTTCTATTCCTCAGGCTGAGGTAAACACCATAGATTTTTTTTATTGAGGTTCCTGACTGCTTCTATCTCTTTCTAACGCTCATATTTGACGATAATTCATATTGACAATATATTCATATTTGACGACATAAGTAAAATCTTAAATAAAAAAACTTAAAACATTGCTTATGTGGGGTGGGTTATATCGCACTTATTTCATTATATTTTTCGCTGCAGTTTTCCTGTCTGGCCAGAAGATGTCACTCTAGCACAGCAGCCTTTTACAAACAGATAATAATAATTATATTGATCTACATGATTAACAGCAATGATGACAAACCACAAACACAAACAGACTGTCGCACGTCAGAGGACAGTTCAACAAGAAAACCTTGATGAAACTGTATATATTGTGGAGCGTTCACCACGCACATCTCGTCCTGAACAGACAGGCCAGCCTTTTGTGTACGGCAGCTGACATAACCATGATAATGATTCTTTTGCCTCATTGATCTAACCGCTCACTGCTGTCGTCGCTGGCTAAGCGGGCGGCTGAAGGTCAGCACTCCGCCTCACTCATCAGTCATCACCCCGACCAAACACAGACATAGACCAGCGCAGCAGAGAAGGACTTTCAGTGCTCTGGCAGAGACGACTCAAGGCCATCAACGCTGCCCTCCATCTCCTCTGTCTGGGGGTGCGGGCTGCTTGCCGGCCGCACAGCGGCAGACATAGGACACAGCGAGGGAGGGAGTCACCATCATGAGAACGATGACAGGCAAGCGCTGCTGTGTTTGCATTGGGAAGAGGGAAACAATGGGCTAGACTGGAGAGTAAATATTCCCTCCTGCTGGAATAACACCGTAGACCACTGCACCACCTCATATCAGCACTGATGCCTGATGCAAGGCTGTTAACGGAAGTGTCGTTTTTTGTGGAGGATCCCAGGAGAGACTGGGCATTCCTAACTCATCTAAACTGGTGTAATCCAGATATTTAGGATAAAACTGAGAAATGAGGACAATGAAAAAGGGAAGAATATTGTTCTGGATATTTGAAATATGTAAAAAAAAACAAAAACAAAATTGACGAATGGACAAAACTGACAGTCAGACAACAGCAGCGCTCACCGAAAGTGATGGATCGTGGGTAGTGAGCGTGGGCAGGGAGGCCCAGCGCTCATTCTCCAGCTCCTCCA
Organism: Denticeps clupeoides; assembly: GCF_900700375.1. Taxonomy (NCBI): domain Eukaryota; kingdom Metazoa; phylum Chordata; class Actinopteri; order Clupeiformes; family Denticipitidae; genus Denticeps; species Denticeps clupeoides. The sequence continues at coordinate 7,482,921 of NC_041725.1, forward strand.
TCACCTGATTCATGGCGCTCTTCAGCCAGGTGTCCACAGACACGCCCACCTGCCTGAGCAGGTCCAGCCGAGCCTCAGCCTTCAGCTTCACCGTCTGCGGGAGGAGGACAGAAAGAGAGAAAAGTTTCACAATTGCGCATCATCGCTCAACCCAAGATTTCCCTCCTTAATTTGTGTCAACAGCAACACTAATTTAGAGTAATCACTTCTGTTATAGCATGGAGAGAGAGAGCTGACTATAGAGAATCTTAGTTCAGGTCCAGATGAATGCTGATAAGACAAAAGTGCTGTTAAAGTTCCACTTCAGTCTTTCAGCCATGATGGAGCGACGTGGCTGCTGATGTTACACATCCACACTATTCACTTCATCCAGAGCTGCCTGCAGTCCTGATTACAGCCTCAGTCCCTACAGGGTTAAGTGAGACGACGTGGTAGAAGTAGAGGTTGCAGGTGGAGGTGATGGAGAGACAGGTCCGCTGATGAAAATGAAGTGATTGTCATTGTGATACACTGCAGCACAGCACACGGTGACACAACGAAATGTGTCCTCTGCTTCTTAACAATCACCCTTGGTAAGCAGGGGGCAGTCATGACAGGCGCCTGGGGAGCAGTGTGTGGGGACGGTGCCTTGCTCAGTGGCACCTTGGCAACCTTCTGATTATGGGGCAGATTCCTTAACCGCTAGGCCACCGCTGCAATTGATGGCACCTTCACACACACCACGCACCAACCTCCAGCAGCTTCCGGATCAGGTGACCCATCTGGTGTGGGGGTGCAGCAATAACCTAATTAGAGCCTCATCAAAGCCCCGAATGCCTTCAGGATGCAGCGCAGTATTCCCTTAACAGAATAATTTCACCTTCAGATGGAACACAAAAATCAGCCCTCACACAGCCCTTCAAACCTAATCAATTTGGTGGCATGACAGTAGGTGCAAAGACACCACAGATGTACATTTACATGAAAAAAAACTGACCAGCAGCCTGCAGACTAATTGTGCTTTGGGCATATTTTCTCATATTTTATTGGGTTTTGGTATATAAACATGCAACTTGAGGCGCCTTTATGGTGCCCAAAGCAACAGACCTATACTGAGCACCTGTGTACAGCAGCAGATGGGCTCCAGACAGTAACTCAGACTCCTGTATTGCAGGTACACCTAATAAATTACACATGAACAAGGCAGGTATGTTGGCTAGCATTTAAGTGGGTGTTAAGCATTGTGTACATAAACCCCTCGAACAGTCAAATGTTCAGTTCTTTCTGGAAAGGAAACTGGCGCTTTATTAATTGACAGCGAGTCCACTTCCCGTCAGGTACAGGCTGTTTTTATTGCACCGAACAAATCTTGTTCAGTCTTCAAAACAAAACAAAAAAAAACCCTGACACTCAAATTTACTGTTTTGTTTCCCTCTCTCTCTTCCATTAGCTCACTTAATAGGATGATTAAAAATTAACAGCCTTAAATAAAGTAATGGAGCGTACAAAGAGAAAAAGAAGCCTGGGGGGAAAACATCACTAAAGGGCTATGAACAGAAATAAAGCATTTCTAAGATTACAGTGTTAAATAGTTTTAATATCTTTGGTGAGGTCGATAATGAGGTCTTGATCATTAGCAGAGAATCGGCGGCCACTAGGTGGAGCCACAGTAACTGACATCACATAATGGAAACCACGAATGTGGAGGGTAAAACTGATGTATTGATCCCCTTCAGGATTTGCCAGCAAGGCTGCTCTCTGTGAAGATCAATGGGGAAAAGAGAGAACAGAACACTGGGGACGGCATGACAGCAGCACAAAGGTCAACAGACCATAATACAGGCAAACTGTCGGTAAAGACACATCTACCCACTGGCCTTTCATAAAGCTTTCTGGAACCTGATTGATTCACCTCACTCTCTCCCACACACACCTCAGCTTTACGGATGTTTTCTTTGGTCTCCTCAATCTTCAGTTCCAGGTCACTTCGACTCTGCTCTGTTGGTGGAACACCAAGACTCTCAAACTCCTCCAGCGCCTGCACAACACAAAATCAACCAACCAATCACATCAACACAATATATTTTGGCTCTTATGTCACAGATATATACAGTATAAACCAATGACAAAAATCAAGATTTTTAAGTTCAAGTGATGAGTAGATTGAAAAAAAAGTAAATAAAAGTAAAAACAAATAAGATAATATTGTAGTGACAATTTTACACTTGGGAAATATGTGAGAGTGTGTGTATAGGGGCTTCTTACCCTCTTGTAGTGAATGATGTTCTTGTGCTCCCGGGCGATGCGTGTTGCCCACTTGCGGGCCTCCTTGTTCAGGCTGTGCTCCTCTGTGGTTCCCGTCTCAGACTCCAGCTGCCGGCTCTGTAATGAACAACAACTTTTAGGAACAGTGGGATTAAAACAGACCTCCCAGTCAGAAGCTCTGTACGGACCCTTCAACTTGCTCTAAAAAAACGCTCTTAACTGACCACCCACCCTCTTCTCCCAAGATGGAGGTTGACACAGTGGCAGGTTTTGGTATAGCCTCTGAAATTTGCATCCCAGATTATATTAAATGGCCATCATATACAGTGGGATAGAGGTGTGTGTGTGTGTGTGTGTGTGTGTGAGAGAGAGATCCCAGAGAGAACAGGATCGAGCACAAACACATATTCACATTGGCTAAAAGCAACCAGGCCGTCTGTGTATTAGTAAAAAGGGGGGATGTGTATCCATACAGCATGTGCTGTAATTTGATCGCGCTACACACAGCCAGAATAAGTTATACGATGGGGCCATGCATCAACGTCACATCAAGTACACACTGCGTCTTCTGTGTGACTGGAAACGAACACAAGCGCACAGGAAACTGCTGTTTGGGCAGTCAGCTGTACCTTTGGTTTCCCTTCCCCTGCCCACTAAAGCTAACCAGGAGCAAGCAGCGTTCTCTTCACTTCTACTCGTATCCGAATGCCCAGAAGGTATCATTTATATAATTTTGGCGAGGGGGCTCTGAGCCCCCTATTTGTGGGACACATTCACGTATTTGTGGGACACATTCAGCCCGTTAATCATGCTGCACAGTCCCACAGACCACGGAGGAGCGAGAAATGGAGGGATTGTCCTTTTCCTGTGAGGAAAAATGCACATTTGCATGTCTTCCCTGCAGTATGTGGCTCAGTTCATTGGAGGGGCCGCAGAGGAAGTGTGATGAAAAACACATGATTGTCTGCTGAAACCCACCAGCTTCAGACCTAATCACTACCATCTGCATACTGTTGCTCAACCAGCAGGGAGCGATGCATTCTGGGAAAGAAGAGACTGCTATTTATGTATATGTGTGTGGTTAATAATTAGTGCTATAGAGGCTCATTAATGTGCTGTAAAACTTTACACAACTTTATTAAAAACATAACACAGTTGAACATCCCCTAACCTCCCTTACAGACAGAATGGACCTGAACCAGCTGTCAAAACGCCACACGTGAAATGCACAATGAACTGCTAGTTAGGTCCGAACGATATATCGAGATTGAACCGAAATTGCAATTTGATTAAAAAATAAAAAAAATAAACTGTTTTGCAACCCCAGACCTTGCTCCATGGGATAATGTCAGGGTTGCTGCAGTGAGACGCGCGCGTAAACACGCTGGACTGGCAGGAGACAGCCAGTGAGCGAGAGGCTGGAGCGTTGGTGAGCCCCTGGGGATGCAGGCAGAAGAGACAGGGACAATGGGCCCGGGACGAATGGAACACGCCATGCGCTGCACTTGCTGCAAGGTTTGTGCCTCCTCTCAAAAAACAGCCTGTAGGGCTCAGTGCAAAAAACAGGCATGGTTTCCTAAACTCTTGGTAAGATGATAATGTCGTGTTGTAGATCTCTGTACACTCAAGAGACTGATAAGACCAGCTTTACCTTTATTCCCTTTTTGTGTGTGTTTCGAAGGGGAAGACCGAACACTAGCCTGCTTCGAAGCTTTCACCGTATTGGTCCCGTGAAAATGCGCCGCAGCGATCAAAGTTCAACAAAACAGTCCCCGAAACTCTAACACTAATCATTGCACATGCATGAGTGGAACCGATTGGGCAAGGGGTACGGATCCAGTGCTGACAATCACTCTTGCGGCATGAAAGCAATAGAAAATAATGGGTTTCATGTCGCATTCGGCCTAAAAGGGATGAACTCGCCGGGTGTGAGGGCACAGGTGCCACCCACCCCGCATTGGTGGCGGTGTCCAATATAATTCACCAATACAACAAAAAATACAACTTTGGAGGTAGGTAGTCATCAAGGTTTAGAAATACAGAGACTTAGAAGCAAATCATTTTTTTTAGACGAGTAATGAAGCAAAAAGATATGGTCATAAATGATTAACTGAGATACAGAAATGGGGCAGATTTTTGGAGATGTAGAGATGGTCACAATCACATCATCAGGCACCACTGACACAGATGAGAAAACAGCCAACTGCCCTGCAGGACTATGGGAAATATACCCTTTCACACACCAGTGGGGACACAGGCATGCAACAGTGATTGGCGACGATGAGCTTCACTCAGCAGGAAAGGATTATGGGATGTATCTGAACAAGGGCTCTCTACCTGGGCCAGGGTCATTCTCATGGCACTGACTGGCGATGGCTCTATGTCCACCAGCTGCTGGATGGAGTTTAGAGTCTGAATGTGGTCAGACACGAGGTGAGAGAGACGGTCAGAGAGCAGAAGGGGAGAGCAGATACGGTTAGTGCAGAGACAAGAGAAATAAAGTCAATTAGACAAGAGTCGCTATACACACAGGCTGGGAAAGAAGAGAAGAGCAAGTCACTAATCCAGAGATGTTCTCACTACCGCTAGCGTGAGAGAGTTTAAAGACAGCGAGAAGAAGAGGGAATAAGATTATTTTGAAGGGTTAAAGCTATCTGGGCTATGGACTGATTTAACACCAGAACTATTTTGTGCCGTTACATTCACGACCTGGAGAATGATCAGTTTAGCCAGTTTCAAATCTTTCACAGTGCAGCGATGCCAATGCAACGCTGTTACAGTCGCCACTTCAGAACTTTTTATAGGAGTTCTATGTTTAAAAGGGAAAGCCCCACCATCCTAAAATCAAATTAAAAGACAATAAGCTGTGTGCATCAGAATATGTGCCATATCACATATTCATCTTTTTAATTCGCACAATGTAAGCATCTTAGAACCTAGCATCCTCGTGTTCTTCCACTTCAGTCTTATGGTAATCTTGTGATAAGTGGATGTTAATAAATCCATGATAGGTGGCTTCATTGCCTCTTAACCTGTAATTATATTGCCCTGTGACTGTTACGCACATTATGAGTGGGAGTCAGACAGGCCACAGGAAGAGATACATGAAAGCAGGATTCAGCAAAAACAGCATGTTCAGACCAACATTACAGCAGATGACAAACACAGTTAAAATGACAGACAGCTCAATCAGAGACAGGAAATCTGCAGAAAGAAGAGAACAGAGTGGGAAGACACAGAAAAGATATGAAACAGCGGAGCAGAGCAGAGTGTTAATTAGCGAGACAGAAGGCCCTGATGTGTGGTGATGTGGGGGCGTGGGAGTCTGTTCACTTGCGAGAATGCTGTCGGACTGCGAGGGTCATGTGACATGAGGTGCAGCACGACCCCAGAGTGTGGAAGCGGAGAGCCTTATATATTAAACCGTGTCACAGGGTGAATGTAAATAAATTCTGTGCCTAAAAAAAAATACCTTACCATAACACCTTTACAAACTGGTTGAATATCCGTGTGGATTCACTCATTTATGCTGTTGTGAGAATTCATAGTTTCATATTCTAATTCTTAGAATTAAAGGTCCCCTGACATGAAAATATCACCGTATGAGATTATTTAACACTAATACAAGCTCCCCTAGCCTGACTATGGTTCTGCAGTGGCTGGAAATGACGATAGGTGTAAAGAGTCACACAAAGCTATACTGATCACAATTATTATAGTCTGCATGCTTATATCATGCCTGAATCCTATATTCCAATATTAAGTACAGGTAGTTGAAATTATTTTTATGATCGATGACACATTACCTAATCTGCACTCTGTCCATAATCAATTAGTAATTAGTAATTAGGGAAGGACACGTCCTATCAAGGAAGAGCCTCTGTGCATCTGGCTGTTGGAAATGTAACTCTGAAAGGGGATGTTATAAATTTTCAGCAGTCATTGTGATTGCTGAAACACATCGCCTTAAGCAGATCAGGTCATTTACAGACAATGTAATTAGCAGCCAACCAACTCCCAAAATTTGAATTACAGCCCCCGACCCTCATCATCCTCTTCCCCATCTGTTGGAGAAGAAGTGACAGAAGTGTCTCTGGTAATGACCTGAGAGCTGCGCTGAAACCCTTTTAGGATGTGATGGAGCGGTTTCTGATGGAGTCGCGTTTATTCCAGTGCAGCATCATTCACTCTGTGCTGCGTAACAGAGTTCAGAGTGCCGGGGGTGTGTGGCCATTAGTATATTTGGCTGTGACCATCTGTGGAGGACGGCAATTATTTAAAAAGCTGAGACCATGTGGGCTGAGTGTGTGTAAAAATGTATTCCTTCACTGATGGATGAGCCTTATCGTGGCGGAGCAGTATCGCGTTTGCGCGTGTTTTTTGTTTTTAGTGTGTGTAACTTACTGTGTCACTGTCACAGGGCTGAAACTCGAAGTCGTGTGCTTTATGGAAAACCGGGTTCTCCTGCATGAAGAGCTGCTGGTTGAAGTCCTGCATCACCTGCACACACACACAGAGCAAGTATGAACACACTTCCTGAAACACTGCACATGAGGTCTTAATGGCCGTGTACTGACACATTCTAAACACTTTGGAAGAGCAAGAAAACGTGTTACACTCAAATGAGAGGTTTTTATTTTTCTGGGAAGTTGAGTTAAAAGGAGAAAGACGTGTAAGAGGGAGGTGGAGGGATGACTCACTCGGCTAGACTTCTCCAAGAGGAACTGGAAGGTGTTGTGGATGGCCTGGAACGCCTCCAGCTCAGTCCGGCAGAAGGATATCAAGTAATCCTTCACATGATCGTACACGTTACCATCCAGCGCCTGAGAGAGCGAGGGAGACAGAGCAAGAGAGAAAGTGTGTGGGAGAAAATGAGGGCTAATGTTTTTGTTGTCATTGGCCCTTTGCAATCTTTGGATGGACCTGAGCGTTCAAACAGCAGCAGCTGGGAAAGGTTGTTAGGTTCAGATTCCCGGATTTCAAGTGCTGGCCACTGCCTCGATAAAAACAAAAACTCCCTTAGCCTCCCTGAGCTCAGTGTTCACCCACACTACATTTCACAACTCCAGGAAATACACTCACTGCATGACTATCAGAACGCCAACAGGAGATTCTAAAGCCTCCTGAAATTAAGTTTGTACTGTGGAAAAAAAAACAACCAAATTGGTGAATGCAAAAATTTGAGTTTGTTTGAAATAATGAATTTAAAGTGAGAATAAAAACAGTGGTGGCCTAGTAAGTAAGGAAGCCTCAAACAAATTGTTTACAGGTTGCACTTATTGGTCAGATTTGCAGTAAAGTCACAGTGTTCATGAACCATGCAGGATTCATTGAGATTGCTTGAATTGGCACTGCAAAAATCCTAAACGCATTGATTTATTTTCTACACAAATGGCGACAAGGTCATATAAAAACTAGGGACAAAAAGCTACAGTTGCAGACATAATAAAACATCCAAAATCCTATTTTTTGTGCTTTTGTATTTGCAGTTTTCCAAATCACGACACCTTTTCACCAATCACACGTAGCCATTCTGTCACATGACCACACATGAACTGGGGAGGTATTGACAGGCACTTTTCATACAGCACAGAATGTATAAAGGAAAAAAGTTTATAAAAAGAATACAGAATTCCAGTCTTTCGTGTAGAACCTTTAGTTAAATGAGCTAGATTTTCTGTAGAGGAAGGAATTAGCATTTCAATATATCAATAAATCAACACATTTTAGCATACATAAGATAAGATTTAGTTAATGAATTACTACAAATTATACTTTGTGTTATTAATATTATTATTATTATTATTATTATGAAATACCAGAATAATCACAATTATATTTGTTTAAAAAAAAACAAAAAAAAAAAACACTTGAGTTGTCATATCACTAACTACATTTGAACTCTCTCGAGTGATTCTTTGGATGATTACCTTTTATTTTTTGGAGTAATGCTACACCTACTTGAGTAACATTTTTGGCTACTCTACCCACATCTGTTAGTATATGAAGTAAATGTGTGTCTGGGGAAGAAAGGACAGAAAAAGTGCAGGCACCAGGAGGCCCTGTGAAAAAGAGACGTGGCCAACTGTGTTACTCTCTTACTAGCAAATGAAAAATGTGTGCGCCAGTCTGACTTATGTACGTCTGCACGCTCGTGGGCACAAACAGGCATGCTTCCTGTTTGATATGGTCCACGGTGGGGGACCTCAGCCGCTATGTCTCCTGAAACCAGAGGAACCTGGGCTTCCTGTCATTGTCACAGAAATAACCAAAACAAACGAATGAAATAATGAACAGCGAGGGCAGACACCCACACACCTTTGTTCAGACCACAGGAATAAATATGTATAATATGTATTATAAATGTCTAAGAAGGATCGAATAAAACAAACATAAAATCACAGATGGATTGTAAAAATGTTCAAATAACCAAAATAATGCTAAATAAATAATTACCAGTTGTAATTGTATTATAACACAACAGAAGGACAATATAACACCCCAGAAGGACAATATCTCACAAAACATATATATATTTTTTTTGCATCATTACATTGTTGTGACCATAAACATCACCTGACCAGCATGTTGCTTAGCAACAGCTGGATAGGAGATGGAACAATTTCGTCACAGAAGCTGAACCTAAAATTTCTTTACCGTAACAGCCATGGATAAATATTAAACTGTAAATTGTGGTATGATCACAATAAAACATCAAGATTTACTCGGCAACTGCAGCAGACCAGTGCCAATATCGCGGGGTGCAGCACACCAATCTCATGCATTATTGCTTAATTCATTATTATAAATGAAGGCATGAATAATAAATTGTATTGGAGTCAAATTTTCTAAAGGGGCCAAAATTCAATACTGGGATATTTTACACATTTGTGCCTGTTTATTAGCTGCGAGACCAACAACTACCAGCCTTGTACCACATCAGACACAAACCAAGCCACACCTGAGCCCAGGCGATAATGACTGCACACACACCACTGAACATGCTGCAGGTGCGCACACACAGACAAACAAAAAAGGTTTATGACAAATTGAGGGAAATTGAATTGAAGGGGGATTTCAGTTCCTAAAGTGGAGTCGCCTAATTCAGACACTATCAGAAGTAAAAACATTACCAGCCACAAAGACACGTCTGCTGTCACCCAGATGCCCAGATCCCAAGGAAGTGTGTTGCAGACAGGCTGCTGTTGGTATGCTCCAAAATTAGACACAGGTTATAAGGCATAGAGCTCTGCTAAGGGAACCGCAGAAAAAAAAAAAAAGACAGCAGGGGGAGCCGATGAGCAGATCAATTCCCTTTACTTGAGAAGCACAAAGACGGAGTGACGAAAACAAAAAGAGACTGGATCTCAAATTTGATGTTTTTTGGATGTTTGTTTTAATACTAACAAATATGTTTGCATAACGAAATAATGCTATTTTAACTTGCTCTATAGTAATTGTTAGGGTATTTTATAGACACTTAGCATATGAAAAAACACATTTTTAACACATTATAGCCTTAAATCCCAAGATACTGTGACCCTCTGCAGTACGTGACTTTGAGGCTTCGGACATGCCGCCCTGCTATTGGCCACCTGGCCGGCCGGAGCTCAGTTGCTAAGCCTAAACGTCCACAATCAATTATTAAACGTCAGAAACCCTCGCCACCCTGCCGTCCGCAGCCCTCAGTCTTCCTGTCTGCTCTCTGAAACCCAAACTCAACGCAGAATCTGATTCCTGTTCAGCAGGTACGCCAGTCTTGCCTCCACACTTCTCCTGCTGTTCCCAGTCCCTGGAGAACCGGCAGAGAACCACTCATTCATGCTAACTCTGCTTTAATGGCGGACCGCTCCCAGCGCAGGTAACTGTGGGCTGCAGAGGCAGGGCAAGTGTGTTTGTGTGTGATGCTGGATTGCAAACACTCAATTGGCAGGATTCCTTGTTTTCGTCTGGTCATATGTTCAGCACTCTGCGGCACTCTGGAATTTACTTTGCTCACGTGTGCGTGTGTGAGACAGAGGACGAGATCCTGCAGCCCACCAGCCAGCAACCTGCTCTCCTGGCAGCTCCAGTTGCCCCGTAACCGATTGGCTGTCCAACGCACCTCCTACGCTCATCACTCAAGTCTGATTGACTGGTCCGCTGGCCTCTCTCTCCGGGATTGATCACCACCTGTCTGGCCATGAGGAGCTGTGGAACGGTGGCTCTGCTGGAAAGGGCCGCTGATGAAGCGTGAGGAGAGTGGGAGGACAGAGTGTCTGGCGCTGCGCAGCTTTCGCACCAACTTACAGTACACTGTGCACAGCTGCACAGGCATCTGGAATAAACATGGCCGCATGCAGATATAATACAGATCGGAGCTGGCAGCGGAGCGCTACTGACCTACAAACACGACCCTGAAGAGAGTTCAGCATTTCAGCATGAGTGGGAACAGCACGTTACCTCGAGCTGGAGCCGAATGACGGCAGCAGCGCAACATTAGCATGAACTTGGCCAAAGGAGAGCAGGGTTGGACGGAAAGGGTGATTTTTTTTTTTTTTCAGGGTTCCCTGGGGAGAACAGGGCTGGGAAGTGACCCCTGAGAACTGCACATACCAGACATACTTCAGTCACTCACTCACACACAGCAAAGCAGCAAGTTCTGTGACTGGACAAATGTAATAAAACCCCCTGTCTGAGCCCCTCGTGCTGTATCAGACCTCCAGTGGACGTTTAGTGAAACTTTGTCTAGAAAAGCTATATGCAGAAAAACATGAATTAAAGCAGAATGAAAAGGTAGAGAACCGTTCCTCTTCTGTAGCTCTGTTTCAGTTTTGTGTGTATGTGGCACTGTACTATACATGCCCATCCTGTTACTACCTGTTAATAGTTATGTACACAAGTGTTTTTTCAGAAACTATAATGATATCATGAAAGGTGACCAATGACGCTAAGACAATAAAGTGTATTAAACTGCAAGTCTCTCTCTTTCTAGGCCGTGTGATTGTGTGTGTGAGTGTGCATGTACACACACATCAGTCACTTGATGCGTGTTCAGTCAGGCTGTTTCTAATCACATGTAAGAGCTCCTTGACTAATAAAACAAAGACCACGCAAGTGCTGACATGTGATTCTGTGTGTGTGTGTGTACACACCCATCTTTTAGTGTGTATTTTAAGTCCTGTACATATTTTGGATGATTGAGGGAGCAGCACAAAGTCCTGTTAGTTTGAGTCAGATGTCAGGGAGACGAGAGGACAGGACACCTCCTCCTTCAGTCTCACCTTGATGCAGTTGATCAGGTCTGTCTGATAGTAGCGGTTGTGGTGGGCGTTGGCCGCCGCCAGCGTGAGCAAGTACTCGTTCCGTGCATGAGTCGCTTTGGAGTTACAGTCATTCCTCTTCGCTTTCAACTGACGGGGGAAAACGAACAGAGACAGAGAGTTTTCATACTCTGCACCCAACATAAAGAACAAAAAGGGTCATGGATACAGAACCACCAAAGCAGAAATCTAATGTCAAATAAGGAACCTGCTCTGTGTTTGATTGAGCCTTGGTCCTAGAGAGTAGTAATCAAATCCCAAATCAGAAAAAAACTTTATTTGCGATAAAAGGATCCATGTTACTGATAAAGTGTGCAATACATTTAAAAGCAGCAGAAATATCACAGATCACAAACTTCGCCACAACCTTCTCCATTCTATTGTGGTGGTAAATGGCCAGTTTCACGTGTGGTCAGTGGTTTTTGGTGAAAAACACCCTTGGCATTCCTGTGAACTGTCACAGATGTGACTGGACTGTTGCTACGTCTGGTATATATGAGCTCAGAACACACGGGCAACAGCACAATCTGTGCTGTGTAAATTCCTCTGTTGGGTTGGTGAGCACAACTGAGGAAGATTTGGATTGGATTTTTTCCCAACATGGCATTCATTTCGAGTGAAGGGGAAAAATACAGGTCTTACCTTCACACTGGCCTTCTGTAAACTTATCCTGGACTGAAAGAGCCCCAGCTTTGACCTGTTTGAGAGAGATCAGGCATTATAAATCAAACTCAGATCACTGTTGAATTGCTGTGAGCAGCCAAACAGCCCTTATAAATAAAACCCAGAGTACTTCTCCAGTCTCGTAAGGAGTCATCCTGTGTTACGGAGGTGCAAGTTGTTTGTTGTGAAATACCTTACAGTACATTCACATGCAACACATACTGTATCACGCCTAGGAGAACTCTTATGAAAAGGCATCAAGTGAATCCCTGCAGTGTTGGCCTAGCGTCTAAGGAAGCGGACTGGTGATCGAAGGGTTTCATGTTCAAATATAAAGGTAATGTCCCCACACACTGCTCCCCATGTGCCTTTCATGGCTGCCCACTTCTCCACAAGGCTGATTAATTAAAAGCTGTGTATCATAATGACAAAAACAATCGCTTTCACTGCCTGAAAAGGAAGGTAAGCTGTATTTCTGCATTTTTGGCCACATGCCTGCTTTTTATTATTTCTAAATCTTGACCAATGCACAAAATTCAGACTGTTGGCTTAAGGAGTTTAAGCTATGTGTACGTGTGTGATGAAGGAGGCCCGGAATGACAAAAAAAACTCCCAAGTGTCTCCTCTTAATGAAAGAGCCACCAGTTTCCTCTTGCTGTCAACACCTCTCCCCATTCCAACCTCACCCCTCCCACTCGACAGTAATAAAAAAGAACAACTATGCCAATTGTCCGATCGATGCGGCCTTCCTCAGCCAAAGCACCGCCGGGCCAAACCTCCCTCCCTCTCTCACTGTCCTCCTCCACAAACACCTTTTTTTTCTGGCATGCCCTTTGAAATGGCTACTCTACTGCAGGTGCAAATGGTGCTAGTGTGTGTTCAACAAATTCTGTGTTGGGTTCAAACGAGCAGACGCTTCCAAGAAATGGACTTCAAATTCCAGATTTCAGATGTGGATGCCAAGCGGAATTTCGGCTGTGCAAGCGCAGACCGGATTTCTGAGCAGACCTACGGTGGGTCTCCTTTTCTGGCAAACATCCAGACTGCTTTCCTCACCAACTTAAGAGCTCAATATGCATTAATCATGAAAGCAGAGGACAAGCTTTACATTAGTAGACCATCTCCCTGGGATTGGCCAATAAATGACATGGAACATCTAACAACTCAACACAGCCAGCTAATTGGGGCAGCTCTGGGGGACACGTTTGCCGTCTGCTATTTAGTGGCTTCGGGTGTAGCACCTACTTGGCCTCGATGTCTGCTTTCTCCCTGATGGCCTGGGCCATCTGCTCCAGCTCGAAGTACTTTTTCTTGGACTTGGCCAGGTCCTTCACTGAGTCCTGCAGCTCCATCTGGATCCGACTCAACTGCTCGATGCACTGCACACAGAAGGCATGGGGGGGCGCTGTTAGAAACGCAAGTCTCCGACGTACTCCTGACGTAACTTACTACTTCACACGTACTTAAGTATACACACAGATGCACCAGGGGGAAAGAAAGCGAGCGAGAGTGAAAAAAAGTACAGTACTTCTCTATTCTGGAAGGTATTTCACACTCGCGTTTACTTCTCATTTCACACATACACAGGTGAACACACCCACTCCACTTCTGTTTTTCTGATACAGAGCAGACTTGGGCAGAATATAATTGATATCTTGTTATGCAGGGTTTTATTGTTGAAATTACTTGTAAATTAAAATGTTTTAATACTACAGAATCATCACATATTAATAAAAAATAAAATTCACTGTGTAGAAAGGAATATAGAGTAAACTAAAATTTGTAATAAAAAAATAAATTTAATTCTAAGTTCAGGATCTGTGATACTAGTCATACAACGATACTGCAATAGTGCTAGAGCAATAGGATACAATTTCTGCTTACATATGTCATGTCATTACATAAACAAAAGGCCTGAATGTGGAACCATTTTCCATTTTTAAAAATGCAACTAATTGATTTCATTAAAATATTTCAAAGAACATTTCTAAACAAAAGAACAATCTCTACTTCTCTCTCAACAACTGTGGTACCTTCTTCAGCTGCTGCTCTTTGTATAGCCGTACAGTCTTGGCGGGGTCTGAGATCTCGTTCTTGTAGTTGTCAGACACGTTGATGCGCGTCTGGGTCACCTGCACTGTGCCCTCGAGATACGCCCGCCACACCGCATACACATTCCTGCAGGAGAAAGGGGTGTCAGGAAGCAGAAGGAGTAGAGGCAGATATCAGTGCGCTATTACTTTATCCTTAGAAGCCGGAGCTGGAAACAGTCACAAGCAGTATGCACCAGGTTATTAAAAACGTCTTATCAATGAAGTTAAAAGTCAATGCCGTCTTCGCATCCACAATCCCAACTGTCAACTTTGCATTTTACGTGCGGTATACATCACTTCCTTCTATTTAGTGTACTTTCATTTGCCACCGATTCCTTGGCAAATAAAACTGCATGAGGCGGGGTTCAGCTGCACAATCTTCTGAGAGGGGTTACTCACACTCATAGTCAACAAGTCATCAACTATAATAGATCAGTTAAATATAGAATAAAGACAAGAAAGATACTTTACTTAAAAACATATATTAATCCATTTTTGCCAAGGACAGGCAAGGGGGCTTTTGCAGGTTGGGATGTCTGTGTATTGGTGAACTCTATTGGAAGGCAGCAGTAATGCACAGGTAGAAAGAAAGAACATGTCTGAAGCCGCTTACAGAACAAACGCGGCAAGTGAGCTGCTGCAGAGATCGCGGCGTGGTCAAAGCTGAATGTTGAGGAACTTTGGCCTCTGTGCATTGTGACGCATTGATGTGCGACCAATAAAAACAAAGCAGAGGCAGCCTCTCAATCCAAAATGGAAGAGAGTTTGATTATTGTGATTTAATTCAACCGTATGATCTTATGTGACACTGCAAGGACTGTGAGGAAGACAGCATGTTGAAAGGTATAATTGTAAAACGCATAACGTTTTCGAAAACGCAGTGAAAGTGACATTGGACATGACTTGGAGATCTCCTCTGAAGCTGATGTCTTTGCTGACCAAAAACAACTTATTGTTTCTATTAGGTAGCCAAATATCTCACATAAATATGACTTAAGTGATGGGGCATCTTGTATGCTTATTTCAGAAGTCATGCTGACTGCTGCTGCTTTGAGAGAAAACAAGAATTATTGTTTCTCTTTGATATCTCAAGGTCAGACAGGAACAGACAGGAGTGCTAAAACACAGCCCAAAAAATGTATGGAGCAGCCATATTGGATTTAAGCACTAGGACACTAGAATAAACTCGCCTGTAATCTGTACGCTGGTCGTCCGGTTTGATTCCAGGCCAGTCCCTCTTCAGGTACTGACTGGCCAGCTTCTGCAGAGCCTACAGAAGACAGAAAATAGCACAGGATTTAGACGTGGGGAACACAGCTCTGATTAAAGCAAGATTGAAATAGAAACAGAGAATGAACGACAACGTAAGAAACAGGAAAAAAATATGTTATTTTGTTTTTCTACATTACTTCACATTCCGTTTTCTAACAGTGAGATGAATGTTTAGGCCTCTTTCACATGGACCTCTGTGGCTTCAGACACAGACCATTTTTCTGCTTATTGGAGCAAATCCAAGCGTTCACGTGGGCGCTCATCACCAGCACGTTCGGATGGCGTCTAATAAATCCTGCATGCAACTACGTGAAATTCCAATGAGTGTTAAATTGCATCAAGTGCATTGTGACGCATTGTGCAGCTACAAAGCGTGTGGTGTTCAGATGGCAGTTTGAATGTCCGTGTAGATGTATAGATGAGGCGCTGTGCTCAGATCAGGCAGCCACAGCCACTAATAGCACTACTTTTTCACTAGATTTGTTATACCAAGGCCAGAAAATCACCAAGCAATATCCATACCAAGCATTAATGGGTTATGTTCAGTACTGCATCAATGCAGAATCGTCCATGTCTGCATCTCAATGCATTGATAATAACATTAATTTCAACACCCATACTTCATTGACTCCTATCAGCCAATAAAAAGCAATAATTAAGTGAAACGTGCTCATAAAATGCTTTGAGAAGCCAGATGATGTCACACCTATACATATGCAAACATATTCTAAATCTGTGTAGGTAATGCAGGGTAAACATAACTTATACCATGAACACCTTGCAACACACACACACACACACACACACACACACACACAAAGAGTGGATTAGAATCAGAAACAAAGAGAACACAAAGAGATTTGACCAATTAAAGAATCCGAATATTACTCAAATGTACACACACACAAAATCGGACCAACACAAAGCACACAAGGCCTTTGCCCCAGCCCTGCAAATGTATTTTGTTGTTTTTATGACCTCCTAATATTCTCTATGATCTTGACAGCAATCAGTTTGAATATAAAACCAAAGATAAGAAGAATGAGTTCAGAGGTCAGTAATGTTTGTGTTTCCAGCATTTTTCATAACATGCACAGGCACAGGCACAGAGATAGTGAGTAAAGGCTAAAGAATTCAGTACAGAAAATGTGTGTGTTCATCCAAATACAAAAATGTTTATTTCCAGGTGATCTGACCTGAAGATATGAATGAATGAAAAGATCAACTTTAGTGGAAGAACATATAGATCGTTCGCTCATTCAACTAAAATGTTGCACTACGTCTTCAAAAAAACAAAAAAAAATCTTCACAAATGTAAAAGCAATTCTCTGTGTGCATGATTCGGAGAGAGAGGGTCTTTCAGCAGAGCTCAAACACGCAGTGATCACCTGAGCTGACGCCTTCTGTTTACATTTCTCCTCCTCTTCCTCCACACTCACACTCAAAATAACTCTTGAGAGAGATACACACACACACACACACACACACACACACACACACACACACACACACACACACACACACACACACACACACACACACACACACACACACACACACACAGAGAGAGAGAGCAGAATGCAAAAATTGAAAGAAATATGACCACGAAAGGGGAGAATAAAAGGAGGGAAGATCAGTCTGTCAGCCTGCAGGCCTGTCTACCTCAGCGACTTTCGCTTTCCACCCTCCACCCCCTCATCAGCCGCCACAGTGGGAGTCTGACAGCTCACTGCTAAAGCAGCACACATCTGAATGCAGCCAGCCCACAGGACACCAGTGCTGCCCGCAATGGATTTTTATTATTATATATTAATACTATATATACTATATATACTATATATATATATATATATATATATATATATACACACACACACACACACACACTTTTTTCTCGTTAATGACTTATCATACAGTATGGATATATACACACCTTCTACTTACCACTGGGCCACCACTGCCCCACATAGGGCAATCCCTATCCGCCGAGGTGCCACTGAGGTCCACATACACTGCTCCCCGGGAGCCTGTCATGGCTGCCCACTGCTCCAAGGGTGATTGTTAAAAGCAGGGGACACATTTCCTTGTTTCACCATTTATTTGGTCCCAACCACTACACAAATAATGCACGCACACACACACACACACACACACAATCAGTGGTCCCAAGCATGCGCTACACCCTATACAGTATGAATGAACAAGAACGATTCTGTCTCTAAGCCGATGAAAACTGAACTCTCTTTGTGGAACAAAGCTTTGAGCCGAGCCTGAGCTCAGCTTCCACTGAAAACCCTTCAATGAGCTACAGATGAGAAAACGCAGAGCGAGTGGCTTAAAAGGCAAAAAAAAAAAAAAAAAAACAAATTGGTGGAGCGGAGCGCTGATGTTGAGAAAGGAATGTGTGAGAGGAACAGACAGGCCTGATCGCCTCTGACAAATGACAGGGCGCACGCAAGCAAGACCCGCCAAAAAAAGAAAGGAAAGAAACTGCCAACTAGAACTCATGTCTTGCAAATAGAGTTTTACAGTGAGGGACACTGGTGTGAAACGGGAAGCCAAACTACTACACCTCATTCCAAAAAAGCACAACTTTCTGTCAAGTGAAAAAAGCTGCATCTGAGGGTGAAATAGTGCCAAGTGCTAAAAAAAAAACCAAGGAGCACTAGGGTGGTGAGACATAAACTCAGTGAACAAAGCGTCCTCCAATCACTACATTTACAGCATTGATCATACGCCCTTAACCAGACCACCTTTCAATCAGTAGCTACAGAGACAGTCCCCCTGGAGACACTCAGCGTTAAGTGTCTTGCTCAGGGACACGATGGTAGTAAGTCGGGCTTGAACCCGGGTGTTTCGGTTTCCTGGTGAGTGTGTTACCCATAGGGGTGTTGAAATCCCGCAGCACATTCGGTCTGAAAGCGGCTTTAGATTTTCTCCAATGAGCAGAGAAATGCTCTGTGTTCAGTCCACTCTCACCTGATGCCACGGACATCTGAACTTTTTATGGAATTTGTGGCGTCAGGGGAGCGCGGACTGAACACAGAGTGTTTTTCTGGTTTTAGGTCCTGTAATCAAAAGGTTGCCGATTCGAATCCCGAACCACCAAGGTGCCACTGAGTAAAGCACCGTCACCACACACTGCTCCTGCGGTGCATCACCAAGGGTGATGGTAAAAAGCAGAGGACACATTTCATTGCGCCATGTGCTGTGCTGCAGTGTTTCACATGGACAATCACTTCACTTTCACATCCCTTCATTGATAAGCACACTGACCCACAATTCCTGTGTTTGGTTTCACAACAAATGTTCATGCACACCCCTATTGGTCAGCTAAGATAAATCACAGTGGCAATGAACGACCACCTGGTGTGTGTGTTTGTGTGTGTGTGTGTGTGTGTGTGGGGTGGGTGCATGTGCATATGTTTGTCCTTCCTGTGTGGTCCCTGAATAACCCCTTCTTTAAAATCACACCCAGAAAACATAGAGCTCCCAGAGACAGGAAGAAGCGGAGTGTGACAGCATAAACAGAGACCTGTGCTCGGGGAAGAAGAACGGTCCTAGAACATTCCATCGTTAGTGCTCACGGCACGGTGAATATACCACCTCCTCGAGTGTGACTTTTTAAATCCATCAACAACTCACAAAAACAAATAGCACATGCTCTGCTGACCACTGAAGATGGAGGCTACAGGATGTCATTAGCATGTCTCTTTACATTTAGATTCAATAATTACATGTATTTGAAGGGTGTTAAATCTTGAGGATCTCAAAGTCATAGAGGAGCCGTGCTACTCTTACTATGGATTTCCTGTTTGAACTAGCTAACAAACTAACTAATAAATGTGACTATCTAAAACCGTGATCAGTCTTGCAGAATTGCTTAGAAACAACATTAAAACCACCGGTACCCAGACAGCTGCTTTTTGAAATCATCCTGTAGTATTTGGAACTTTCCTGTAAGTCTCCATGCACAGTGCCAGTTTTGGCAATATTGATACGAGAGGGTTATACAGGTTCTGACACTGATCAGCCGGCACATTACAACCAGTGAGAAACGCTGATTATAATCAAACACAGCCTAGATGCTAAATGCTAATTCCCTGGCTTTACATTTCAAAAGCCCTCTTTCAAGCAGACCCCATCTCTTCAGCACATCACCTCAGACAACCTCAGGCCGGAAGATAGACAGCCTCTGATCCTCCACAAACAGGAAGTTACAAGAAATTAGGATGTTTTGTCAGACAGGAGGCGGGGTACGATATGCTGCAGCCAGTCGCTCCATATATGGGTCAGAATGACAGACTTTAACCAAACAAAAGATTTTTGGGTGTTATTTATAGAGGAGATTACAGAAGTTAATCTGCTGCTGCCCACTGTGGGTGAAGAGCGGTTGGCAAGATAAAAGAAGAAAAAAGAAATTCAAATACCATACCAGTTGGGTAAACAGTTGGCCGTCCTGGCAAGAACAGTTTAGAATTTAGAGCAGTAAACATTCAATCCAAATGAACAAATAATCAGGAGAAAAATCTGGATACAACCCAAATAGAACTGCTCACCGATATCCAGCCTACCTCTGATTGGTCACCGTAAAGAGCAGCCACAATGACAATCAACATTATAATGTTTTTAGTTGGTCAGCTAATGAAGACACACACACACACACACACACACACTTATATATATATATGTGAAAAGCTCATCTACTATACACACACTTTTTTGATAAAACAATATGAGCATTTTATTGTGATAAATGAAAAAACAATGCTGCTTATAGTCTGCTATTTCCAGGCAACACTGTAAATTTTGAAGTTATTCATGGAGCCTTATAAGGCACACAAGTAAAGAATGACAAAAGCGTGACTGAGGTAGAAAATGACGGAATCTTCCTGTCCTTGTTGAGCCAGAAGACCGTAGAAACATTTCAGCAGCAGGATATCCTGTGGAGACGGGCAAGGCATACAAAGTCTGGTTCCCAACAAGAAAAGTCTAAAGGGTGACAATGCATCAAGATCTACAACCCGCCCCAACCTTCACAGGCTTGACAGGGGAGATATGAAGTGGGTTTATGTGAACAGTCTGTACTTGAAAAGTCCAGGAACAAACCAATCCCTGTCTATAAAGCCCATCATAATTTTCTCTCTGGGCGGCCTCCTCACAGTCCACGTACAACTCGACCACCAAAATCCTATCTGTCTAAGATAAGATAAGATGATCCTTTATTAGACCCACAAGTGGGAAACTTACATTGTCATGGCAGGAGGTGGACAGTCTTGTCTTGGTTAATTTGTCTCTCTTTTCCTCTGTCACGTGCAATTGCTCACTCTTTCCGAGCATCGCTTTATATCTAAGTGCTTTATATCTAAGTCAGTAGGGCAGTCAGGCACCAGGGAAATGTTTGTTGGATGTGTGTGACTAAAATGCATATTGACATCAGGCCCTCCAATTATGCAGCATCAGCAAAGCCTATAGGAACAATGGGGAGAGAGAGCAAGACGGGAGAGAAAACGGAGGTTTTCACTAGATCAGCATTTTACCGAGATGATTAAAACAGGACCTTAGTCTCTCCTCTGTACCAGGCTAATGGCTGGAGCCTCTGTGTGTGTGTGTGTGTGTGTGTGTGTGTGTGTGTGCGTCTGAGAAAGAGAGAAGTACAGAAATTAGAGGTGAGTCTACATCAGCATGTAGAGCACAGATAAGAGAATCAAAATGGGAGTAAAATTGAGCTCAACACAGAAAACAGGCCTGTGTGTGGGTCCTAACAAATAGAATTTTTCAATAAAAGTGAGAACGGGAAAAGACTGTGATTTGTTTTCAGCTTCTGACATTGAATTTCAGGGGAAATGGTTAGTTTTAGAAACTAAGGTCACATGAGTATATACACGTTTGTATAAATGTGTGAGTGTGTCTTCATTAGTTCTGGGTGGCGTTCAGCAGCGCTGGCGGACCACTCCAGACCAGACGTGACCTCGCCACTCTGCCACAGCCTGCCCTTTGTGCTCAGCTTCCTCTGTGGGTCAGTTTCCAGAACCCACCCTGCACTCCTCACACAGGCACAATGAGGGCATTGAGTGGGCAGCACCATTAGCAAAGCTTCCAGAAGCCCCGCCCCTGCCTTCTACTTAGCCATTCAGAGCGTCTCTGCCCTCCACCTGTCCCAGAGGGCCTGCTGCCTTGGGAGTGTGGCTTAGAACACCCTCCTCACATTCAGTCTACAGAGGAACAAATGTGTAGCCGTATAAATAATATAAAATGGAAAGAGTGAGACAGGGTGAACATGTAGATCAGTCAGGAAAAAAAAAAGTAACATTAAAATAATTAAAAAGAATCTCCAATTATGGTAGAACAGCGCCTGCTTTTCAGCTCTGTGTCCCATTAGTGGAGGACTGGGATCCGACTGCGGCAGTGCTTCACTCTTGAGTTGATATGGACCCCATTTTAACCAACGTCCAGCTCTATTCTCCCCCAAGGCCTGCTTCATGCGGTCTTGGTACAGCTACCAAAAGCTGGTGGGAAAGAGACAGATGCACAGATGATAGTCGGCCTGTTAGTCTACAGCCTGTTGGTGATAAGCCCATTAAACTGCCTGATATAGTTTACGAGCCTCAGTGCCACTCAGACCTGGCCTCAATTTTGACAACCGCTCCACTCTAAAAGCAGATCTGGTTACACAGACGTCCATCTTTGGGTTTGTGGAGGGGAAAGTTCTTCCGGCACAATGAGACCTGCCATCATCTCATGCATTATAAATCGGATATAAGAAAAGGGCGATTGGGTGGTCTTTGGCTCTCTCTCACCCCTGAAGGCTCTGCTCACCATATGCCTCCCGCTCGACTCTCGTGTTTCTCATGGGGAAGGGGCTGGAATGAGGTCTGCAGGGACAGAAGCCCTTTATGGTTACAGAGAGGCTCAGGTAGGAAGAGGGTGTGCGTACATGTGTACATGTGAAAAATCAGAGCTTGGGTTTGGAGTTTAGAGAGGAGCAAATCTGGAGAATGGGCATAAATCCCAATGAAACTGCCAACGTTAACCACAGGGCCACCATTCTTATAACAAGGATTATTTAATACTGAAAAAGGACATTCACTGTGTATGCTTTGTATGATAATTAGCATTTATTAACCGTTTGGCTCATACTGGGAACAAGATCCATAAACCACTATTGCTTATTACTCCAAATTAAATGGACCACATAAACACTGAGAAAACACCATCGAATCTACCTTCCAGATATTATATCAGCAACAAGAGCTTATGATGTTCTCAAAATATTTTCAGATGAGGATTTCATATCATCACCGAATTCCAGCAAAAACTTCTGGTGCATTCTTCACATCTCAGGGACAGGTGGCACACGCATGAGGAATGAAGTGAAGCCCCTCGGTGTGTGATGAGTGGGCCCTGGGGGACCCGGTTAATCAATACTGACCATAACTAACAATGTTCCAAAAAATGGGGCAGTGGTGGCCTAGTGGTTAAGGAAGCGGCCCCGTAATCGTAAGGTTGCCGTTTCGAATCCCGATCCGCTACGGTGCCACTGAGCAAAGCACCGTCCCCACACACTGCTCCCCGGGCGCCTGTCACAGCTGCCCACTGCTCACCGAGGGTGATGGTTAAAAGCAGAGGACACATTTCGTTGTGTCACCGTGTGCTGTGTTTCACATTGATATTCACTTCACTTTCATAACACATGGACGTTAACGGTCACGTCCATGAAGGCATGACTGACAGGCCGAGAGATACCCACAAACACATGGTGGAGGATGGATCATTAGCCTGGGCACCTGGAATGTTTTTTGTTAAGAGCCGGATGACTGCTATAGATTTTGAAAAAAAAAAAAAATTCCCTGAGGGACAAATCGCAACCTTTTTGAAATCTAAATTTGATATTGCTTGATCAAATAAATTTGTTTATCAAGAACCATGGGACCCTAAAAAGGATAAAAAGCATTAAATAAGATTTTTTTTCACCTCTGAATTAAAATCATTATCTTGCCACAAAAATGCTAATATGATTCATATAGAATATCCTTAAAAAAATGTTGTTCAGATCTGTCTCTTGGAGATTAAGATACGACCATTTAGAGAGAGAGAGATCAATCATCTTCACACAGTATCTTCAGGTCATTACGCCATTAGTGCCTCCACTCTATAAAGCCTCAGTCTTTCATTGATTTGTTCTATTTCACATCAGTTACTCAACACATAAGCCATTACAGGCCTCAAACTCTTCAATAAGTGTGTAATTTATCAAGGTCTAGTGGAGTACACAAACAATGAAACTCATTCTCTTTGTGCACCACGTGGACAGCATGGTAGATGTCCCTATTCCATACAGAAGACGAAAACAAGGACACAAACCCTCACCCAGTCCACAATCTACTGACCTTTGCTCCCAATCTCACCTTATGTTCAACACTTTCACCTGATTATTGTTATATGTTCATCAACCAGTGAGTTACACAGGTAACAAGGGAGAAGCAAAATTAATAATAATAATAAAATCCAAAATAATAAAATAATAAGTATAATAACATCGTAACACATTCTGCCCACATCCTGTACACCAAACCTGTGGCCTAAAACAGACTCGTAATCAGAAGGTTGCTGGTTTGAATCCAGAGCCGCCAAGGTGCCACTGAGCAAAGCACTGTCCGCACACACTGCTCCCCGGGCGCCTGTCATGGCTGCCCACTGCTCACCAAGGGTTATGGTTAAAAGCAGAGGGCACCACCATGTGCTGTGCTTCACAATGACGATCACTTCACTTTTCACATACATTTTATATATATGTATAAAAAATATAAATGTATAGAGTGCACACTGCTATATTTTATTTTACATTGATTTCATGATTCAACTTATCTGCCCATGCTGTTCAGGAAAACTCCTTTTTACCTATCTGTGAAAAATGAAATAAACTTGGCCCAACATCTTGTTAAAAGCATTTAAACATCTACACAGCACAGTCTGATAGTGAATAACGCCTCCAATAGTGCACCTCAAGAATCAAATTTCAGATCTTCATCATGCATGTGCGCGCACACACACACACACACACACACACACAAAGCCAATTTTAGCTCTCTATGTTCCCACCTCCTCCTCACTTCATTTCAGTTTCTCACCTCTCTGCTCCATCACCTGCTCTACTGTGCATCTCCAACTTTCCCTTCGTTTCAAACCTATCAAGAATTTCTATGATGACAATGATTATAATAATTCCCAATGCACCAGTCACTAATCTTTATCATTCTCAGCATATTTTATTTTCACATTATCACTACTACGTACTAGCTCTGTCTTAATTACTTGTAATCTTGCATAATGCTTTCCTACAATCTAAGTAAGACATATCTTAAAATCTCACTATGATAGCCAAGGTTGTCTCAATTAAGGGTACTTATTCATAATCTTTCACCCATTCAGTGTAAGTAAATCTGCATGGACAGCAGAAGCATCCATGACGCAGTATCCTACTAAATGGCTCTTTTTTGTCTGCTTTTGTGACTGACGGTACCCAGATTTTGGGTGGCCCGGGACACATCACCCATGCCCAGGGCTCAAAATGACATCATCTCCCTGCATCTCTCTGGTCTCCACCCCTCCTTTCACACCGCCTCAGGCAAACTCCAGCAGAGCAATTTCACACCCTCTCTGATAAACCAGCACAAGCGGCCATGGCTCAGGTTCAACTGAGGTTAAATGGGAGCAGATGCTGTGTATGAGTCTCAGTGTGGCTGAGTTTAATCACGGCACACACTTACAGATCAAGGAAGCCAACACCACCTCAAAACAGTATTCAAGGTGCGAGATGCCTCCGTTTAACCTGGACTCAGGATGTCACCTAAGTTCCCAACCAGAATCAATAAGGTGAAAAGCAAACCAGGCCAGAAGGTGAAGAACCTGCTTAAACGAATCACTGCTTTTTCCCGGCCCATCAAAACCAGAGTGAGCTGCATTTCTAGGAATTCGGCATCAAACTGAGGCTCAAAAACACGTGTTGGATTTAGAAAGGGGCAGATTATGCTATGTTACAGGCTGTGTCATTAACACACTGACAGATGCCCGACCCCACAGAGTTCACACACTCACACACCAAAAACACCTTTATGTGAACCAGCAGAGGGGGGGAGGGGGGATTTTATATCAAATTCTAATAGGAAAGAAGGGGCTATAAAGCACCATGACATGGTCAGTCAGGGCTGCAAAGTGTGTGTGAGTGTGTGTGTGTGATGTGCTTGACATGCAGTTTGCACACATGGAGGCTGTATGTACGTGGTTTTCACTATTTTAAAGTGTTGATCTGGCCAGACTATGACAACACACAATCCCAAGGTTAAAGTGCAATGAACAGACAAGAAATTAACCGCTCACACACACACACACACACACACATCATACAGCTCAGTGTTCAGTGTATGTGTGTGTGCGATTGCACACTGCACGGATAACTGTCCCTGTGTATTAAGAGCATGATGGATATTCACGTCCATTTAAATCATATTTAATTCATTCATTCATTACGGCCTGAGTGTGAGAGTGAGTGTGCATGTGTGTGAGAATGGGAGCGGGCGGCGCCCCCCTCCTCGCTCTGATTTGTTCTGGACAGGTGGCCAGGCTGGCGGTGGCCAGGGCAGGGAGGCCCCGCCCACGATGGCAGTAAAGACGATTATGCAAATTGCAGAGCTCTCCCAGCATTTTCCCAGCAAAGGGGAGGAGGAGAGAGGGAGCTGGGAGGGCGGGGGAAGGGGGCAGAGCAGGATGGACAGTACAGGGAGGAAGCAGGGGACAGCGTGTGTGTTTGTTTGCTGGAGGAGCTGAAGATGTAGCGTCATCAGCATTTACAGTCAGTCATGCACTTTCCATCAGACCTTCTGACTGTGGCAGGATGGAACCGCTTCCTTTCAGATCTTATCAGTCAAACCTTAACTTCTGCTGGTCTGGTCTGGTCTGGTCTTACACAAGTGACATGTGTAAAAGTTCACCAGGTGCATTGTTCATATTAATTATAAATATTTAATCCAAACGCGATAAATGATTTAACTCAATGCAATTTTATTACATTCTTACACAGTGATATGTAAATACTGGGGCAGTGGTGGCCTAAATATTGGGGCAGTGGTGGCCTAGCGGTTAAGGAAGCGGCCCTGTAATCAGAAGGTTGCCGGTTCCAATCCCGATCCGCCAAGGTGCCACTGAGCAAAGCACCGTCCCCCCCACACTGCTCCCCGGGCGCCTTTCATGGCTGCCCACTGCTCACTCAGGGTGATGGGTCAAATGCAGAGGACACATTTCAATGGTGCACTGTGCGCTGTGTATCACGTGTGACAATCACTTCACATTCACTTCACTTCACTTCATACTATACTGTTTCAGTATAAGTTCATAAGCTCAGTTTTGATATTGTGTTAAATTCTATTGGACATTTCATTAAAAATAATGTCATAACTGCCAAATGGGTTGATAGTGGGTTAATAAGAACTATGTCCAGATGTCCAATTAGAAAGACACAAAGAGCAATTACAACAATTCAGACCAGACTGTGAGACCTGAGCCTGGATCAGATCAGGGTCTTATGGGACTGTATGAAGTATAAAGGCCAGAGTGCAGCAGTGGGCATTCTGGGTAAACATCCACACTGCACCTAACGGCTTAGTCACTTCTGTGATGAGAATGATGACTTCATACACGGTCACATGTTTTCTAGCAGAGTGTCCTGGAAGAGCGTCCAATAACTCCTCCTTATTCCCAACAGGGCCACATGAGAGCAACAGGGAAATAATGGCCCTTCAAGGGCCATCCAAGGATGCGAAGGTTACGCATTATTACTCATGTTACTCATCATTAACTGATGAGGGTTAATGAGTGCTTTGTCTAGACACAGATGAGCAGTGCCTCAGTAGTGGTTCAGGTCAAAGGTCATGGGGGGGTGCCCCAGTTAACACATCGAAACTCACAGATGATATCTACAGCAAACCAGCTCACTTAGACTAAATGTCAGAGAGAGCCCTTCCCTCTCTCTATCTCTAACACACACCACAAATGTGTTACAAAGCATAGACGCTGTCTAATTACACTGGAAGCAGGTTGCACTAATGCAACTCCATAACTTAGAGCGAGAGAGAGTGGTAAAAAGATAGAGATGAGAGCAACAAAAGAAGGGGTGGAGGAGAGAGCTGCAAGTCAAAATAAATTAGCGGTGTGTTTAATGAAACGGCTTGAAGGATCATGTCTGACCAATGTGTTTGTGTGTGCACATCTTTGTAGTCTTATGTATATAATTTTCTAAAAGGTATTAACATTATGCAAAAAGTGTGTTTGCATTGTCATCTCATTTCTCTTACAAGCCACTCTCTCGCCTTCTCTCTCCCTCTCTCTCACACACACAAAGTGATGGGGCAGTGGTGGCCTAGCGGTTAAGGAAGCAGAGCACCATCCCCACACACTGCTCCCTGGGCGCCTGTCATGGCTGCCCACTGCTCACCAAGGGTGATGGGTTAAATGCAGAGGACACATTTCACTGTGTGCACTGTGTGCTGCTGTGTATCACAATGACAATTATCCAACCTTATTGCTGAACAATTCATGGAGGGACGATCGAGAATTAAGCATATACAACTCCCGCTCACATACAATAATTGTGTAAACAGTGTCATTTCCACTCATACTTTGACTCAATATAATATCACAACCGCAGGTGTAAACTTCAGTGAGTAATGTTGTGTGACATTAATAAAATGTAAATAAACTATAAAATGATCAAAAGTAGTGCTGCAGGATTAATCTAATCGCAATCGTAATCGTGATGTCAGTCTGTGCGATTACTTGAACGCAAAAAGCTGCGATTTAAATTATTAGTACATGGATTGGATCGGATATGTTGCCGATCCATTCTTTCATTCTCTCAAAGTTGGCGAGCTGACTGAAGTCTCACATCTCACGTCTCACATCTCAGTCGGATGTGACTTGTTTGGTCACATGACTTTCGATTCGGAGACATATGGGTAGACGGCGCATGACGAGCTGCATTGTGCGTCAACGTCGCCGCCATATTGCGAGAGGTTCTGCTGTGGCGTGAAGCATATACATGTCTATGGAGAGAAGTGCATAAAAATGCCTCACTCTTGTGCTGCTTGGGGCTGTACAAACCGCTGTACGCTCCAAACCAGATCCCGGGGGATTTCATAGGTAAAGCGGGACAATTGTTTTGAATATATTTGGCCATTATAAAATCCCGTTTTATAAGTCTTAACCTTAGCTAAGCTAGGCTAAGCTAGCGAAGCTATGCATTCCTGTGTTCAAGTCAGCCTCCAAACAACGTTTTGGCTAAACGTAGGCATTAACTATTAAGACTGTTCTTAGCTGTTTGGTTAACTTTTCTCAAACTTTGAAGGTTTCCTAAAGAAATTCACCTCAGTTTACAAATCTTAACCTTAGCTAAGCTAGCAAAGCTATGTATCCCTGTGTTCAAGTCAGCCTCCAAACAACTTTTTTGCGACTTTTCATTGAAATACAAGCAAGTGTCCTTTATCTTATCGCAATCGCATATCGCAATATTGATCTCAATAATCGCAATATGTCTTTTTCCCCAAATCGTGCAGACCTAATCAAAAGACTAATTTTGAGGGAATGAAAGTCACCTTCTCCTCCATCCTTTAACAGATGGCTGACTGAAATGATCATACCTACACAAATGGAAGGTTCAACTAGAAAAAATTCTGCTATTGTAATAATTTTTTTGCTTGGTTTGAAGAGAGCAATTCATTCGCCCAGTCATCCCGTTCCCGGTTTAGGCTGATGAATCCCTTTTATTAAAATTTTTTAATTAACGTAGGCTAAAATGTTGTCTCCAAATTGCTAAAGAATCAATGAGTAAAACCACACACACACACACACACACACACACACACACACACACACACACACACACACACACACACACACACACACACGGGTAGGCAGAGATAACAGGAGTATCTTATAAATGAGGCTGGATGCTGAAACCCCCCCATACCCCCACCCCTTCCTGCAGGTGTTGCTGGGAGCCCCAAGGCATGATGGGAATGATGGATGGCCAACTGGGGTTTGCTCAACACTCCACTTCCCTCTTTCTCTGAGAGTACAAGCAACCCCTCCCTAGTCCCCCTTTCCCCCCAAAAAACACAAGCGTTTCTCTGTTTGTTGGGGCCGTGGCTGTAAAACAATGTTTATTTGTGTGGACAGCTGTGCAGCGCAGGGAACTCGTGCAGGAGAGAGGGAGAGATGGAGATGCTGAGCCAAAAAGACTGATGAAAGGAAGGATCCAAGAGGCGGCAAAAGACCCCGAGCTCACTGAGGAGCCTATTGCAATAAACCTCACTTCAGAGGGAGAGAGGGAGGGATGGATCGAGTGAGCGAGAGAGAGAGAGTGGGATAAAGCAGCCTGTGGAGTGGAGGAGACTCAGCTGACAAAGCTAAAGGAAACTGTCAGCTGGGCTCCCACAGCCAGCCCTGTGTGTGCGTATGTGAATCCAGAAAGAAAGACTGTGTTGCCATGGTGATGGTGAATTCCGAGTCTGGATCCCGGATCCTTACCATTGAAGTCACCTGCCCTTACAGTTTCAGTGGACGCTTGCATGCAGACACACAGACACCCCCACGCAAAAAGAAGACCCAGCGCTCCTCATTCAGAGAGCAGTAGAAAAAAACATCCCTTACTAATGCCTACAAAGAGACAGAATGGGAGAGATGTTCTGAAGACCAGATGCCAAAAGTCTAACAGACTCTACAAATGATTCTAGTTGAAAGGTCATGACCCATAAAAGAGGGTCTGTCACCACAGGAAAACAGGAACGGGCTGTTTACAGCCAAATACATGCTCCTAATCCCCAAACATCC
Organism: Denticeps clupeoides; assembly: GCF_900700375.1. Lineage (NCBI taxonomy): Eukaryota > Metazoa > Chordata > Actinopteri > Clupeiformes > Denticipitidae > Denticeps > Denticeps clupeoides. The sequence goes on from NC_041725.1 coordinate 7,513,378, forward strand.
TTAATTATGAAGCCCCATGACAGCCCGACTCTAATCACACCTTAAATCCCCCAAACTGCACTCAACGCAGATGGTCGAGGACAAATCAGGACAAACCATCCATCTGATGGAGGGTATGTGTGCGTGTGTCTGAGTTCCAATATTGGGCAACACAAGCAGTAAAACCGAATAACATTACAGCATTGGAATAATTTGGGCTATTAAGGAAGCATTTTATACAGCTCAGTTAGTTACAGCATTTTAATTGGTGGAGAGGAAGCCTGGGAGTTACAATACTTTGCGATAATGGCACTCTGTGGCATCATTCTGCCATACCACGCTGTTGACACTTGCAATGTCATGTAACCAGCTGCTGCCTGAACCAGAGATGAACTATTTCATCATGGAAGCTAAATGTAAATCGAACAAACATTTAAAAAGACCATAACAATATCAATATCACCATCATTGTGAATAACAGCAAGCACACTGCACAGAACGAAATGTCTCCTCTGCTTTTAACCATCCCCCTTGGTGAGCAGTGGGCAGCCATGACAGGCGCCCGGGGAGCAGCGTGTGCGGACGGTGCTTTGCTCAGTGGCACCTTGATGGCTCGGAATTCGAACCGGCAACCTTCTGATGACAGGTCCACTTCCTGGCCTGCTAGGCCACCACTTCCTTACCCGCTAGGACTGTTGACATGGCATAAAATTCATATTGCTGATTAATTTGAACCATTGACTGCATACACTGCGGTACATAATTTGATTTGTACATTTCAGCAATAATGACAATAAAATAGGCATTGCCACAGAACGTTGTAGAAAAACATAACACAGAACATATATTGTTCAAATCAACTACAAGTCCGCAGCAGTGGCATAATGTTTGATGCCACAGAGATCGATATATACTTGCTCACTGACATTTTCATGCCGTGCAGGTACCCCACATCAGAAACCAAGGACTTTAATCATGCGTTTAAAGCCGCTTCTCCACTGTATGAAAAGGCAACATGTCCCCACTGTTGTGTTGACGTGTTTAGCTTAGCCTAGCTTAGCTAAGGTTAAGACTTATAAAACGGGATTTTATAATGGCCAAATATATTCAAAACAATTGTCCCACTTTACCTATGAAATCCCCTGGGATCTGGTTTGGAGGTGACCATCCTCTTTTCACAGGACATGTCCTCTTATTGAGACATGTAAGGTGCGCCCGGCTAGGTTTGTAGAATTGTAGCAACCCACAAGCTATTGCTAGCTTCCTTCCTCGCACTAGTGGAATTATCGCCTTGCAACACCACGACTCAAAACAAATGCAACGTGATGCAGGTAGGTGTGGTTTCATGCATTCGACAACTTTATTACGTTACTTTCGCAGACAAGGAGATACCTCTGATAGGGGGTATCATCCAAATGTCTCTCTGGTGAAATTTATACCATTTATACTGCACAGTTCTAGTCAAAATATCATGTTGGATGACACATTGCAGATTCTGTAACAATTTTATCAACTTATTGCACAGCACTGTACCCTGAGTCAACATACACTTCTGGGGGTACAGAAACAAACAACAACGCTATAATCCCATGAGATTATAATTTCCGGGTGAGATTTGCAGATCCTCCTGCCACTCTGCTGGCAGAATGTGTATCAGTCCACTCCTACAAAACCACCGTATTCCTAACTATCTGTCCCTTCACAGTCACGGTCAGGATCGGCAGGGGTGGCTTCCACTGCACAGCTCCCTCAGTAATCTCCTCGCACGTCATGCGAAATTGGGCTGTGCCATGAGCACCCATACAAACACGAACAGTCATGCTGACCAACATCAGCCATTGGTGCACATCCATCTGAACCACAAAACATATTCTGAATGCGACTGGCCGGCTTCATGACAGACACGAGATGCAGAATTTAAGTTGTAAAATTATCTTTCTTTGCCACCACCCTAAACTGGTGAGGAGAAGCTGCATTATTTATGCATTATTACATTTTCAACCAATCATGAACACAACTGTGCATAATCAGAGCATCTCTTACTTGTCATCCGTTCATTTTTATCAATGCGTAACATTTGTACGAGAATTTATAATTTTTTTAAACCATTATGGTGTAAAATATCACAGCTGGCAAACAGCCAGCATGTCTGTGTGTGTACATATATTACACACACACCATTATCACACTACCAGATACAACAAAGTGTGTAAGTATGCATAGTAGGGCTGGGTGATGTAACGATAAAGATAATAATCACAAAATAGCTTTTCCTCAATAGGAAAAGTAGATATAGTTGATATAAATTTGTTCATTCAATAAGGTAACGATAATGAAAACAGCACCTTGCTGAACCATTTATGTTGTTGCCTTTCTCGCCCCATGGTGCTGTACAGGCTATTACAGCTCGTGGTGCGCGGCAACTACACAGCTCCAGCAAAAAAATGAGTTTCTACCCAACCAAAGACTTTCGAACAGATGAGATCTGCCAGCACAATTCCAAAAGAAGACCCTTCTTCCTTTCTAGGCAAGACACGTCGACTTGTCCCGCCCCCAAATCACCTCAATCTCCCACAATTCTCCCTCCCTTATGGCAAAAGACGTGATGCCAATAAGCAAGGTTGAAACTCACTTTTTATCCGACTGATTATAATGTTTGACTCTTGTTACCATCTCCCTGGCCGGAGATGGTAAATTAGTATTTTTTTACTCTAGTGATTCAACTTTTAACAATAAATAATATTTTAACTAAAATGAATGCTATGTCTTCACATCTCTGTTCCATATCCCCTAGTCCTAATGTATGGTTAGCCAAAAACAAACCTGTAATGTTGCTGCTAAAATAAATTAATAAAATCACCGCAACAACAACCCAAATAATCTCCCTGGCATTTTAGAACACCATTTATCTAAGGTCAAAAGTCATTAGTCTACCTATCATCTGCCACCCAGCTGATCAAATCTAAAAGTCGTTCATAGTTGCTTCCTTAATAGTAATCACAGGTCATCGCTGAACTACAGGCTTCTTGTCAGAATAAGGTCAAAGGTTAAATACAACTTCCTGGTTGTGCCAGTCACATAATTCTTTCATTATAGCAATAAAAAGCCCAATAAACAGCAGTTACTGTCAAGGTACCAATAAACAATTCAGAATCACAAAGGCCATAAAGCCCAGCAGCTGCTAAATAACCGTCAATAAGCTCTTCACTTCTCTTCCGTCTGCCACCTAACGTCAGAAGGCCACGCTTCCCTCTGCAAGGCCCCTTTATTTCCAACACAATGTGGCATGAGACGCTGTACGTGAGATGCCGCCAGGTACCACCCAGTCCGCCCACTCTGGCCTGCCAACGGCGGCCCGGGATAATGGGCAGGCGGGACGCGACCACAGTGATCCTGGTCAACAGCCGCCGTGTCTCGGAAACCGCAGTCAGAACACGGTTTCACTCGGGTTTACGCCCGGACACCGCTTCTATATTTATCTATTCTGGATACGCGTTAATAATGCAGCATACACACACACAGATGCCATTTTTCAAAGACACACACACACACACATCTGTGGCCTTACCTGGGCGTAGTCTCTCTCCAGAGTAGCTTTCTTCTGACTGTATGTTCTGTAGGAGGAAGAGAGGAAAATATCAGCATGTAGTAAAATTAACTAAATTACTGCACCATTAAGCACACGGACACACAAACAGCATAGTTACAAAGGTGTGATGGGAGATGTCCAGTGGGTAACACACTCGCCTATGAACCAGAAGACCCAGGTTCAAATCCCACTTACTACCATTGTGTCCCTGAGCAAGACACTTAACCCTGAGTGTCACCAGGGGGGACTGTCCCTGTAACTACTGAAAAGGGCGTCCAGTAAGGGCCTAAAAGTAACGTAAATGTAACAATTTATATATTTATGTTAATCCTAATCTAATCTCATAGACCAATATTTTAGTTCTATTTTTCCACTGACATTTCACACACAGAACTAGACCGTCACTGCATTTCCCACTACAGTCATTTCATTAGCAGTGGTGACCTCACACCGTGAAGCAGCCAGGGTGACACGTCGGAGCAATCAGTAAAGTGTTTTAGTACGTTCTGAAACATGTTCTTCATGCTTACTCGTCACCAGGCATCACACAGTAAGAAGCTTGGGGGATGGGTGGTGTAGGATATTGTGTGTCTGTGTGTGTGTTTTTTTTAAGTCATGTTATTCCCCTTGGATTATCAAAGTGATAATCCAAGCATTCTTGATTGTGGAGCTCACTTAAAATGGGGTTGGGGGGAGCAGTGTCAGGTTCCAAACCATGTGTGTGTTTGTGAAAATGCAGATGTGTTACGCAACACAGGAATTTCTGCATCCCCCATGCCCAGTGCACACACACAAAATCCAAGAGGAGGAAGAAGAAAAAGAAGACGCTGGAGCCGCTTACCAGCATCCCACACTGACACACAGAATGAGTTTTTACTCCCTGACTGCTGGGCCCCTCAGGACCCCCTACTGCGGCTCTATCCTGCACTCTTATCTGTTCACTGCGGCTCTATGCTACTCCCCACAGAGACCTTATCGTGCCGAGTCTTAAGTTATGCGCACCATGGAGACAGTATGTGCTGACTCCCCTTCCAGAAAGTTTTATATATATATAAATAATTATATATATACATAATTTCATAATACTGCCACCATTACAAAGTAAGGTGGCAGTAGTGATGAAATAGATTTTTCTTTGACTCCAAATAGAGAATCCCAAATGATGCATATAAGAAAGGAGCCAGAATGTTTCTCCACAGCACTTCACCACTGGGCTATTTTTTATTCAACTCCTGTAATACCTATTTCTGAATGCACCAATGCCAATTCTATCGATCTAATTAAAACCAGGTAAAGCCTTCTTTCAGAACCTGGGATAACACAGGGGAGGGATGAGACACACACAGACATACACACACGTCAATATGTAATGTATTATTTCTATCCAAAATTTACTGTGGTTGTGCTTGCCTATTTTACATCAGTGCAGGGAACTGATGATAAGTCAAAATGCAACCCATGTATCAAAACATAAATCTTAGTAATGATGGTGACAACAGCTCTTTAACCCTGAGACAGGGCGACCTGTAGGTCTGAACTGGTGTTTATCTGTGAATCTGTCTTACAAACCGGCTAACAGCAATAACCAGGTGACAATTTGATCAATACCCCTAAATGTTCAATACATAATTCAATTACTGAACACTAATGTTTCTAAAACTTTTGAAATGACATAACCTGACATATAACATGACTACCATTAGCATAATGAGTCCAAACAACAGCATAGAATAGTTGTGTGTATTTAAATAGGATAATTTAAAAGTTACAAATGGGATAAATTAAAAGTTACAATACACATCCAATAAACAGACTAATAAAGGAGTGTGTGTGTGTGTGTGTGTGATTGTATGTGTGCGGCAGTCCTCTGGATTTCCCCTTCTGTGTTTAGAGAGAACCAAAACTCATCCCTCTGTGCCCCTCTGAGGTAAATCCGACAAAGTCGGAGAGCCAGACAAAAATGCGGCACTCTCAAAATAAGCACCGTCCCTCTCCATACGTCCTCCAACCACATCCGTAAATAGCCCCCTGGGTGGTGCTCTTCACTGGAGTGCAGAGAAAGTTGATCCCATGGTGCCTCTGGCGACCCCTTTTACTGATTACGAGATGCGGGGATGTACTGAAATATGGTTGTTCTGGGATTTTCTGCGTGAAGGCAGAAAGGCTGTAGACCTGTAGAGCACAGGTCTTCAAATTGATAATTAATATATAATCATTTCCAGCAGAGTACGTCTTGCCTTACATCAGTTCACACACACTCATTTATTAGTCTTTTTTATTTTTTCGAAACGATCTCCAGTCAACAGAGGCCATTCGATCAAAAAGTACCCTAAGAAATTGCAGAATGTCAAAAGTGATCAAGAGGGGCTTTTTTATTACTTTCACTGACAAAGTTTGAAATAATCTACTTGAGCCCACCATCGCAGATTACTCAACTAGTCTGAAGGTCATTTTTTAAGGTCATTGGAAAAGGGCTTTCTAATAAATCAATGAAACGACTTGCATTAGTGAGCACAGCATTACATTGGAAATCGAGACTAATTGCTGCTGATAATGGGCCCTCCGCATTCATGCGCTAGCAGTCATTTAGACATTTTGGTAATTTTCGGAAGTCTGATGTTATTTTAATGAGCACATTTCAAAATGATCCAAAAAAAAAAAAAAAAAAACATAACCTAGAGGAAAAATAAAAGGTGGGGATATCTAAGCCTAAAAAGGTACTGTCTCTGCAACTCGGTGGGAGTCGGGTTTTACATGAGCTGCAGTTGCACAGGAGGTCAGTTTTTACACAGAAAACCTGGAGCCGGGCCCAGTTCCACTTCTGCATTGAGTTACTGCAGTGTGTGTGTGTGTGTGTGTGTGTGTGTGTGTGTGTGTACTACAGTAAAAACCCTCATAACAAAACAAAATAAAACCTGCAGCAATAACCCATATAGTGCACCATCGATGGGGAAAAAACCCACACAGCTTACACATCTCACATGTGAAGTGAGTGACAAAGGCAACAATGGAGTTACAGGATGTTGATGACTTTGCTAGTGATGGGTCATGATCAGGTCCTGATGGAAAAGAGTTGCAGAGAACATCACTCCATACACATCAGAAATTCACGTTCTGTGAGTGAGAGAACTGTTTTGCTCTATACACTTAGCATACTAATTAAACGACTAATTATTAATTTACAAATATTAAAAGACAAGTTATCCTATTACAAAACATGACAGGCAAATAACAATGCAGTAGAACCAGACAAGTGCCGTTACAATGCATAAGTTGCTTACACTAAGATAGAAAAACAAATGTATGTGTGAGTACTAGACCTGTGACTTGAACCAACCTCACACACGCAGAAAGCCCACAGGTCAGAGGTTAAGTATCTGCAGCTGAGGTTCAGAGCAAGCAGACTCTTCTACTCACTTTGGTCTTTTCATTTTCGGTTCTCTCTCTCACTCTCATACACACACACAATACTTCATAAGACACTGAAGGAAGGGGTGAGATACAGATAAATAAGAGCAGATAAAACCAGGCTGAAGAACATGATGGTGAGGGAGGAAGCGAGGATGAGAAGAGTGAAGAACAGGGAGGAAGCAGGGGGGAGGCTATACTTGAAGCCAATAATTACCCTGAGAACTTCACAGAGACTAATTACAGCACAGAGCAGAGACCTGAGGGAGAGTCCTGCTTAACACTCACTCAGAGGACGTCCCACACACATATACCAAGAAACAGTAGACATACGTGCAGCCAACCCCCCCCCCACACACACACACGCACATGCACACGCGCACACACACACACACACACACGCTGGCACCACAGGTCAGCATGAAGGGGATGGAGTGAAAGATCAGGTTCTGAGGTCTTCGTGGGAGGGAGGACACTGAGGTACCTTTCACAGTCTCTGTGGGGACCACTGCAGTAACTATGAAGCACTTAGCAGTTGTGACAGATTTACAGTGTATGTAAAAAGACTACTCGATACCTAATATCACTAACTTAGCAGCAGCTAACCAAAGCAAATACTTGCTTAACTGTTTTTTCCCCTCACACACATACACACACACACACACAAACCTCCCAAGAGTTGTGGAATTTGAATGTTCAGAGTCGAGCCATAAAACCAGCCTGAATAATCTGTTTAAAGCTCTGTGAGAGTCTAACTTTCTTTTCTGTCTCGCTCATACACGCAATTGGCTTGTATGCGGTATTGTCTGTACCACGAGGTAGAGTTTACATCGTACCTGCAAAGTGCAGTTAACTCATTTGTGTGTGTGTGTGTGTGTGTGTGTGAGACAGCGTGAGAGATGCCAGATGTGATGTTTTGTTGAAAGAAGGCCACTGTAAGACAATGGCCATCATCAAGCTGAAAGTGGGTCAGTGGGGACGGGAGGAAGGGATACCGTCTGCGCCTGGATATCGTGACACCGCAAAGCTAATCCGCTAAACCCCGAGGCTACGCTACCACATCCGCACAAAAACTCCAGCTCCATTTATCATATTCTGACACAAACACAATGAGTCAAGTTCTCTCACCTCACACCGCTTTTGACCTGAGGACAGGTTCAAAACTCTCCCTTTCTTACGCGCCTATGCTAACTCCACAGCAGAGAGATGCTATTAGAGTGTTAGCACCTCACAACAGGCCATTTAAACGCTGAGACCCCGAACGCACACATACGGCTCCAGATAGAAAACATTTCATAAGGCATTTTGGCAGCTTAAGAACCATCTTCACTTGACCAATTTACATAAGTTTTTGTCTAGAAACGTCCGATAGCTAACTGGGCTACATTGAGCCTCTTCGAAAACATACGGCCCGAACTCATTTCAGCTAATTCTACTCAAACCTCAAATAATGCAGGTGGCTGGTAGTAGCCTAACGTGTACCAAGCTTGCCTTTGGTACCAGAAGACAACAAAGTCACAGGTTCAAACCCCACTCACTACCATCGACTCCCGGAGACTCCAGGGTGACATCCCCTGAAACTGATTTTATGATGCTCGAGATGAGGACTTAAGGAAGGACGAATCCCATAAAAGTAAACGTATGTATAAAACCGCAGCATAACAGAATAAAAGCATGTCAATCGCAAGTTTAAAAAGTGAGCTTTTAAATGTTAAGGAGCCATGAAGGGAGACTGCATGCCCTCAGTTAAGAGATTCTGTACTGAGGACAGCAGTGGTAGGGAGGGACACAGTGGAGTTAGAAAAGACGCAACAAAGAACAATGTTTTCATTAGGCTGCTTTCAAATGATAAATGATAGTTAACATAAGCCGTGCAGTTCTCCATACGAGCTCTGTCTGCAAGGAGAAGTGCACCTTATCTGTAAAGTATGGCACCGAATGGCCTTGTGTTGCAAAGTAAGAAAACTGTAAGCATATATTTATATTTGAAATGGTTTTGTGTGCGTTTGGGTAATTTGCTGGGCCCGATGCCATCTGCTGTATCTCGTCACAGGCCGGGACTGCATGACGAACGGTGGCCGCCGGCCTGCCATCTATATTGAGTTAAACAGGAGTGATGGGGGGCAGACTGCGCTTCCCTATTCATTAAAGTGTCAAAAGTGGAGGGGTGCTACTTCAGCAGTGTGCAAATGCTGGCAGTGACCTGGAGGGAGGTGCTCTCATCTACGGAGTCAGCCAGAGGGCAGAAGGACTCATACAGAGACCGGGAAGAGGAAGTGCATCCAACAAACACTTTCATGTCCTGACCCCAGATGACCCCACATACACAAAAGGTCAAGTTGAGCCATGTCCACGGAGGAGAGGCGGGGGGGTGGGGGCAAATGGGGAAGACAGAGGTGGGATAAAGTCCTGTCTCAGCACAGATGCTGGAACTGATTAAGACCATGAACGAACACAAAGAGGCTCCTTCAGAAAGAAAACAACCCCCCCCCCCCCTGTTTTTCTCTGCCCAACTTTGTTCTTTCCATCTTCTTTCCTTCACCCCTCGCTCTTTTTGAAATAACAACACTTCTCTTTCAAGTGCCTGAGGTCAGAAAGAGCTCAGCAATGTCCCACAATCCTCTGCTGCATCCTCCTGTTGCCTTCCTGTTGGCCCAGACAGAAAGTGCTCAGTATCTCCACATCAAGGCATCTGGGCTCAACACCACCCCAAACACACACCCATCACAGAGCGCCCAGCAGGACAAACACGTCAAAACAAACTGTACTAAAAACAATGCCACAGCGTTCAGGCTTTTCAACACTAAATTTGGTACTAAAACGAATGCTAAATGCGCAGTGAATATGCAGTTCCTGTGGTATTTATAGCTTAACCATCATTCTGGGTAGAATGCAAGATGGCTTGTTCCCCTTGAAATGCATTTGTGGTGTCATCTTACATTCAAGGTCTTGACAGAATAATTCATACAAAACATTGTGCTTTATGGGGGAGGGGGAGGTTATATTTGGTTTATTTTCATATACAGCTTGTACTGAATGCTGTTAATTACATAATTCTATGAAGACATTTGTCTGTTGTAGACATCTTGTATGTCTACTTGACTCTCCAAAACTGATAATAATACGTCATTTGACACGTTTTACTCTTTTTACTACTGATAAAGTGTATGCATTTGAAACATGGACTGTTTGGCCCGGTGCTTTAAGCAGTTAACATTAATGGGGAAAGAAAACCTATTTCCCCACTGGCCTACTTTGCTGTGAGCAGTGGTGGGTATGTGGCACTGCCTGAAATGCAGACGAGCAAGCAGGACGCTTCCAACTGGACCAATTCATCCTCTTGTTACTGTTGTAGAGGAGGTGAACATCAGGCTACAGTACAGGGTACGTAGCTGAGCGTTAATTCATTCTATAAAACCAGTGAACTTCTAGAAATAAAATGGACCAGGGGCTCAAAGGGCCTGAAGTCTGTTGACCACCCGGTTCCTACCAGAGTCTAGGAATTCTGCTCAGCCGCCCAGACACAGTTCAGGGTTCCATGGTGAATCAACATTGCGCTGGTATGCAGAGAACCACGTCAGGGGGCCAAAATAAACGAACACCTCACGCCCCCTCACACCATCACCACGCGACTGAATGAGAGAGTAGGACGGGGCGTGTGCGACTGTGAGATCATAAGATCATGAACTGTCTGACTAAATTACAGCACTGAAAATAATGCCTGACTTCTTGTGTCATGGGGTCAATTGGGTGATGACATCACAAGCATAGCTCTCGCTGGTGTTCTTTTCACAACACTGACCAATGCCAATAAGGCGCTTACAAGCCCAAAATACAGAGCAATTAAATGCCTTCTAATTAATAAACGCCTCTAGCCTGCACCACTGCAGGATGAAGAAATTGATCGTCGCTTTATTCAACATTACAATAAAGCCCTCAAGCTCGGCTGGAATATAGGATCACCGGTCGTTGCAGAGAGAAGGGGGTAGAAGATGAAGAAGAAGGGGGGGGATCAATGGAAAGTCTGCACCCGGTTCTAACATCAATACAAGACCACCACGTGCAGGAGGAGTTCAAAAAGGGCATGAATATGTGTGTGTGTGTGTGTGTGTGTGTCCCTACAGGCTGAAGACGAGAGAGGAAAAAAAAAACAACAACAATAAAACAAATGCCCAATCAGTAGGGGAAGAGATCCGTCTTCCTGCCGGCCACCATTGTCCCGCAGACAGAGACACATTCATCTGCATGAGATATGCAGCGTCTTAGCGCCATGATAGGAGAGAAAGACAGGGGCTGATGGAGGGCAGACAAAGGAGAACCAGAGGGATAAAAAACGCACGTCTCAAAAACAATCCTTTTCAAACGATGCCACGTTAAAAACCGTCAAGGCTTGTGTAACGGAGACCTGAAGACCTCCCGGTGCAGGATAGCAGGGCGGTAATGTTGGCAGGGAAAATGACACAAAGTGGATGGCAACTGGAGGCAGATTCCATTTATTAAATTATATTTGACAAAAAAAACTTCAATAAACACAGTTTTAAATATATAAATAAAACGTATAAAACGTAAGTCAACCTTTAAAAATCGGCAAATAAAATTCCTCCCTCTTCATCTCAATCTTCTCTCTATTTCATTCGGCTCACTAAAAACTTGGGACAGTCTTTATAGACCTGGACCCACCCACTTATCAGACAAACAATAAATTAATTACCTCTACACCAACATTAATAAATGATATTGTGAATGAATCAAATAATAAACATTTGAATTGCACAAGCATGGATTTATAAATCATTTGACATCTTTACTTATAACCCAAATTCAAATTTTATTTGTCACATGCAGTCATACACAGTATGATATGCGGTGAAATGCTTTAACGACTGCTACAGACCACAGTATTGCAAACATTGCAAGTATACAGTGAACCAATATGCAAATCTTGCAAACATAACCAAATATTCCACTTTTATGTTTTTAACATAAAATATGTGTAACAGGTAGGGTGAAGGTGTGCAAATGAGTAGAGTGAAAGTAAACAATTTGTGCAAGATTCTGCACAACCCCCCTCTGCCACAACGTCACCTTGGTACGTTCTTAGCTCCGCCCTTCCCCAGCTCCCGGGCAACGATTAAAACTCCCCACAGTCCGTTACTCGGACTGAGCAACCTGGTTAGAGCGAGAACTAAACATCAATGGTTACCATCACTCGGCTGTTCAGCGTGCCGTTCCAGGTAACAGACTCCGGTAGCTGAAAAACAGACTACTGCCACCGAGGAAAAGGTCAAAGGGCATACAGACGTGGGCTGCACAATTTGGCCTAAAAACCATATTGTGATATTTTTGACCTATATTGCAACGCATATGGCTGGACCGGAGAGCTGTAGAGAAGCGGCTCACATTTGTTAACTGGTTCGCCACCTTTTCTCACCGAAATGGGGTGGTAGTAGCCCAGTGGGTAACACACTCGCCAATGACTCAGAAGACCCAGGTTCAAATCCCGCTTACTACCATTGTGTCCCTGAGCAAGACACTTAACCCCTTAGTTGCTCCAGGGAGACTGTCCCCTGTAACTACTGATTGTAAGTCGCTCTGGATAAGGGCATCTTATAAATGCCGTAAATGTAAATAAATGTAAATGTACAACTTGGGCGGCACAAAGTTGTGAGCAGATCGTCAATACTTTGGGTCAAGTGTCCTTTTGATATTTTTGAAAATAGGCTTTTCCACGGATATTTTTGCGATATCCAAACCACTGGCAAATAGAAACAGGGTTCTAATGCGCCAAAACCAGGACAATTCGAAAAACCTGGCCATACAACTTCCAGGTAATAATAATAGGAAAAATTTCAGATGTATGTGGCAGTGCGTTGGGAGCGTTCGTGAGATTTACTAGTTTTGCCAAATCGGAAGTCTTGAACGAAAGTGCTGACAGGAGGATGGAGGGGGTGGGACCTTTTCTACTTGTGCTTGTGGGACGTACGGATAAGATTGGCTTTAAATATTGGTTTACGGTCACATTCACTTTTGCGCTGTGAGGGAGAAGTGGTCAAGATGGGTACGCTGAAAACGGCAGGATTACCTCCTCCAGGCTAAAAGTCACAAGAAGTTGGGGGTCACTAGAACGTGAAGCTCCGGCTCCTGATTCACTCTGTGCCAGGTGACCGGCTAGCAGTATAGCAGAAGACGAGGAGGAGGAGGAGGGACAGGCGATAAACGTCACCGCAGTCGCGTCTCAGATTTACGGCCTGTGAGAAGTCAAGCTGCTGGCCGCTGCTCAGCTGTACTGATTTAAATAAAGACGGGGGGTGGGGGGGTGTCAATTAGATTTAATGAACGCAGAGCGGCTTTGTGGACTAAGGAGTTAAACGCCAACGTCCGGCTGGGGCGAAAGAAAGCCGTCGCCCCGTCTTTAATCTCCCTTTTCTGCAGCGCATTGGCCGGTGTGCAACTGGAAATCTACATACAGGGCAGCACAATGCGCCATCTCTTTCTTAGCCGAGACCCGAGAGCCTGATTCGCACACCCAAAACTATGCAACGTACATAAACACGCGATCTCACTCACTTCCCATGAGCACTTGTTCATAGTTATTATTCTGGACGTTTCTGTTTAACTACGTAAACTTGTCAGGCGGGCAATGGTGCACCGGACGTCGGTACACAAATCCCACAGCAAGCAGCACATTTGTCCGGAAAGTTTGTGCAAAATCCAGATATTTATATATATATTAACTATATATTAATTTGTTAATATTTTCTACCTTTCTGTGGAGAGAGAACTTTTATGAACGTTTGACTGACGTCACCATATTAAAGGTTGACGTGCAGGTCCGGGGTCAGACTGAGTCAACGTGCCACATTAGCGGGCATTAAAAGTGCTACAACATGGCTGCGGAATTGTGGGCGCAGGTTCTCTTCGGCTCCGTGACACGGGGAGACTCGCCGCACGCTACCCGGAGCGCTTTAATAAACCACGACTGCTCCGGGGGGGGGGGAGAGGCGGGGCGCGAGTGTGATCTGGCGGCAGACGACATGGAGCCACCGTTACTGACCTGAGTCAACACACACACACACACACACACACACACACACTCACACAAGGTCTGTACAAGTCATGCATACACAGCCTCTGTAGATTCTGATCGCACAGCAATTTCCCCACTTTAACTCCCCCGGGTGGGCGCTGCACACACACACTCCACATCCCACAATCCCCCTGCTCGCAGTCACTTTTCTTGGTGGTAGAGAGAGAGAGAGAGAGAGAGAGGGAGGGAGAGGGAGAGGGAGAGAGAGAGAGAGGGGAGGGGGTGGTCCGCAGTTATGACTTCCAGCTGTTGGAACGCAGGGCCCAGAAGAGAGGAAATGCCTCCGTCACATCCCCAAGTCCCGCGATCGCGCCCGCCCCTCCCGCTCGCCCGTCATTCCATTCCCGGCTCTTTCGTAACCGGGTGTTTTTCCCGTTTTTTTTTTTGTGGGTGGGGGCGGGTCCTCACCTCATGTCTTCCAGCAGATCACACTCGGTCTGGTGTTTGACGTGCAGCCGGGTCATCTGCTCCGTGTGAGCGATCTTCAGCTCCTGAGTCACTTTTACCTGCGGCAGAGAAGACGGTGGCGGCGACATGTTTAACACACACACACACACACACACACACACACACACACACAGCACTACAATACACAGCATGTGGCACAGAAAACACACGCGGTCACGTCGCACGCGAGACAATTATCCGACTTCCAGAGAGATCCGGTGGAAAAGCCAGCTGTGATGCCGGCACAGCCGCGTCATTATTCCGGTGAATACGCCAGAACCATGTGACCCCCTCATTACCGAAGGTTCCGGTACGTTACAACTAGAAACCAGGTTCCTACGCCGGGCAGGTGACCCTGGGTGAACCGGGGTCGCCTCTTTCAAACCGGCTTCACCGCCCGGCGACTTCCCAGCATTCATTCACCTGGGAGTCGGGCGTGACGCGCCGTCACTACACCAGCAACCCGAACCTGGATCCGGCGTTGGGGCGTACAGCCTGGAGAAGAACTCACCGCCGCAGGATCAGCCACGTACAAACCGCGGCCGGCGGCCATACGGATTTTTTTAAAGATTGCATAACACGGCAGACGCCGATGTACCGCAGACTTTTCAGATTTCATGGCCAAATCACCGAGATCATTCGCGACCGCACATTCCTACGTGCAGAAGAGGAAGAACGGCGCGGCCCCTCTTCACCGCCGGCAGGTAGCTGGTCCACCGCGAAATATTATCAGAGCTACGGGGCCTATAAATAAAAGTTCCCACTATAAATACCGTGAAGTCTCACGTGGAGAGTGCAGGCCATGCGTGCACAAAACAACACGTTTAATTACGAAAAATCATAAAATGCACATTTTTATTCGTGGTGAAGCCTCGGTGTCTCGTCATTGGATCTTGGCAGCTACTTGGAAGAAAATGGAATTGTCAGAAATTCCATTTGTTAGTGGTTGGAATTAAAGGGTCTGAGAAAATTCCCTGGACCTAAGCGTGAAGGGAAGGGTCAGTCTGGACCAACCACCTTCTCACTCACTCACACACACACACACGCAACACAACAACAACACACTCCCAGATGCTGATATGGACAAAATACGATCTTGACCGGTGGTCTGACAAAAGGAAGACACGCCACGCCGCCCTGCCCGCCGCGGCGGATTCCACGATCGAGGTTCGTGGGGTCTGACGTTGCCAGATGGTTCGCATTGTGCGATAATAAAAAAAAAAGAAAAAGAAAAGGGAACGTTCCTGGATCCGAACCGGCGGACAAAACCGTTCCAAACAAAACACGTCACAGTCGATCGCTTGTTTTTGACCGAGCGTGTTGGGCTTCCACACACACACACACACACACACACACGCTTTTTCCCCTTCGTAACCGCGTCAGACGTCAGACACGCGTCGCCGTTCGCGGTTATTTATTCCCCGTTAGATCCGGGGAACTTGTTGGCGGCCCGCGCGACGCTCCTCTGACGTTTCCGCCATCAAAGTTTTCGATGCTCGGGGCGATTTGGGGCTTTTTTTCTGCCCGCAGGACGGGTTTTTTGTTCGGGGAGGGAGAACGGGAGCAGCGCTCTTTACTCACCTTTCTCGGCGGGGGCTGCATGTTCGAGGCTGGACATGAATGAGAGATTCCCCAGACAGAAAAAATCCCAGAATAAAAGAAATGTCCGGGAAGGCGGGAGCGCGTGGAAGCCCCCCGTGCGCGGCGGGACGGGTGGACGAATTCACCACCTTCACCCCCCTCCAAAAAAAAAAAAAAAAAAGAAGCGGGAGCGGAACAGGGCGCTCGGATTCGGGGCTCAGGCGGCCATGATCCGCCACCGACTCCGCTCTCGCAGACTGGGAGCAAACACTGCGGACGGCAGCCCAGCGCTGGCGGGGGAACGGGAGGGGGGACGCGGCGGAGAACCAGCGCGGCTCCTCGGGCGCCCAAAGCTCGAGTGCGACGCGCGGAGGCGGAGCGCCGCACGGCGGAGTGGGCGCGACGGGACGCAGCGCCCCCCGGTGGCCAGTGGACGCGTCGCGCCCCGCGCCTCCTGCTCAGCAACAAGGATCGCCAGTCGAACCGGAGAAGATCGATCGAGGCGGAGCACAGACGCCGTCGATCGCACTGTGGCCACCCACCAAATTGTTGCCGCCGACCAAGTATGGTCCAAGGATGGTGGTCAGAGAGTCCTGGGTTCAAACCACAGTGGGGCAGTGGTGGCCTAGCGGTTAAGGAAGGTTGCCGGTTCGAATCCCGTTCCACCAAGGTGCCACTGAGGTGCCACCGAGCAAAGCACCATCCCCCACACACTGCTCCCCGGGTGTTCAGAGTGATGGGTTAAATGTAGAGGACAAATTTCTCTGTGTGCACCGTGTGCTGTGCTGCTGTGTATCACCCATCAGGCTGTCAACTCCCTCCCGGCTCTGCCCCCACTGCCACAAACTTTCTGAACCCTAACACACACACAGACCGTGCACCAGTCACTCTGTGCAGCTTTGGTCTGCCAACTACCTCACTTGTCACTTTTAAACTTACCTCTGTTGCACTACATGGTTTTGCACTCTCCACCATGTGCCCTTATTTGTAATTGTATATTGTGGTTTTTAAAATTGTATTTATACCTTTGTATTCAATGTTACTGTTTTGTATTTAATGTTACTTGTAAGCACCATGGGTCTGAGAGTAACGTAATTTCAATTCTCTGTATGTCCTGTACATGTGGCAGAACTGAAAATAAAGCTGAATTTGACTTTGACTAACAATCCCTTCACTTATTTCCATCGTAACCCTGAGTGTGTCCAGGGGGGGACTGTCCCTGTAACTACTGAGTGTAAATGTAAATGACAGTGATCTCAAGTTTTGAAGACAGGTTCGAGTGGCTTTCCACTAAATGGGTCAAATGGGGCACAAAATCGGGGTGCTAACTAATAATCATATTATTAGTGTTGTTGTTATTAATTGCTCAAAATTTGATGCATGCCACCATAAAACCATTTAGCCTGTTTGGAGAGAGATATGAATATAATGTGAGAATGTCAGTCGTCCTGTTATAATGAAATATGGCCGAGACTACTTGTTCTGAACAGGTGTTGTCAGTGAACAGGCTGTAAAAAGTTTAGGCTACAGATGCTCGGTGTTATCCGGGCAACTTTCTCTAACAGCAGTCAAGTTGTCATTGTTTGCGTTGAACAAGTTGTGAATTTTAAAACAGAAGATGACTTACTCTGTGCTTGCAGTGATGCACGGAGCTCCACTGTTGGGGTCGACAGAACATTCAGAAGATTTCATTACAAGTAGCAGAATAACGTGAAGAATTCCAGGATGCCTTTTCACTGCATTTTTGCGAAATACAATGTGTGGCTGGAGTGCGTGACTGTCAAGCTCAATGCACTTGAGAGCCCCGAAATGATGAACGTGCTTTTTTCCACCAGGATACACTGCAAAAAAGAAGAGTGGTTTGAGGAATATAAATTTGAGGCGTTGACTTGGCCTCCAAATTTTCTAGATCTCAGTCTAATTAAGCATCTGTGGAATGTCTTGGAAAAGAGAGTCCATGGATGCACCACTTGGCATTTAAGAGGACTACCAGACATCTACTGGTGGTGTCTTATTTGATGGTTTACCTGCTTAATGGATTTTTTGTTTAGGGGGGCTACTCAGTATCTCTGTGATATATTTGGACGACAGAAAATGAAAATGGCAATTTCACGTGTTTCCAAAAAAAAAAAAAAAAAAATGGAGTGAATTTATTACAGGTGACATTCGCTGTAAAACATGGTAACAGTGTGTGTAATGGCCACCCACCTTCCTCTGTAGCCAGCAGCTGGTTAGTCATGCGGCTGTTCTACGGTGGTGTGGCGGTGGGTGCGTGGAGGTTGGCCCAGAGGCCGGTGAGAGCACTGGGCCCGTGTGTAATCATTAATGCACTTTTTTTTTTTTCGGGCGAAAGTAAGACATTAATTGGACGCCCTCACTTTGGCTGCCGCTGCCATGGACGGCAGCTCCGGCTTCGACACAGATCTGTGTTCACGTCCAGCCTCTGCTTGCTGGGTCTCAGTGAGTACACACCATAAAGAGTCAGATAAGGTGTTTGTGTGTCTCTGTTTGTGCAGATTGCATATCCGTGTGGCATTTAGTGAATTACCATCTTGATAGATATCTATAGTGTTCTCTTTTTTTCCTTCATGTTTGTGTGTGAGCTTGTGACTGGCTGCAATGTCTACAGGCATTGTAGAACCCAAGAATTTTAAATACGTTCTTCCAAATGAAGACTTGCATGGATGAGACCTGGTAAAAAGTGAAGTGAAAGTGAAGTGATTGTCATTGTGATACATGTGTCCTCTGCTTTTAACCATCACCCTTGGTGAGCAGTGGGCAGCCATGACAGGTGCCCAGGGAGCAGTGTGTGGGGATGGTGCTTTGCTCAGTGGCACCTTGGCGGATCGGGATTCGAACCGGCAACCTTCTGATTACAGGGCCGCCTCTTTAAACGCTAGGCCCATCACATCCTGGACAGATTTAAAATTACCATTTAATGTGAAATAGATGAGGCATTTGTGCAAAGTATGACCAGTATGAAGACAAATCCTCAACACTGCATTATATAAGTGAAAGAATGTGTTGTAATTCCAGTGGATCCTCCCAGGTTTGCTGGAACTGGGTGACTTCAGTAATTCTTTAACAGCCAACACCATTCATTCACTGGTTTATTGAAGATGCAAGTTGTCACATGTCGACTTGTTCCAGATGCGCTGCAGACTCTTCTGGGCTCATCTTAGACAGACAATAGCACCATGGTCTTGTGTTTTATGGTCTTTTAATAAGACAGTATGAGCATCACCATCAGCTCCAGAGTCTGCATGTTTGTGTTGGTGCATGAGCAACAGAATCTTGGAACAATTGTGAACTTTAAAGCAAGCAAGAAACAACAGTTGGTTGCCGCTCCTGCGGTCCCTGCGGGACTGTTTCAGCCCACCATGCACCAAAACAAATACTAGTACCTCAGTACCTATTCACAAAAAAAGATTTTTCCTGGAATATGAATCTCCCAATCTGGCAACAGATTGATGGCTAGGAAATATTTCCTACCTTCGGGCCATCATGGACCCTAGTAAAGAACTAGTCAATCTTACATTCACAAATATGCACAATGTGCTACAGATTACATAGCATGATGAAAATATCTTAACTATAAGTAAATATTTTTTGAGGAATGAATGATGCAATGACCCATATTTTCTCACACCACCCCACTGCTGTGCTCGCTCCATTGGCTCCCAGTAGATGCCCACATCAGATTTAAAATAATGATTCTGGTCTACAAAACCAAACGTGGGGTTTCACCATCCTACCTCAGAGCCCGTATTATGCCTCGCTGTGCACCTCTCACTCTCCAACCCTCCAGTGGAATAAACTTCCCCTTGAGGTCTGAGTATCTTCAAATGGCAGATTAAGGGTCCCATGACATGAAATTTTCATTTTGTGAGATTATTTAACATTAATACGACTTCCCCTAGCCTGTCTATGGTCCTGAAGTGGTCAGAAAGGATGATAGGCGCTTTGGCCATTCTGCTTTGCCGTTCAGAGAGCGGCAGCTCAGACGGTCGGCTCTGGAATTTGTCCCCTCATGACATCATAAGGGGAATGGTTTCCTCCCATTTCTCATGCTTTGACTCCCTATAGAATTTCCCACCCCTCCCCTAAAAAAGTAGCGCTAGCAACAGTCACACGAGCCTCTGAAGAACCAGAGGCTAAATTGAATTCTATGTCCATTTCATGTCCACATATGTCCATTTTATTGTGCGACTACCACCCCCTCTACACAAACCCTTCTAAATGAATACCAGAGCATATGACATTACTCTGGGGCAGTACAGTTACTCTCGTGCCTCGAGGAGTTGGGCTCTATTATTCATGATTAACATGCCACAGTCTCCTGGGCCAGAATACCCACAGTCCACCCCTCGTCCACGCACACCATAGCCGCAGGCCCTGAAATCTGTCAGCCATTACAAAATAACTTAGACTAGACGCAGTACATTGAACAGTCGATGACCTAGACGAATTGTTTACCATCCAGCGATTTTAATAAACCCTGTCATATGACATAATTTAAAACGTTTTATGGATTCCATGTCGTTTTAGGCCCCTCAGACATGCAAGACTGACATTGCACTCGAATGAGTGGATGATGCTTTAGTGGAGTGGGCTGGGGCTTGCCAGACAGCCAGGTGACGCCCACTCGTGGTTTACGTGGTTGTTAGGTGAAGGGATTCGTGCTCCAGAACCGGGCCGGTATGCGGGGGAAAAGGACAGACTGGACGGGAAAACGGTAGCGCTGTGAGTACGAGCGATGGAGATGGACTTGCCGGAGAAATGGGTTTTGCATGCAGACGTTTGTAATTTGCAGATGGGATGTGATACAGCGTGCCTTGGATTGCACACTATCCAAATGATCGGAGCACACAGTGCCAAAGGTTTCTGAATGAAAACCAGAAAGCAGGATGATGATCAGAGAACATGTTTTGAAGAACATTGATCAGTTTGTCTGTTTTAACGTTAGGATGAGGCACAAACAGCAAATATGTTTCTGTAAAATTTACACAAAAGGAACAACCTGCATTCTCAATGACTTAATGAGTTAAAAATCGATGTAAGTGCATATATTGATACACATTTTTCATATTTTGTGTCTGGTCCTTGTTTGGTTCTTCATACACAGAACCCATTTGAAAGGAAATGTTCATTGATCTGACCCAACGTAGCCAAAGGATCTTGGCTAAAAGAGTGTTCTCTGTACGAATGCCGGGAAACAGCATTTATTATTATTCACAAATATAAGTACATTTTTATGGGGGGAGGGGGGGTCCTTAGTTGGTGCTCCGTAGATAGAACATGTTTAGAGCTTCAGTTTATATTGTATTGATTTTTTTCTTCCTTTCATGATCAAATTGGCTGGATCCCTCTTCTGGCTCTGGCCTGATTTGCAAAGGTTTGAAATGTCCATGCATGAACTTCTCCAAAGGTCACCCTGCTGGCTATTCCGCGCTTGTTGGTGTGAGTGGATGCGCTCGCTTGGTATTTGGAAGGCAGCTCAGACGCATCTGTTAAATGGCCACATGTAAATGTGTGCAAATACATTACACCTGTTTCATGTTTCCAGGTCCCACAGAAGCCAACATGAACAGCACTGCCGCCAGCAATGCCAGTGGCCTGTACCGCTGCCAGTTCAGCGAGGACTTCAAGTACATCCTGCTTCCGGTGTGTTACGGACTGGTGTTTCTGGTGGGCCTGGTGCTCAACAGCATGGTGTTGTACAACATGCTGTTTCGCACCAAGCGCTGGAAGCCCACCACCATCTACATGGTGAACCTGACGCTGTGCGACACCCTGTACATCTTCACGCTGCCCTTCCTCATCTACTACTACACCGCCGCCAACAACTGGCCTTTCGGCGAGCCGGTCTGCAAGCTCATCCGCTTCCTGTTCTACACCAACCTCTACGGCTCCATCCTCTTCCTCTGCTGCATCAGTCTGCACCGCTTCCTGGGCATCTGCTTCCCGCTGCGATCCCTGAGCTGGGTGAGCAGCCGACGAGCCCGCCTGGTGTCCGCCTGCGTGTGGACCGTTGTCCTGGTCGTCCAGTCGCCCGTCCTCTACTTCTCACGCATGAACGTCTCGGGCGTGGCCCGCACCTGCTACGACACCACCAGCGAGGACCTGTTCAACGACTTCATGGTGTACAGCACAATTGTGATGGTGCTGCTGTTCGCCCTGCCCTTCCTGGTGGTGATGGCGTGCTACAGCCTCATGGTGCGGAAGCTCCTGGAGCCGGGAGACGCGGCTTCGGCGCGCTTCAAGCAGAAATCTGTGAAGATGATCGTCATCGTCTTGGCCACCTTCATGCTCTGCTTCCTGCCCTTCCACCTCACGCGCACCGTATACTACAGCTTCCGCTTCACGCAGGTCAACTGCACACAGGTACAGGTGTCCAGCATCACCTACAAGGTGACCCGGCCCCTGGCCAGCGCCAACAGCTGCCTGGACCCGATACTTTACTTCATGGCAGGCCAGGGTTTCCGTAGCAACCCCACCAAAAAAGGCCAAACAAAGCCAAAGGACCAAGTCTTAACATTGTCAGCGTCTCTATGATGGAAAATGGCGGAAAGGTCATTCTGGTGTGAGAGGGACGGGAAAGGTGTCAGTCCTCTGGTGGCAGAACCAGGGCACACTCTGAATATACACTACAGGCCAGTTTGGTCCCGTTGTCCAGTGTTTTAAAAAAAACTTGGACTGTAATGTTGTAATGTTATGTAACAGCAATCGGAAATTGAAGGTACAATTTTCATCAAAGTAACCACCTCTTGTCCTTATCACAGCAGCACAGATACACAGCACGGATTTTTCCCACACGGATTTTTTTACGGAATGTAAAGTGAATGGCAATGTATGTGTTCTGTTCAGAACCAAAAGTTTATGCTTTTGTTGGTAAAATAATGTGCTGCTGTACACAGTCAAATATTGAAAGCCATTTAGTTGCGTTTGAATAGTGTTAGTGTCTTCCTGAAATAAAAGGACCACAATCTGGGTCCAGAAGTCTGGCCGGTATTTTCTTTAAAAAAGCCAGAAGAGACAGTGAGCCTAGGGGTTGTTCTCACATTGTGTGCCACCATATCCTTTCTGGAAGACACAACTGAGACTTTGTCCCAGAGGACATTTATTTTATGATGATGATGTTTTGTGTTGTTAAAAATATGTAAAAAAGTACTTTGTTTTGGAGGGGAAATGTGCCTGTATAAAATAAGCACTTACATTTTTTTAATACGAATCATGCCAACCCCAAAATACCTCCATATGACTTCTTTTCCACTTTCACTAAAATACTTCAGAGTACAAGATTCCATTAGAATTACATGCTTATATTTAAATTTAGAGAATGCATGGAAGGAAACTAAGCATGAAGTGCAGAGACTAACAACATGAACACATGGCCAGG
Source organism: Denticeps clupeoides (assembly GCF_900700375.1). Classification (NCBI taxonomy): domain Eukaryota; kingdom Metazoa; phylum Chordata; class Actinopteri; order Clupeiformes; family Denticipitidae; genus Denticeps; species Denticeps clupeoides. The sequence goes on from NC_041725.1 coordinate 7,536,868, forward strand.
GTGGCCATGTGGTAGTAGCCTAGTGGGTAACACACTCGCATATGAACCAGAAGACCCAGGTTCGAATCCCACCTACTACCATTGTGTCCCTGAGCAAGACACTTAACCCTAAGTTGCTCCAGGGGGGAACTGTTTGTACCGATTGTAAGTCGCTCTGGATAAGGGCGTCTGATAAATGCTTTAAATGTAAATGTAAATGCCACAAGGTGGCGCGCACACACACACATTAGACCGCATTTTCATTTAAAGAGTCCAAATATGGAATAAATGCAATAAATACAAAACAACTGTTCCAGAGAGATAGATGTTTTTTTATTTCTCCCCACACCTGCAGTTAAAACAGGTAACAAACATCAGATGAGACAAATAATAAATATGGTCTAAGCAATAATCATTCAGAACCAATAAAATACAAAATACAAAAGTTGCAAAAATTCCACGCTGTATAAAATGTGCATGTAAGTGACTAAAAGAAAGTCTTTCTGTCACTGTCTTTTTTTCCTATTTAAATAATATTCATAAGGATTTTAAAAAATACTTAAAACATTACGGAAGGAATGAGATGATATGGTCAGTCTTCATTTCATTACCTAAGAAATCCACTGAAACACTTTCCTTTGACCATGACAAACTATTTTCCAACTGACATTTCGATTCCAAATAACAGAAAGGTAAGTACCGGATTAAAAAGAAAATAAAATGGAGTGTGTTTCATGCTTTTTATGTGAGCGTGGTGCGCGTGTTTGAAAAGTGAAGATTGCACCATGTTCACTGTACTGTCTTAAGCTCTGGTTACAGACCCCGTCTCATCCAGGGTTCAGGGTAACCTTCAGTAAGTGCTCGCACAAAAGGGGCTCCCCGTTCTGTGAGGATAAGCTTTATAAAATGCAGAAAGAAAGAAAAAAAAGCACATCTAAGCCCGGCCCTGTAGAGGAGGTAGGTTTGGTGACATTCTGCAGGGTCACAGTGCTGTAGATGGTTTCTTACATTGTTGTAATACGAGAAAGAAAACGCCCGCATGTGAGATCGCAGCTCGGCGGGGATGTATGGAGACCTCCAGGCCAACACTGATACTGCTTTGTGACAGTGCCATGCATGACAGTAACAGTGTTTGTTCTGCCTGCGAGGGTCCTTGTGACTTGTTGGAATGCGGTCTGAATATCTCCAGGCCCTGGAGGGACATGCTGTCACCATGGTCCAAACATTGTTAGTCATGTTTGAATGGGCCTGTCAATCAAATATGTTGAAAGACTGTGATGAGTGACGAGAGTTGGGTCCTTTGTTTCCCAAGCTAGAACAACACTACCCGTTTCAAGTGGGTCCCGAGAACTGGGCAAAATGAGAATTAGTGAATGAATAAAGATTTGATGAGCAGCAAAATAAGCGACTACCCACAGGAGAGGATCTTTCAGGCTCAGAAGTGGGTCTATGACCCACTACTAAATGCATATAATGGTCTGAAAAAAAATATAAAAGAGACACAAGACTGACATATGTGCATCATTGTGATTGACACAGCAGCGCTAGTATGGTCAAATTTCCATTTTTTTTCTCCGTTATTTTACAACAGATACCGCTCTGAAAAAAATGGGAAATACAGGCCTCCCTATTCACACTGATCTGTACATATATACACACACAACCATTTTCAGGATTATTGTGCATCAAAAGCTATTCTGATGCAAGATTTCATTAAAAAATTAAAATCAATAGCAGCCTTCTAGCACTGAAAGCCATCCCAAGAGTAGTTAATAGCTAAGATATTTATCATAGTGTTGAGTTGTTTTATGATCAATCAAACATTCAGCATCAATGAATGTCTAAAACCACTGTCTGTAGAGTCACCAAGAAGAACTTCCTAATAATACTTAATGTTCCCTGGTTTAGAACGTGTGCTTGTGCGTGTGTGTGTGTGTGTGTGTGTGTGTACATGTGCAACTGAGCCGTGCATGTTTCCATTATAATGCACACTGCAGCAAGGCTGCGGCACTTCAGCCACCTCATCCAGACAGAATACTGTCGCTTCCTCCTAAGCAGTCTGCTCACCAAAGAGCTAAAAATATTGTAGTTTAAGATAAAATCATTTTTTGTGATAAACATAGAGGTCGTCTCAAGTCTGAATGCCCGGTGAAGACACCTTCTTTTCAGATGATTGTGCCCATGGTCTTCTTGTTGCCTGATGCTGGCTGGTGTCTTCAGAAAAGAAATTATCTGCCGTTTATCCTTCAAACATGCTTCTGAAAGAAAGGAGAAAAAAAAATCATATGGGATAAAATAACTGCCACTCTGCACCAACGCTATATTTAGCATTTCTTTTTGGCGGAATATAATTGTAATATTTTAAAGATATTTCTGTATACTTCTACACAGTAATATAACATATATAGTATTGTGAATATATCACACTAATATTATGTTTACATATTATTTAATAACATAGCTATGTGCAATTAACAAATGTGATTACTAAATACTGTATTTTTTGTTTTAGTTTTGAGTTCCAACTATGACACCAGCAGAGGGCGCCAAAGCACAGCTCAGCTCCCAGCCACACAGTGCTTACTCATCTCACCGCAGGCAGGAAGGTAAGATGCTCCTCTAAAGCAACAGACTGAAGATTGGGCTACGTGAGTTTAATCTATGCTGTGAAAGAGTATGAATATCTATACAGAATATGATTCAGGTGAGCTCTCAAAAAAAAAGGTAATTGTACTCTGGTACAGTATGTGAGTTATGCAATAGGAACTTCACGTTCATTCATTCTGAGGTCCTTGTGACGATTTCTACTGTAGACACACTGTGCATGGATTAGTGAGTTTCTGTGCTCACATAATAAGCATGCGTGCGTCTTTGTGTGAATTGGGGAGTGGCCTCTCGGGTGTGTGCATGTTTATTCATAGCATCACTGGTAGCTGTTGGCAAAGCTAGGAAAATGCGTGAGAGGAATAGGGAAAATAGGTGCAGATTAACAGGAAATGGCTTCTGGGTCTAACTCCTCTCTGGCAGGAAGAGAGGCTGACAGGAAGTGTCTGTGTGTCACATCCTGATGCAGTGGAATGCCTGAGCCTATGAATGTTTAATCATGAAACAGAACTCTGTGATGCGTGAGAAGCCCATCCGAAAACCTGACAGGGCATGTGAGTGCAAGAAGAAGAAGAAGAAGAAGAAAACACTACAATGCACCAACCACCAGAGAGTGCACTATGTTCCATCAGCCGAGAAGCACAAAGCATGTAGATGAGCAAGCATCTTGTCTTTGCAGCGACCTCCCACCACCAGCGCCGTCGAAAACATCTCATTTACCTGTCAGAATACCAGGCTTTTTTCTCCGAACCTAATGACCAGTCTTCGATCCTGAAATAGCCAAGTTTGAAGACCAGCTGTCAGTCACAAACTTCTAGGTATTGCCGCAAACCTGATAACCTCCTCTGGGGCTAACGGCGCCCGGTTGAGTAACAACCGCAAAAGCCACAAATTCTGATGACAGGGAGAGTTGCTGGACTGGTTTAAAATAGCGCCGCTTAAATAGCAGCAGCGTTCTGAGAAATAATTCATTGTGTTCTACAAGGATGATTGAGTTTCCGGTTCACATGAAGAGAAGCATTGGCGGGTCACTTGGACTCACACCCAGAGTTCACTTAGGAGTAGAGTAAGGAAGAGGACCTGTTGGAAAAGGTGAAGGGAGGAAGAAGGAAGCGCCTCTCCAGAAACAATCACACAAACAGGGACTCCAGGCCTGTGAGACCTGGGATCAATAAAGGTCTTTAAACGAATGCTGTAATCATTTTCTAGCACCAAAAATTCTAACCAGACACAAAAAATACTTATATTTAACAATGCTTTTCTTCGCTCACTGATGGTCATTCATATCGACTGAAACCAAAAGGCTTTTCATAAAACACTGCAGCCCATGAAAGAACGTCTCTACCACCATCATCGTTGCATACAAATATAAACCATCATCAATGCTCATCATGTTTAAAAAAGGGGGAAAGGACTCTCAGAAGTTGGCAGTTCCTGCTCTGGGCGAGACCGGTCGAAACAGGGCTCAGATATTAAGAAACAGAAGAGTGAGGAAGACAGAGAGAGACAGCCTACAAATATCCCGTTCAGAGCGACTCACCTCCTGCCGGCTCCTGGAAGATGAGGAGACAGAGGTGGAGGGAACCCCCAGCAGGGATTTCTCGTCAGCCGGCTCGGTGTGCGACGTGTCCACTGAATCCGTGTCGCTGGACTCGGCAGGGGTCGTCTCTGCCGAGCCCGAATTCTGCTCCAGGATCTGGGCCACCTGGAACCTGTTGAGATTCGGGGGACGATTGGCTGAGCTTTAACGATCTCACACAGGCCCACGCAATTATTGCTAAGCCCCCTCCTTCATCGTGTAAATCTTTATGAGGCTTGTTATGGTGGAACCTAAAGACATGGAGTTACGCTGTGCGGGTGAGAGTGGGTTTTCCACCATCTTCTCACACTTAGCCGGACAGCCAGGTTCCCTCAAGGCAAACAGTTCTAAATAGTTTGGCTTGTAGCTCTCTGCTGCAGAACAGGCTGATCTGGTTCTGCCTTATGTGGCGTTATTATTTTTTAACTACACAGTAAAAGTCTGTGTTACTTATTTTTGATGTCAACAATTTTTTATTTCGAGCATTTTATAGCCAACGTGTAAAATAAAATGAGGTTTTGCACATTTCTCATGCATCCAGCCTAATGATTTTACAGAATCTACAGGAACCATACCCCTTGAGCAACACAGGGTTCAGTGAGCTGGTCTGGGCCAAACATTTTGGAGCTCTCACCTCCCAACCGAGAGGACCGTGACCTCCCCAGGAGGCAAGGCCTTTGTGGGGGTGCTGGAGGTCTTGTGCGTGTCGATAGTCGGAGGCAGCAGCAGCTCGGGCCATTTCTTCTGACTGCAGCGGGAGCAGCAGATGCCGGAGCGCAGGGACAGTCCGTTTATGGTGTGCAGATGGTGCGTGTGGGGGCACAGTCGTGGCAGAGAGCGGAACTGCGCCAAGTGAGGAAGAACAGGAAACCTGGAGGCAGAGGGAGAGTAAAATAAATAATCGCTTTACCTGTCCAGCAAATCTCTAACTATGCTAACCCCCACCGTTTACAGTGGCGTATTGTTCCGAGGCGGCGAGGCTGATGAGCCGCTGGCCGACGTCAGCAGGAACTCTCTGCCACTTTGGGCCCACAGAAAAGGCGCGGAATGAAAAGATTTCTAGAACTGCCAGCCAACGTGTGTGCGCTAGACGGCCTTTCACTGACACATTGATGAGGATGCAAAAAAAATGGAATGGTACAGTGCTTTTCCAGTGTGCCACTCTGTGGTTTTTGCACGTGATGACAAGTCGTGGCAGACCTGCGAGCGGCAGCTGTCTTCAGTACCGCGGGAGGATGAGTCAGATTTAACCTCCGTGGTACGGCTGCTCACTCTGCGGGACCTTCATAGCATAAACAGGACGTGCGGTGTCTGTAGATCTAATCTGAAGAGGACAGTGGCCTGTGTTATTTTGTATTCTCATAAGCCATCTACACCTGTCTCTCCCTATTCTGCTTTTCTAGAAAAAGAAAAAACAAAATGGCGCCTGAAATGTAAAACTACAAATCATTGAAAGAACAAGGCAGAGCTGCAAATGTATATTTCAGCCTCCGGCCCCATTTTCTGCCTGGGTAGAGTGAGAGGCTATCCTCCACTTAAAAAGTAGCCCGCTTTACACAGACAGGTGCGTGGCCAGTCTGACCTTCGCAAAGTCACAAAGGACCACCAGTGATATCAGCACTTCTGCAGGTCTGTATAAATGTAAAGCAATGTGTGTGAAGAGGGATACAATAACACAAGTAGTTCAAATGTTTTGCAAAAATCTCAGAATATTAGAGCAAACAAGCAAAAAAAGAAAAAGCCTTGAAAGCAACAGAATGATACTTGTGCAGAAACCTCATGTCACAGAGAAGGCTTTGTTACTACATTATGGGACAAGTATTCGAGGGTTCCAAACAATGACAGTACGCCCAAGGTGGGATTGTGCTCACTTGATGGATGAGGCCTTGCTGGCAGCCGTCTGCTTGTTCTCGTACTCCAGCAGAAGCTCCTCCAAGGCAGCAGCATTTTCTGGAAGACACACACTTTTAGCCCCGACACAGAGCAAGAGGCGCTGTTTAAGGGGTGTTAGTCTCCGGGTGAGGGAGCGTACCTTTCTTTTCTGTGATCAGACGCACCAGAACGCTGATGGTGTCTTCGTTGGGGTCGTCTAAGATGAAAGGGCCCATGCTACCTGCCGAGGGACAGGGAGGCGGCATTAGTCATGACCCTAGAATACAACTTGCACTCTGGGTTACAATGACAAGCCATGAAAACAAGTTTTACATTTCTGCAATGAGGCCTGGGACCGACACTCATAATACCTCAATCCTCGCAATGTTAGTTAGTTTATTTTAAAATCAATTTCACTGCATTTCAGTGTTATATAATGGAACGAACGGTCTGTGCCCTTCATTTTCTAAATTTACATTGTTTATACTTGTTATTAATACATTGGTCAGGAGTCTTTTTTTTTTTTTTTAGCCTGTAGCCTCTGACTTTGCAAGAGGTCCCCAGTGAGCTGAATATGTCCAAAGGACACGGGTTGGGGTCTGTGTCTCATAGTTCCCCATCAGAGCGGCATGGAACCTAAGAATAGCTTCGAGCGGCTCATTCAGGCAGGGTAACAGCAGCACTATCACAGCAGTTTTATTTCCATCGGCCCAGTCCACAGTTTCTCTGGGCTTGTTCACATTGGCCGGCACTGATGCACCCGTGTACTGACTCCTTTCTTGCCCCATGGGACATGGGCATGACACGGGCACGGTACGGACTTGTGATGGATTGCAACAGCAGTAACAACTGACAGCTCTCACTTGGCAGCCATCTTCTCCATATCTCTGTGCCCAAGGCAACAAAACAACCTGAAAATCAACTTGAACAGTGCTGCTGATGCTCAAGTGCAAAAGACAAAAAGCATGTAGGCACTCTCTCTGGCGCCTTTTCTGGCGTGTCATTATATCTGTGGTCCAGTACAGGTTTAACTGTTCAGCTGAGTTATTCAGATAAAGAATTATGTTATTACATCATGTTTACATCATATACCTGCATAACATCAGGTACCTCTTGTTCCAGCATAAGAGATATGAGGCCTTTTCCACAAAATCTCAGACCTCCAACTGGTCAAAGTTCAGAACTCTAAAGAATGATCCATGTGGGATTGTCCTTCTAAAGTGCAGTAATTCCTGTGTAGCAGGCTGGACTTTTTAGAGTTCATGTTGCCTGTCTCTTGATCAAATGTTGCTGTTTGATTCTTTCGTTATTACCAAGTTATTTGTCTATTTTAGAGAATAAAACAAGTTTCCCAGTTGTTTTGTCGAGTAAAAGAAGTCTTGGTAAAGATTTCTGTACAGCACACACAGATACAGATGGTTAGGTTCATGGGATGAAGCAAAAACAGACACACACACATATGTGTGCGTGTGTGTGTTTATATATCTCACATTAATCATTTATTGCTTCAGCCATGCAGCACTTGTTCACATCGTGTCCTACATTGCACTGCTGAGCTAATACTGGCTCCTCCTATTCAACAGCTGCTGAGGCCTTTTTCTCTCGAAAGAGGCGGAGCCTTTAGCACAGGAAAACAAACTTGTGCTAACAAACTTTTCTCCAATTGCAGTGTGAGTGGTATGACTTCACACCCAATTATGATGCAGTTATACATACATTTAGTAGGCATACAATAACAAACAATTAAGCATATTGAATATTTTAGTGAGTGAAAACCAGTAGCATTGAAAGAACAATTAAGGTAGCACGAGTGGCGCATTTGTTTATCGTAAAATTCACAATGAACAGTTTTTCAACAGTAATTTAAACAAAAATGTCTACATTCTGTATGGATTATGAATAGTTAGTGTGGGTATTTTTTTACCCAGGCAGTGTGTAGTAGTTAATTTGGTCATATACGGAAACTCCGTGAGAATGAGGGTCTGGGGTAAAACAACTCTTACGCAAACGGAAGGAAAAGTCAGCAGTTACATAAGCTGTGAGAAAGAGAGGATAAGAGATAAAGCAAAATGGACTGAGAAGTGTTGCAGTAAAACTCACAGGGAGGGGTCGAAACTCTAGTTACTTTTCCCTGGAAAGCATGGGGTTCTTCTCAGCAAATGACCTCATCGTTCTGAGAAGGTGATGGATATGATGAAGTGATCACAAGAATGAAAAAAATTGAAAATAAAAGTCTGAGGGATGGAACAAGACTTTGTTGTCTCTTAAAACCTTAAAATTGTTCTCTTGTGATGTTTAGCTGCATGTGATGTTACATTCTGGTCGCAGTGATGCTCAGATTCCGTACGTGTTTTTTACAGGTTTATACCGGATGATAATGACTTGCTCTCTGCTGCAGACTCACCCCACCCCTCTCCTCTCGCTGAGTTCATCACTGCGGGTAGCACTGCAGAGGCTCATCACGAAGTCCCTGACCCATCCAGAACTCCAGAGAGCTTTGGCTCCGGGCCAGTCACGGCCTACGGGTTCTGCAAGACTGCTCAGAGTCTTAAAAAACCCACCTCCCATTCTGAATCGGTTCTCTTAACAACCTTCTACCTCAGTCTATCGGAAAATAAATGTCCTTAAGTAAGATAGGAACTAGCCAAAGTTAGTCCAAAGTTCTAGCTCTTTTTCCATGTATCCCTGGAAACAGGGTGATAGCATTAGCTCTTAGTTCTTCAAATTTTAATTAGCAGTCACCCTCTGATGAAAACTTTCTCTTATCAATGGCTGATCTGTGTTGTGAGTGTGTGTATATGCCATCTTGCCAGACCCACCCCCTAATGCCTTTGGTACAATTTGCACCAAAGCTGAACATGTACAAACACGAGTCGTAACTGGAGCTGCTGGTACTGACTGGACCACAAAAGGGATCTACAGTGGAAAATCGCCCGTGATTTTCTGCTCAGTCTACATTGGCATGTGTCATTAGAATGGAAACAAACCCCAGGGAGAGGATCCTGGGTTTTTCACCAGTGGCGCTGTAACTGTAAAACCGGCACACATGCAACGTGCAATCAGAGAGACCTCTCCCGTAACCGCAGGAGCTTTGGAAAAGCCCTTAGCTGGCTCTATGTGCTGCCTCCCAGCACATAAACTCTGCATACCTGCAGTCTAACCACAGAACGGCCCAAGCAGAGCAAACTGCCTGGGAGTCAAAGGCCCAATTGAATTATTGATCTGCGTAAGGAGATACGGAACGAGTGTTGAGTTCCCCAACGTGAGGAAGATCGGGGTAAGTAAGGGGTCAGGTGGGACGGCTAACCCAACAGGGTGAGATTTCAAAACAGTGGTCACCAGAGACACAGTGATACACACAAAAAAAACACAGATCCAGTATGATCTTCATCAGTGATTTGGAAGCATTAATCCAAAATGAAACAAGGTGCACTGACAGTTCTTTCGATGGCATACGGTGAGACCAGATGTCCCAGACACACCTGCTGGGAAACCAGTTCTGATTCCAGGGCCTTTTATATCCTACCATCCGATTTCAACCACAGCAATGATCTGAATGAACTCCTTTCTTTCCCAGCAAAACATTGCTCTTCCTCTTCTGTGCCTTCAGGTCTGGACTGAAACTAGACCTTTGTGAAATGGTTCCTGGTTATCCTGCATCGGATCACTGTTATTATGACCCAAGTGATTAAATATTCCCATTGAGGACAAAGAGTCTGAATAATGACAGTACGTCACAGGGTCCTTGCTTGTTTTTTCCCCCCCGTTTTTTCAGCTCAGTCAACCATGATGCCTCTTTTGTGAGCTGGCTCTGTTTTTCGGCATTGTTGACTTTTAAGCATTTGATGCGTTTGTTTGTCCTTGCACTTTCTGTACAAAATGTTGCCAATTGTGTTTTCAAAAGCCATACAGAGCTGCTGCTGTCAGAGTTTTCACTGCTTATTCGTTTATTACTTTTAAAATACTGTTTTCATCTGTACTCTTCCAAATAAATGCAAAAAAAATATATATATTTTTTCATGGTACATTACTATATACCTACTATAGTCTCTTAAAAAGTCAGGTCTCACTGCAGAGAACATGTTGAGCTAACACCCTCTAATCACTTGTCACCATTCCTCTTCTGAAGAAGCAACCAATCACAGCCCTCCATAGGCGAGAACAGCTGCGATTCAAACGCGGCTATGTATAACACGCCAGTGCCAGCTGCTGTACCGTCTGTATTACTGTACAGACCTCAGGCGGGGAGGTGAAATGATATTAAAGTGTCCTTGTATAATTCCACATCATCTGTAGAACTGCTTGTCCTTCACACTATAATGTTAAAAGGATGTCTCGTCTCGGAACACTTGGTATAGTAGTAGTGGGGTGGTAGTAGCCTAGTGGGTAACACACTCGCCTATGAACCAGAAGACCCGGGTTCGAATCCCACTACTACCATTGTGTCCCTGAGCAAGACACTTAACCCTAAGTTGCTCCAGGGGGAGACTGTCCCTGTAAATACTGATTGTAAGTCGCTCTGGATAAGGGCGTCTGATAAATGCTGTAAATGTAAATGTAGTAGTTTCATTCTTGCAATATGGCTTTCAACCTGTGCCAGACCATGACTTGAGACTAAATTATTTACATTATTAACAATGTACAGTAGTATAGTGCAGTGTTTCCCATCCCTGGTCCTGGAGGAACATCTGCCAGTAACCCACATGGCTTCACAAGCTGCCACCCTCATTATTAAGCCATTAAGAAACACCTGAGCCTAATTAATATAGGGCTGGAGTGAAGACGTTCCTCCAGGACCAGGGTTGGGAGACACTGGTATAGAGTATAATATTAGTTTGTTTTTGTAGATGTTTAATACATCAGTCCCTTGTTTTAGGCCTATAATTGTGATGGTCAAGAGTGGATAGTAGTTTGCTTTTTTCCAAATTCTGCTACAATCATTGTGGCCCAGGCCGAGACACGTACCTTCTTTCTGGGGGGTGGGGGCTTCCTCGTCGCCACCTTCCTTCTCAGCAGTGCAGCGATAGCCCTTCTTCTTCAGGATGTTGCAGATGAGGATTCCCAGCAGGCCCATGACACAGAATATGGGCACCAGGGCGAACACTGCGTACTCTGTGCTCTTCTCCTCAGGGTTGTGCATGTTCGTGCCGTTTGCCGCTGCCAACCCGGCGCCCTGGGGAGCACCATTTCCCACAGTCCGCTGCACTCGAATTGACTCTAGTATAGAAATATTATGATTTTGATTAATTTGCATCAATATTGATGTTCAAATAAAAGGGTGATAATGATGCTTACAGCCTTGGAATAAGAGTAAAACGTTGTAAAAACACATGCTGAACATAAACACTTACTCTTCACACAGGCATGTGGGGAGGAGGCCGTCTGTGTAGCAGCAGGGTGGAACCTGCACAATCAAACATAAACAAATCAGACCCTCACCCACCACTGCACCCAAAACCACATGTCATTATGCAATAACATTCAACATCACCAGTTAATGACACTTCAGTTATGAAACTGAGTTGGAGAATTGTCATCTAAGTGAAAAATAACATTTTCTGTAATAGGGTCAGCAAGCAGATTTATGTAGAACTAATTAACAGGTAATAAACAGACAAGCAATCAATAAAGCCCATACCCAGACAGACAGCCTCCGCAGACCGTGTCCGTGCGTGAAGTGCCGGGGGTCATGACCTTACGATTCAGGATCCTGCAGGGACTGTGAGGGCGGCACTGTTGGGCATCGTGGGCAGCGGAAAAAGTGGCCGCTGGGCAGGCCTGGCACCCCACCACCACGTCAGGCTCCTGCCCTTCTCCACAAGCCTGACAACAACAATTCATAGTTCAAACAGCGAAATCAAAAGCCTGCATGCAGTTATATGGATAATAACAAACAGTGTCAGGCTTCCAAAGACACAAAAAACAAACCGCAAAGCTGGAAACAACTTAAAATGAATTATTTTTGTGTTTGTCAACGTATGCAAAAAAAAAAAAAATGCCACTTTGGTTTGGGATGTGTCCACATGGACAGAACAGCATCAGGCTGGGACTAAAATGATGGACAGACAGACATCACAATGGCTTCCAGACATCTGAGCCATACTTGTACTTTAGTAAGGGGGTAAGGAGCATTTATATTTACATTTATGGCATTTGGCAGACGTCCTTATCACGTGCTGACTTACAACGTGCTTTCATGTTACCATCAGTAACAGTTCTGGTTCACGAGGACTCAAACCATGAATACAATTATTTTATTCACTCTGTTTTTCCTGCATAAGTCAGACAATAAGGTTACAAGTTAATCTTCCTCTAAAGAGGAAGGTCTTAAGCGGCCATTTGAAAGTACTCAGTGACTGTGCTGTTCTGACCTCGAGGGGAAGTTCATTCCACCACCGAGGGGCCAAGACAAAGAAGAGTCTAGATGAGTGTCTCCCTCGTACCTTCAGAGATGGAGGGACCAGACGAGCAGTACTGGAGGCTCGGAGTATACGAGGTGCAGTGCGAGGTGTAATAAGGGCTGTGAGGTAGGATGGTGAAACCCCATGTCTGGCTTTGAGGGCCAGCATCAGTATTTTGAACCTGATTGCGGGGGGAACAGCTACTGGGAGCCAGTGGAGGGAGCGTAGCAGTGGGGTGGTGTGGGAGGATTTGGGAATTCGTGCTGCTGCATTTTGGAGCACATAGGTTGTAGGGTGTTTGCGGGCGTGGTCTCACCGTGGTGGGCTCCTCTCCTGCCGCGCATTCCTGGCACACGCAGCCCTCTCCCGGTGCACACTGCGCCGCTAGTGCCCCGCACGGACAGAGCAGCTGACGGGGCAACACAACGCACAAGAATACTGTATGTTCATGAAAAACCGCATTTACAAATCTCACATACACATAAACATTCATATATGGAAATATGATTCCAAATAGAACCCACACACGCAGTGCACAGTGGTGCTAATGAAAGCATGTAGTCATAAATACTGTCATGAACGGACCAACCCACACACACAGTAAGCCCCAGTCGCTGCTGGGCTGCAGAGCCTGAATGAGACAGTCTCTGGCGCTCCGTTGGGACTATGAAGGCCTCTGTTGCTTCACCGCAGAGGACCGTGGGGTTGTCTTATTGAGACCGGGTGCCTACAGAACCCCACATTCCTGCAGTCAGCTGCGCGAGGAGGGTCATTTTACCCGCCTGACAACGCTTCCTTCCTCATGTAACTTTTAAACGGGCCGACCTCATTCATTACTACACAGCGGGCAGCTTCACTCAGCAATCGCTCAGTGTTTTACTGCTGGGTCACGGTTCTAATCTCAGCTAAATGGTTATTTGTCCCAATCTGGCGCTGGACATTATTGTGCCGGAGGTAATGACACAGCATGGCTGCCTGCGGCTTCTATGCTCAGAGGACATTTCTTCTTTTTTTTTTATGTGGGTCGGGGTGCACACACTTACGATGAGAAGGAAAGACGCCAAGCAGCAGAGGTGGTTCCTCATCATCTTCAAGATATTCTTCTATAAACATATGACCTGGAAGAGACAGGAAGAATAACGGGGGTTTTTACATCGGACACACCATCCTGCTCCAGATGATGAAGCGCTGACGCCATTTTCGTGTGGCACAGTCTTACACACCGAGAAGCTCCTGCGGCACAGAGGCCCTGATTCACCACCACAGGGCAGAACGCTAATGACAGACGGGGCTGGCAGGGCTACAGTAAATAATGTTTAGAGTAAAGTCCCCGTGCTAGAACAGTGTGCTGCGCTGCAAGGTTAGTGCTCGTGCGAAGCCAGAACTGCGGTTTTGGGGTTGCATAAATAGCCCTTCGGTTGCTAAAACTGGACATTTGGTTTGGGAGCAGCTCTCCTGCTTGCCTAATTTTAGCAGCGTTTTTAGTGCCCTGACACTGCTGACATAAGAAGGATGACACAAGCGCAGTGGGTGGAGAGGAGCAGTCGCACGTCATTACGGTCGAACTGAGTTGAAGTTCATTTCATGTGTCCTTTTTACGAGTAGACACGTGGTTTTTCATCTGCTTTAGAGAGACCCACACGCTGACACTCGGTCGGGGCTTCACGACACCCTTGGTCAAAATAAAACACCTTGAGCACAAAAGCATGTACAGAACTCCATGTCTGGCCGCCACGTGCTGAATGGCAAAGGCTACGTGAGGGTGGCCTGTAAGAAAAAAAAAAAACGAACCCCAATAAACACCCCCCCTTTGATCTCTACGCTCATGCCAGCCTGCTGGGCCTAGTGTGGGTGAAGATAGATCTCCAGCTGCGTGTATTATTATCATCTCTTCATTGTTTATTCTTATCGCAAGAATAGCAACACACACATGCAAGATAGGTCCATATTTTTCGTCAAATTTCATTATTATTTTTTTTGCGCCCTCATAACGGAAAAACATTTGGACATGGCATCGTGTCCTGGCCGCTGGACAGAGTTGTCAGCAATTATGGTTCGCGTTACACGCAATTGGTTCTATTTATAGAAGGAGCGCATTACGCGACAAGATTGCACCCCTTGTTCGACACAACCGGTCCAAAACAATCACTGGGAACATGATAATGCTTACACAAAGCAGAGTAAGGTTTTTTTGTAGGGTTTTAGAAAAAAAAAAAGCAAACGGCAATTAAATAAAGTATGTAATAAAGGACAATTGTATACGGGGGAATAATTAAGAAATCCCTGCATCAAAAGACATTTTGCAGTATAGGTGTAATTAAATCCTAACCACGGGTTACGCAAAGTATCGCCTCGGATTTTTAAAAAAATGCAAACGGTAACACTTCATATAGAGACATGTTCCTACAGCAACCCTCCCTTCCTAACACAGCAAAACAGACGAATATACGACTTACTCCGAATATGGGGAGTTCAGGTGAACACCCCAACATGCTGAGCCTACGAGCCTCCAAACTTGCCGAGAGCCACTTACCCCAGAGCGGCGTCAGCCTCAGGTGGGGTTGCCCCGGCAACAGAGCAAGGATGCTGTGAAGTCAGAGCGGAGAGTCGCCCAGGCAGCGGGTGCAGCAGTGGGAGGCTACAGCACTGTACCTGCCCAGGGCCGGCACACATCCCTTATACCGCCACTCGGTAACCACAGCTCCGCCCCCTCCCACTGAATCCTGGCTGATTCTCCACCCACCGCAAGCCTCTGTCCACTCCCAGTACAGGACACCCTCGCGCTGGGAAGCAGGGATGGTGCTGGGGGTGAAGGTGGTGGGTGGGTGTGGGGGGGGGTGTTTACAGGGTGGAGCAGGACTTTGGTCACTCGCGGTAATCAGTCAAGGGGTCTGAGGTTTGTGCTTTTAAAGACTTTAAGAAGAATTGTGAACAATTACAGCCTGTCTAGATGATGAATAAAAGTTACACACCACGTACCGTGCCGCACAAAATCTTGATATTCGGGTTGATGTAAAATTGTAGATGGAAGTTCTGGGAGCGGATGCTGATATACTTGATCAGGACTTGTGTCAGGTGTCCTCCCGAACTCCATGGCACCGCAGGGCTCGGCCTGTCCGCAACCACCAGGAGCCGGCGGGCGCCCATACGCACGCCCGGGCCAAAATAGCTTAACACGGGTCTGGAGGACGACCTGACACATTCCGGCCCTGAAATGAGAGGATTCCAGGCTCTGAGGTTCTGGGCTGTGCCAGGATCAACTCTGGCAGATTGCTATGTGCAGACGGGTCAAAGTGGTAGAGCGCCTCAAAAAAAAAAAAAAATAACCAGCTCACACAAATGAGTTGATGGCTTCGGCGGGCGACCTGAAACATGCCCTCCGAGTGGAAATGACAGGGCTCAGGAGGATAATGTGCACTTGCTGTAATTTCAGGGATGGAGAAAAATGAAAGTGTCCGCAACACCCCCCCCCCACCCCCCGCCTCCCCTCGTCCGACTGCCATTCAGAAAAGTAAGAAGCGCTTGGCCCGTCACTCCCCTCTCTCTGTCTTCCACCGAGTTTTTATGGATCAGCATTTGAACGTGCATGCCTTAAATTGAGCCCCTTCATTAAAAAGCTATAAAGAGTAATTACAGCTCTATCTCCGTAGCCGTTCAGCTTCACTCTGCGGCTTTTGGGATTCTTGGGGGAAAAAAGGACAACGTAAATAAAACAAACACACACGAAAAAGAAAAAAAAATAAGCGATCGGCCAGAATTAAGACCTGCTATTTTGGAACCTGTCAAGTAACAAATTGGAGAGGTCCAGAGAGGGTGCCCTGGCTTAGCTTTTGCAAGCGTGGCACATTGGACGCGAACATCTGACCTCCTCACAGTTCTCCGATAGTACTTGGGCGGCCAAACCAAAACTAGGGAGCATGACTTTGTATCCAGGCCTACTTGAGGTCACCAGTGATAACAGACAAGCCTGAGGATGTCCCCGGATCTTCTGAGGGTAAGAGCACGTTTCTGGATCGGGGGAGCTGCATGGAGGACAATCTTCCTTCAGGGAATCCGGGAATGGAGGAGGGCCAGCGCGTCAGCAGGAAAACTCTTAATTACTTGGCCAATTAGGGCAGCTCCTTAATTAGTGGCTCACCTAAAGTTCATTCCAAACCTGCCAACACCCACAGCTCTGATGAGACGCCCTATGAACTTGAGTCTCAGGTCAGTTAAATGAAATATCAGAGGCAAGTTATTCCTAAATATTATTGGTTAATACACTGCAGAGGAATCAGGAACTCTTGGAACAATTGTTCAGTGGGGGAAGAACCTGCTTCACAACCTAGATGGATTTTTTCCCCCTATTTTAACAAATCTTTACGAACTGTACAAATAATTGTGGCGGGCACTATATATTCCATTGTACATAAACATCTGTCACTTTCTTCATATTTAACAATAAAGATGTTTTTCATGATACTCACTGAATAATTGAAGGTTATACAGGTGTAACGCAGAGGGTATAGATATAGCCCTTGAGTCCCGTCCCTCGTGCATGTCTTCATCACAGGTTCGCGCGGCTGCCCCGCGGCTCGGCTCCGATCCCAACACTCACCACACTCCAGACGGGAGAACGCTGCACGTGCCGCCGCCCTCCTGTAATTCCCCGCCATTGCCAGCCTTCACCATGGCTTTTCCAAAATAGACAGAAATGTTAATGGGCCTGACACGTTCTCCTCTGACCTCCCCCCCATCCCACTGTGTCGCCATTGCTCCGCCGACCATCCGGTCAACGGCTGCAGTTTTATTGTTCCCTATTTTAATTTTTCAGATCCTCCTCGTTTCTTGCCCTGTGCCAACCACGTGTCCTCTGACGGTCACATGGAACACGTCAAGACCAGGATGGAAACCCGTGCGAAATTAACACATCCGGACAAACATGAAATAATAAAGCAAAAACCTCGACGGGGGCACTAACCAAGGCCTGGAAAACCACTTCCGACCCGAGTTCTTTCATGTGTCTCACAACAGCCAAACTCTGAACGCTAACCCGCGCAAAAACAACCCAAACAACAACAGAGCTCCTCAGACTGCTGGCTAAGCGTGAGGTAACAATTATCCATTTTTGACGAACACCTCATCCTTTGCTATGATTCCAAAACATGACGATGAAAAAAAAGAAACCAGCGGGTTAGGAGTATTTTTCACGTTTTGTTTGTCAGCGGTCTCTTAAATGAGGCCTTGGAAAGCAAAAACAGGATTAAGTGCCGTGTACATCAGACCGTGGCGGTTTCAGGAACAGAGGGAAGAACTGAAGAATCCACAGTAGGATCTACAGAAGTGCCTACGGTCTTTATTTGAGACTCTTGATGTCATCTTGTAAGAACTAAGCAAAGCCTCTAGACAAGGGAGTAACCACAATAGGAGGAAAAGAAGAAAAAAAAACCCACTAGAAGACAACTAAGCAGTATGGCTTGGTGATAAGGCCAACAAAACGATATCACCATATTTCCCCTGGTCTTCTAACGTATGAATAGTGAATAACACAATCCTGTCACATTTCTTTTTTACTACTACAAAACAATTTTGTTTCATCGTTCATTTTCATATGGAATTGTATAAAATAGATGATGGATAATTTATATATATATTTTAGTGGAAGTGGCCCCGTAATCAGAATCCCGATCACTTCACTTTCATATATTTATTGCAATTATTAGATCAGAAATCAGTGTTTATTCATTGCTGAATGAAATTTATTTACTGCTTCATGGGGGTTCGAATCCCGATCACTTCACTTTCATATATTTATTGCAATTATTAGATCAGAAATTAACATTTATTCATTGCTGAATGAAATGTATTTAATGCTTCATGGGGGTTGGTGAGATTGTGTGGGGCTGTCTGTGTAAAAATAGAGGATGCTGGGTAAATGGGTGGGTAGGTGGGATTATACATGTGCTTCCGACACGGAACTCCATCTTTTCTGTTTGTTATAGTTTCCTTTGTGATGACACGAGAATATAGTCCATGCTTTTGGTAACACATTACTGTTCCTAGTCAACACTTCTCAAACTCATACTTCATGTCATTGAAACATGGCACACGGGACAACTGGGGCAGTGGTGGCCTAGTGGGGGGCAGTGGTGGCCTAGTGATTAAGGAAGCGGCCCCGTAATCAGAGGGTTGCCCGTTCGAATCCCGATCCGCCAAGGTGCCACTGAGCAAAGCACACTGTTCCCCGGGCGCCTGTCATGGCTGCCCACTGCTCACCAAGGGTGATGGGTTTAATGCAGAGGACAAATTTCACTGTGTGCACCGTGTGCTGTGCTGCTGTGTATCACATGTGACAATCACTTCACTTTAACTGCAATTACTTTGTGTTTTTTTTCTTCTGTTGGCAACACACACTGTCTCAACACCTCCGACCAGATCCATTGTACTGGATGACACAGTAGACAAGCATGTCATGGGTGTACAGTTGCACTGGAAAGATGATCGGAATGACATCATCGGCTCACAAGGGGCAAGTGAGCAGGACGAGGCAGCCTGGAGTGAGACGGCAACATGGGAACAGACCTGGCCGTCGCAAATGCAGCAAAGACAGGGTCACGTTTCCTGTATCATTACTGCACTGATCATTCAAAAGGTGATCGTGTTCTGCAAAGAATCGTTCTTTTGTAAAGCAGCACGGAGACTATTACAGCAGACAGCTATTTATAAATGTATATATGCATGGCCAGTCTCTATCAAATACCTACGCATTTACATCCGTATAAAAATGAAAATTGCATCCTTATGTTGTGATTACGGAGCCAAACATGTGAGAGGCCCGAGATCATTCCGTAAAGACCGAAATGACCTTCCCGTGACTCTGCGACAGAGCAACCATGTCAGACAACTAATGGTGATGGAAACCAAAATGATCAAACAGACAAAACAACAACAGAAGAAACCATGATGACACCAGAAGCCCAAAAGAAGCACCTCACAAGGGGAATGCTAATGTGCATGCTGTATAATGTGTCTGGAATGTTAAACATACCCGTACGGCCCGAGGAACCAAGAGGGGAAAAAAAAAAAAGCGGATTTTTTATATTTCTGAATAGCTGGGTTTGTAGTTCATTTCTTTGTTGTGTATATTTCATTGCTGTGAGAGCGTTCGTGTGTGGTTGAGCAATATTGAAGGTTTACAAAGGAGCCAATAAACCTAGAACGGAGCAGTCAAAGCCATCATGTAAGCAGCTATGTGTTATTATCCTGTCCTCAGCTTAATTACTAAAAAAAACTGGGTGGTAATTGATGAATGAGAGCTGCCGGTGACAGACTGGCTGGATATGCACCTCTCGGGGAAACCAACCAGCGGTTGAGGGTTTACTTCCTGTTGACTGACCGACAGAGGATTCACCAACCTGTCTGTCTACGGTTTAAACATCACTTCACCAAAACCTTAAAAATGCCAGGTAATTAAATGGCAGACATAATGAGTAACACAATGGAATTTTGAGCCCAGATTATGCTGCGATCCACAGAAAACTGCGTCTACTATTAAATATTCAACAGATGTTTCAAAAATTCATTTATCAAGGTGCAATGTCAGGCGTATTCTGATGCACACTCAAGATAGCAGAGGGAAGGGGAAGTAGTTGTTATGAGCAAGAGGAAGTAGTTCACCAGCCAGGGGAAATACTGAGAACTACCAAAAATACGACGCTGTTATGAGGATATGCAGCACAGAGGCTGCAGCAAACTGCACTCAGGTCACTGGAATCAGGTTCAGAGGAGTTAAAAAAAAAAAAAAAAAAAAAAAACAGCCTGTCGGGTAAACGTCCCAAAATCTGCACTCTAATTAAAATATGGATCTCTTCCCCCTGAGGCTTTTCTTTTTTTTCTGGGGTGAAAAAGCAGACATTCTTACTCTCTCCCAGTACCACACGAGGGAAAACCTACCAAGGAAATTCCCACTTCAAAATCAAGCGCTGTTTGGCATGGACCTGTAGTTCATTTAATTAAAGATAAGTGGCCTAAGAACAGCAAAAGCCAGAATGCAATTTTGCCTTCCTGTGTCAAATCCCCGCATTGGAACGGAGCAGGCGACCCTGACAAACTCTGGGCATGCCACACAGAGACTGCTTTCCAGAGGATGCTCAGAATAAACGGCATCAGAACTCGTGTAACCCTACTTGAAAACCAGCGAGCAAGTCCAAAAATACAGGCCATAGATAGAACACACACATTACATTTTCCTCTGGAAGGTGGACCACGTTCTGTCTAGAATGAGTTGGTTTGGGTGGATTCAGGTGGTGCCAAAAACGTTCACATTGAAAAATGGATGTGAGCAATCTTGGCAGCAGTGGAACAATGGACTGAACAATTTCATCGGTGAACGTGTTTGACATATTAGTGTAGGTTAAATAGGACTGACATGGCTGCTAAGCCACATGTGCTTCAGGCCAAGTAAAATAAGCAGATAAAGGACTTCTTAAAATATCCAGTGATGAACAATTTCTAATAGAAATTTCAATTTCTAATGCACAGCACACGGTGCATACAACAAAATGTGCCCCTGCTTTTAACCATCACCCTTGGTGAGCAGTGGGCAGCCATGACAGGCGCCCGGGGACGGTGCTTTGTGTGGGGATGGTGCTTTGCTCAGTGGCACCTCAGTGGCACCTTGGCGGTTTGGGATTTGAACCGTCACCCTTCCGATTATGGGTTGCCCTATGTACTCTATACTGACTCACTCAAGTCTGGGTCATTTTTATTCCCCTTGTTGTCATTGCACCACTCTGACTAATATTATTCTAATTACCAGTGAGGTAATTAGTTACCAGATGAGGCCAGTTTCTCGTTTCTGCCTGTATCCTTAGTAGAACATTTGAAGAAATACTTTTTAATTGTGAAAACTCCCAATAAACCACTGTTTCCCAGTCCTGTCTCTGGAGCAGCCACAGATTTTTAACCCCAAACCACACCTACCACATTTTTATACTATTATTCATCAGTATGAAAACCAATGATGGGTGCCACAGGAACATGAACGAGACATACCGTTCAACCACAACATAGTTCCACAGCTTTTTTGTTTTGTAGGTTTCATAGCATTTTCATGCATTTATTTTAGCATGGTATATAGGAAGGTAAGGAAGCGGACCCGTAATCAGAAGGTTGCCGGTTCAATTCCCTGAACTGCCAAGGTGCCACTGAGCAAAGTACTGTCCCCACACACTGATCCCCAGGTGCCTGTAATGGCTGCCCACTGCTCAGCAAGGGTGATGGTTAAAAGCAGAGGACACATTTCGTTGTGTCACCGTGTGCAGTTTCACTTCACTTTCACTTTTCAAAATGCTGACTTAATTTAATGCCTTTTCTAAAATATCCAAATTTGATGATCTGACACATTACCCTCTGTCTATCTAAAATATGACACTGAAAGTGTGTTGAAATGCACAAATAAAACAGTAATTAATTATATTATTGTGGTCTAAGCCAATATTAATGAGTAAAACCATGTGAATGAAACGAATCGCTAATGAACGCACGATGCATGACATTTCATGATTCATGATCCTTTAAAAAAAATTTTGGAAAGACGATCCAACTGTTTAAAATGGTACGGTCCACGCTTACCCGATGGTACAGTCCGCGGCTCATAAAACTCTGCGATGGCGCAGCAGTCCGCCAGTGGCGCCGGCGCGGTACATGCGTGCCGGTACTATTTTTTCCCTACCCCGTCATTTCCGAAAAGCCGGTTCTCTGAACAAATATTCGCCCTATTAAACATACACACACATATATATATATATACATATATTAACGAACACATTAATAAAGACCAGTCTGTGTTGATGTTGAAGTCCATGTTTTAACAAGGTTGCCATTTTTAGATAGCAGACCGTGTACATCTCAGTAGAAAATTTGAAGCATAACCTGTACAACTGTAAAAACATACAGTCTTAAATATACCCACATTTGGGATTTAGGGCAAAATGAAGCAAGTAAAGTTTTTTTTCTTCCGTTCATCAACTAGAACGGTAACAACGATGGCAATGACAGAAAGGCAACTGTGCTGAAAACGGGCAGAGGATACAGCGACAGCCACGCCGGGCTAAGGCGCATGAAACGGATGAAATAAAGTGTGGAAAAGTTTCGTGTCAAGAGAGCTCAGCGCGAAGCGGGGTGTCCCGGTGATGTCGAGCGCACACGGCAGGCAGCCAGTCCTGCCCCCGTCACAGACAAAGGCGACGCGCCACAGCATCCATTACGACGGCAAAAGTGCTAAACTTACCTGCTTTGTGGGTAGGCGGGTCAAAATCATCGGTTGGATATAGTCACGGTATTTAAATACGTGTTTAGTATATAAATAAATGAACCGCATGGAAGGAGGTGTGGGGGGTGCCGGTAGGAAGAGCCCTCGCCGGGTCCCCGCGTCGTAATCCAAAATTTAAATAGCGTCAGATCGGTGGTTAGCTCCACGAGCGCTACGTCAACGAGTGAAGCCGGAGCGACGCGGGCTCCGCCCCCAGGGGGAGGGGCGCAGAGGCCCCGCCCACCGCTCGCACGGGGGTCAATGCGGGGAATGCGAGGCGCACATTCCGAACTTGTTCATGTGTAATCAGGATATCGGATTCCCTTTACTTTTCGAGGAGAGGATTTGTTTTTCCAGGACATGGACGTAAAATACTATACAGCAAACTGCAAACGAGCTTACAATTCCTCAAAGGAAGAAGTACATTGATTTATTACATCAGTAATTATTTTGTAACAACTCATTTTAGGTGAAAACTATTTTATGAAGTAGTCAGACACTGACAGAATTTAATAAATTTTCGAAAATATCCAAATTTGATGATCTTTCACATTACCCTCTGTATGTATATATATTTATCAACACACACACACACAGTGTTCACACACACACACACACACACACACACACACACACACACACACACATTCATGTATCCACTCTGTACATATAATCATACATATACCCATTGTACATGTGTTGATAAATAAATATACTTAAGTTTACATCTACATATATATTTTCCAATACATTTATCCATATTTTGGTTCTAGAGTGAAGTGTACATTTTATACTTCATTGTTGTATTTTTTGTTGTGGTTTTTATTCTTTGTTCTATGTTCTTTGTCACAGCACAGCATCCAGTGCACAGAGTGAAATGTGTCCTCTGCATTTAACCCATCCCCTTAGTGAGCAGTGGGCAGCCATGAAAGGTGCCCGGGGAGCAGTGTGTGGGGACGGTGCTTTGTAGTGGCACCTTGATGGCACGGGATTTCCTTACAACCACTGCCCTAGTTCACATAATTAGCTGAGAGGGCATTATCTGTGTGTGAAAGGCTGTAATCGTTGGAATGTTGGTTAGTCGCGTTTGGCAGCTGCTGCCTCCACCTGTTTCTATAAGAACACAGAGGTCATGAGGCCTGGTGACCGCAGGTGCATTCTGGGTTCAGGGACGAGGGGGGGTCAGGGCAAAACTCATTTGTACAAGTCTGAACAAAGACAACAATATTTAAAAATAATGTTAAACAGAAAACGAAATAAATTGAATATGAGGGCTTTTTACACCACTAGTCGTCATCTCCCATTGGCTAGTACTTGCTGTAGAGAGATGTAGTAAGAGTGTAATTTACATGAAAAAGTGTGGAAGGTGTGAGCAAAGAATTGGGGTGAGTTTAAAAACAAAATTTCATACAGTCATTTATAAACAATGTATGATTATGGTTTTTAAAACAATAAATGAATGCAGAAACAGCTGTGAATGATAAAACAGCGATCAAGCTTAATAAGGTACTCAAACACACCAATCAAACAGAGCAAAACACTCTTGAATGAAGTAATGAAGTAATTCAGAGGCTGGGAACTCTTTTGACTCTTCTTGCAATAATAACACTCATAATATGCTTAATTCTTATTTTTGCAATGGGATATGCACATGGAAAGACATTACACAACCCACACTCCTCCGTGATAAGTGCAACTAAGACCATTTCTAACTTACTATGGCTTTCACAATCCTACGTTCCCACCGGAGACGCACTGAAAACAAAGCAAAAAGGTCAGGCGTCCTCTATTTCAGGTGGGAAGGCCACTCGCAGGAAATTCACTTCATAACTGTCATGCTTTGAGAAGGTGGCCCCATGAGGATGCCCTGCAGGGCGTAGGTAACCGTACACAGCGCAAAAGCAAGAGACTCGTTTCACACAGAGAACGTGACCCCCACACTACCCACAAGCCAACAAAAACCCACAGAGGCATGTTATGTTGAAGAACAGCAGGGGCTTTGTTGACCCGAGTCTCGGCCAGACTGCTCTTCATTGCCTTTCCCTGACAACTCCTACACTCCCGAGTCAAGCGCTCGGCTCAAGTCGGCTTATAAAGGCAGGGCACATGCCGTTTGTATCACTGGGGACAAAGAGCAGCTTTATCTCCTGTTTTAAACTGGTTATGCCGTAACCCCGCCAGGTCAAATTCTAGATTTTGTTCGTAAAAAAAATTCGGTTCAACGAGCCACATGGTGGGCCTGAACAATTTTATGATAGCACTGCTCAGTTTCAGCGATTCCTCAGAGCAGGCCACCCTCTTCCAGAGCGTCAAGGTTCACGTGCTCGTATACCCGTTTCGGCAGTAGATCAAAGGACCATTGAGAGACGCTGTCTGCCTGTTGTTGTCTGCAGCCATGCAGCCCCATGTGCAAAAAGCAATTTGTGCTACAGCAGCTCTTCTGTGGGATCAGACCACACAGGATAGCCTTTTACTCCCCGTGACCAGTAACAAGCTTTGGGCATCAACATCCCTATAGTGGGATTACCAGCTGGCCTTTGTTGGATCGCTTTTGTCCCAGCCACTGCGGAATCACCCGAACCATTTCATACGTTTCAAGAACTGACTGTTCTTAACATCTCCCCAGCCCTCAGCAGGCTCCACTGTAACATTAGATAATGCATGTTATTCACCTGTCGGTGGTCTTAATGTTGTGGTTGATTGCTGTATGCGTTGATGTGCACAAGGCAGTCAGTCGTTCATCTGTCCTAAGGCACATAAATATATGAGGAAGATTGAATTAATCTGGAAGTGGCCAGATTAATAGCCAGGAAACGACTCATATGGCGAAAGCATGATTAAGCCATTCTATTATTTATTGTGAATTTATTTATTGCCCGATTTCAGAAATTGATTTAGATTCATATCTAAAGACTCGGGTTTTCTTAATAAATGTAAACCTGCATGCTTCAGGTCTTGAAAACCAGTGTCTGTCGCATCAATGTTGACTTGACATCTCAATCAAGAACCAATGTTTTGGTTTTTTTTGTCATTGCACAGCACACGGTGCACATAACAAAATGTGTCCTCTGAATTGAACCCATCACCTTGTGACCAGTAGGCAGCCATGAATGGTGTGTGGGCACCAATGGTGTGGGGAAATGGCAAAAGTGGCACCTTTGATGCTTCAGGATTTGAACATTATGGAAAAAAAAAAAAACAACTTTTTTTTTTTAAACCACAAGGCCACCACTGCGCCCTGCAGACCTTCAGTCTGTGGCCTAGCGGGTAAGGAAACTGACCCGTTACTGAAAAAAGTAATCATAATAAAAACCTCATCCTGTCCCTATCTGCATTTCCAGCCACAGAAGGGACCTTTAACAATGAAACACAGGTGCCCTGAAGCAGATGTACCAAAAAAATCTTCTTTACTTAACAGAAGCATGTGTACATGTTCAGATTTACATGATAGTTTGATAATAGGAATGACATAACGGTAAAAATGTACTTGATCTGTTCTCTCTTCGTTAACCTTCATTTACACTTTTGGGGAACAGTGATGCCACTTTGCCAGGGGTGTGTACCTGTGCATGTTTTGTTCCTGACATCAATCCCAAAGACTGTTGGGATAGGATCCCGTTTCGCCATTCTGTTTTAAAAGGTAGGATTATGGAATGGAGGGAATACCCCAGATCAGTAAACCCATGAAGAGGGCATATGCTTGCAAATTAGCATGGGTGATGAGCATGAAGCATGAAAGAAAAAAGAACACAATATCAACTTCATTTTCTGGCACCAGTGATTTTTCTTCTTTTAATTACAAAGAACCCACAGTGACAAAATAGAACCATAACAGGAAGAAAAGTGACAACCATGACGACTGTAACAAGACCTGCAATGTGGCAATAAAGGCTTTCTTCTTCTCTTTTTTAAAATACTGTAATAGTTATAATTTAAATGTGATGACACAAGCTGTGCCGCAGGAAAAGACAAAAAACTAAATCATAAACAAAATAACGTAAACAAGTATATAAAAATATGACATTGGATTCATATCAACAATTGAGGATCAGCGGGAGCAGTATTTACAGAAAGAAGGCAATATATACCAATATTTACAGACAAACGTTAAGGACTTCTTTCACAGACGGGTCGTAGGGCACGTACAATGAACAGATTTCGTTTTTTAAACCGGGCTTCCACCGCAATTTTGCTCGGACCACGACCAAGGAGAAAGAACGGACTATTCCAATTTAGAAGGAATGTAAACCTCAAGACAATATTTTTTTCTTTGTTTAATAATATTGAAAAATGAAATGACAAGCTATGAACAGGTCTGACATCTTCCTTGTGGCGTCCGCAGAGCCTCGCTGTTCTATCGCTGCATGTGAGTATCGCTGAGTATTTGCTGGTACTCTAGTTGATCAGATTGGCTATTGGTCAGCATTGTGAGTATGTGTGTTCAGTGTGGTGTCACAGTTTAGGGATAATCAAAGCATAATCTACACCTCGTCATGGGTGACATCATAAAACACCATACATTCATTTCCACAGAATTGCAGCGTGATAGTTGCATCCAGACAGCTGTTCTCAAACTGCATGATGGGGACACGAAGAGCTGGATCTAGATCTTTCTGCGTCATTTCTGAGAACCCAGAGGACCTAACTTGATTAGATGGTTTGCCAGGCATTAAAACACCGTCCTAAGCTCCTGACCTAACCTAAGCTGTAACAGTGCACCATCTGTCTGTATGCTAAATGTGTCAGAACGTGCGCACACATACACACAATTACAATGCATACTAAAGACACCAAGGACAGGCTACAGCTCCAACGTTATCCATGCAACCCGTACGTGAAATGCATAGTTACATGATCCACCTAGTCTTGTTCCCCATTCCTCAAGCCAATTCTGGAAATTAAGACAATCTCAATAGCAATGAGCTGCTACACTTGGACAGGTCAAAACAACAGGAAAAAAAAAAAAATCGCATTTATAAATTAAGTGCTGTAAAATGAACTAAAATCAAAAACATAAATACTGTACACAAAGATTACGCTGACAACAGGCAACCTACAGGCAACGCACTACACTGTCATTCTATGTAGTGGAATCTTTTCCTTTCGAGTAGAAAAAATATATGATAATAAAATAAATGATTATGTGTCAAGTCAAATGTGATTCTGTAAGACAGTGGAGAGATGAACTCTCACAAAAAAAAAAAAATTGTGTATGAGTGTAACATAGTTATACGCAGGTACCCTCGCCTCATATTGCACATAATAATAATTATTTTTGTTAATGTTACCGCTCTCTCTCTCCTATAGTTCATATTTGTGATTAAATAAAAACATCTTCATTTCTGTAGACTCAAATCACAGTCTTAAAACAACCAGTAGTTGACCACTGCGCTGATGCCTGAAATGTGATGACCTCATGATGTGAAAGAATGGGAGCAGGTCCACGTTTTTCCAATTGTCTTCATCCCTTGCCACTTCTCTGGACTGCACCTCACCCCTCGTTTCCTGCAAGGCCTTCACCTCAGTCTTGTCTTCCTGCCATCCGTGGAAATCAATAAATTGACCAAAAAGGTTTTCTTCCAAAGGTGTTGTCACCATTGCTTTCCTCAAACCCTTTAATTCGCTCCTCTGTTTTTGAGAAAAAAACAAGTATGGCTTCACTGCCCTTGTTGAAAGTCTGTAGCTTCAGCACAATACAGACCCCACATGGGACATCACAAGCAGGGCGAAACATACACCACGGAAGTAAAAGACAGTCAGTAAAGCAAGTCAGAACCACAAAAAGATTCAAAACCACAAAACAATGCTGAGCGGAACAAAGAAAAATCTTGATTGAAGCAACCCCTTTTTCTCCATTCCCCCCTAAAGTTGGACACATCCATGCAAAAAAAAAAAAGGAACAGAGGCAAGAGCGGAGAACATTTAAAGTAGAGGAAAGGGTGGGGTTTGGTAGGAGAGTGGCAGTGTGCGGGTCCAGCTGCTGGCAGTTACGGTGGGCGGACTTGAGCCCTGAAGCGGGCAGGGACTGGTCACACCCTCCACAGGAGCAGGTGGTTAGTGCTGTCATCCCTCCCTACTGTCTCGCTGCTATTGGTCAGCCGGAAGTCCTCGTAGCCGTCGCCGCCACTAATGACCAGCAGGTTGGACTTGATGGGCAGGTAGGTGGAGGTACGTTGACGGGCAGAGTCTCGCCTCTGCAGACCCCCGCTGCCCCTCTCTGTGCTCTGGGTGGTGTTACCTAGGTGACAGAATGGTTCAAATGTACAAATTTTGCATAAAAGGAAGCCTGACATTTGAAATCAATGCATATAATTTAATGATCTGAATGTACTAGTACCAGCCATCCTCAGTATATTGCTATAATTTCTATAATCACACTGGGGTACCAGTCCCAACAGGTGCATCAGTGTTATTTTCCCACCTACCCGTCTCATTCTGAGTGGGGAAGTTGACACTGAACCCCTCTGGCAGCTCAATGGAGGTGAGGAAGCGAACGTGTCCCGTGTGGCCATGAGCCGACCCCATGGGCTGGAGGGGTGACCGCAAAACGCCGGGGGCCGTGCTGGAGGTGACAGAGGGGATGGCCAGCGTCAGGATCACCCCGGCGCTGGTGCCGATCCATAAGAGGTCTTTACAAGCCAGCAGGGCAGTGATGCGCAGGCAGGCAGCCTTGTGCTGCCGGATAATTGCATCTGAGCCTGGAAGGGAGAGACCGAGATGAATTTTTCACAGTCTGAAGGAAAGAAACACCCATTGTGTTAACAGATTAACTAAATTGCTTCACTTTACAGGCACTTTCTGAGCTAATTCAACCACCCCGGCCTCAGGCATAACAGTATTGTACATGTTCTGTATATCTTTGTAATCTTTCTTGGAAATGCCTTCCTGTTGCTTATGCGTTTAACAATGATTTGGAAACTAAATCAAACCCAAAGGCTCCAAAATGAAAACAGTCAAGTTTCGCTCCAGTAAATTAGCATTAGATAACTTCAAATAGCACTCCCAGAAGCACAAAATGAAGCACTTACCAGCAAGCATTTTGTGTACGGCCGGAGCTACATCCACCTCAGTGAGGCTCTCATAGGTGGAGGCATGGTAGAGGCGGACCTGGGCACTTCCCTGCAGGGCGATCCACACACCGTGGCCGTAGCTCACCATGCTGGTCACACAGCGGTTGCTGTCCTGGCCCACCTGAAATGAGTGCTGTGGATGCACAGACAAAAAAAATTCACACAAGATCTGTCAGTCAGTCACACACAAATGTTTTTAATCGGAAAAATGACTGACAGGGAGTAGATCCAAACCAAACCAACCAAACCGATAGGGTTTGATTAGCTGTGGTATTTTTCTGCTGTGACCGCTGGTCGGCCGCATGGTCTTCTAAGGTCTTAAACTTGTTTGGCATGTTCCAGAGCGGTTAGTTAATCTGCTACTAAATTGGATAATTATGGAGCCAGCGCACTCATCTCCAGTCGTGCTCTAATGCCAGCATGCTTTTTCTGTAAAATGTACCATAAATCTCCGATCTTTTACATTCTCCATGCCCCGCTCCGTAATCAAACGTTATCATGCGTGACATGGAGTAACACAGCACAGGAAAGATCCTAGTGCCTCATACTTACCTCCTGGGCCAGCGTGGTTGTGTTGATGATGAAGATGCGGTTCTGACAGCCACACCACAGCTTTCCTGCCACTGGAACCATTTTGGTCACTGGTCCACTGGGTGTGCCTAAGCTCAGTGTCTGTGAGTTCTGAGGATCCCAGAAACTACCTGAAATAATGAATAAATAATATATTCTATGAATTAAATCTCTCACAGACACAGATTTGAAGAACATAAGAACAAGTAGATGCCATTTGGCGAGGATAATTAAGAGTGGCTAATTTTAAAAGGTGTGTAGGTTTAGGAACGCAATATTTTCCTTGAATGCACAATTCTATGCCCTACGTGCAAGTTAATGTGTTGCTTTATTGACTTTTCCCAGTTTGAATCCTTTCGTTCCGATCACCACACAGCAGTAATGTGATGTGGGTCTCTGCTAATCCTCGGAAGGAAAATTGTTCAGCTGGTCGTAGTGTTCTCCAGCGACAAAGAATTCAGATGTTCACTACATTGAGTTCAAGATGATGTTTATGTGTCGGGGATGGTAATCATCATTGTAACATCATGTTCTCGGGAGTCATTCAACACAGAAACGCGATGAAAGAAGGAACAGCGATGACGCAGGCTTCTAACTCCACCTACCTGCCTCTCTCTGGTACACAATCACCTCGCCGTTAGCCAGCGACACAAAGACTTTGTTGTCCAAGTACCTATAAAAGCAACCAGAGAAGACTGTGTTGTTCCCCCCATTTATTCTGTTCTTAATATGAACAAGAAAAGGACTGTGACCTAGTTTTAATCCCCATTTTAGGAACGAAAAGTTCCTCTGGGTTAAAAAAGGATTAATTATAAACCAGAGCGGAAGTCCAGCTTATAAAAAATAATATCAATTAACCATTACATCTAGAACATTACATACAAACCTATACATTTCCTATAATATATATTTTTGTAGGTCAGTGCCACACTGGACTGAATACAGAGGCTGCGGTTAGCTGGGTCTTTTGAGGTACGTACAAGATGCACAGGATGGACGCGGAGTGTTGCATCTTCATGCTGTTTTTTCGGTTTCGGATATTGTCCGATGACTGGTACACATGGATGCTGTCAAAAGCCAGAAAAACTCACATGTAAGCATAAAACAAACTCTTTCTGTCTCTTACAGATACACAGACACTTCCCATGTTAATGCGGTCAGGGGCATGGGTGCCTTAACTAGCAATCCTCCTCACATCACTTATCATGCAAAGAGTCATGTAGGCACCCCCAACTGAGAACGTACCAGCCATCCTCAGTACCCAGCCACACAGAGCTCTGATAGGCCTCGGGGTCAATGCTCAGGAGGTCCTCCAGGCTCCCGCGGGTGAAGGAGCCCCGGCTGGAGCGTCGCATGGCTCGTCCGTCCACCGGGCTCTCACTGTTGAGTCTTGCTCCGCCAAAGGAACTTGAGACAGGAAACTCTGGCTCCTCCTCTGAGCTGGTGGTCTCGGTGGCCATGTCTTTAGTGCCTACTACTTCATCATCTACAAAGACGGACAAAGCACTGGTGAAATCTAAAGCAAAACGCAGGTACAGACATTTGGCATTGCTTTAAAATGTCCAACATAGAAATCCCTTTTTTGGTTCTCTAGGATGCAATCTGTAGATACTATTCACTTAATAGCTCAGAATTCACCCCTTTTATTTTTGAACATAGAAAGTGTATTTAAGGGCTTTTTTAGTCCATTAGATCACATTTTGTTTTCTAGGTAACAAAAAGATCACTCCCTGTTCTGTAATTGAACAAGTGTGAATGTATTTAGGTTCAAATCCAAAGGATGTGATGATCTCTTATGCGATATATGATATACAGATGGTGGTCACACGCTCGATCTTGTGTTGACCCTCAGTTTAACTATAGAAGATATAGTTACTCTTCCGCAATCTGAAATGGTCTCAGATCATTTCCTCATCGCTTTTAAAATATGTCTCAGACACAACAAACTCAATCCCCCTCGTTATAGAGACAAACGGACAATTACATCAAGTACGGCACAGAGGTTTATTAATACCTTACCAGAGTTATCAACGCTGATAAACTCACCATCAGACCCCGCTGAACTTGACCAAGCGACCAAATGTCTAGAATTAACACTGCGTAGTACGTTAGATATAGTCGCTCCCCTCAAAAGGAAGATAGTGAGAGATAAAAACTTAATTCCTTGGTATAATGATCACGCGCACTCGCTTAAGAAGACCGCCCGGAAATTAGAACGCAAATGGTGTCAAAGTAAATTAAACATATTCCGAATA
The DNA here is from genome assembly GCF_900700375.1 of Denticeps clupeoides. NCBI lineage: Eukaryota > Metazoa > Chordata > Actinopteri > Clupeiformes > Denticipitidae > Denticeps > Denticeps clupeoides. The sequence goes on from NC_041725.1 coordinate 7,569,489, forward strand.
GCTTGGAAGGAGAGCCTACTTAACTATAAGAAGGCTCTTAGCGCGGCTCGATCAACGTATCTGTCCTCGTTAATAGACAAAAACAAGCAGTCATTAGACCCCTGATTAAAAAGCCGGATCTTGATCGCAGTCAGCTTTCAAATTATAGACCGATATCCAACCTTCCGTTCATATCAAAAATCTTAGAAAAAGTTGTAGCCCAGCAGCTGAGCACATACCTAGACTGTAACAATATCCATGAAGTATATCAATCAGGATTTAGACCCCATCATAGCACTGAGACAGCGCTGGTTAAAGTGGTTAATGACCTGCTGTTGGCCTCTGATCAGGGACGCATCTCGCTGCTTGTCCTGCTTGATCTGAGTGCAGCGTTTGACACTATTGATCACGCTATTCTCCTTGCCAGGTTAGAGAATGTTATCGGGATTAAGGGAACAGCCCTTGAATGGTTCAGATCATATTTGACCAACCGATATCAGTTTGTGGACATCAATGGTGTTTCGTCTTCACATAGTAAAGTAGAGTTTGGTGTTCCACAAGGTTCTGTCCTAGGTCCGTTTTCTCTATACATGTTACCTTTAGGCGACGTCATCCGTAAACACTGTATTAGCTTTCATTGCTACGCTGACGACACACAGCTGTATCTGTCAGCAATGCCAGACCAGAGGCAGCAGCTGAACAAAATAGAGAATTGTCTGAAGGACATTAGACAGTGGATGCTCACCAACTTTCTCCTGTTAAACCCTGACAAGACAGAAGCGCTTGTACTTGGGCCTCAAGCAGCCAGGCATAAACTGGCTGACTACACAAAAACCCTGGATAGCCTTTCTATCTCACCGAGTATTGAAGTGAAGGATCTAGGTATCATCATTGATGCAGGTCTCTCATTCAGTTCGCACGTAGATAATGTCACTAGAATAGCATTCTTTCACCTTAGAAATATTGCGAAAATAAGAAATATCATTTCAATGCATGATGCAGAAAAGTTGGTCCATGCATTTATTACATCAAGGTTAGATTACTGCAATGCATTATTGTCTGGATGCTCTAGTAGGTGCATGAGTAAACTCCAGCTAGTACAGAATGCTGCAGCCAGAGTTCTAACCAGAACCAGGAAATTTGACCACATCACCCCAGTCTTACAGTCACTGCACTGGTTACCCATCAAATTTAGGATTGACTACAATCCTACTTTTAACCTATAAAGCTCTAAATGGTCTCGCCCCACAGTACCTGAGGGAACTTTTGGTTCCTTACGAACCGCCACGCCCCCTTCGATCAATGGGTGCGGGGTCACTACTGGTACCAAAGGTGCAGAAGGTCACAGCTGGGAGCAGATCCTTCTCCTCCGCAGTTGTGGAACAGCTTGCCTGTCAGTGTCCGGGATTCAGACACAGTCTCAGTGTTTAAATCCAATCTCAAAACCTATCTGTTTTCTCTGGCTTTTTGCTAAAGTCCTAGACCCTTCATTTCACTTGATTTTGACGCAGTGTCAATTATAAAGTCCAGTTTATCACAGAGTCCCCCTGTTAGACACAGACAAAGTTAAATTCACCAGTTAGGCTGTCCTAGTTAGGGTACCGGGCCACTGTAGCACCGATATACCACTATAACCACATATTTCAGTATCGGTCGTACAGTGCAACCGGAACACGGAATCAAGCACCCAGACTACTGGCAGATCCCAGTGATCAGACCAGCAAATAAATCCTGGTTCCTGACAACTGCTTTACAAGGACAAAACATGAAACAAACCAGAGGGTCACCACAGCCACCACCACCGTTACAACTACAGCTTCAGGGATCTTCAAATGGACCAGTAACATCATTATGGACACGTAATCTAGACCATGACACTGAATACATCCGGGACTTCTCCAACCCTACAACCGTAGGACTTATCATTATATCATATCAAACCCTGCACTGACACCATTTGCAGGCTCACTCTACCCTGGAAGGGGGTCCCTCTCTGTATCACTCCTTCCCAAGGTTTCTTCCTCTCTTTTTTTTTTCTCTCTCCTAGAGTTTTTTTTGTGTGGAGTTTTTCCTTGTGTGCAGAAGGGTCAAGTGTGGGGGGTGTCAACTGTAAGGCCTGTCAAAGCCCATTGAGACATACTGTATGTGATTTTGGGCTATATAAGAAATAAATGTTGTTGTTGATGTTGACAAAATTGTTGGTAACCTCCAGTCAATGAAAAAAAACAAAAAAAATCACAATGGTCACAGAAATAACTTTAATCTGACAAAAGTAATAATAAAGGTTATTTCTCAATAATATGTGCAACTGTAGTCACAGGAACATCTAGCTGCTTAGAGATTGTCTAATAGCCTTTACCGTTAACATGCTTGTCTATAGTTTTCTTTCTAATCTCCTGAGACATCTCTGGTCAATGTTGAGTGTGGTACACACCATGTCACCAAACAACACAGTGACTACCTGGAGCCCTATATATAGGCCCACTGATTACAAGATTGTAGACGCCTGTGATTATCAAAGTTATTTCTGTGACAATTGTGAGTTTTTCTTGACCGAAGGGTACTAACAATTCTGTCCACGTCTGTGATATATCTTGCTCTCGCTCTGAAGCAGGAACTCACTGCCAAAGCTGGATGAGATGGTGGAGTGGCTGGCCTGGCTCTGCAGTGTGGAGGAGGGGCTGGGCGAGTCTTCGTCATCCGTGTCGTCACTGTCAAATGGCACTGGCTCTCGGGTGGCTGTGGCCGGTGGCTCGTTGAGCTCCAGTGATGAGCCGGAGATGGAGATGTGGAGCTGCTGCTGTGGGGCTGGTGGAGCTGCAGTTGGGGGCTCCAGAGCTGCTGCAGGCTCAGTTCTTTCTCTGTAACACAAACATATCATACGCTCATAATTTAATCATCCTATTGAATGATATATAAATGCCTTCCATGTTGGTGTATCTGACAGAACAGAAACTGAGCAGAGAAGATCAGGTGCATTCTGGGAACTACATGCCAACTGACCTGCCCTTAAGGCCGGGGACGGCAGCAATGCAAATGATGCGAGCAGAGCAGACAGCGATGCAGGCCTCCACTGTGGGCTCGTCTCTGATATTGAGCAAACAGACCTGCCCCACGTAGCCATCACTGTTACACACCCACACCTCATATGTGTTCTCTGGAGAGCTGTGGCTGGGAGATGCACATGAGAACTGAAGAAGAAGAAAAGAGATGACACTATTAAGCAGTGTGTGAAACAGCTTGTTCATTATTTTATTATTACTGATGCTCTTGCACTGACCTGCATGCCACTACGGGTCTTCATGATGGGGATGGCCTTCAGGAACTCTGGGTCCCATTGGTCTTTGTTCATGGCTTTCAGAGGAAGGATTTTAGGCATAAAATGTGAACTTTAGAGACAAAGATCATTCCTTTTGTCATATTTCTTGTCATTGGTGTCATGTCTTTCCTTTGTTATCACTGCAATGCTAACCTAGACCCAGCCATGCTAGGTTTGGAGAACATTACTTAGGTTACATGAACATTTAGTCAGTGGAGTACACACACAATGGGTAAGTAAACTCACCCAGCTTCTTCTTGGCCTCCTCGAACGCCTGCTCGAAGTTGCTGCGTGCCTCAGGACTGTTGAACTCGAAGATGAAGGTGCCCTCAGCTGAGGCGGTGGTCAGTTCCACTTTGGTGGGTAGGAAGGTCATGCTGAAGGCCAGTGATTGCTTCTCCGCCAGCTCCCTATGTACCGAGGCCATCAGGTCCTTAATCACATCATCCAGACTCTGCAGAAAAAGGCACATTTCTCACCCTTCTCACTCAGTCTTACATGTTTTTTAGGAGTTTGTTACTGTTAGTATTGCTTAAGAAGATAGGAAACTGTAACTATAATGTAATGGCAATGTGTGCATACAAACAAAAGAAAGAATTATTGAAGTTTATGTACAGACCTGATGGGGAAAACTGAGTGTCTCTGACAGCTTGCTTATCTGGCCTAAAGTGCTGAGGTCCTCATCCAGTCGGCTGATGGTTTTCTGGATGTTCTCTCTGTTGGTGGCCTGGTTGGAGCCTAAAAGACAAATATGTTTTACTCATAAAATTCTGCAGCATTTAAATTCAACTATAAAAATCACAGCATTAAGTCAGATGAGGAAACTGAAATCTGTTCAAATAACTGAACCAGACACATCAATCAGCATATCAACATGCCAATCACGCCTGCTACCTTTCACCATCTCCACATCCTCCAGTGGCAGCTTCCAAAGGAACTTGTATTTACTTGATGTGTCAATCACACTGGCAGCTGAATACCTGAAAAGGACGAGGAAAAAAAGACTGTTGACTGTGATGTGATTTAATTGCACAGTCCTAAAATATACACTAGAGGGCGGTATGCATTCTGACAAATGTGTTTTGGAGAGCAGCTCTGTGGGACTGTACAGACATCACGAACATCCCACTGCACGCACTAATGTCCAGGGTCAGACTGTGTGCATATGCCATAAGTGTGTATATACTAATATATGGCATGTTAAGTTATGTCTGTGTGTGCATGTGTAAGGCAGATATATATACAGAAAGTGTGTGAGAGTCAGTATACACAAATGTGTGTGAGCCTACAGTACACTTCAGAGCATCTGTGTATATTAGTGATATGTGTGCGGTATGTTCAGTATGTCTCTGTTTGCATATGAAAATATCTATTTACATCAGTGTCTTGATTGATACTCATTTCTTATTGGCTGGCAGGTATACACTAAAGAAAAAGAGGCATGTTGGAGGATGCCAGAAATGTATAATCAAGTACGTGTGTAAAAATGTGAATGTGCTTGTGTATATGTGTGAGGCATGTGTTGCTCACAGGCTCATGGAGCTGCGGCGTAGAGAACCTGACTTCCTCTTTAGTGTGGTGCAGATGAGCAGATCGCTGAACAAGAACAGAGAACGATCCTTCTTCCCTCCAACGGACTTCTATGCAGAGAGAGAGAGAGAGAGAGAGAGAGAGAGACAGAGGGCACGAAGAGATTAGGACAAGATTAGTGCGTGAGCTCAGAAAACACTTTTACTAAAAGCACCTTTACAGAACACACACATAATATCCAGTATATTCCTTAACAGCAGCAGATTAAAGGATTGCCTCTAACGCTACATCCTAAAATTGGAAACATTTATTTCATCTGAAAAGGCTACTTTAGCAACTAAGACGATGATTATGTGAATACAAAGAGTATTATTATTGTTTATCCACAATAATAATAGACTGTATTCTAACATTTGAAATGCAAGTAAACATGCTTTTAACTAAAGGCCTAAAGGGGAAACTAACTCTTCATTCATCCTTCCCCCTGCAGTCAAGTGGGACAAAAATGAAGCCAGGTGCACTGCAGAAGCTATTGAGAAGTATTCAGTTGTAAAAATGAAACCCTTTCCCAAATGCATATTTCATTTTATTGGGCATTTTACTCATTTTATGATTTATGTGTGCAGTGGTAGCCTAGCGGTTAAGGAAGCGGCCCCGTATGCTGAAGCTTGCCGTTTCGAATCCCGATCCGCCAAGGTGCCACTGAGGTGCCCCTGAGCAAAGCACCGTCCCCACACACTGCTCCCCAGTTGCCTGTCATGGCTGCCCACTGCTCACCAATGATTAAAAGCAGAGGACACATATTGTTGTGCCACCGTGTGCTGTGCTGTGTATCACAATCACTTTTTTCACTTGAACTGATAAATTATCAGTATGTAACAATATTTGTCAAAAATGGTATAACAAAAAAAGTGAGGGCACATTATTTAGAGAGTCTCTTACCGCCTCCATCACCATCTCCTGCCTCAGGAATTTCCTCTGAGGATTCAAAATCTGTCAAGAAATATTAAAACCTATGAGCATTAACTCAAAACACATACACAGCACAGTGGACTCATACACACAAACCAATCATTACAGCATGTACTGTATTGAGCAACAATGTTAAGCCAACACTCAGTTATTCATATTCTGCTTAAAAAAAAAAAAGATAATCAGAGAAAAGTCAGACAAACAGAAATAAATCTTCAGAAAGTCTAAAAACTTGCTCAGTACATTCCGTATTGCACGTTATAGGTTTTGAGGAGTTGTTCCAGTCTTAATAAATAAAATGTAAATGTATTGTAAATAAACCAACATGCCACAATAATAATGCAAGTAAACAGCTTTTAACTAAATAACTCAAAGAGAAATTGAAATGCAAATTCTTCATCCCCATATGATGTGATGTGGCAGAGAGACACTTCACATCACCGGGTTTTGCTATTTTGTGTGTAGTAAGTGTGTGCACGCTCACATGCTCCACTCCTTCTATGTGCGCTTCGATCTCCTGCATGACACGAGTCTCTCGTTCCACCTCCTCAGCGCTGCGCCTCCCCTTGTTGATACGCTCTGCCAGGCGCTTGATGTTCTTCTGAGCGTCCAGCAGAAAGTGGTGGTCTGGATGGTCCTCTGGAGTGTGTTTCAACAAGTCCTATGAGCAAGACACACGTACAAACCTTTAGCTTTTTAGCTTTGGGGACCTCAATCCTCACCTTTTTCTGGCTTTATCAAGCAACTAGAAACCCAGCTGCTCACCTTGACCAGCAGCTCATATCGGGGGATGCGCTGAACAGGCTTGATCATGAGGTCAGCCAGAGCCTGCTTCTCCTTATTCTCACGCATGCTTTGCTGAGGTGAAAGAAAAGAAAAGAGAGAAAAATGAAATCACTTAAAGAAAGAAAGACACCAGGGTCAATATAAAGGGGGAAGCTTTGAGAACAACATTCTCACAGTCAAATTCATAAATCTGATGCTGACAAACTGTCCAAATAAATAATCATCAGAATGATCATTATTCAAATGAGATATGTTACTGCTGGACAGTCTCACATATATAAGAATGACATCGGTACTAATGTGTGTGAGTAAGCATGAATAAGCCTCTCTTGGATGCTTTGTTTCACATAATAAGTCATACAATTGTATTTTCTTTTATTTACAGCACATAAAGATTCCTAATAACTGGGTCCTCTACTAGTATGTATGTATTATGTAGTAGTGTATAGTATATGGTATGGGTGGTAGTAGCCTAGTGGGTAACACACTCGCCTATGAACCATAAGACCCAGGTTCAAATCCAACTTTGTGTCCCTAAGCAAAACACTTAACCCTGAGTTGTGAGACTGTAGAGGGACTGTCCCTGTAACTACTAATTGTAAGTCACTCTGGATAAGGGTGTCTGGTAAATGCTGTAAATGTAGTATGCACTACGAGTGAGGTGGTAGTAGACTAATTAGTAAGACACTCGCCTAAGAACCAGACAACCACAAAGACCCAGGTTCCTGGGGGACGGTCACTGTAACTAATGATTGTAAGTCTCTCTGGATAAGAGTGTCTGATAAATGCCATAAATAAATGTATTTACAGCATGTCTCTGGGATTGTGGCCGGTATTTATTGACAGGACCAGCAGAGGGCGTCATAACACAGAGCTCACAGTACTGCAAAGAGCTCTCTACATACATCTCAACATCCATACAAATCAAATGCACAACCAATCAAGGCTGAAAGACCCTGAGAAACTGACCACCTCGATTCAGCCTTTTAACTCTTACTGACAAAAGGACAGCCATGAAAAATGCTCCTCGTTAAAAGCATGTTTTTTATCAAGTTTCTGTTCATAACTTTCTTTCGTCCGTTGACAGTCCATACAGAAACCAGCTCTGCACTTAGTGCCAAACTGACGCATCAGTAGGCACAGGCTGCCAGACGTTCAACAAGTGTCTGTTCCCAGTTACACTCCCAGATGAGAGGACTTGTGGGAAGTGCGTACATTTATACATTTTTCACTCACTTTCTCCCCCACATGTGCACTCACCTCCAGAAACTTCAGGAAAGCAGGTTTGGCCTCCTTGGCAACTCTCACAGCATCTTTGGCGTTCAGAAAGTTATCGATGTAAGCCGAATAAATATTAGCCAGGATCTCTTTGGAGAACTGTGAAGGAAAGCAATCTAAATATAAACTTCTATAAAATGCTTTATTGCCATTGCACATAACTTAATATTTAACATATATGATGCATATCATGTAAAATGTAAGAAATTCCCAACCAGACACTGCAGATGAACCCAGCTACCCACCGTAGAAGACTCACTAACATAAACCGAAGATGACAATAGCTGGATTAACTGGACAATAGCTCTACAGAGACAAAATAAATGTTTTAGCGTGTATGAAATGTGCCAATCATATATATGTTTTTATGTACACTACCATTCATAAGTTTAGGCTAATTTTGAAATGTCCTTTTTTTGGATGGGAAACAATTGTTTGGTATATTAAAAACACATCAAATGGATCAAAACTCCAGTCCAGACATGTTTCATGTCGTAAATGACTCTCGAAGTTGGAAATGTATGTTAATGATGGAATATACATATAGATGTACAGAGGAACTTCAAGCAGAAAGCAGCTCCAGATGAATGCTGTATCCTTTTACCCATGTGTGTCACTTTAAAAGCTTCATCCGTTGTCAGAAAACCCTTTTCAATTAGCACAGAAAAACAGTTGATCAAAGATGCAATAAAACTAGTAAAGTTTCTGGTGCATCAGTGGATGAGGGTTTGACTATATTATTTCAATCTTGGCCCATTGCTATTTATTGTCCCCCCTTATTAAAAGCCATTTCTAAACGACCCTAAACTTTTGAAAGGTAGTGTATATTAAAGACTAAACGTGAAATGCTACAAAAAAGCCCCCATAGGGTTGAGCTGCAGTCTGAGTCATCAATGAATTGAGCTTTTTTTTTTTTATGTTGACCTGATTTCCTCTGCACACAGTCAAATAGACAGACAGGAACTGCAGGAAAGACGAAATATGAGTCAGTGGAAGTACAAAAGAAAAGAGGGTCCACATCTGAGGTTTTCACCGTGTAATGCGTTTTTCATACCAGTCAATAATTCTAAGATTTACAGAATGAGACACAGCAAATAGTAAAAACCACAGAGAGAAGGAGGGGAAAAACTGCAGGGATGAACTCAGAAATGGAGGGATGAGACTGAGGCAGTGTGTCAGCAGAAAGGAGCATTAAGCCAGGACGAAAATAGCAACGCGGCCCCGGAGAACTCAGCGATGAAGAAAGGGAAAAGAAAAGCGTAAAATAATGAAATGCACAAAAGGACGAACAGCAACAGAGAGATATATTGAGGGACGTTTGAAAAGAGGCAGTAAACGGTGGCATTTGATTGCTGGGGAGGTCACAGCGATGCAGTGCCGCTCGGTCTGAACTCTGTCACCGCCAGACAGGGTGATGTAAATCCCCGTTTAACGAGGGACAGAGGAGACTGAGCATGGGGAACTGCAGGACATCAGAGGAACTGCCGACACCTTTACATCCCCGCTGTCACAACGAGCGGGAAAGAGTTTACTTTAATGGCAGACATGAAAGGGAGGGGCGGTAGGAAGAGAAAGAGAGATGTAGCCCTTTAAACCCTGTAGCCCTTTGAGATCTTGTGATGAAAAGGGCAATATAAATAAAATGTATTATTATTATTATGGTCTGTGAGAAATAAAGTGGGATGCAGAGAGGAATTCAGACTGAAATCCCATTAAGAGCTTCGGCCCATCCACCCAAGTATCGATCAGATGTTCGTCCAATAGCTCTTCATTAACACCTCTCCTGTTCTAATTACTGTTTGGCTTCACTAATGCTGCCAACACACACACACATTGAAGTACGAGAACAAACCATGTCAACTGGCTGACAGACGCTTGTTAATGTGCCTGTGTCATAATGGGACCCATAATATACCCTCCTCTAAATCTCTTTGAACCTGATTCTGGAAAACAATCTGTAAAAAATCTAGTGGCCCTACAAAAAAAAGCATAAAACATACTGATCAGAAGAATGGGGGTTCTACAGTGCCACACCCTTTTCATTGTTGATATGATTGGCGAATGGTTCTTGGTGGGTGGTGCAGGTGATGGGTGATAGTCAGTGACATTGAGGGCCTTTGCTCTAGATTTTAAAACAAATTGTTCATTTTTGACAGTCAAACTCCTTTGAATCAGTTCTCTGGTCTGTACATAAACTTTTTTACTAGCAAAATCTGCCATTTTGAAAGTGCAAGTGAAATGATTGTCATTGTGGTACACAAAACCGCACAAAATGTGTCCTCTGCTTTTAACACAGTGAGCCGCCACGAAAGGCACCCGAGGAGCAGTGTGTGGGGACGGTGCTTTGCTCAGTGGCACCATGGTGGATCAGGATTCGAACCAGCAAACTTCTGATTATGGAGCTGCTTCCTTAACCACTAGGCCACCACTGCCCCATAGTCCAAACAGTTGCAGCTGTTTGTTTGCTTGCTTAATTTGTACATTGTGCTGCATCCTCTGGTCACAATATGTTGTTGGTTTCAACTGTTCTGAATGGAACAAGGAAAACAGCACATGGTGACATTCAATCCCTTCCATTCCCCCCATTTTTCGCTCCTATCTCCAACTCCTACCTAACGCTCTCTCGCTAAACAAAGGGGCAGCGGGTAAGGAAACAGACTTGTAATTGGATGGTTTGAATCCCGAACAGCCAAGGTGCCACTGAGGTCCCACTTAGCCAAGCACCGTTCCCACACAAAGCCCATTGAGACATGTGATTTTGGGCAATATAAGAAATAAATTTATTTGCTCTCTGGGCGCCTTTCATGGCTGACCACTGCTAACTCAGGGTGATGGGTTAAATGCACAGGACACATTTCATTGTGCGCAGTTACTTTGGGAAGGTGCCCTAATCAAACAGACAGAGAGGAGGGTGAATGTCAATCTTCCTCAGTGACCCTGAGCCACACAGCTAGACGGCTGGAGAATTGCAGACAGTTCGTGAGCCATTTCATAAGCCGCTTCAACAGCAGGGGACCACAGCTGGGAGTAAAACTGAAAATGCTGGAGACTGTGGCGGAGCAGAGGATGCTGGAAAAGCTTCAGTCTATTATTGAAAATGCTGATCACCCACTGCACGGTGCTGTGTTGGGGCCCAGGAGTTTTTTCAGCAATAGACTAACACGTTTGAAATGCTCCACTGAACGCCACAGGGAATCCTTCCTTCCCACAGCTATCAGACTTTTTAACTCACCCGATAAGTGGCCCTGTTAACTTAACTTTTAACTCTTTAACTTTTAACTGTGCAGTGCTGCTTTAGCCCTTACAACATACTTATTTTTAGTGCTTATTTTTATTTTATTTTTATTTAAACTCATAAATGTATGTCTGTCTCTCAGTCTCTCTGTGCACTTGTTGTATGTCTTGTACATACATTGTATGTCCTTCCCTCTGTGCAGTTGTGGCATAAGCAATTTCCCGGAATTAATAAAGTTTTCTGATTCAGATTCTGAGGGGCACTTGTCCTTTTGGCAGTGGAGGTGCGGTTGAGACTATGAAACTGAGGGCTATGTGGGGACGGTGCTTTAAAAGCTGGATTTGGGTGGACATTTGGCTGACACAGTGACACTGAGGTGCTCATTGTTTCAACACTGGAGCTCCTCCCCTCATGGAACCAACAAACCTAACTAGAACCTCTGGAGGTCAATCAGTGTTATGCCTTTTTTTTTTTTTAATTGAATTTTTTCTTCTTTTTTTTTTTTTTGTACAAATGAAATTTCCTTGAGCACTGTTATACAAGCATATACATGTTTTAAGCCTTTTAATCTTTTTTTACAGCTTTGTTATTGCTCGTATTTTGTACTTTTGTTTCACCAGATTCACCAAATAGTAATTTAAATCTGATTGATCTACAGTCACCTAATGATTTTCACAGTTTTGTTACTACTAGGGGTGGTAGTAGCCTAGTGGGTAACACACTCGCCTATGAACCAGAAGACTCAGGTTCAAACCCCACTTACTACCATTGTGTCCCTGAGTAGGACACTTAACCCTAAGTTGCTCCAGGGGGCGACTGTCCCTGTAACTACCGACTAAGTCGCTCTGGATAAGGGCGTCTGATAAATGCTGTAAATGTAAAATGTACTGCAGTTAATCCAGCTTTTGACAATATCTTCTGAGGTTGATGATTGGACAACCAGTGTCTTTCGCACATCTCCATCAGGTGTCAGGCACTGAACACAGGATGGCTGAGTGCATCTTTTCTGATCTGGTGCACAGCAGTGGCGCTTTGGTTCGGAATTGACCATTAAAACTGAGGTGTGTGTGATCGTTCAGTTAGATTAATAGTGTAAGTGTGTTGTGTAGACTGCGGGCCCATTGACGAGGCCAGTGCTGACTTGTAACTCACAGATTCGACGAGCAAGTGCCCCACAGTCTGGCGGTCGTGCCAGTCGTTGACACATCCTGTGACCTGCTCCAGAAAGTGTTCGTGGTGGTCCAGTATCTCAGGGATCTGGAAGAATATCTCGTCCACCAGCGAGGGGTCACACAGTGGGGAGTTCTCTGGCTGTTTCAGAGGCTTCATGTAACCCTGTGGGACAGAGAAGATCACACGGCGCAAGTATGGTGAAAATGGCTGCAGAAACGTGTTGAAGTGTGTGTTATGTTTAGGAGGGCACCTGAGGAGCAGCTTCCATACACACCCAAAAGCATTTACACTAACAATTTTCTCTTTGTTTCTTTACTCACGAAAAAGAAAAAAAAAAACACACATTATGGCTCGAGTCAGAAACATCATGAATATTCATATGAGCTTCAGCATAAACAGTTGTGCAGTCCTCAACAACAAACAATGAGCAACATCTGATGAAGGGATGAGTTAGTTCACTGGAGATCTGAAGGTCACAAATAATGATCCAAAACAGAGCTCTGTGCCCATATGCCACTGAGGACACAAAATGTCATTAAAAGGAACTGTTTTGTTTATTAAAATGTACGGAGAGATTCCTGGAGATACAATACCTATGGAATAAAAATGGTGAATGTGATTGACTTAAGTGAAAGAAAAGCCTGTTGGAAGCTCTACTTGACATTAAATTTGTGTAGATGGGCTGACGTGTGTTTGCATAACTGCTCTGCGACAGGCCTTGATGAAAGGAAATCCTTCATTCCCCCATGCGGGCTTACTGAGGTACATCAGGCCCAGAGAATCTGCCCTCTCAAAACACTTTCATTTTTCAAAGCAAAGGATGACCTTTCTCTCTCACACACACACATGGTGTATACTCTGATGATGTCTTGAGGAACAGGAAGTTTTGGGAGCCAGTGGAAGAGCAACACAGAGCCCCACTCTGTACTCCAGCCTCCCAGCCATGCAAATCCACACCCAGGCAAGGCCTGGCAGCTAATTGACCACTTCACAACGTGAGCTGTACTGAATGTGGGTGGAATAAGAGCTGAGGCTGTTCGAGAAGTCACACAGAGGCTCACACAAATTGCGCAGTTTGCCAGAAGACCAGACCATTTTTATTTGTTTGATAAAAGGCAAATCATAAGGTTCCTTAAAACCCCTGATTCTTTTTTAGACCTAGTCTGGATATTAGTAAGTTTAATACAGCTAACAATTACCACGAAGTCACACGTTCACACTCCATTGTGTGCCTGAGTCTCCAGGGGGTACTGTCCTTGTCATTTTTGATTGAATGTCACTCTGGGTGAGGGCATCTGCTATATGCCATAAATGTAAATGGAAACCATGTGGCACCATTGCTCTTTCTGTGATAAAATATGCTATTTAATAGTCAACACTTCAGTAATTAATTTTAATTGCAATGTATGACAAAAAAACTGACGGCACTGGTGCAATGGTGCGTTCCATTTGTGGAAAACTCTACATGCGCTGCATGATGGACTCCATTTTGGAAGTGAGAGAGGAAAGAGCTGTGCTTCACTGCAGCCCATTGTCACCTTGTAGCCATGGTGACACAGCAGCAACCAGCTGACTCGCACAGTCATCGCCAGCGGAGGGAAGAATGGCAGCATTTTCCTCTCCTCCCACGCAGTCCGAGCAACCACTGCCATCCCTAATTCCCTCCTCAAAGTGATGGAGGTTCGCAGAAATGGGTTCAAGTTTTACAGCTACATATGTATTATAAATACAAAACTATGAAACTTCCAAGCGAGAAGCTTTTTCTGTACACAAGCCCACACCCCTATAAAAGTAAATATTTCAGGGGATAACAGACATCGGAAATGTTCAAATGCCATAAATGATAATAAAAACCTTATAAAAATACTGATAAATTTTTTTTAATGAATAAAAAAAAAATAAAAAATTGGTCTTCACAGGGTCAAGCAAAGGAACTTAAATGCATTCAGAATCTTAATTAAACTCAGTCATATGTTAATTGTTACTGCTATAATGTGTTTGTGTCTGCGCGCGCAATGTTCAGGACACAACAGACGTTTAGCCGCGTAAACACAGCAACACAGATGCCATTGTTCCTCAGTGTAGGCGCCGCTGTTATATAACAGGAGTTTTTCAGTGGCTCACAGCAGTACATTTGATTTCATAGGTTTTCGGAGCGTGTGTCTGCGTGCAAGGTCTGTACACGCCACCGTCCATTCTTTTGCCATCCAACACTGCAACGCTGCTCTCACCTGTATTAACGTGCGCAGAGACTCGACGTATGACTGCTCGGTGTCCAGGAGAGTCATGACCACATGCTTTCTCATATCCTGCAGGGGGACAGAACAGCGGAGTCAGATTAAAGCCTAAAACCATATGCACAACCTTTCACATTAGCAAGAACAACTGAAAAGGAAATGTACAGAATGTAAAAAAAATAATAATTTATTGTTATAAAAAAATGTTATAAAAAAAGTGACTATACATCTTGGCTCTGATCAAGCTCGTTTAAAATGGTGAACAGAGCCAAATAAGTTTTCTGTACTTTCCTTGAAAAATTAGCTCACACATACATACTGAACAGGGTCTGTTTTACAAAACAAAATGTGCTAAACTCCGAGAGGGATGGGAAGGAATCTGAGAGGAGATTTTTTTTTACTGCCTGGATATATGCAGAGTTATCAAAATACCTCCACAGAACACCCTGTAACACTACTGGAATTAACATAATGTACAACGGATGAGGTACACTGGAATTTACAGAAGTTGTGCCTGAAGACCTAATAGAAGAATGCTCTGGAAAATTCAGGAATTCCTTCAAATGGACTTTATTTTGGACAACTGTTCCCTGGACGCTCCCAGTAAATTAGAAGAACTGCATGTAAAGCTATTTATAGGTTTAAAAACCATGTCCCCATGGTCTGGTCTTGCTGTCGTGTGAAAGGGGAGACCATTGATTGTTTTGGCTAAAACCATTACTGCTCAATAACTGCTAAAACAAGCAAAAAAACAGAATGGTCGTAAGTGGGGTTTGAACCTGTCTTCTTCTTGACTTTGTCTTCTGACTCATAAGTGAGTGTCTCACCCACTAGGCTAGTCCTAATAACCTACTCAGGTGGGATGGAATTTGGAATGTTTTTTGGGGTAAGTGGTGGTCTTGCTGTTAAGGAAGCAGACTCATGATAAATATTCAAATCCCGAACAATCAAGGTGCTGCTAAGGTACCTTTGAGCAAAATACAATCTCCACGCACTGCTCCACGGGTACCTGACATGGCTGGCCACTGCTCAGGAAGGGTCATGGGTTCCCTTTGAATCAGATAGGGATTGACCGATACGATAAATTGCTACCCCAACATGTTCCACGGCAATTTCTAAAAGAAAATTTTTTTAAAATATTTAAATCTGATGTTTCCTTAAACATAACAGAATAATTTGAGGTTCCTCCCCAGTTTATAATACAACAGAGTTTCTGCATGTTGAAGGAAGCCAAATGTAAGACTTTTAAAGACCTTTTTAAGGCCACTTGAATCAAATTTTTACATTGGGGTAATCAACTACATTTGTCCAAGGGCACAGGGTTTTTCTTGCCAGACAAAATTATATATATTTTATATATAATTAATAAACATTAATATATTATTCATTGGAATATTCATTTTCCTTCCAAATGTCTGATATTTTTAGCCTTTGTCAATGTTAACAGTCTCATATTACCTGTAAAGCTGCAAGCCTCTCAGGATTTGTGAATCCTTTCTGGCTGTTTTTAATATAGGTGACATGAGCCGTTGCCCAAGGGGGGCATCGTGGATGGAGGTGGCAACAATATACGTTTTTTTCAGTGCTGATAATGAAAAAAAAAACCTGAGTCTGAACTTTTTTCTATGCTTTGGAGGTGAGCGGCAACACACTTTCAACACATAACTTGTTGGGCCTTTATAAACAGCCTGATCAATAACAACTCTGATCATCATTATTGTCAAGTGGGGTCTATGGGTATGCTCCACTGCGAGAATGTAGACTGTTAAATGAGAACTTCTGGTGAATTTAGTAGAAATAAATGAACATTCAGACATGAGATGAACAAACCAGTATAAGCCTATATCTTCAGTAACATCTGTGTGCAGAGCACCAGAGATCTTGAGACCCGGGGCATGGTAGACGTGTTCAGTAATCCATCCCTGCTTTTAACAAGTCACTTGTCTGCCTACCTACTGTTTGTATATTGAGACAATACAGCCATTCCAAGAAAGGTTAGTTGGTGGCAATTACAGTAGCAGTAGAATAATAGCCACTGACCAAAGGACACTACAACACTTAAGTTTATTCAAAACAATTCACTAAAATAAGTGATAGAATGTAAATACAAAAGAGAACAAAAAAGAAAACAAAAAATTGCTTACTTTAGCTTTTCAGACAGACATTATTTAAAAGGGTGGGTTTAAATTAGCTAAACGATTGGCCATTGAGGGTGGAATATCTGCTTTGGCCGTTAACCCTGGCAAATGTGAGACTTTTTTTAGTGCTGCACGATTAATCTAATCGCAATCGTAATCGCGATGTCAGTCTGTGCGATTACATGAATGCAAAAAGCTGCGATTTAAATGTGACGTTTTTGGTTTCGATTCGGTTCAATGGAGACTTCAGATTCGTGACTCACATAGACATATGGGTACACGTACGTCAACGTCGTCGCCATATTGCGATAGGCTGTGCTGTGGCGTGAAGCATATACATGTCTATGGAGAGACGTGCATAAAAATGCCTCACTCTTGTGCTGCTTGGGGCTGTTCAAACCGCTGTACGCTCCAAACCAGATCCCGGGGGATTACATTTCATAGGCAAGGCTGGACAATTGTTTTGAATATATTTGGCCATTATAAAATCCCGTTTTATAAGTCTTAACCTTAGCTAAGCTAGGCTAAGCTAACGAAGCTATGCATTCCTGTGTTCAAGTCAGCCTCCAAACAACGTTTTGGCTAAACGTAGGCATTAACTATTTAGACTGTTCTTAGCTGTTTAGTTAACATTTTTCAAACTTTGAAGGTTTCCTAAAGAAATTCACCTCAGTTTAATTAGCTAAGCTAGGCTAAGCTAACAAAGCTATGCATCCCTGTGTTCAAGTCAGCCTCCAAACAATGTTTTGGTTAAACGTAAGAACTATAATACGGGATTTTATAATGGCCAAATATAATCAAAACAGTTGTTTAGCCTTACCAGGGTCTGTCGTTCGACAGCAATGTTTTTTTAAAGTAAAGACTTTTTTGTGATTATTTAAATTTTGTAGAATATTGTATTTTGAAAGCACTGGGCATTTCAAGCATTTCTACTTTTTTTGGCCTGACCTGGACCGAGACCAATCCAACAAGTCCAGCTTTTAAAAGCCTGGCTGTCTGTGCATGCGCTATAAAAGGTGCAGGGAAATCAGCAGGTTTAAAACATAAATAAAACACATCACCTGACTCAAAGAGTCAGCATATGCAACATCGCCATCAGATTTAGATGAATGGGTGAAAGATTTCGGTTTTACTGGGTAGTTACAGTCTGTAGCTAGCACTTACAGTAAAACACAGGGCACCAAATGGGCTACGTCATTCCCATGCACACGTTGTGCTTAATAAACCTGGAAGTACAGGGACTGACAGCCTTGTTTCATTTAATGTATTGGGTCTGGAGTATTTTAAGACCTTTAAGGATTACTAATCATCATAAGGATTTAAGGATTACTGATCCTTTTTAATGATATTTAATGCCTTAATTTTGGAAAATCCAATTTAAGACCTTTTTCGCGGTAACCCTGTAAGAGTTTCAGCTCAATACTCATGATTGGGCGATATCAACACTCCCCCTGGTATCGGAACTGAGAAAGCCGGATGGGTACATTCCTACTTTTACTCGAGATTTCAGGGCCAGTTTTAACTCATCATATTTAAGGGGTTTTATGAACATAGACACAAATCTGATAAATAAGAAAGCTCTCTGCCTCAAGGATGGAATCATTTTATAAAATAATTATATCCGCATTGGGATTAAAAACTGTAATAACAATGAATAGACCAACCCATAACGTTGCTCAAACAGATTAATTACATGATTGAAATAAAACCATTTTTATATATAACTATACTGAATAAGTGATGTGGTGTAAGGTTTACCATGGCTCAGCCAATCAGATTTTAGAATTGAAACTTTTTCAGTTTCAATGAAACCGTTGTAACCACTTTCATGATAAATCAGCCATCAAGACAAAAGAGGGTCACAATGTCCCTACAGTGATGAGAGTAGGCAGCAGGGGTCTTCCTCTGAGCCAGTGACATCCATCTGCCACCGTTTCCTCCACCGTCACTGTTGAATCACTTGGTGCTGTTAGCGGGTGTGCTGGGGGAAGAGTCCTACTCATCCAACAGGCACACTGCTGTTTCCACACGACAGAAACAAACCTGCTGACCCCCCGAGCGTGGCTTTTTATAACTTTAATGAGGGAACGTCGGGCCACCAACTCATCCTGTTCTAAACACGGAAATGATTGAGTCCCTTGCAGAACATGAGCCGGACGATTGATTACTATTGATGCATCAGTCAAGTGGTAGATATTAAAGGTAAACTGGCATTAGGCACAATGTTCACCCGTTTCTTAATCAAATGAAATTTATTATAGGGATTAGCAACATAACAGATACACATCTGACATTAACTGAATACAAGTGTCATCAATACAAGCTCTTATACATTTAAATTCAGTTTAAGTTTAAGACAGATGGATATTAAGACAAGCAAATGCAGCAAATCAGCTGAAATAGCTGTTTATCAAGAAGCCTCGGCACAAACACTACCACACAGGAGAAGACTCTCTGTTCTGACATTCAGCAGGCTACTGGACGATGAGTCAGGCAACACGAGCCTGAAGCCAAGAAATAAACCATCAAAATGATCTGTGTTTTGGTTTCAGGACTCATAGGTATGAGCACACCAAGTCAAACCAAAAACATCTAAATGACCCTCCCATGGCAAGAGTTTCTCAATTTCCAGACATTTCTGATACTTCCATTTTGAGATGCAAAAAACCAACAACTTTAAACAAGACCATTGACTGTTCTATATATTTGATTGCATCAAATATAGCCACCACCCTGAAAAGTGCACCAATGTGCACAGCCTACAGAGTATGCAACATGGATGTGAAAACACAATTGTTTTCGTTTGCATGAACAGTACTGTTCATTTGCTGGTTTGCCTATAAAACGGTCAAAAAAAAAAAAAAAAAAAAAAAAACAAACAGATTGACTTGAAAACCAGCTGATTTAGACTGCATTCCTCTGGACCCAACAGCAACAAACTAAAACCCAAAAATAGATGGAAATGGCATTAAACTACCGTATTAACTTCCAGCTTTTTCAGGAGCCACAACAGGTGTCCATGTAGAAGCCCCTGGCAGAAAAGGGTCTTTGAACTATTTTGGGGTACTCAAGTGGGTTTCCTGCTAAATTTTCTGAGAGGAACATTCCTACTGGATTTCTGGGTAGGCTGAGCCCAAGCAACACTAACCTAAAATAATCTGAGCTTCAACAGGTCTATAAAGTCTATATGCAATTTTATAGTGTTTTAGTGTGATCAATGACATTTGTGTAGTCACTGGTACACAACAAATCCAAAAGGGCTAAATATGTGGGGAGAAGATTTTCTCGTTCATAGAGGGACACAGCGGGTAAAAGCAATGATAGAAATAACTGGAATGCGACATTCAGGGTTCTTACACATCTTTTACAAAAGAATTTCCAGGACTTTTCAGTTACTCTAAGGCAATTTTTCATGACCATTATGTTGTCTGAAATTTCTGTGTAAATTTTAAGAATAAAAAAAACCACACACATCACAATATTGTTATGTCCTCCAAGTTCACACAGTCTGAGCCAGATTTAAATGGACCGAATCAGCATGGATCAGATGTAATTTGCACGACTTTTAAAAAGAGACATGTGGCTGTGGACATGCTGGAATATGGATGCAACACCATGTGAAGGGTTTACTACGTAAAGCCTGCAAAGATACTACAGACCTGCACTGCTTTTAAACATTGTAGTTGTAAATGTAGAAAAACGCTTCTCGCGCAGTCTTACATCGTTATACATTCGTGTGTCGTATTTCAATGACTTTTCCACGACTTTATATGTTTATTTATATGTTATTTTATATGTATATTTATAATCACACAATGTTTCTGTATTTAATGTTAGTAAGAGCCAGTGTGTAGGCATTTGTCAAATAAGGTGTGTGTGTGTGTATGTATGTCTTAGGAACCAGAACATAGTTGTGCAAAAAAAAAAAAAAAAAAAAAAAAAAAAAAAAAAAAAAAAAAATGTTTTCTACATTTACAGAAGAAAAAAAAGAAAAAACTAAATGACGTATCAGAATCTTGGAAAGCAGGAGTTAACTACCCACCCAGTCAAATGCAGCTTAATACATCTTGTTCACAGGGATGTAAAAAAAATAAAATAAAAAAACATAACCTTTTAAAAAGACTTTTAAAGATAAAAAATTCTTCTGTCAGTCAAACACAAAGCAATGCATATGCTGACTAATCACCAAAACCATTAGTCACTAAAAGGTGAAGTGAAAAGCACTGAACATCTAACGACTGTGCTCCTGTCAAGGTGTGAATCCGGATCACATTTATTGATCAAGTACGTGAGTGAGCACATACAACAAGGAAATTGATTCCTGATGGAGTCTCGACAACACAACAGTATAAAGAACAATATACAATAGTAAAGTCAAAATCTTATGTATAGAAAAATACAAAGATTACAGAAATGCACAATACAGTGTATGTAGAGTGAAGTTGAAGTTGTCCATGCATTTGGAAGTAGGAAAAGCTACACAACTGGGTCAGTGGATCTGATGTTTATTATGAATAGCAAACCACATAAATTCAGTCCAGGCACAAATCAGATGGACATAACTCATTATAAAAAAAAAAAGTTAAAAGTATAACCCCAAACCAGATCAGCACATTCCTACACCATCCAGACGTCACTCAGACACAGAGAAGCAAGCTCCTCTAAAACGTCAACCCTCAAACCCTTGCTGACACACGTCTGACATGTGTTTAGTGACGCAGTTAAACTAGAACATTCACACACAAGCAGAGCTGAGGAAACCCACAAACCACCCAAAAGAAAACTTCCAGGACCTTCTCCTGATTTCCCCTCATTCTAGTGAGGGCCTGAGGAATGTAGCAAGAAGGCGAGGAGAGGAGGAATGCTGGGAAATGAGACCTGACAGGAGCACCAGCCCAACTCCTGCTCATCCTCTGTGTCAAAGTTAAAAAAAAGAAAGCGAGAGAGAGGACGAAAAAGCTGCCCCAGTCTATACCCTTTTCTATTAAAGCTGCTTAATAAATCAAATGCGCAAGAAAAAAAAGCCAGAGAATGCAGAGGAAGCATGTGTGTTAATTAAACTTCAATTAGTGACCTCAGCACCCTGAATAATTAGCTCGAGCACAGAAATGACCTAGTATGAAAGCAGCAGACACGTGGCTCAAATTCAATCAACAGTTTTTCCCATCAACAATTGTCTATTTTAGGTTTGAAACATCTCTCCATTGGTGGACGACAAACCAAGATGAATTATTTGACTTCTGTTATAGTCATTAGCAAATTAATCACTTGGGACTTGTAAACAAAAAACTGTCCCTTAGGTCAAAAGAGGCGTGGTGTGAAGCCTACCATTAAATACAGACTCTTGTTCTCATGTTATAAACCTAGGAACCTTTATTGGATTATCTAGACTTTGTCTAAGGATGGGCTGTCTGGGAATAACGTCCAGTGCTGTTGCGCACAGGTCACAGGATTGCCAGGGTAACCACATTAGCACCAAAGGACAGTGACAAATTGAAAGAGAGGGTCAACATCAGAAAATGTTGGGCACAGCTTTGCCAGACACAACTTCGTAACAGACGACTAAACAAAGAAGCGGAATCTAAATGTGGAACAAAAGGTCAACAGCTCTGAAGGAATCTGTGGGCCCTGGCCTACTTTGGGGATTTAAGAATGACTGCAGACATCACGGCATGGTCCCTTTTTCTACAAGAAAATATGCATGTTAAAAACTGGACTGCATCGCATGGAAGAACATTGAAAAAGAGGTAACACACTGTTAGCTTTTCCCTGCCTGGAGTCTTAGCGCTTGCATTCCCTGTGGTCTCAGTTCGACTGGGCACTTCCTGGCAAAACTGTCCACCAATAACAGTTGCGCTCCCATTGCGTCTATGAAACTCAACACTGCAGTGCTCAAAACCCCCGTGGTTCCTCCCTTCCTCGCCCTCAACCCAACGACCCGCCCCCGGCCGCCCGGCGGCATGACTTCACGCTGGGCGCCCAGCCTCCGTCTCTAGCCGTGGTACGGACCAGCTTCGAGTCTAAACACAGAGACGGACGGGACGGCCAGGCGTGCCAGGCAGATGTCTGGCTCAGCCTGCTCTCTGATGGTTTTTCTTGGCTTGGAGAAGCGAGGCCCTGTACTCTGCTGGCCGTCCGACTGGGATCCTGTTTCCCTTTAAAGCAGAAGCCCGCTGGAGGCCAGTGGGACAAGTTTGTTTAGCTCCATTTGGGATGCGCCTGATGAATTCTGTGAGAGTGGTGTGCTGGATGGAGCAGGTGGAATTTTGAACAGTGACGGTCCCTCAAATCCTCAAGCAGATGCTCAAGGTCACTACCATCTGACATGGGGACTTGCGCTCTGTAAAAACCATTTGCCTGGATTAAGACCACAATCACATGAATCAGTAGAAAAGCCATGGCACATCCAAAAACACATTCTTGGAAGTTATCTTTGGACAAAGGCTAGCATTACTATTTATTGAACCACAAGCCAAATGTTAAACTCCGATCCACTGTATGTAGGAAATGGCACCAAATGAAAATGAATGGCTGCAAGTGATTGTGCCTTTGGGAGGAAGGAGACCAGAAGAAAAAGGTGATGTGGGGATGCGGGAAGCTGGTTGCCTAGCACCTGCCTCCTCCTTCTCCTCCTCTGCCCGGCTGCAGCCGTTGCCTCCCCACCTCCCATCTCTCGGTGACAACCGGCCTTAGTTACATCTCCTGTTTCTGGGAAATGACGGCGGGTCCCCTGCAAGGCCAGGATCCTGCTGGCCACCCGTCCTCTCTTGATCTTGAAGTGATAAAGTGAAGTGACTGCAGACATTTGCATTGCGCCACATTTGCGCCGACAGACACACACCTGCAGTGCCATTCATCAGGATTATGTCATTCACGACAGAGCGCATGTGGGAGTGCAGTGTGAGTTCCTGTCACACGTAAATATGAAGGCACCTGAGCAGCACAACTGAAGAGAAAAACACGCAGTATCAAAGAACCAAGTTTTTCCACAGCATTGTGTAATAATCACTCCCATTATCCATCACCGCTTTACATAATTACACTGGAATGTGTCATCAGTATTGTGTATTGAATCTTTAGCGAGGTTTACGGATGAAGAGGTGGAATGAGGAGCAGGTTTGGGTGACTGATCTCACCTCAAATCCATATCAAAGCAAATTGGCCATCCCGGCTTTCTCATCCTACATTCCTCAGCACATCCGGATATGACGAAAATCCCTATGGCATTCCAGACATAAGTCGGTGACATTTACAGCAGCATGCAGTGTCCATCCTAAAGCATCTGCTCAATGGTAACATGGCTACCGTGCACCACTGTCCAACTGTGTCCACATTGAAAGAGACACCCTGAATGAAAACAGCAGCAGGACTCTTCAGAAATCCCACCAAAAACCACCTATGACATATGGACATTGCTGTTCAGGCCAAGAGATATTCGAAGGATCAGTGCTCACTGCAAGAAAGGGGGCTGCACGAACATAAGGTCCAACAGAAGTGCCCATTACTGCCTAATAGCATTTCTGCCGTAAATTCCCCCTTACCAAGCACGGTCACAGGACTTCAGCTAATTTTAGTGCCTAAAATAGGGAGAGGGCACAGACAATGCGGGAAATGGATGGAGAGAAGAAATAGCTTGCGATAAGAAAGAATAAGAAATGGCAAGCAGGGAGTAAACGCGGCGCTGTGTCAACTCCCTCGTGCATGTGGCTTATTCTCCCCTGAGAAAAAGGAAGGAGTGGAAAGGGGACAAATAACTGCAGAAAGACCACTTGTTGCTGGGTGCACATGCACATACTCCGGCAGAGATCACCAAGCATATGGCAGCAGGATCGTCTCCTCTACTTCTTCAGGGTCTGCCACTCTGCACAGACAGGCAAATCCCTCTGCATGGAGATTATGTGTCTCTGAACTCAGATTACATACACAGGGTCCTTGTGAATACATGTAGACACAGCAGAGGTACAAATCCCCAAAGCTGCTTCACAAAACCCCTCGGTCGACTGCGCACATCTCAACAGCAAAAAGGGAAAAAAAAAAAAACAGGGGAGAGAAACAAGGTCGGCGTTACCGCTTCCTCATTTCCCCCCAAACGTCAATGAAAGAGTGCACATGAGAACGGTGTGCTTGTGAATATCGGTGGTTGGGCGGGTCACACAACCTGGAGGCTACGCAGCTAATCGCATGATCCACCGGTGGCTGCTTTAGTCAGCTATAATTCAATTAGAGGTGAGAGGACTGAGCGCCAACCTGTAGCAGCGGTCAGAGGGGGTAAGATGCAAAAGACTCACTTAATGCTGTCTAAAAGACTGAAAATATCTAGGATGAGGGAAAGGAACATAAAAAAAAGCACGTCAGAGAGGATAAAGCATGAGTGCTCCAGACCTCCCACGCACAGATATAAACATTACACAAGCAGGTCTACCTCGCTACTCGTTTGGGGGCTTCCTGAGCCACCCCCACTGACGTTCCCGTTGGGTTCGGCTGATCCCCTATCCGACAGGTCGTCTCCCGCCCCTCCTCCTCCTCCATCGTCACTGGCACTCTCCCCGTTCTCCTGCATCTCCTCCAGGGCGATGGTGAACTGAGCGAGGGTCCGGACCATCTGCAGCATGCGGGACGCCCGGTGGGTCTGTGTCAACAGACACACTCACCACCCGGCCAAAGGTAAACCCCCACCAGCAGCCCGAAGCCCTGAGTTAAAACTGAATCACGGGTACCTCCCCGTTGGTCCCTGGAACTAGATCCACGAGCGTGAGGGACTTTTCAATTAGTCGTCTCCCCCTCCCACAACCCTGGCACTCCAAATCCCTTTAAATCCAGAGATCCGTCTAGAGGTTCGCGTCTTGTTGTTCGCAAGAACTACTCTGTCTCTGCCTCGGACTGTCTGGTGAGCTCTCCCAGTCCCCCTCTCCTCCCTATGGCAGGTAGAGCGAGCGAGCGAGGGAGGGAGAGAGAGAGAGAGGTGGGGGGGCAGAGATGCAGCGCTCGCCTCCTTGCTCGTAATGAGAGGCAGAAGGCAGGAGAGCAGCTGAAAGCAGCAATCCAGCCGCAGAGCACAGAGCCCGACAGCCAGCCAGCTGCCAGACTCGACCAATCAATGACAGATCCAGCCCAGATCCGCCAGGCTTCTCCTCTGATTACTAGCTCCGGAAGTGTACATCAACACCCCTCTGCAGGACCACAATTGGTCAGAGAGAGAGAGAGAGAGAGAGAGAGAGAGAATCTCCAAGGCAACAAAAAGGGAACTTCTGATTATTCATATAAAATCCACGGGCACAACAGGAGTTTCATTTTTATCCATTACCTTTGAATAATCTGAGACAGAGAGAGAAACGGTCCAATGTGTCTTGTTCCACCTAATAAAAACAGACGCTTAGGAGCGTTTACTCCATAATGTAGTCAACTCTCTGTCATTAATCAATTTTATCTCCACCCTGAAAGATGAATGGGGAGCCATTTTATGTGATTTATTATGCACAGCAGCACCAGTTACAAAGCATTTCCACAGCTCTTCACACTTTAACCTAATCTGCATATCCGCCTGCTTGGGCAGATATTTTTAGGATCCTTGCCTCACTACGTTACTGGCGTGGTCCATCTCGCTGATGCATAATTCACATGGAAACGGAGACCTTTTCCTAGCTTTTTCAAGCAGTGAGGAGATTGGAGAAAAAAAAATTATGCCGTTTAAGGCTGTAGGGTACCTGTGCATGTGCCAGCAACACACAGACCAATGGCATTTTACCAATGCCGGAGAACCTGGTGGGAGCCTATTTACTTCATACTGAGCATGTTATTATGTTGTTATAGAAAGCTTGGCATGGATACCAGTTTCAATCAGCTATTGTTAAGGATGTGCCGATCAATCGTTCAATATGTTCCATCGCTCGATAACATGCTGGTTAGAAAACTCGAAATTCAGGGCAATATTTCTGTGAATAGCGCATAAGCAAAGAGGTTCCCTATAATGCCACTGCTGCAAACCTTTTCAATAAAATTGGTGTTTTTTTTATTTATTTTGAGGCCAAATTCAATAGTTCACCAATCTACTTTTTTAACAAATATGGTTTAATAAACATATTAATCTGCATGTTTGGTTTGCAAACAACATAGACCTTGTGAAAAGGAACTGGTGTGTGTGAGCACTTTGCTACTTCTTTGAGCAATGCTGCTAACAATAGCTGATATTTTATGGGATAAATTGAGTAATATATTGTATTATCAGTAACATTGTTTATGGGGCTCCTGATTTCAGTGATCGGCCCAAAAAACCCTGATAAGAGTATCCCTAGTTACGATTAAATCACGATATGGAGGGAAAAAATATTGTAAGTGCATAGCTATGGTGCTGTGTCAGCGACAACAGATCTCCCTGAAAGGTCAAGGTGGGCTGGGACAGCAGGTCAACCTTCATCCCGGTTGCCATGGCGTCAGCAGGTTCTAAAAAGCACAGTTGCTCAGATCAGTTAGCCATGGCGAGGCCCGAATGGCTCTCACAGAGGGCAGACATCACAGGGCTGCCACAAAGACCCGCCTCAGGCCCGCTCACATCAAACATGCGGCACCTGAGGCTACTGCATCAAAGCGAGCCTCCACAAATCCACCAGCTCATGCCCGCATGACAACATAAGCACTGGCACAATTCTGCAAGAAGGTGTGTGTCTGTGTGTGTGTGTGTGTGTGTGTGTGTGTGTGTGTGTGTGTGTGTGTGTGTATATAAAAGAAGTCCATTAGAGCTTCACAAAAACTTGCTGATGCTGGGAAAGACCTTTTTATCCTGTTTGATGAGAATGGAATAAAGGATGGGTGTGTCTTCATCCAGAAGAATACCACAAGTGAGCCTTGAAAGATAATTAGATAAAAATATATATAAAATCTTGTATGTGATATGTTCTTCAAAAGAAGAACATTGGTTGGTAAGACAAAAATAGTTTAGTCATATTCTATGACTGATTCATGTCAATCTATGACACAGTGAAACTGGTCGCTGGTCTTTTGCTTAAAAAGAAATAAGCAATCTTTAAATGCACAGTTTTCAACTAGCTAGTTAGCAGTTCACAGTTCACTAGTCTTATATTACATTTCTGTTAATCCCATTATTGTCAGAACGACAATTTGTTAAAAACAGTTTATGGTAATACATGTTAAAACAGTAACAATACCCTTACCAATTCTGAGAAAATCTCCTAACCTATAAGTTGCCTAAATGACAGTTCAGAGGTCATGAAATCTGGTCAAATGAGCTGGAAACATGTCTCCTTCATTAGCAGATCCTCCTTGATGGCACAAGAGCAAGAGCTTAAAATAAAAAGAAGCAAAAACAAATGTTGAGCCTTAGGCTGAATGGAGGCATCCTTTCTCCTCTCCATCCATCTGCCTGATGCCAAAAGCCACAGCAGACCAGGCCAAGTCTTCCCAATCACGAACACGAATTTTCAATGGAATGCCTGTTGCCTCACTTCAAAAGGATTCTGACCGAGTTGTTGCGTCTGAAGGCATTTGCTATTTGTGCCTTCTCTTAATAAACTCTGAGCTCTTTATTAGCTTGCGATCAGTTTCCAAAAGTGCAAGGTGCCATTACAGCATCAGCATTTGTTTGTACGGTCCTGGATTCAATTATGCTTGAACCTGATGACCTTACGGGTTTATTTATACTGATATTACATTTAAAACCCAAAATCTAGGTATGGGTTACCAAAGCTACTCCTTCAAAGCATACATTTGCACTCCACAAGCGAGAACCTACCATCTCATTCACGAATACCAAAATCACCAAACATGACTAGGGTGAATAACCAAACAATGAACCGTGGAAATGCATCACCAATGTTATTGTGGCTCGATTCTCCCACTATGATCTGACCAAGTGTATGCCACAAAAGAAAACACTTCCAAAGATAATTTCAAAATGGCAACTAAACCTAACTTAACAGAGGACATTTTTTGGATGTTCTATATAACAATGTCATATTCGAAAGCTCACCAACCTGAATTGCACTGATAATATATTGACATGTCTGGTTTTGTCATGCAAGTGGCTGATCATCTGCTAATGAAAGTGAAACGTCAAAGTGAAGTGATTGTCATTGTGATACACTGCAGCACAGCACACTGTGCACACAACAAAATGTGTCCTCTGCTTTTAACCATCACCCTTGGTGAGCAGTGGGCCACCAGTAGCCACTGTAGTTAAAGAAGTAGGAAGCATGGGAAGTAAGGACGTAGGATGCATGCGTCTCTGGGAAGAGACAATGCATGCAGGAAGAGATGCATGGGAAGAGGAAGTAGGATACATGGGAGTGGACAAACATCATTTTGGGCCCCTCCCATTTTGTATTTGAAATCAAAACGCCATTAAACTTTGGCATTCAACCAGACCACAATGCAACAATGTTTCTCTAAATTGTTGCAGTGGTCCAAAGTTACGGTGCCATGCGGCACTGTTTTGATGCAGTGTTACATGTACGTTACTAGTATTCAGATGTTAGACTGTTTAGAGGTTGCACCACAGGCCTATCATTTTTAATGGATGGAATCATAATATATACTTGTCTGAACTGATGAAACTGCCTTAACTTTTCTTTTTTTTTTTTTCTAATTCAAGTGTTCATCCTGTAAGGATGGACATCACGGGAGCATGCCTTTTGTGTTGCAAATCAGCTGTCTGCAGGGGGAGGTGTGTCATTCCTGTGTGGATGGTTGTGCGTGAAGATTCAGCACCTCTGTTTTACATGCCTTTTATCTGACGGCAACGTGTGAAGTGTCAGCTGTCAGGAACGCCCACCCTCTTTGTCTTCCCCAAATGGGAGGCAGTGGGGGCGTGACATCAGAAACAACAGGTTCTGATTGGTCAGTGACTACTTCCTGTAGGCCAGGGGTATAAAGGTCTGCTCACATGTGGAAAAGGGACTCTGAGCTTTCTTGCTCAGGGGGTTTTCCATCGGAAGCCGGAAGGCTTCTGAGTCTTTCTCTCCCCCTCTTTTTCTCTTCTCCCTCTTTACTATTTCTTCTCATTTTTATTTTCTCTGTAACCTTGGTACCTTTTTACATTCAATATTCACATGTAACTACAATAATTATTTACCGGTGTTAATAAATTAGAAACTGTTAATTTTTAACCTCTATTGTGCCATGCCTCTTTCTGCCAGGTAACATCAAATTGGAGTGGTTGAATACAGTGCTTTGTGTGGAGGGAGAAAAAGTTTTTCTACACACTCTATTCTCTCCCCCACACCACATGGTCTTTTTTACAATCCCATTTGTTTCTTTACCCTGAACAATGCTCCATCCACTCCTCTCCAATCTCTAAAAAAGAAACACTATTATGTTGACAGGCCCTACTGAGAAGGGTAAATCAAAAGGTCATGACCTGGAAAGCGTTCTTCTGAAGGTAAAGTGCTGTGAGCTGTTGTCGAAGATTTAACGCCTCATAGGGATGGACAGAAAAACAAGAAAAGACATGGAAAATAAGGATAAGACTAGAGATAGGATTCAGAGGAAGAGAGCTTGGAAAGCTGCTGATAAAGAAATTGATGAAGAGCAATAAGGAGGAGGAAAGCAAGAGACAGAAGAGAGAAAGGCAACTCAGTTCTTTTTGGCAGCCAGCTCATAGGCACAAAAAAAGGCAACAGATAGCAGGCTAAAGCTGGCTGGGAGAAAAAGTTTTAGATATGATCCCTAAACTCAATGCAGTGGCCCAGATAAACCACATATTCAGTCTGTTATTTAGCTGGACTTCAGTCAATGCTGGAATTGAAAAAATTGTTATAAAAAAATAACTAGAATTGCAGCCATTAGCCAGTACAGGGCAAAGGCAGTTGAAACAAGAGCTGAAAGAACTCTTAGAGCTTTCAGAAACCGAGAAAGATCATTAATTCCTTTCTAACAATTTTGCAGGGTCAGAGAACTGTTGGTGAATCAGGTCACAGTGCAAAGAAACAGGCAAAGAAATGCACAAAGTTATAAGAGCAATATCATATACAGTACAGGCCAAAAGCTTGGACACACCTTCTCATTCAATGTGTTTTCTTTATTTTAGTGACCATTTACATTGGTAGATTCTCACTGAAGGCATCAAAATTATGAATGAACACGTGGAGTTATGCACTTTAAAAAAGGTGAAATGACTGAAAACATGTTTTATATTCTAGTTTCTTCAAAATAGCCGCCCTTTGCTCTGATTACTGCATTACACATGATGAGTTTCAAGAGGTAGTCACCTGAAATGCTTTTCACTTCACAGTTGAGCCTTATCAGAGTTAATTAGTGGAATTTATTGCTTTATCAATGGGGTTGGGACCATCAGTTGTGTTGTGCAGAGGTCTGGTTACTACACAGCCGACAGCTATTGGACAGTTGTTAAAATTCATATTATGGCAAGAACCAATCAGGTAACTAAAGAAAAACGAGTGGCCATCATTACTTTAAGAAATCAAGGTAAGTCAGTCCAGAAAATTGCAAAAACTTGAATTGTTTTCCCAAGTGGAGTCGCAAAAGTAATCAAGGGCTAACGAAACGAAACTGGCACACATGAGGACCAACTCAGGAAAGGAAGAGTAACCTCTGCTTCTGAAGAAAAGTTCATCTGAGTCACCAGCCTCAGAAATCATCAGCAACTCAGATCATAGTAAATGCCACACAGAGTTCTAGCAGCAGACCCATCTCAACTGTTATCAACTGTAAAAGTGAAGTGATTGTCACATGTGATACACAGCAGCACAGCACACGGTGCACACAGTGAAATTTGTCCTCTGCATTTAACCCAACACCCTGAGTGAACAGTGGGCAGCCATGACAGGCGCCCGGGGAGCAGTGTGTGGGGACGGTGCTTTGCTCAGTGGCACCTTGGCAGATCGGGATTCGAACCGGCAACCTTCTGATTACGGGGCCGCTTCCTTAACCACTGGGCCACCACGGCCTGTTAAGAGGAGGCTGTGTGAATCAGGCCTTCATGGTCAAATAGCTGCCAGGAAACCACTGCTAAAGAGAGGCAACAAGCAGAAGAGATTTGTTTGGGCCAAGAAACACAAGGAATGGACATTAGGCAAGTGGAAATCTGTGCTTTGGTCTGATGAGTCCAAATTTGAGATCTTTGGGTCCAACCGCCGTGTCTTTGTGAGTCGCAGAAAAGGTGAACAGATGGATTCCACATGCCTGGTTCCTACTGTGAAGCATGGAGGAGGAGGTGTGATAGTGTGGGGGTGTTTTTCTGGTGACACTGTTTGGGATTTACTCAAAATTGAAGGCACACTGAACCAGCATGGCATTTATTGTTCAACAGGACAATGACCCCAATCACACCGCCAGGCTGTGTAAGGGCTATTTGACCAAGAAGGAGAGTGATTGAGTGCTGCGGCAGATGACCTGGCCTCCACAGTCACCGGACCTGAACCAAATAGTGATAGTTTGGGGTGAGCTAGACCGCAGAGTGAAGGCAAAGGGGCCAACAAGTGCTAAACACCTCTGGGAACTCCTTCAAGACTGTTGGAAAACCATTTCAGGTGACGGCATCTTGAAGCTCATCGAGAGAATGCCAAGAGTGTACAAAGCACTAATCAGAGCAAAGAAACTAGAATATAAAACATGTTTTCACTTATTTCACCTTTTTTTTGTTAAGTACATAACTCCACATGTGTTCATTCATAGTTTTGATGCCTTCAGTGAGAATCTACCAACGTAAATGGTCATCAAAATAAACACATTGAATGAGAAGGTGTGTCCAAACCTTTGGCCTGTACTGTATATGATAATGCTCTTATAACTTTGTGCATTTCTTTGCTCTGATTACTGCTTTGCACACTCTTGGCATTCTCTCGATGAGCTTCAAGAGGTCGTCACCTGAAATGGTTCTCCAACAGTCTTGAAGGAGTTCCCAGAGGTGTTTAGCACTTGTTGGCCCCTTTGCTTTCACTCTGCGGTCCAACTCACCCAAACCATCTCGATTGGGTTCAGGTCCGGTGACTGTGGAGGCCAGGTCTCCACTTTTTGTTAAGTACATAACTCCACGTGTTCATTCATAGTTTTGATGCCTTCAGTGAGAATCTACCAATGTAAATGGTCATGAAAATAAAGAAAACACATTGAATGAGAAGGTGTGTCCAACCTTTTGGCCTGTACTGTATATCTACTGTATATGTGTGTGTGTGTGTGTGTGTGTATGTATATATATTACTGAATTGTCATTATGCAAATGAAAGGTTAACACACTCACCTATGACCAGATGACTACAAAGTCCCAATTTACTACAATTGATTTGTTTCAGGCTGTCTGTCCCTGTGTCTACTGAGCACTCTGATTAAGTCTTACATCTTCAATTCGTATAGGATTAAAGAATCTGCTAAATTGATGTAA
This sequence comes from Denticeps clupeoides, assembly GCF_900700375.1. Lineage (NCBI taxonomy): Eukaryota > Metazoa > Chordata > Actinopteri > Clupeiformes > Denticipitidae > Denticeps > Denticeps clupeoides. The sequence continues at coordinate 7,602,487 of NC_041725.1, forward strand.
TATAAATTATAATGATTCAGCAAAATGGCAGTAGGAACTGAAGAATCCCATGACTGGAAACATTTCGCTTTAAACAATGAACAACAATACAGTGCTGGATCAAGACCCTGAAAATGAGCTTGTTCAAGTCACACAAACTCATTGTCCTAAATTCACTGTCACTTTAAACTGCCCTCTCTCAGTCTAACTAGTTTTTCCATCCTGATTGTCATGTCCTTCCTGACCTTTATGTTCACCTTGCACTTCATGGTCACTACTTCTGTGTACTTACATATTGATAGGCTGACAATGAATATTCAATATTCACTCTAGATGCCTGTTAACACTGAATAATCAATAGTGACTGTGGCCATGTTGTGATCTCACATCAATGGGTGACATTCTATCAGATGAAAAGCAAATCAGATGGTTATCCTTCAGAGCCCTACAGTCACCATGGAGACCACCTTCCACATCCAGTGGCTTCCTGCGGTTAGGTTGCCTGGCAGCATGTAACAGGTGGATGAGTTGGCCAAAGACAGCCAAATGCCACCTTGATGAGGGTACATCTGGAGACAATACCTGACCCAGATACGAAGATGACAGCCACAACTGACTCAGACACAAAGGAACATTAGAACAACTGACAAATTCTGACAAATTCTGCCTTAACAAATATAAAAGATTTCAACCACACAAATGACTTCTTATTAAACCACACAAATGACTTCTTTTACAGTGATGTAGTTGGATATCGCTGACAAAAACATTCTTATGAAGCAGCTTTTTCCATGTCTTATGTCACTAGTGCCATTTTTCATTCATACTTATTGTTTTAAGCTCTGAGAAAATGGAGCAGCCTGAGGAAAAAGTTACACGAGATATTGGCACTGCTGTGAGGAGAAATCAACGTATTAATATTGTGTTCATGCCACCCTTTAATATAGACCTAAAAAAAAAAAAACAATTACAGACCTAGATCTAGCTTTAGATTAATGAATTAGTTCCGTCTTTGTCCCGGCTGTTCCTAAGCAACATCCACCGGCCCGCGGCTTTTCATTTGACTGCAGACATTATAATAAGCCCGAACGATATTTCATTATACACTGTCCAGGAGTGCTCTCAGCCAATCAACACGCCAGGTCAGTGGTACATAATTATAATTTAACATAATAATTTTGTTGTGATCGGCTGATATGACTTGACAGTAGTGTGCCATTCTATTTTAAGCAGAACTTTTTCCTTCTTAAATGAAGAAGTTCGACAAGGTTTTTAGTGCAGTGGAAGGAATTAGACACCTTAAGACCACTTCAAAGCAGGAGTGAGGTCCGCTTCTAGACAGTTCAGTAACGCTGTGACAGACAGCGAGCGTTTCCCCTCTTAGCGCTCGTTAAAGACAAATGCAGCTAATTAAAGCATCCCAGGACGGCCCAGTTAAGTGTGGTTACGAGTTTCCACCCCACCCAGCGCAGATATGTCTGAGGTTTCATGCACTGGTGCATTTGGTCATGGGCACCAGGGGACCTTCTCCAGCGGGAGCCAGAATCAGCTACTCTCGAGGGGAGATACCGGCAGCTGCCAGTCACGGGAACGGAGGGAACAATGTCTCTCGCAGGTGTGTGTGTGTGTAAAACGTCTTTTAATAAAGTCTACTTTGTTCCTATCACACAGTGGTTTGCAAGCGCTTGTGGGGGTGGATGCATGGCTGAGCCGAACATTTTCATGGAGTCTTACACACGTTCATCACAACATGAACATGTCACCTGAGCACCGGGCACACCTGTGTCCCGGCCCAGCTGCCGTCCTCCCTCCCTCTCTTTCCCTCTCTTTCCCTCTCTCTCTCTCTCTCTCTCTCACACACACACACACACACACACACACACACACACCCTTGCATTAACATATTTGTCGGCACTTGACCCTAAAAGTGTTTATACTGTACAATTATGACTAAATCATAATGTATGGAACATATGCATTAATGCAGAGAGGAAAATCATCAGCATCATGTTGTCTTGAGGTCCAATGTAATGTAAATTCATTGATAATTAGAATAAATTCTTCAGACTAGATGCGTAACCTGGTGCATCAACAAATGTGGGCTTGACTACATCACTATTTATAACTGACAACTGCATTGTAATATTTCATATTTATTAATGGACTTTCTGTAAAGGTGTACATATTGCACACACATAGCTTTTACAGACAGGAGGAGAAGAGGCGTTTAGAGGCGGGCAACGGAGGGGGAAAAAATGACGTCTTTCACCTGGCGCCAGGTGTGTGTTGAATACGAATCCCTGCAGTATGTACGGAGCGCCGGTGCGGACTGACAGGGTCATGACAGATCAGACTCAGAGCAGACAGATATGGGCAGGTCTGCTGCAAGTCTCGCCAAGGATCGCCGTGTCCATGGTACGTCTCAACGCTGAATGTAAGCCAAATATATATAAAACCTGTCAAGCGGCCACTGCCTCAACACCAGGAGGAGCTGGTGAGCTCAGAGCGCGTCTGGATTTCACTACACACCTCCAATTTGATTAAAAACATGTAAATGCAACCACTAACCCAGATAAAAATTCAGATTAAACTCATATGTTTACACTTGAGTTCTTCCAAACACCCAAACCTTCCCAAAGTTATGCAGCGGATGAAACCCACCGAAACCTGAATGTGAGTGGAGGCTGGACGAGCTGAAACTGCTACTGTGTCACCCGGCTGAAAGGTTCTATTGTCACCGCAGGCCAGGGAGAGAAGAGAAAAGCACGTCCACAGAATACAGGCCAGCAGGTAACACTGCGCCCACCTTCACCTGGGGAAACAATGGGCATTTAATACATAATAAAAAGTGAATAAAGTGACTCTACAGCAGGTCTTCAGCAGTTCCATGAACAACTAAAACTGACACTCAGGGGAATTTCAATTATTGAATCGTATTCAATATCTTTTTACTTCAAAGAACCTACTGCTTTATCACTTCATTGCTGTTCCAAAAAACCCAGAATCACGCTTTAGACTCTAAAAGACGAATTTTATCTGCATAAAATATTACTGTAAGGGGTGACCATTTAATTAGCAACCAAAGAAAATGAAAAGAATCCTAACCAAACGTTATAACAGCACATTGTGCCTCCAGGGTGAAGTATCTGCAGTATGATCATTGCTGAGGGGCTGCCTTTTCCTCTGTTAACCCACACACACACACACACACACACACACACACGCACACGCACACGCACACACGCTGGCAGCACATGAAACGCACCTGCAAAGTGCATCCATTTAAAAGACAAAGTGCTCTTGCCATGTCAGGCTCCGCTTGGTGTAATTTCATTTCGTTTCTGGGGGCAGCATGGGATGGGCCTGAGGGGAAAGGGGGGTTAACTACACACATCTGTGCCAGGGTGGGTGAAGATCAGGCATGTGCCGTGTCGTAACAGTCAGCCCTATAGCAGTGTTACGAGCCCATAGTGCAGCCACACATGGCTCTGCATCAACGAAGAAGACAGAAAAGCATCTCATCTACCTAATCCATCCTCTATCGTCAATGTAATTTGAAAGATTCCATTGTGCTGGCCTTCTTATGCAGTTTTTTTAACTACATATTTTCACAGTAAGCATTTAAACAACTAAAAGAATAACATTTCTAGCTATTGTGAATCAGGCTCAAATATATAGAAACATCAGTTTTCATTGTTTAATACGTGGAGCTATTCATCACTGACCACAGCTGGTAGCTTCTCTGTGCAGCCTAGAAAGGGTTTGATAGACACCACTGATTGGACTGACCAACATTGACCAAAACAACAGGACAGTCCAAGGAGTTCTTGGGAGTCCTCTCTCAATAAACTGCAGATTCCAAGATAATCAGTTCAAACAAATGTACCTGAAATACATGTTATTCCCAATTTGCCAAGACCCATAGTCTCCTTGGTTGCTCAGGATGTAAAAAAAAAAAAAAAAAGTTTTAAAAAAGGTTGAATATAAAACTCTACATTTAATCTGGATTTCATTCTGAAAAAGTACTTCAGAAAAAAAAAACTTTAGCCAACAACAATGTTTCAGAGACAATAAAATCCATGATACTACTTGGTTCACTAAATGGCTAAAAAAAGGTGGGAGATTGGCAGCCCTGCCCTCTGCAGTAGCTCTCATGTGACTCTCAGATGCCATCAGCAAATCAGCCAGCAACACAGTTTACTGTGCATTTAACCTAAACGCCACGCCGGAAATTCCTCCCTCCATTTCCCTGCTCCTCTCCCTCTCCTTCCATCGTTCCCATCAGCTATTTTTAGGTCGTGTACTAATAACAGAGGGAGTTTTGGATGGAACAGAACCACAGATCATTTCCTTCTCCGATAATGGCGATCAGAACCTGAAACTCCATAGATTAACTGTGACTCAGAGCTCTTCTTTCGGACAACAATCACTGCATCCATCTTGTGGCTGTATTACTCAATGAGATTTACAATTACATTCACATTTATGCCAATTTACCAGGGTGGTAGTAGCCTAGTGGGTAACACACTGGCCTGTGAACCAGAAGCCCTGTGTTCAAATCCCACTTACTACCATTGTGTCCCTGAGCAAGACACTTAACCCTGAGTGTCTCCAGGGGGGGGACTGTCCCTGTAACTACTGATTGTAAGTCGCTCTGGATAATCCACAGCGACTGAGTTACAGAAGCTACAGGGACCGTCCCCAGGAAACACTCAGGGCAAAGTGTCTTGTGACATATGCATATGTATTTACCACTGTACTTACAGTAAACCGCAAATGTTGAGTTTTTTTCAACTTCTACTGGAAACTATTATTTACAGTGACAATGCATGGGGAGGGTTTTGTACACATATACTATGGTGCTCCAGATGACAGTAAAGATAGCTTATGGATAACCACAAGCCATACGGCAGGCTTACGCCTGAAAAACCACCCCAAGGTCCGTCGGGGAGCCCCCCCTCCAGGTAGAAAGTTCCTGAACCGTGTTACAAGAACCACTCAGGCCAAAGGTGTCTAAATGCTTCAATCGTTCCAAGTTATTGGCATCCACAGCCTCCAAAAAGGTGGAAACTTCCATCAGTAGTTTCCGGTGTGAAAGAGCCTTATTAGAGCCACTCCAGTAGCCAGTAACCACACAGGTGAATTTCACAACATCAGAGGGAAAAGGAATGAGAAGGAAACTACGCAGTGGACTGCTTCCAGAAGTCGAGCAAAGCCTCCTTGAAAAGTCTTTAAAAGATTAGCTGCTGCATTATAAGAAGGAACAAATCTGCTGGCTTTTGCTAATTACCTCCCCGGGAAAGCTGTTAATAAGATCCCGCACACCTACTAACAACTCTAGGTTTTTAATACAATTATCCATTATTTACTGAAGTGTTATGATTAAATAATAAAAAAATAAATATTTTGAGGCATTGGACATCAGTTTTGACGAATCAGAGCTCTTTCCTTCAACAGGTGAACGGGTGGCTGTCAGCCTTTGTGCCAATGCAGCCAAACAGCCACAGTGCCTGGTCAGGTGACACAAAAGCAGCTCGATAATTCTCAACATCCAGTTCGTTTCCATGACAGCGAGGGAATTACCCGAGGCCTGCGCTCAGCTCTTTGTGCACTCGTTTGGCCATAATGGCCTTGAAGGACATTTAATTTTCTTAAGCTTAATACGAAACACACACACACAAAATGGTTTTGCTAAATGATCAAAATGTGTATTTTCTGATTATGAGATAAACCCTGCTGCTCCCGCTCATCTGAACAATAAAAAAAGCTGACCAGCTCACTAACCGCACAACGCCATTCAGAAGGCCATTCTGGCACTATGACATCACAGCGAGACGCGAGCGTTTTGATGTCGCGCTGGTAATTACACATTAAGAGGTGTGGCTGAGACGCTATTCGCCAGCTGTTGTCAGGGTTACAAGCGAGAGCCGTAGCACCACTGGGCACGGGTGACCACAAGAGAGCACAAAGCTGTTTCTCATTCTCTCTGTCACACACACACACTTAAACAAATGAGTGTGCTTTAGTGGCCACTCAGACTCCAGAATGGCCTCCCCACCATCACACACCTACTGCCACCTGGTTTAGTTTTTCCTTGGATGAAATGAGCAACCAAAGTTAAGGGGACCAAACAGCAATAAAAAGGCAGGTCAGTTCAGAAGAAAGGGATTGTGGGTAACTACAAACATCAGCTGATACCGTTAAGAGGAAAGAACGGGCGTGTGCAGCGCAAGATGACAGAAAATCCACGGTGACTCAGTGGTTTCTGTCTGAAGAGGGAGTGCGGGGGGATCGACCCGGAAAATAAATCTGCTGGTGACACAAATGCACGGCAGAACAAAGTCAGACCTTATAAAGGCCTCTTTTAAAGAATGCGTCTCGGGCCTGAGCGGAATGAGGAGAAGAACGGGAGATCAAGGAGGAGGAGAAGGGTTATAAGCGAGGTGCACGGAGATGTGGGGAGACAGCTGGGCAGAAACACAAAGAGAAGTAAACTTTTACACCCACACATCCAGAAAGACAAAACACACACACAAAGAGTTTATTTCTGGAGGCTTGAAGATTATGGGGGTCACTGTGTGTGATCAGGTGAAGGCTGAAGAGGAGGACCAACGAGATGAAAACCATGCTGGAAAACATGCATATTACTCTGTGTGTATGTGTCTCCATAACTGTTCATAAACCCCCTGTTCATATCAATCATAATTACTGCAACAGAGCAGCCATTTTACATTTACAGCGTTTACCAGACGCCCTTAACCAGAGTGACTTACAATCAGTAGTTACAGGGACAGTCCCCCCCTGGAAGCATTCAGAGTTAAGTGTCCTGCTTGAACCTGGGCCTTCTGGTTCATAGGTGAGTGTCTTACCCACTAGGCTACTACCATTTTAATAACCTTCCCCTTTCCCAACCCTCAACGACACTCAAAGGGTAAAAAACAGGACTTTGTGGATGCGCTGTTGTTCGAAAAGTTGAACATGAGCAAGTCTATATTGTGGAAAAACAGCCAATTTCAATATTTTTTATCATGTAGATGTTGAAATTCGATGCACAAGGGGGGTGAGTGTGTGTGTAAGTGTAACCTCCAAGGTTAAGGTTCACTAGCCACGATTCTCACACTCACTCCTCCTTGCATTCCACAGCCACTGGCTCCCCGGCGCAGCGCTCCAGTATTCAACATGCGCCACCATTGGAGGGCTCGTTGCTATGGGACACCGGTTGCCACAGAAACATCATAATGGAATTCAGTCAACCTGTGGCTGGAAGAGCTGCTTGGAACATAACTGCAAAGACATAGAGAGGGTGTGTGTGTGTGTGTGTATGTATTTGTGAATTTGATGTGTATCTAGAAATGTGATGATTCTGGTAATTTATTATGTCATTAATGGTGTGTGTGTGTGTGTGTGTGTGTGAATGATGAAATGATGAGGAGAAACAAACCATTTCATGGGTAGGATTGACTGGAATGGATCTGACATTACTTGATGTGGTATGTTTTTCCTTGAGAGCTCAATCAAGCAGTAAGTTCCTGTTTAAGCCCTGAAATCAGGCTGACTTTACAATTCATGAGTGGCCTTGGATGACAGTTGAGGCTAAGGGACAAATGGCTCAGGCATGAAGGTGTCAGCACACAACCAAATACAATAGCACCACATTCATTAACAATACACTAATACGTTGCATTCCGAGCCAATAATTGACAGTTATTTTTAATTTTAAAAAAATTTATTGCTCAGTACAATAGTATTTTAGAATAAAATGATAACATTAGCAGAATAATACTGAGGTCTACTTTTCAATCAACATGGAAAATTGTATCTGTTGGCAGATCAGCAGCACGTTATCATTCATATCACAATGCTGATCAGGTGATCATGCAGTAAAGTCGGTTTTATTGAAAATTAACTTGCCTTGTAAATGACTTTCTGCTAGTTACACTTAAGTTTCCTCTCAAGAGACAATCAGAAGAAACTGACTGATCCAGAAAAGGTGTAACCATGGCAGCATCAGTAGTTCATTTCATATAGAATTCAAGTGAAGTGTGATCACAGTTTTGTGGTTATAGTCCTTTTCCTTAGCAATAAATACACATTAACACGAAAAGGTAATGGATGTGAGCAATGATACACTTGCGTGCTGCTACACACTGTTTCTTATGTCTTATTGTGTAACTGTAACAGAGGGACATCTTTCCTTGTTTCCCTGCTTTCAAGCATTCAATCAACACACTCAGCCGTTTAAGAGCAATCACAGCCGACAAATAAACAGGGCCATTTGTGGAGCAGGACGTCTCCCTCACCACATCACACGGTGGGGTAGAAATAATGCACACCCAACGCTGAGTAAAGCAAGTCATCCCTTCGCTTTCGTGGTGACTGACACGTCTCTGCTGTGTGTATGTGTGTGTTCTTCTGGCTTTGGGCCAGCTTCAGTCCCTGCCGGCACTAGGCACAATGCAAAGAAACCAGATCCCAAATGGCATTACGCGCCTTTTAGCTTATTTCATTAGCTGACACCGGAGCTCCTACAGTCTCGGCCTCGCCCGAACCTTATTCCTTTCCCCTCGACCATGAAAATGTTCCAGTCCTGCAAATGAATAACCTGGACAGAATTAATGTGGGTGGCTTGGTCAAAGGAGCAAATGGAATGTACCACACCTGAGAGACGGAGGGAGGAATTTTTGGGATGGGGTGGGAGGTAAACGAGGGATGACGGGATAAAGGAGTGTGCATCTCGCGATTCGTAAGGGTAACGGTTTCAAGCCTGAAATTGACAAGGTCATACACCAATGAGATGGTCTTCATCGGGGTATAATCGCAGTAATTACACCGTGTGATGAGGCCTGATATCTGACAGCAGAATGTGTCCTCAAGAGCGTCACTTCTTTAACAGCCTCCGATTAGTGGTCCTTGCATGCGCGTGGCAGAAACATATTAGTCTCAAGTCCTTCGATTTGACAGATAATTCTGGTCTGACTGAGGTGTGTTTGAGTCATTTCTCGTATTATTAATGCCCTCTCGCTATTATAATGCAATGACACAATATTAAACCCTCATGACACCCCTTCCATACTTCTCTTTATGCCGCTATCTAGCACGTACTCCTGATCATTTCTTTTAAGTTGCATTTTGTTTGGCAGTTCCTCTGCTTCTTTTCCTGAACTGGTGAGTCCTCAGCTGAAAACGTCCCTCCCTCCACCTTACCTCAATCGGGGTGAAAAGGTGGCTGCGGTGACTAGCTGTTTTCAGCAATGGTGACACCAACATCGCTCATTCTTTCAAGGATCAGCATCTTCTCGACCCAGATGTTAACACCTCATTATGCTTTTATACAAAAAAAAAAAAAAAAAAAAAAAAAGACCCCACAAGACCTCACTTCCAACGAGTTGTAATGTCTGTAATGTCATAGGGAGCGGCACATCATGACCCTTATTTAGATGTAGGACCCTTCTCAACACAGCAGTAGAACATACCGGCGACAGGTGAGAGATTTATTAAATATTCAGAAAAAAAAAAAAAAAAAGCAGCCATCCTCTGGTCAGACCCCAGAGCACAAACACTGGGATAATTTGTTATGCGTGAGTGTGTGCTCTTCTAAACCTTCAAAATATGAGTAATATGTGTAACAGTATACCCCCCCCCCCTTGTGACCCCAGATCTTTGTTTCACGACATCTAAAATATTATGGATTTTCTTTAAACAAAATGGTGACTCAATGCATAATTTGTTGGTTACACAACGTTTTTCAATTCATATTCATCACAGATGGAAATCTTGAGTGTGGCTACAGTCCGTCTGGCACAGCCTTCCAGAGCCTCAATGTTTGCATGAACAGATTTACAAAGACGTTCTGGTTGCCATGTCCCTGTCTACGCTGCTCATCAGGGAGAGCGTTTCTACAAACGTCTCTGGGATATTCTACAACGTTCTGAAAGCGCTCAGAGGTTATGGCATTTCTGCTTAAATCTACGCAAAATGAAATAGTTGCAATTAAATTTCAGTGTCTCAGGATTACTTCAGAAAAACAAATATAATAACAATTCTATTCGTACTATTATTGCTATTAATTCTAATAAGGAATTAAAATGATTAAAACACTCTAATGAAATTTACAAAGCAATGTCATGGCTAATATACTCATACACAGCATACAACAAACTGAGGTGCATAATTGCACCTGCATAGCTGCACATTTATAAAAATAATTTTAAAAATACATAGGCCAAAGGTATTTGATGTGATTTATGTACATTATACAGTATACAACACAGTGATCCTAAATAAATACAAAATGTTTATTATCAGATTTCTCTAAATTTAGGAGTTCAGGTGTTTATAAATTTTAAAGATGTGCCAGAATAGTTTCACAGCCCTGACACACACACACACACACACGAGTGAATATTATGTCTGTGTATTCTCACACTTGTTTGAAATGGGGAGTGGATAAAACAACAAGAAGCGCTCATATTTCATCGCAGGAAGAACACAACCAGCTGCCCGGAGCAAGGGGGATGGAACTGGGTCATCGAGGTTCACGTCCGTCATTTCACACACACCTGGCCCAAAAATACCACAAGCTCATTACTCAACTCAAGCAAAGTGGAAAATATCATTCAGGAAGACTAAAGATAGAAAAAAATGGTTGAAAAAAAGTTGACAATAGTTGTGAATGTTAAAAAGGTTCAGTATGGTATCCTGAAAGGTAATTCAAAGGTCAAGATGTTGGTCTGTTCTGGCTCAGCAAACACTAAAAACACCCAACCCCGCTTCCTTTGCCCACAGACACAGGACCGGTGGGCGAGGCTTATGTGGAATCACCAGTTAAATGACCCAAAGATCCTGTGACCCCCCCCCCTCCCCTCAGGTTAAGCACTCTGTGCCATTTTCTGGCCTCAAAATACATTGTAGGCAAAATGTAGAACCACACAACTGAACATGCGCTCAAAGGCAAACCAAAAATGATAATAATAACAGCAGTACAAATATTAACACTACAGAATCAACACTGCACTCAATTAAATCCTGCAGAGGTGGAGGAAAAAAAAAAACTTTAGTTCTCAAAACCACCGCTCTTGCAGGTGTAAAAAATGTATTAGATAAGAGTTCCCTTTTAGACAAACAGAACTGCCAACTACTGGTAGTAGTGGCCTAGTGGGTAGCACACTCGCCTACAAACCAGAAGTCACAGGTTCAAACCCCACTTACTACCATTGTGTCCCTGAGCAAGACTGTCCCGGTAACTACTGATTGTAAGTTGTTCTGGATGAGGGCATCTGATAAATTCAAAATGTAAATGTATTGTAATGTACATTATACTTTGTTTTCTGCACAAATCAATGTGTCCAGACCGACTGTTTCCAGAAATGTAGCCACTCATGTGTTCAGACTGATGGAAGAGTAGACAGATAAAGTCACCATTATTTTTTATTTGGTATAAAACTTCTACCAGTTGGCCATATGAGTGTGAAAGCACATCAGCTGAAAAACACACACCCTTGGTGTGTGAGTTCATCACTCCCGCCCCACTGGCACGGAGACTGTACACACACCGCTCCACCAATCCAGAAGGGAAAAGGCCTGTAAGACATAATATTTTATGCTCCAAGGCCTTTTTTCATCTCATGAATCAGTGAGAGCGCTTAGCTCAGGTTTAAAACATTTCTGGAACGTTCCCAAACACAGAACCCCCACCCACACACACACACACACACACATTTAGTTCAGTCTGAGTACAGAGGTCTGCCCCCACCCCTGTGATGTTATCTATACACGACCACTGCTGACTGAAAAAGCAGAAGAAAAGCACAAAGGCAAAGGGAGGGAAAGAACATGACTTCTAACTTCAGTTTCAGGTCACTGGAGGCCAGGATCAGAGTAAGCGGGGTGGGGAGGAGCTGAACAACGGGTCTTACAACCAGCAACCTCCTAGAGGAACCTAATACAACTAATAACATGCTGTAGATGGACTTTATGGTCTAAAATATTGTGAACAAGAGGTGTTGGCAAAAATCAAACCCCAAAACACATGGATCCCAACCACCTGAAAATGTCCCAGATCAGGTGAATGGAGGAGGACCTGAATGAGAGCAGTAAAAAAAAAATGTAGAGGAAATGAGTCAATGAGAGGAGGGGGAAAAAAAAAATAGTTTCCCCTCAACCCTCCGGCACAGAAACTGGATACAATTTCAAGCTCCAAACAGCTACGAACGGATCGAGCAGGAAAAGGAGGAAGAAACAAGGACGTCAGACTGAAGAAGAAAAGTCGGCAGATTGGGGGAGAGAGAGAGACAAGGAAAGAATATTCCGACACCTTCGCCAGCAGGCCAGAGGTCCTTGATGGTGCTAGTAACATCATGCTCTTGCTGACACAGGCACACAAATAAACGACTAATGGCTGTTTTTTTGTTGTGGCGAGAAGCCGAAATAAATCTGGTGTCTGTAATTGGTTTGAGGGTTCTCTGGCGGACTGCGGCGCAGCAGCGGATGGAGGTGGCGCTGCAGCCCGACTCGGCAGACTAGGGCAGCGGTGAAGGACAGACACAGTAAACCACACGAAATCCAGACACCAGCTACACCAGAGAAGTGCCGACTGTTCCATCCGAACTGAATTCGGATGGAACAGTAAAGCAGGTCGGCAGCAGATCATTAACGTAATGTAAACCATGATCAAAGTTTCTCACAGGGTGGGGTTTTTAATTACAAATCAGGTCGATTACGGGACTTGGGAATATTTGCTTGATCACACGGGGCTAAAATTTGTGAATGTATTTCTAATCAGTCCTGCCTTTCCTGAGCTTCTCCCGTTGTGACTGCATGTTCACAGAACTGTATAATCACAGAATCCTCCAAAGCTGAGGTCATTGTTTACAAAAAAAAAAAAAATGTTTTGTTATAACCTTCACAGCGGATTAATGTAAATGTATATTATATTGCTTTATATGTTAAGGTTTAGGTTTGCCAAAAAACAAACTAAAAAAAAACAAAAAAACATTGAATCTGTAAATAAATGGGGCATGGGTAAAATGATAAAAAATTATTAGAGTGATTCAGTTAATGGGAGGAAGAAAAAAAATAAAGGAAGAGGGTTATATAGTCGGTGAGAAAAGCCCCTCTCTCTCTCCTAATATGGAAGGTTTCTGCAGAGCCCCAGCCATGCGGGTTGTAGGCTGCGTGTGATTAGATCAAAGCCCCTCCCTCTCCCTGCTCACCCACTCACAGACCCCTTTGCCCCGCCCCTCACTCATGCACCAGGCTTTAACTCAAGCCTCCCCCACCAAAACAAACCTGGCCAAGTACATGGTCCCTCTGCACACCAGCGGCACGCTGCTGAAATCTCAACCTCAGTTCTCAGACAAAGAGAGAGAGAGAGAGAGAGAGAGAGAGAGAGAGAGAGAAAAAATCAAGAGACTGATAGAACCTCCAAAAGCTGGAGGAGGGGGACGGGAAGGTTATATAAAATCAGCTTGTTTACTGATATGGACATTCGCAAGGGACAAAATAAACCACAGATATCTGTATGGGCCCTATTCTCTTTTTCCACCCTGGTTCTCCTTCCCAGAATGCTTTGGCCCACATCCCAACAAACAGAGATGAAATACAGTAATACAGGTGGTACAAAACACACACACACACACACACACACACACACACACACACACACACACACACAGCTATGCATTGAAAATTTGGGACTGGCTATAATGTTTCGTAAATCAGTTTCTGTCCCTCTGTCTACTGGACAGGGGTAGAAGATTCCAGTATAAGATGACTATTTGGGTCTCCAAGAGTCGCCATTATGAATAACATTAAAATATAGTAGGGAAAGCCTGATAAAATTGCGCACACAGGAAGTTATATTATTCCTTATAAGAATATTCACTTATTATCGACTATCATTGACTGCCAATTCAGCACTCAGACCTACACACAAGGAAATTGTCTGGACTACATTGAGGATAAGATAAAAACACTGACAATCTTATCCCACATCATACCACTAGAGGGAGCCAGAGTACCACCACGTACTACAGATTGAGAACCAAGGCAGAACTAAATAATTGAATATATTATTCAGAACAGTAGTAGATGTAAATGCTAAATTGCTACAATGGCATGGCAAATGTAGTCCAAGTACATGTGAGTGTGTGGAGGACATGGAATCAAGGGAAAAGGGACGGTAGGGGGACTGCAAGATGAAAGCAGCGATGAACAGAGATGTGTTCCTCCTCCCGGCCATCCCATTATCCCTGTCCCTCAGTGAGATTCTCATAGTTTGGAGAACGGGCAATTTGTTTGTGCGGTGGAACTGAGCTGCGTTCCCATGGCTGTACTGCTGCAGGGCCTCCTCTTAAAAAAGCATGTTCCCTCCGCCAGATCTGCAGCTGATGGTCACCATAGCTACTGAGGAATAAACAACAGACAAACCACAAAGAGCTATCTTTACATGTCCTGCCCCTGACAGTTAACCTCACTTCTTACAATCGCAGAGACACACACACACACACACACACACACACACACACAGATCACAGTGAAAGTAACACAGTTAGTTATATCACATTGTATCCTTACAATATGGGCTACTCTTTATGTGTATGGTACACTTGTAACGTGTACATTTCAGATAATGAGTACAAGGTATTGTTTGCATTGATTAGCAAATTTTTGCACATCCTGGCATATTCCAGACTGAAAATGAATATGCAGGACAGAATAGAGACAGAAAGTATTCTTTCACTGTGAAAAATTGCAATGAAATTAGGAGCGCTGCAAATCTCTAGGTTTCATTTGGTGTACTTAGTGCTGTCAACATAAATGTGTTAACGCGTTTTCTCCACCTCGATTGTAAACCAGACCAAAATAATCCAAACAGCCAACCCAGCAACCAGCTATGGCTGCCAACCTAAAATGCGTTTTGTCAGTCCTTTCATTCGCCTCACTGTTCTGGAACATCAACTAAAAGGAAAGAATACACATTGGAATTAAGGGAGGATGTTGGGATCAGTGTAAATGATTAAAATGAACAAAATAATATTAATGTTGAACGGGATAGCTTTTTTTCCCCCAACCCAAAATTAGACAACACACCCACGCCTACATATTACACCAAACAATGTTAAACGCCAAACATTAACCCAGCGCCGCAGCGTGGCTCTCACCCCCTGCATGGAGGTACAGTTTAACCATGGACACCCAGCCGGCAATCATGACAGCACCAAAAAAAAAAAATAATTCACAGCACCCTGTCTAGAACTTTGTCATAGCAACACTGGCCAGGCCGCCATAACCTGAACCAGTCACCAGCCTGAAACATCCACATAAAACACCAGTCCCTGCTGCTGCTAGTCTTAATGGGCTCCTGATGGACAGGTTAAAGTGACATTAAAGACTCCTCATCTGTTCACCATAAAAAGGTTCTCCTCTGCACCCCTCGTGGGTGCAAAGAAAAGGGTGTATGGTCACAAGGTCACCCTCTTTAAAAACAATAAATTTTTCATATAGACTTGCTCCGTCCTCATAGGCCACGGTGATAAATACCCACCTGCAGCAGCAGGGACGAGTGGGTTTAAAGGTCATGCAGAAGGAAACTATGTATGAGTTTAAAAAGTAATGTGACTTTTGGGCTCAAAGGTCTGTGCAAAAGCCAATTCTAACCATGCAATGCAATTCAACGTTTTTTCCCTTTTTGGCCTTGTACAAACACACTCACTCAGATGCATTCACAACACATGCATCTGCATTTACTGTTACATCTCAAAACACAAAACTAAGATTTGAAGAGTTCATGAGTTTATGTTTGCTAAATGAAAATGTGAATAGTGTCAGCATCGTATGTAACCAACAACTGAATTAACAGAGAATCGACTAAAAGGGACTAAATGCATTTTGTGAACACCCCAACCAGTACTGTACACACACTGTTATTCTGGGTAATTCAGAAACTTTGCGAAGGAGGGAGGGAACAGTGGGGCACAAAGTGAAAGAGAGAGGTTTTATTTTTGCATTCCCTGTGTTGTTCTTTCCCCCTGCTAAGTGCAACTTTGTCTTTTATGGAATGGCTGCCGTGCCAGTGAATGAGAACCAGATGTGAACCCGGAGGACAAAGAGGAATTCAGAGGATAAAAATAGGGCGTGATTAATGGCCAGGATGGTTCCAGCGATGTAGGAAGATGAGCTTCCTGGAGACCAGCAGACACTGCCAGTCAGTCCCCATATCTGACCCCCTAAATGAAATGATTTTTTTTTTTTTTTAAATGGACAAATACAATACAATGTGGTGCATTACATTAAAATGGAGAAAGTTGAAAAGCAAGATCTTCAGTCTTCTTCAGCCTGTTTTAAACGATTCTGACCTCAGCCGGAGGCATGTACTCCGCCCGACCTCTGAAGATGTCCTAGGACATCAGGTACCAAGACATGCAGAGCAGATCCTATCACTCCTGAAAGATGCAATGTGGGAATATTCAGGTATATCGGGGGGGAATTTGAGGTAAAAAATAATCATGTTTCCCCAACATTCCTTGAACAATGTCTGCAGTGCAGCAGGGCACTTTAACCTGCCAAATGTGACACTTTCATTAAGCAATGCTCTGACCAAGATAGGTGTACACTGTCTTGTATCTGGGTGTGTTCCTGTTGGCACCTTTGGTGTCAAAATAAGATCTATGCTTCGGGACTTTGGGATTCCCCATGCACATCGCTGGAACCCAGGAAGTTTTTGGACCTCATTTGATGGGTACAAACCTCTGCATTTTGGGAACCCTGATCAATCCAAAGACTGAACAATCGGTGTGATTCTTAGAACACTTTTGGCAAAAGGCCACTCTGAACTCCTTAACTGTCGTACCCGCAAGTGTGTGGACCTCGACGGGCGGGTTGACAAAACACACAAGGACTGATGGGACCTTCTCAAATATAATGTTTGGACATCCTGGCAATTGGGAATATGAAACTGGACGAGCGCAGAGGGGACGGAAAGAAATCTGGTTCTGTTTTAATGTGCCTGTTTAGTGAACCGCTTTTCTCCACTCACATTACAACCTGCATGTTAGTGCCCTGATGACATCCAACATTCAGACACAGGGGTGGACAGACGAGAGTTTATTCACTAAGAACTATCCCGAAGGGCCAGGATACACATGCTAAAGCACCCCCCCAAAAGCAAATATCTCATACCAGCTCACTACATTACTGGATGTATGCTTTCTCTAGAGCTATGAACCGTGGACACACACAACTAATAGCTGGCGCATGTTCATGTCAGTGAGCTGCTCATTATGAGCTGTGCTGAAAGCCGGGAGGCTCAACAGCAGCCGTCCCGAACGCTGGGATATCAACCGACCCCAGGATCCGACCGCTGTGATAATTTGGGGGGTGGGGAGGGACTGAACGAAAAAGACAGACAGACAACAGTGTTTTTACAGCTGCATCTGCTTTGCTGGTTTGGTCTGCAGCACACACACACACACACACAATCCCAGTGGAAAAGTGGAAGAGCAAAAGGAATAAAACTTCAGAGAGGGGAAAAAGAAGCAATCCAGAGCAGACATCAAGAAATGAGAAACTGAGAATAAGTGGATAGTTGGAGGAATTAACGAACAGTGAGGTAGTAGACAGCCAGGAACTGTGACAAGAAATGATACCCATAATTCTCTGTTAATAGAAAAGTATGATAGCAATGCCCCCTAAAGAAAAGCAATAAAAGCACTGAAAAAGCAATCGGCAGATCATTTCAACTTCAAAAAAAAAAAAAAAAAAAAAAACAGCAGAATGCCCTTCAGTTCCGGCCAATCAGTATATTTGGGGGGGATCTCAAGGACGACCCATGAAAAGTGGGAAAAAAAAAAAAAAAAAAAAGTTGAACACAGACTCAGGGACGTCGGGACCAACAAAACAATGGAGGAGCAGGACAAAATAGTTCATAACCTCAAATAATTTATTTTTTAAATTCAACTTGCCCAACGTCCTACAGCAGTCAGCCATGAGGGGAATTGGAGTAGTATGTATGTGTGTGTGTGTGTGTGTGTGTGTGTGTGTTCGACTGTCTTTTCCTTCACCACAGAAATGGCAGTTATTACCATTACTCCAATCATCATTACCTTGGTAATTACAGTTATTATGATTGGCGAGCGGCTAATCCGCAGTGCTTGATGAAGGCAGCGGAGCAGAAGGTCCAGCCAGGGGACAGTGGGATTCCTCCCAAACCCACCAGCAGGGGCCCAGTGCAGCTGAGGACTCGCCCAAATTCCTCCCATGGCCCCATACCCACAGACTCTACCTCATTCAGCTCCTTCCTCTACAATTAGTGATTCAGAAACATCCAAACACGCAGAGCGCTGTGCCACAGACAAATAAGGGAGGCCGAGTAATAAACTCCTGTTCCCGGAACCTGGAAGTGATTACGAGTAAATGAAGCGCCTTGTGCACCTGCTATGAAAAGCACCTACAGCAGTGAGCCAATCTTCAATAATCGGTGACTGAAATGTCAATAATGAGGAGGAGCAGCCAGGAACGCGGTTCAGCCTCCAGCTCACAATTACACCTCAAGGAAGTTTGTCTAGCGGCGTAATCAGATAGGTGACCTTGAGAAATCGGATTTGGCAAGGTAAGTGCAGCTCCTGGTGCCATTTCGCTTATCACTTCAATTAACTCACTGGAAGCGGTGGGAAAGCAAACAGAACACATGATAAAAAGCACTTAAGGTACTTAAAAGAACAGAAATGCTACATTCATGTTCCTATTAAATGGTCTCATATTATGGAAATGTCACTTTGTGAGATTATTTAATATTAATATGACTTCCCCTAGCCTGTCTATGGTCCTGCAGTTGCTAGAAATGGTGGTGTGTATAAAGAGTGCTTTGGCCATTCTGCTTCGCCGCTCAGACGGTCTGATCTGGAAATTGTCCCCTTATGTCATCATAAGGGGAAAGGCTACCTCCAGTTTCTCATGCTTTTTCCGCCCAGAGAATTTCCCACCCCTCCCCTAGAACATTCTCCACCGACCGTCATGGCTTCCAAATGAGCAAAGCACTGCAGTTGCTCGGTGATTGAAAAAAAAAAAAAAAAAAAAAAAAAAAAAGTGATAATTTTTACATCCAATCACTTGAGACTCTGAAGAACCAGTGTGACTGTTTTCACAAATACCCGCTCAACTTCTACAGGCCACTCTCCTCCTCCTCCTCATTTGCATTTAAAGCTACAGATACCGAAACTGCTCGTCCTGGGGAAAACTCATTGTGGGACTGGATAAAACTGGCTGTAACTCTGAACCAAGGCTGGATTTTGGAAATCCTGAAAATCCACTGTCAATAAAGAGTGGAGCTTTTGGGACGTCAACCCCCCACCTCCCACCCCAATCGGTCCATTTAAAAATTAATCATGAAAACTATCCTAAGACTACAATGAACCTAGCAGCACAAATTAGTAGCACAAAAGCTGAACAAAAGGACCATTTCCCAAGACCTTTGTCCGACATACTGAACTTCTATCAACCCAAAGTGGGATGCTGCCAATAAAGGAAGGGTCTGTCCTTGGATGGCATCTAAAAGAACAAAAGCCAGCAGACAGTGGACACATGCCAACCTTTTTCCTGAGCAGAGCAGTACCACTAGAGCCCTGTGTCAACTTCCTTCACCCTGAGGGTGAAACCTCACCCCCACCAAAAAAATGTCTCATTTTTCACCACTAACTAAGCGGCCATTTGAAAGATATTAAGAATTACATCATATCTTGGGTTAAAAAATGATGTCAGTGAAGGTCTGCCAGACTGCTTTTTTTTTTTTTTTTTTACTCATATTCTGAGGTAAGGGTAAAGTAATCCTGCACAGAGGCGGCCCGCTGGTACAGCAGCATGCTAAACCACTTAAAGTGAGGCACGATGCCATTCTCCTGACATCATTTTCGAGCAGCCAGAGTATGATCTGATGCCGCTGCTGGGAGTGATGGATGCGTTGTGGGGTCCAGCAGGGGCAGCCACTGAGGGTAACTTTCACAAGTGACATCACAACAGCATGCAGTGTGTCTAGGGTTATGCATTCTGATGCAGAGTGTGTTATTATAAAACCACTTTAGGACCCAGACCTTCTTGTGATTACAAGTTTGTGCCGGTTCTTACGACATGGAAAAGTCTTCACATGATCGCTCAGGCCAGTCACAACAATTTCATCACGATCATCTCACCAATAATATTCACCGTGCTCCATAGCATTTAAGCTCTGCAGATGTTCTTGGGCCTTCTTCAGACAACGCAAAACCAACACAATCCATGTGTGGTTAGAATAAATAGTAAAAAAAAAAAAAAAAGATTCCCTCCAAAAAAAAAAAAAGAAAAAAGAAAAATATCTGATGTACAAAATGACAACAGCTGCATTCCAAGGGAAAAACAATACCCCAGGGCTTGGCATCTAATGCATCTCTGAAACGTTTTCACTGGAACGGTTTTAAAACAAACAAAGTAAAATATTTCCCATAATCAGCCCTGGGAGAGAGAGAGAAGGAACATGCCTGAACTTTGAGTCTCGACCGTGGGCCTTCATCCTGATCCGGAAGCTTCTTCGCAGACGAACCGCTACGTTCCACAAAGATCTTCTTAGCGCTGACGGGCAGACGTGGACACGTTCCAACGTTTCGAACTGAAGTCATGGAGGAGGGGAAGAAGAGGTGGCAGAAAGACGTCTGAAGCAAGCGAAAGGGAACGGCAACAAGGGCTCTTTCCAGCAGACCCCAACGCAAACCCTGCCCCGTGTTCCTAAGGCCTCTGACGGAGCAACCCACTGTCCTTTCCACACGAAGGTCACCCTGTTCAAGTCCTCCCACACTGGCTAGAGGGCCACGGGGCCAACCACGCAGTCAGCTATGCCCAGTGCACCACAGAGCCTGCTTTGTGCCCAGGACCCTGAGTGGGTTCACTGGCCAACAAGAAAAGGACGGCAGACGGGGGACTTGCTTGTAAAACCTCAGCTACATTCACGGAACTTCTCAAAAAAAAAAGATACAGGAACACGGCCACTTTGATGGACAAGGATGTCTTTTGAAATTTGAGTTGGTCCCCAAATCGTTAATATTGACTTCCATTTATTGAAAACACCCAGAAAGATACAGCCACAGGCAAAAGGAACACACACGCTTGCAGGACGGCTGCTCACTCGAGGAACGGTGGAAAGTGCCGGGCCTGACAATCAAACTCAGGTCTGTAATTAGGAAGGGCGGCTCCATCATAATGAGAGAGAGAGAGCCAGAGATAGGAAGCAGCGGCTGGGAGAGGAGGACGGGAGAAAGACGGCAAGAGACGGGAAGAACCAAAAGGACTTGAAGCTGAGGACTACAAAGGAGTTTAAAAAAAGAAATATATAAAAAAAGTGTCGGGTTCATGACATATCCAATATCTAAAATGATTAATTGGCTGCAAACTAGAAATATTTTACAGTCAATGGGACCTTGGCATGGTAGTAGGGCAGAAAATCAAAACGCTCACAAATATGTTAAAGGAAACGTGCTGATAATTCCCACTTCCCCACCAGGGAATGCTCGATTTTCCTGGATTGTCCCCGTTACAATACACAAACACACACACACACACAAACTGACAGCCAATTCCCATTTCTCACGTTATCCTCTCACTACACAACAGGGGCGGCACCAAGGAAACCATTTGGGGGTGTGTGTTCTCAGCAATTAAAACAGACATGTGCTGAACATTTGGAGATGCAAACTCCACTGTCTGCAGAGATCGAGAATATAATGACTTCGCATTGCATTGCAGATCGAATAAATAAAAAAATAAAAAATAAAAAAAAGCGATGCCCTTTTATGAGTATCAACTAAATATATTTTCAGTATTTGAATGGAAAATAATCCATTTTTAAATTAAGCTATATACAAGGTACAAGATACATTTCGTCTCAGGTCCAAACTCTGAAGCAGGCAAACATAATGTTTTTTTTTTGTGGATGAACTATCAGAACCAGAGAAATGAAAGCCCATCCGTTCTCTCATCTCCCCGGGGGGTTAGGAATCGCTCTGGGCCGGAAATGGCCAGCAGCCGCGGTGGTTGTTGGGGTGGTGCTGAGGGTGGGAGGGGCAGCCAAAACCAAACTCATACTCCTCCCCCCTCCCCCCATCTGACGGTGGCCCGACCCACTCTGGAACCTGGCCAGGGGTGCCATGGGAAACGCTGAACCTGCTGGCCACTGCGTCACCCCGGCGACCCCGTTCTCATGGCGCCGCCCGCGTCACTGTGAACATGTAGGGGCCGACTTCCCCAGACTCTCCGAACTGTGCATGTGAACCCCTTCATTCCCTCTTCGTGACGTGACACCGCGCTCGCTGCTGCTAGTTGTTCGGAAATTGGATTTATTCACAACCAGTATTTACAAGCACAGTCCCCCTGAGCAACTACGGTTTGGGTGTCCTGTTAAGGGACACAACAGTAGTAACCTGGTCTCACAACATGTGGTTTTGTGGTCATAGCTGCCCCCACGTTCACAAGGTCAAGCCATACGAGACATTACAGGGTCCGGTGCGTATTTTTGGGAGCGTTGCGACGTACGTGGATTTTGGGTAACATAAGCAAACGCGTTGTCAGAACGCATCTGTCAGCGATGACTCTCGCTCACTCGCTCGCTCGCTCAGGCGAGGACCTGTGCGAGCCCGGCGGCGGAGCTAAGAATAACAGCGCTCTGCAGGCGTGTATTTATGTTAGCTGCACGACACGCTGACTCCAAACGCGCCACGGACACGCGAAAGGCCCAACGGGGCCCAAAACACAAATTAGTCAACGCCACGTCCGTTGGGGCGCCAGCGCCTTCTCTCGCCCCGCAGACGTTGACATCAGCTGTTTCCACCAACAGGCTGCAGAGGATTCCAGCTCCATGAGCCCGACTTCGACTTTCAGGAAAATGAAGTAACGCTAGCTGGGTTTACCGTACCTCATCAATGGGAGACGTTAAAACGTCTTTCACTGGCACTGCGTACATGGCTTCCAATGTCATAAACAAACCGTTCATTCCTCCAAATCAGAATAAACATCGGGCGATGGAATTATGGCACCGAAAGCCAAATAACGCTCAGATTTTATTGCGCTCCTCTCAGAAATGCAATCAGCGAGAGAACCTGAGCTCGGAGTGAGCGACGTCCCCAGCCGAGGCCTGAGAACGGAACGAGGTCAAAGGTCACGTTGCAAGGGTGCAAAGAGGGGCCTAAAAAACGAGCGAAAGTGAGAGGCGAGAAACGGGTCCCTGCGGAAACTTGCCACGAATCGAGGCGGGTGGTCCGATTGAAGCAATAAATAAAATCCTCTGCCGAGTGCGTTCTGGTCAGGCCCTCGAGCCAGCAGCTCCAGCCACGCACCCGCCCTTTATTACACACACTGCAATGCTGGACGTTCGGTGCCATATAGGGAGCATTTTGGCATGAATATGACCTTAATCCCAATCAAGAATCAGAATGCTGCCGCTACAGGTCGGACTTTTGAGGCCTCCTCTGATAAGAAATCCAATTCGTGTAACAAATATGACAAAATGTAATCTGTAGTAGGTCCGGGTGATTGATGATCGGGACAAATGTGTTCAGGATAAGTTTCAGTCTGGCAAATATATATATATAAAAAAAATGCAATAAAAATCATAAAATTGCGCACAATGTATGCTGCTAAATCTGACTTCAAAACTCATGTCAGGCTGATATGGTCCGGCAAGCAATCTGTGTAAAAAACAAAACAACAACGCATTTCTGCACCATATGCATGGATTCATTCACAACAGACATTCCTTACTGTGATCAGAAGTGAAGGACTATTTCAAGCCATTAAAGTATGAAGGACTGGTATCTGGGTGGTTGTAGACCCGGGTTCGAATCCCACTTACTACCATTGTGTCCCTGAGCAAGACACTTAACCCTAAGTTGCTCCAGGGGGGGACTGTCCCTGTAACTACTCATTGTAAGTCGCTCTGGATAAGGGCGTCTGATAAATGCTGTAAATGTAAATGTTCTGAAAAGGAGGTCACAGACAATGAACTTCCTCTCTGCCTGGCCGTCTCCCTCACTCTCCAACGTACCTGATCTCATTTCGCGATGCACGATATGGATGACCTCATCCCTCTGCAATGCTTCCTGTTCAGTGCCTTTCTCAAACGGTCAGAGATTAAGGACGGGGCAAGAAGGGAGAAAAGAGGGATGAAGAAATAAATAAATAAATAAATAAAGCGTGACAGTACAGGCATGAAGGGAGGAAAGATGGAAGCAGCGGGATCCTCTGCTTTCTGTTTCATCTCCTGCCACGGCTCTCCTGCTCCCACCCAATGTTCTTACCGTACCGCGTTCAAAAACCTCAATATTCAATACACAACAGGCCGATCAGGAGCGCGGGTCATCGTAGTCTAGCGCAACATTAAACCAGAGCTATTCCCAGATCCACGGTTTTGCACAGCACCCCGGCTGCCCTTTTAAGAGAGCGATTCAAGTCTCAGATTAGAATTAATCTGTACTTGAGTTAATCAGTCCAAAAATGCTTTGTTGACATTGACAGGAAAAAAAAAAAAAAGCGTCATGGGGTAAAAATGTCCTCGCTGAATCTAAGACTTTAATCCCCTGTCAAACACCCTCGCAGCGGTGAGAGGGATAGTATCATCAAAGCGTCGCCGCGCGGAGTCCGACCTCAAACCGGGTATCGACGCCCGCCCCCCCCCCGCTATTTCGGAGTTTGGCACGCCAGCTCCAACCTGCAACTCCCGGCGGATGCCCTGCTGGACATTATCAAAACATCAGTAACCACAACAACTTCCTGTTTCCGCACGCCCCGTTTCCTGCCTGCTGAGCATCGCCGAGCTGTCAGCAGGCTCACGCCATGCCGCCCTCGACAAGGGAAACGTTCACCTCACGGCGCTGTGCGCGCGCTTCAGTTTCCTTGAGAAAAGCATCCAGCCTGCAGATACAATACGGTGGCGTTGGGATCTTAATCGTTCCTTCAGACACGGTCCCGAGCCCGGGTTAATGGAGAGGGTCGAGTCAGGAAGGGGAACATTTTTTTTGCCATGCCAATTGTGCAAGCAACCAGAACCAGTTGTGGCGACCCCTAACAGGAGAAGTACGGCTGTCTTTACAACTTCATTTTTTTAAACATTGATTTGAATTTGAACAACATGGCAATCAGTTTTACTTTTTATTAGTGGTGGGCCGTTATCGGCGTTAACGTGCTGCGTTAACGTGAGACTCTTATAGGGCGATAAAAAAATATCGCCATTAATCTATTCACAAAGTTGGGTTGGGAGGTGGGTCTATACTACGCAAGCTATTGTGCCGGAGTCAAATGGTTACACTAGATTTATAAGTATATTTCTTCTTTCTTGTGTCTTTTAGTTTCTTATTTCCTTAAGACTTTTATTTTGTTTTTAAGACCCGGTTCAGGTCTCTTGGAGCTGTGAGAGGTGCGTGGGGTTTGTGTGCAAAAAGTTATTTCTTTCATTTTAATTTATGTACATATTAGGAATATTTTGCATGCGTGTTATTTTGTGAATATTTTTTTTATGTTCTTTTAATACTGTATATTGTAGAGAGGTGCAGAAAGACGCGATGTGTGACGCGATGTGTGACGCGATGTTCTGATGCGATGTTCTGATGCGATGTTCTAGCTTTTTGTACAGAATACACTTTGCACAGAAAGTCTCTTGGGTGTCAGCTCATCATTTGTGGTTAAAGAAACAAAATCAAAAAGTTACACAACGCAGAAGAAGAATCGCTACACTATGATGACTTTCACCATGATATTTTAGCGAGGATTTATACCTAGCCGAATTGCACTGTAGGGGGCGAGAGCGAGTCTTCGAACTGTGAAATTACCACATCAAACGTGACGTGGTAACATGGATGCAGCTATTTAACTGAATAAACAGTTGGTAAACACAAGTACATCTTATTGAACATAATTTATTTTCATCACCAACTATCATAGTAGAACAGCTTTCTCAAGCAGTTTGTGATGCTTTTTGGAAACAGGAGATGAGCCCCTGGTCTAATGCGCCACCTGGCTTGAGAAACCCGTTCTCAAAGACTTACTTTTAGTCAGTATTTGGATAGCACACATATTCTGAATACCTACGGCAGAATTCAATGAGCCATTTTAATCTAGATTAATGTAGATTAATGTAGATTAATCTAGAATCTAGATTCATTTTTCTTACTCTAGATTAATCTAGATTAATTCCAAGATTACAGTGAGATTAATCTAGATTAAGAAAATTAATATATGCCCACCTCTACTTTTTACACAGTACGGTTGTGGGCAAAAGGTTTTGCGAATGCCACTAACTGGTTTTCACAAAATGTTATTATGGCATATACTCCAAAAAATGTTATGAAGAGTGATCAGATGAATTGCAAAGCCCCTCGTTGCCATGAAAATGAACTTAACATTTTTACTGCATTTCAGCCCTGTCACAAAAGGCAGCAGGCAGGTGTGGGTGCATCTGCACAATGAGGATGGCCTGATGTCAAGAAGGGCTGATTGCTCGATATGATCAAGTACCATTCTCAAACTGCACATGATCTTCACATGGTATAAACGTGTGTAAAACATTTCAATATACAGGGTGGGCCATTTATATAGATACACATTTTCTTTGCAAATTCAGGTTAAATGGAAGTCTATGATAAATAAAAATTCAATAAAATAAAAATATCAGTCAGCAGAAGATAGCCATTAGAAAACCTGACTGGTAATGTTCATCAAACCTTCAACTGCAGGTTGTCTGAACCTCCAAAATGTGAGGGTGACTCTGAAAAAGGGTAATTTCTGAACAGACCTGAATAAACTTGTGTCTTACTGCGTTACCATCACGCTGGTCTAAATTCATATCTAAACAATCTTAATTAAATTTAGGAAGCCTATCCAAAATGTTTTACAAGTTTAACCACAAATGTTAAAATTATATATTTTTTTGCTTAAAACACTCAATAATCGAAATACTATGCAGAAACAGGAGAAGGAACGTCACAACAGTCAAATGGTAAAAAAGTACAACAAAACGCAGTGCTGTCCACAAAATCACTAACCTAACAAGAGCTACCTAGACACAGGCTGCCACAGACACACACACACACACACACACACACACATTAATCCTGCATGCTCTGTCACCACCACACTATTATGACGGAGCTGTGGAACTTCCATGTGGAGATCTTTGTTCCCCAATAACCCAACTGCATTCTGGGCTAATTCCTGGTGCTGTTCACTCACTGATGCAGGGAGATGAGTGTATTTCCCCTGTGATCTCTCTCTCACACACACACACCATCTCCACCATGTGCCCTTATTGTATATTGTGTTAAAATTTAATTTATACCTTTGTATTTAATGTTACTGTTTGTATGTAATGTTACTTGTAAGCACCATGGGTCTGAGAGTAATGCAATTTCAATTCTCTGTATGTCCTGTACATGTGGCAGAATTGACAATAAAGCTGACTGACTTGACACACACACACACACACACACACACACACACACACACACACACACACACAGGTTGTAAAGAATATGAGTCGCTGTTTAAGTCAATCAGTCTTGTGAAATTATACCAGAAGCCTTAATAGTAGTCCGGCCCAATACATATAAAGTTCACATTACTCATACTCACATTTCATATTAATCTGTCTCATAGATGGTGTGTGTGTGTGTGTGTGTGCATTCTACTGGGTTGTTCAGTCATATATGCAGCGCCTGGGTTACATCACACCGGCTGGGAAAACTGCTTATCCAGCATGCAACCCACACACACTTACACACCCCGAAATTCCTGCTTCTCGGGAGGTAAATGAAAAGTCCTGCGCATGCAAAACACTCATTAACCTGCTCCAGGTAGAGAGAGTGTGAGTGAGTGAGTGAGTGAGTGAGTGAGTTGTTATTATGGCCCACAAATGGCCACAGTTAAAACGTTCATGATGTACTAACGTCATCCTCATCTTTAGGTGCAAGCTTTATGTATATTATGTTTATATGTATATTTATGTATATTATGTGTGTGTGTGTGTGTGTGTGTGTGTGTGTGTATATATATATATATATATATATATATAAAGCATCCTCGATGTTTCCTGGCAACGTTCTTATTTTCCGATTCAAATTTGTTTATGGAGGCGTACAGTAATTGTATCCACTACCCTTCAAAATGCTGAAATTCAGGTCACATGTCACTGTCTGAAGTGTTAACACATGCGTACGTCTGGGTCTTTGTCTACGAGCGAGTGCGTGCACGCGAGCTCCGAGCGCGCAGTGAATGGCGGAGAGGCCACAGACGCAAATTAGGCTGAATTAAGCGAGCTGAATGCCGAGGCAGAGCCGGCATTTCCCCCCCCCCCCCCCCCCGCTGCGTGTTTCATAATGAGTCCAGTCTGGAATTCTAGCGCCGTCAAACCTGCGCCAGACTACTGTCAGTCAGGCCACACGGTCACCGCGCCGATTATAAGAGATGGTATGGCTGAGATCAAAACACTGACCTGGGAAAACATGAGCCAAAAATGGCCTTCAGACAGTTTGGCCCCAGCGAAACCTTGGGAAAGTACACACCCAGCAGGACTGGATGGTGGCGGGGAGACGGGGCCAAACTTAGACCTGCCTGGCAGAGCAGCAGCGCAACCGGTTGGCTCCTGCTGCACAAATAACACACTCCAAATGTCTTCTGGGCACCGTTTTTTTTTTTTTTGTGTAGCCCTCCTCAAAAACCACAATTACGCTCTGATTCATGGCGGATTGCGCAAGCCGGGTCCGTCTAAGGCGGGCCGGTCTGCTGCAACGCCGCGCTGAGGTTTCAAAATTCAAAAACGAATCCCAACTTCCATTAACACTGCCAGTCGATGCAGGCGCTTGGATTGAGCCGCGTTTTGACGCAGAGGGGACCCAGAGGGACCTGCACCTGGGGGCAGGGGTGGCCTAGCGGTTAAGGAAGCGGCCCCGTAATCAGAAGGTTGCCGGTTCGAATCCCGATCCGCCAAGGTGCCACTGAGGTGCCACCGAGCAAAGCACCGTCCCCACACACTGCTCCCCGGGCGCCTGTCATGGCTGCCCACTGCTCACTCAGGGTGATCGGTTAAATGCAGAGGACAAATTTCACTGTGTGCACCGTGTGCTGTGCTGCTGTGCATCACATGTGACAATCACTTCGCTTCACTTCACCAGACCCAGTCCCAGGACTTTGAGGATTTTTAATATTATACTTGCGTTGACACTCAGTATATATACATACTAAGATGTCAACGGATTTGACATTTGAGCTGGCAAATAAAACGGACACAAAACAAATATTTGCAGCTTGATGGGCACGAATTGAACGGATTTATTTGAATTATTTGGTGCAACGGAAAACCAGGACGCGTCGGATAAGCTAAACAGTCGGCAGAAGGCGGCTCTTCGCTCCACGGTGGATGGCGGCGTTCGAGTCTGTTTTGATTCAACCCACCCGTTTTTCCCCCTTCCTAGCAACCTCAGAGTCTCACACACACACACACACACACACACACACACACACACACAGTAATCCAGAAGAAAAAAAGCATGGTACTCACCACTCGAGGTTTGGCTCTCAGCGGCGCTGGTGTCGACGCCTCGCCGGGCTTCTTCTGGACCCTGGGTTCCGTTGAATTGGTCGGGGTGGCGGGAGTGGACAGGGGGCCCTCAGAGATCACCGCCGCGGTGGCAGCGGCTGGCACCTGGGCATTTCCTTCTGGGGAGTTGAGGGCCAGGATGTACTGCTTGGTGACGTCCTCCAGCGACGGCGCCTCGTCTCCTGGGCCGAGCTTGGAGGGGTGCGCCGGGCCGAGACTCTGCGGCTGTGGAACAGGACGGGCGTTCGGGGGAGCGATGGGCACGAAGGTGGCAGGCTCGCTGGCGTGGCGCACGTGCTTGGGCCTCGGTGGGGGCAGCTGCGGGAGAGAGGAGGCGGGGTCCTCCTCGGGATGCTCCTCCAGGTGGTCGGGGTCACCCCCCGCGAGCTGCTGCTGCTGAGCCGCCCGATTGGTCCGTTTCTTGGAGCTGCGCCGGCTCATGTGGGGTGACAGGACCTCGGCCAGCTTGGGGTCGAACGGAAAGGCCGGTTTGGACTCTCCATTGCGGTGAAGGTGGGAGGGCAGGGCGCGCTCGGACTGGGAGCGGAGTTTCCTGCCGGGGAGGTACGCCCGGCGCCGCTCCTCGTCCAGCTCCCACAGCTCGTCCCTCTGCTCGGACAAAGCGGGCTCGCTACTGGACGGGGGGACCGCCTCGGCGCTCGGGCGCCCCGGGGCGTCCTGCAGCAGCGCGGCCGGCTCGCCTCGCCTGCTGGGGTCGCTGAAGCTCTTCTTCTTCACCGCCTTGCCGTTGCCCCTCTCGTCGATCACCTTGTCCATGGCGCCGGGCTCGCGGACGATGCTTTCGATCACGGTGCTGAAGTCCCGCAGGCCTTCGCTGCACACGGACAGGTCGCTGGCGGCGCTCCCCGGTGCACTCGGACAGGTCCGCCGCCGCCGGCGACTCGGGGCGGCCCGCCTTCGAGGTCAGCGAGAGGGACCCCAGCAGGTTGCTGTCCACGGAGAAGCTCTTCACACCCTCCTCCACCGCGGCGTGGCTCCGGCCGGGCATGGGGTCGCTGAGCGAGCGGTAGGCCGCCTCCCCGTTGGAGTCGCCGGCGCTCACGTTGCTGGAGTCCGAGCCGTTATTTCCCGCCGAGGAGAATTTCCTGCGGCGCCGGATGGCGCTCGGCGTGGACGGGGCCTCCAGCGGGCCCTGGTTTAAATGTCTACTCTCGCCCTCGTACTCGGCCCTCGCGCCTGGAACCGGAGCGGGGCGAACCGCGTCCAGCGCCAGATCAGCCAGCTCCTCCTTATAAAGCCCAGACTGGTTCCACACGGTCAGCGTCTGGCCTAGAAGGTCCCTGCCGCCGGCCGGAGCGCTGCAGGGACCGGCCTCCGGCTCCGTGACGATCCCTTCGTCCGTCAGGCTGGACTCGTGTCCAGAAAGCCTCGTCCAGAGACTTATCGTAAAAGACATTCTCCTCCGAATCCCCTTTCTGCATGCATTTTCCACCTTCTCCTCCACCTTCCGCTCTTTTCCTCCCGGTGACCTCATTCTGTCCATCATCTCCCGTCTCTCTCTTGTTCGGCTCCACTTCCTCTTTCTTTTCTTCCGCCTTCGTATTAGTTTCCTCTTTTCTCCTCAAACCATTGTCTCCAAACCCAAACGAATCATAATCGTAATCATCATCGGCAGCACCCATCTTACAAATGTCTCTGATGACCTGCCTGGCTTCCTGGACATAATGGTCCTGAAGTGGGACGGCCATGGGCTCCTTGAAGCCATAAGATGCGCGGCAGTCGTCGCTCTCCACCTCCCGGTCGGACCCCGGCGCCCCCTCTCCATCCCCCTGGCGGTCCAAACGCTGCTCAGACGAGCTCCTCTGCGCCGCGCCGCCGGGCGAGTGGAGTCGCCCCGGCGTCTTCTCCGAGTACGTGAAGGACTTGGCGCGCCTCAGCGTGGCGGTGAGGTCCTTCAGAGACGGCCGTCTGTGGTGAAGTCCCCGTGATCTGTAGGCAATTGAGGAGACGGAGGAAGTAGCCGGGCTGCTCCGAAGCCCGTCCTCTACCGTCTCGCTGCCAATACCACGCTTCTTCCGCACTTTCAGCTCCGACAGGTCCATTTTTAGATAATTAAGGAGAGACATCGTCTCGGAGGCTATGTCTGGGTTGGACATGGACATCCTGTTCTTCTCCTTGTTGCTGCTCAGGGCGCGATGATAAAGCCTGTTTTCCGAGGATAACGTGACCGCGTCCCCCGGAGTCAAACTAGGAATGAGCTTGGGTCGGACATGGACCGTCGTGCGGGAGAAATTGTCCCCGTGACCAAAGCTGGGTGACCTGTACATGGTGGTGTTGCCGTAGTACGTCTTGCTCGAAACGGAGGACGAGGCACCACTCATCGAAGACGTGCCAGAGGAGTGGTCCTCCTCCTTCAGGGTCTCCGTGCTGGAGTATCGGCTGCTGCTCTTGGACTCATTCGGGCTAGACAGAAACGAGGGAATGTTGACCTTGGACACCCGTGACACCGTCGGGACAGGAGAGCTGGTGCCGTCCAGCATCCCTCTGTGGAAACGCACAAAGCCCTCCTGTCCGCCCGAGGGGCCGTGCCTGGGGACTCCTCGCTCCCACGCCTGTCCCGCGAAGCCGGGCTTCGTCCTCCGTCCCGCCTGCTGGTCCAGGGACCGCTGGTAGCGCTCCAAGTGCTCCATCACCGGCGGGTCGTCGCTGTCCGACTCGCCATCGCCTCGGCTGCAGCTGTTCTTCTTCTTCTTCCTCAGCGAGCGCCGCCGGACGGGGTCCCGGCCGCGGGCTACGGTTGCGGGGCTGTCCCCTTCGCTGCCCGAAGACCTGCGCGCATGCTTGGCCCGGGAGCCATTCTTGTGGAAGCAGGACGACGCGGGTCCCGCGAAGCCGTTCTCCTCGTCCCCGGAGCTCTGTCTCCCCAGCACGCCGGACGGTGCCGCGGAAGGGGCCGTATGTGGTTCGGAGGAGCTATGCCAGGAATGTAAACTATCCGGTGGCGGTTCGCCCCCCTGTCTCCGGCAAGCGAAAGAGCGCGCCCTGTGAGGACAGGTGACGGAGCTGGAGCGGGGAGGGGGCGCCGGGGGAGAAGTCCTGGGCTCGCCGCCCGATCCGCCGCACAACCCCAGAACCCCTCGCCTCAGACAGCCGCCAGGCTCGGTCCCGTGCGAGTGCGCTGCGGCGTCCTGATGTCGGTCCACCCCGCCAGTCCCGGCGGCGGCGGGGGACGCTTCGGTGTCCCGATCGGAGCAGCTGGTGTCCTGCCAAGTCGGTCCCAGATGCCACGACGACCCGTCCGGCTCGCTTGGGTCGGAAAGGCCTGCAGACTTCAAATCGTCCCCGAAAAGTCTCCGGATCTTCGTGACACTCGGCCAGTTGGAGGAGTCCACGCGACAAGCCCCTGCGTGGAGGACGACGTCGCCCGAGTCCACGGGCCCGTCGCTGGCGCCAGAGTCCGCGCGGTCCCGGGCCTCGGCGGGGGCGCGCGCCCGGAACCTCTCGGACAGCTCGCGCACCGTGGGCGCGCCCTTCCGGGGCGCCGCGGCCGCGGGGATCTTGGAGACCCTCCTGGACGCCGCCGGCGTGTCCGGCGCCGGCGGGGGAAGGGCGGCCGACCTGCCGCCGCTCTCCAGCGTTTTAAAAGAGACGCTGCGGTACACGGTCACGCTCCTCTCCGCGGCGTCCTCGGCCATTGTTGCATGTCCGTGAGAAAAAAAAAAAAAAAAAAAAGCCCGACAAAACTACCACGATAGCTCCATCTGACTAAAGGCGGGAAGTTTATTCTTCTTTCTTGCTTTTACGCGGCAACAGTTGCATTAGTTGCTGCTACGAAGACCGAGAAGACGAGGCTCGGTCCTTCATTCTGACCTTTCGGCATGTTTCCCCACTTCCAGCAACGACCCGTCCAACTTCCCAGCAGCTCCGGGAGGGAAAGTCCGCTTTCCTGAGGTGCACCCTCGGAGTCGTATCACCTCCACGCCGAACGTCTTACTCCGACATGATTAAACCTCTTCTCCCCCCCCCACCACCGTGACTTATGTCTTTTTACATGCAAATGGTCGCGTTGAGCAGGGCGGGACTAACATGGTAAGGGTAGTCGTAGCCCCTTGGGTACGGGGGGTGGATGGGAAGCCCTTTTCCTTTTTGATGTGAGAAAGCAGATATTGGAAGGGCCGGGTGATTACAGCGCGCCTGCGTGCAATCTTTCGAGCACTCGAAATTGCCCTTTTCCCTAAACAAAAGAATTAAAAAAAAAAAAAAAAAAGAACAGGAAAAAGTTGTACTTTTTACCCCCCCCCCCCTCCTCATCTCTCTCCATCGCCGCTTCCCATATTATTTAATACGCAGTGGACTCCGGTATCTGGTCAATTGAATGCCTGCGGCCGGGACTGTAGGTATTGTTCGTTTTAAGTGCGTAATAAGCTTTCATAGGTCCCCCGTCCCCGTCCCCGTCCCCGCTCCCCCTCCTATCCCACAAACAATCCCTCTTTTGTGGCTTCTTTGTGACTCTAGTTTTAAGTAGCTCT
Organism: Denticeps clupeoides; assembly: GCF_900700375.1. Classification (NCBI taxonomy): domain Eukaryota; kingdom Metazoa; phylum Chordata; class Actinopteri; order Clupeiformes; family Denticipitidae; genus Denticeps; species Denticeps clupeoides. The sequence goes on from NC_041725.1 coordinate 7,636,555, forward strand.
TTGTTCGGCCCTTATCGCGTCGTGCTCCTCGGAGCGGCAGAGTGGAGTTGCGCCCCCTTGTGGGCAAAACATGTTACTCCGTCGATATGACTCCCCTTTCATGCGACCTTGTGTTTCGGTGAAAGTGTAAGACAAAACAGACAAAATCCAAGACACAATGAGGTTTTTTTTTGTAAAATAGAATTATTAGAATTAGTGAATTTATTTCATAGACTGTGGACAAATTCTTAACACTGCTTTACAATATTCTTTTAATTTTAAAAATGTAAGCATTTGTTAAATACTACTTAGAATTGGAACCCACTATTTAGAATTTAGAATCCACTGTTTCACTTTCTGTAAAATACCATATATATATACACCCAAAAATCTCTGTAGTCACATTAAATGCTATACACATGCCAATAATAGACATGCACTACATTACACATAAATGTTACATTCTCTAAGTGTCACACTGGTTGACCTCACATTGCAATAGTTGCTATAACCACTTTAATATAAGTACATGACAGTTGTAAAGATGCACATAAGACTGTACATTAAACTGATGACACACTATTTCATTATTAGTGAAAGTGAAGTGATTGTCATTGTGAAACATTGCAGCATACGGTGACACAACGAAATGTGTCCTCTGATTTTAACCCTTGGTGAGCAGTGGGCAGCCATGACAAGGCGACCGGGGAGCAGTGCTTTGCTCAGTGGCACCTCAGCGGACCGGGATTCGAAGCAGCAACCTTCTGATTACGAGCCACCACTGCCCCATAGCAAAATGCAGTCCTCCTAAAGCAGAGCTCTTCCTGACGTCCAGACGCATGTACAATTTATGAATTGGCTCTGGATTCTCTGTAGCTGTGACTGTGTGATGCCCCACCCTGTGGTCCCTGCACCCAGTGTCCTGGAATGGGCTCTGGCAGCCGCGACTGGAATAAGTGGATTTGGAAAGTGAGTGAGTAAATACCTCAAAAATAAGGAAAGGTTCACAATAAAAAAAATAATAATTCAGGCGCACTGTACCCACAACGTATGTACCGATGGGTTATGAACACAACATGTATGAGGGCCGTTTTAATGATGATGGAACACTGGCAGAAGTTTGAGCTGCTTTGGCACACACGCACCTCCTAGTGGCCAAATACTGAAAATGCCTAAAAAAAAATTCTACACCATGTTTAATGAATACATACAACAAGTGTTTTCCCTGGAACTAAGCAGCAGTTCTATATGTACATACATAGATCTGCACGAACAGCATTGGGGACAGTCTTGTGGACAGAGTGCTCTTGGTTGAAACCGCATGCATCCTGGGTTCCCAAGGGAATAATAAATCACAGTAACGTTTTTTGTTTTTTTGTTTTTTTTTGGGGGGGGGGTCTGGTCTGCTTGTCAGGGTTACCCTGTGTTGCTGCTCTTCCTGACGGTGGAGGTTATCTTCAGAAAGAGGCTGTGCGTGCTGCGACGGACCTTGGCCTGGGTAAAGTGAAAGAGGATGGGGTCCAGCACGCTGTTCATGCTGGCGAAGGGCCTGGTGCTCTTGTACACCACCGAGAAGAAGTTCCTGACCTGGCACGGCGCCTGGCTCAGCGTGCGTACCAGCAGGTACAGGGTCTTGGTGACGTGGAAGGGCAGGAAGCTGACGGCGAACACCAGCACCACGATGATGATCATGCGGGCCGCTTTCACCCTCTTGTCGTGCCCGGCCCTGCCCGGCCCGCTGTCCCCCTGCCGGCAGAGCACCTGGGCCATCAAAGCGCAGCACACCACCACCACCAGGAAAGGTACGAGGAAGCCGAGGCAGGTGAGCGCGATGCCATAGGGGTAGTACTCATCCGAGCGCTCGGGCGTGCTCAGGTCGTAGCAGACGGTGCGGTTGCGCTGAACGCCGGTGGCGGCGAACTGCAAGGTGGGGAAGCAGAGCAGGGCGACGGACCCCCAAACACAGGCGCACACCACCCAGGCCAGGCGACAGCCTCCGCGCTTGTGCCAGGTGGCCAGCGGGTGGCAAATGCCCAGGTACCGCTGGAAGCTGATGCACGTGAGGAAGAAGATGGACCCGTGGAGGTTGCTGTAGAACTGGAAGCGCACCAGTTTGCAGGCCACCTCCCCGAACGGCCAGTAATCGTTGCTGGCGTAGTTGATGATGAGCAGCGGCAGCGAGCAGTCGTACAGGAAGTCGGCCACGGCCAAGTTCAGCATGTAGATCTTGTTGCGGGTGGGCGACTTGCGCGACCTCCAGATGCGCAGGATGACGGTGAAGTTGAGCGGCAGGCCCACCACGAACACCACGGTGTAGATGGCAGGAAGGAGGAAGCGCTTGAAGTCTTCGTCGTAGGTGCAGGAGGGCAAGGTGCTGGAGGGACCAGCTGGGCTGAGGGTTTCGGCCACCACAGTTTCTGCAGAGGCCATGTGAGCAGCTTCAGTCTCACATTCTGAGAAACGAAAGTAGAGAGAACAAGGTCACAGACTCAAGGCACTCACTTGTCTGTAGAAACGTGAATGAAACGAAAACACCCGAACTCTGAGTTAACCAGTCAAATGTTACACTTCAAGTCATTTAGGACACAAAATAACTTGCAAATTCTTCAGGGAAAAAAGTTATCCAAACTGCAATCTAAATGAATGGGGAATCCCACAACTGCATCATTTAAACAGCCACTGCACAAAATGCATGTATAGAATCACACATTTACATTTACAGCATTTATCAGACGCCCTTATCCAGAGCGACTTACAATCAGTAGTTACAGGGACAGTCCCCCTCTGGAGCAACTTAGGGTTAAGAGTCTTGCTCAGGGACACAATGGTAGCAAGTGGGGTTCGAACCTGGGTCTTCTGGTTCACAGGTGAGTACGTTACCCACTAGGCTACTACCACACAATTATTAGTCAGACCTGACAACTATGCCGTGCTAAATACTTGTATATTTCTATTTAACATATGTACTATAAACTTTACATTTTCTATGAAATGCAAGTTTTCAGTAAAGGAACTCGGGACTACTGGAAAACTTTAGGTTAAGACAAGTGAAGTCTGGTCCCCACGCCTTTTTTTTTTTTTTTTTTACTTACTTACATAACCTCTCGTGTTCATTTACATTCTTCACATGTGAAGTTTTTCGTTTTGTTCCACAATGTAGAAATAGATGAGTAGGCAAACAACCACCCCAATATGCACTATTAGAATATTATTAATACTGTTCATGCAAACCTCTTTATACTGTATAAACACTAAGGAACACACAACTCCCAGTGGGGAACCACTACATCCACATACCCTCTACAAAAAGCTTATAAAAGCTCAGTGCATGCAAGGGAACAGGCACTTTATTAAATCTGGGATCTTGGCTGCAGATTTATGACGGAAATCCAGGCACTAATTGCTTTTGGCAAAGGCAGATGCATCAGACTCCTTCCTTCAGCTGCAACAGGAGGCAGCATTTAATTCTGAGGCCGGACCCTGCGCCTCACCACAGGCACAACAGTCGAAGCAGATTTAACACTTTCACTCGGACCCGGGGTGACCAACTTTTTCTACTTGTACTATTTTCCAGAGCAAGGACCCGGAACTCTGGGGATATTTTGAAGACTTTAAAATGACGAAACCCTTCCCTACACTTGCTTTCAGTGGAATCTTCTTGTTAGGGTACCGGGCCACTGTAGCACCAATATACCACTATTACCACATATTTCAGTATCGGTCGTACAGTGCAACCGTCTGCCGCTGCTTCTGTTTGTTTTTCTCCGAGACACGGAATCAAGCACCCAGACTACCGGCAGACCCCAGTGAAGAGACCAGCAAATAAATCCTGGTTCCCGACAACTGCTTTACAAGGACAAAACATGAAACAAACCAGAGGGTCACCACAGCCACCACCACCGTTACAACTACAGCTTCAGGGATCTTCAAATGGACCAGTAACATCATTATGGACACGTAATCTAGACCATGACACTGAATACATCCGGGACTTCTCCAACCCTACAACCGTAGGACTTATCATTATATCATATCAAACCCTGCACTGACACCATTTGCAGGGTCAAGTGTGGGGGGTGTCAACTGTAGGGCCTGTCAAAGCCCATTGAGACATACTGTATGTGATTTTGGGCTATATAAGAAATAAATGTTGTTGTTGTTGTTGTTTAAAAAAATTAATCATTCTTATCCAGGTCACCAGGTAACGTTTTGTGCTACTGTCCAATGCTTAAACAAACACAAGGTATACCAGGGTCAATAAAAGCAAACACTACCGGTTTAGGAAACATATTTCACATCAGATAACACTTCCCAAGAATATTTCTGTGTAACCAGTCAATATCCAGTATAAAATAAACAATAGGCATAATTAACCACATTCACAGTGTGTTTAATAAAACTGCATTAACAATTACATTTATGGCAGATGCACTTATCCAGAACTATTTACAGTCTGTTTAGTGTCTTTCTAAGGGACACAATGGCAGGTGAGTGTGTTACCCACTAGGCCACTACCACTCTTCTGTGTCAATATGAGCATTAATATATATACAGTACAGGCCAAAAGGTTGGACACACCTTTTCATTTTCTGTTTTCTTTATTTTCATGACCATTTACGTTGGTAGATTCTCACTGAAGGCATCAAAACTATGAATGAACACATGTGGAGTTATGTACTTAACAAAAAGTGGAGACCTGGCGTCCACAGTCACCGGACCTGAACCCAGTCGAGATGGTTTGGGGTGAGCTGGACCACAGAGTGAAGGCAAAGGGGCCAACAAGTGCTAAACACCTCTGGTGCTAAACACCTCTCTCTCACCTTTTTTTGTTAAGTACATAACTCCACATGTGTTCATTCAGTTTTGATGCCTTCAGTGAGAATCTACCAATGTAAATGGTGATAAAAATAAAGAAAACACATTGGAAGAGAAGGTGTGTCCAAACGTTTGGCCTGTACTGTACATTCCAATTCCAAAATTCAGTCTGATGCCTTTATCCAAAGTTACTCAATAAGGCAGTGTTTTCAATAGCATTTACTCTAATAAGACATTTCAGATGTTAGTTTAACATAGGGATGTTAACAGCCAATAATCTAGTTGAGAAGTGAGTTATTTGGATCCTCCCAATCCACAGCTAACAAGAAAGCAGCCCTAACCTGTTTCTGTGAGTTTATTCCTAAGGACCCCGATGATGAATTAAGAAACCGGAGTCTAAAGTAAATGCCCTAAACTTGCCTCTCTTTTGCCCTTCAGCTCTTCAGTGCCAGCGCGTGGGAGGATGTCTAGTCTCGGCGTCCGTGCTCCAAATCCCAACGCTCATTATCTTTAGGCGCTGACACGCACAGTTTCACAATATTCCGCCTTTTAACAGTATGCACACTATCGTGGATCTGTATTGTACAACTCACACCAACACAGATCTGTGAAATTCTTCTCTGCCTTACAACGATTCCCCACCAGGCAGGAACAGCATGTTTTATGTGTCCTGGCAGGTTTGGGGCAAGAAAGGGGGGCAGGCCGAAAAACAAGCCATTACTAGGTGGTGAAATTGAGAAACGTTCTTCCTGTAAAAAAAAAATTAAAATCTGAGCTACTAAAATCTTTCAATTGTAGAATTAAGTTTAGGTGTAAAAGGGGACAAGAGTAAAAAATATGCCGATGTGGCATTGGCCCTGAACGGCTGCTACCTAAAGGGCCGAAGGCCGAGCCTTATTTACACAGGATGTGCTTTACAGCGAGTGTATCAAGCCGTTGGAGACGATACAGGACGTGGAGCGGACGCCGACGGGTAATAAAAGGACCTAGTTCACGCCTCAGATAAGTAGTGAGACACACTTCAATCTAGAGTGGGGTAAACAACAATCAGCAACATACACTTTTCCTGATATTGGAGGTTTTAAACCTATACATGTGCCTCCTTATTTCCTTGTCTCACAACTAGACAACAGTTAAAATAGTTACGTCACCACAACACCATTATGACAAGAGACTGGAGTCAAATCCTGAGAGGTTTTTAAATCTAGGAAGCCAAAAAAGACAAAAAAAAACAAAAAAAACAGAGATGATCTAAAGGTCATGAACTTCATACAGAGTGAAAAACACTGAAGCAGTTACAGCTGCTATGTCTATCTATGGGTGCCAGAGGACAACTCTTCACCTCACTGATGCAGTTTTAGATATCTTACCCAAAAGGAAGAAAACAGACCTACACTACGATTCCAAATTTTATTCAGAGTCATAAATATCTTTTTGATGCACCAAACAATTGTTCCCCACCCATAAAAAGTCATGAAATAGGTTAAAACTCAGATGTTGTTCATGTTGTAAATGACTCTGGTAGCTGAAAATAGCTGTTAAAGATGGAATATCTACATAGAGGAACTATTATTTTTTTGTACTTTTATTCTATTTTCATTAGAAAACAAGGAAATGACCAAATGACCCAATACATAGACTATATCAATTATTTTAATTGAAATTTATTTTTTATCAACCAGTATCCTCTATAAGGACCTAGTCACCTTGTCATGTGTGATTTATGTGAGGCTACCTGATCTCTATGCATGCACAATCCACTGAGATATGTATAGACCAGTGGCTCCCAACCTGGGGCTTGCGACCCCCCCCTCCCCACACACACACACACACACACACACATTAATTAGATAAAATCCCAATAACACACCCAATAGAACTCTGTATAAGAGTAAACTCTGTGTAGGCTCTATATTGCCTACTGTGCAAAATAAGGAGAATAAAAAGAGAAAAACAGAAATGTACAACTGCTGTGAATTATTTTGCAAATAAGTTTGTGGGGGGGGGGGGGGGGGGGGTCGGAATCCCCTGGTATAGACGGCTACAGCAGGGTTTGCATTTCAAGTGCAGGTAACTAGAGCTGCAAGGCAGGCATGAGACATTTCAAATAACACGCTGCACCCAGCGCACGACTCTCCATCAGAAGCTTGTGTTGTCAAGAGCCATGCGACTGCCCTTCACTTCCCGTCCGTCCGTCCGTTTAAACAGTTTTATTCATTGAAGGAATTCTGACATAACAGGTGAAAGCCTCTGCCCTGTCTTCCCAATCACCAGACATTGCAAAAAATCGAGCAATTCAATATTTGTATCAGCATCCATCCGTCAATTCAAAGCACTCATCCAGTTTAGGGTTGCATACTTCTGGAGTCCATTTCAACAGAGACAAATGCTTTTAAATAAGACTGTATACAACTGCAACTGCAAAGACTGGGATGTAATACATCCGAGCAAGGAAGCTCCTTATATTCTCTACCGTTAATTTTCGAAATAAAAATGACACATTATTAACATCTGAATCTATTTTTCAATCAATAATTCTGCCAACTGTTTGCTGTGACTAGTGTCCACTTCTGAACACTTCACGCATGCAGTATTTCATTAGTGAGATTGTTTCCTGTTAATTATTAGTAATAATGTTATTATTGTACAAAATCGAGAATATTATTACGAAGGCTTAAGAGCGATCGTGTCGGAAATATAATGGTAGAAGTGGAAGGAGGAAAGTTTGGCCACTCACCCCTGCCTGGAGGACTGCGGCACGATCAACGCCTTTCAGCGCAAACAAGTCGTTTATCTGCAGCGTGTACCCACCTACAGAGTATATAGACCTACCGGCGCTGGAGCACATGACACGAGCCGCGCTTCCCCTTCTGCTTTCCGCTTTCTGCTTTCGCTCTCCACTGCGGCGCTCAGCGGGGCGTGGTGGGCGTGGCCGGCCTGGTGGGCGGGGCCGAGCCTGGTGGGCGGGGCCAGACCAGGTCGCTCGGACGCACCTGGCCGCGGCTCCAAAGCCAGGGGGAGGCTAGAAATGCCTTCGGAACTTACAAAGACCAAGAAAACTTGGTGGGCTAGCCTTACCTCATTTTAATTGTTAATAAAGTGATTGTCACTTGTGATACACAGCAGCACAGCACACAGTGAAATGTGTCCTCTGCATTTAACCCATCACCCTTGGTGAGCAGTGGGCAGCCATGACAGGCGCCCGGGGAGCAGTGTTGGGGACGGTGCCTTGCTCAGTGGCACCTTGGCAGATCGGGATTCAAACCGGCCAAATTGTGATTATGGGGCCGCTTCCTTAAGCGCTAGGCCACAACTGCCCCACCGCTTGGTCACCACTGGCAACCACAGGTTTTATTGTTGGGTATCTAATATTAGGATCCTCAAATACTGGCTTCAGTCCGAAGCATCAGATGCTCAAATCAATTGGTTGGCAATAGAAGCAAATTCGGTCAAACCCGTATCTCTGAAAGCTTTAGTGCACTCTCCTATTCTGTCTTCCACTTTCCACTTGTACCAAGAATAGGATTGTTAAAACTCAGAATTTGGGCGCAGTTTTAAACGTCACTTTGGTTTACAAACTTCTTCCACCTATGCCCCGCTGGCTGCAAATCACCAGTTCCCTCCATCTCTGGTTGATGATCTGTTCTCTATGTGGTCAAAAGCTGGCATTCACTGTTTTAAAGACCTGTACATAGACAATGTCTTTGCCTCTATCTCACAACTGCTTCATAAATATCTTCCTCAGCATCATTTCTTTAGATACTTGCAGGTGCGTAGCTTTGCTCATCATACCTTTCCCACATTTCCCAATCTACCCCCAGACTCTGTTTTAAAAGACCTTCTTAAACCAACTCCATCTCTGAAAGGTTCAGATTCTTATATCTATAATCCCATTTTTTATTTATGTGCAAATTCACTAACCCCTCTGAAGACACTTTGGGAGGAGGATTTGGGACAGGAAATTCCTGATGCGATTTGGGAGGAGGATCTGCTGCGAGTTCTTACACCGTTCATATTACACTAAGGTGCAGTTTTCACAAATCTATGAGGGCATCTGGCCATTGTGTGACTGATGTCAGCAGTCCTCTGCCAATATTATTGATATGTTCTGGCTTTGCCCTTCTTTACACCAGTACTGGACTGAGATATTTGACATGTTGTGGGGAAAAGAGTAGAGACCAACCCGCTTGGGGCATTGTTTGGGGTCTATCTATCTATCTATCTATCTATCTATCTATCTATCTATCTATCTATCTATCTATCTATCTATCTATCTATCTATCTATCTATCTATCTATCTATCTATCTATCTATCTATCTATCTATCTGTATGTATGTATAGGTTGCTTTTTTTTTGCGTAGTATCTGTATGTATATTTCTTTATTATTGGGGTCTAGAATGGGGATTGTTTAAGCTGTTTTCTTTTGTAACCTCTGGAAAATATTGTTATTGCTCATGCTCTAATTCCAATGAACAAAGTTTAAAAAAAAGAAAGAAAGAAATGCTTTCGGTTTCCATTGTTGTTTCCATGCGTTGTGTATGAACTCCCCAGGAATTCCCCCCTGTCCGTGACAGGTGTGGGTGCCTCCTGTTTCACACAGTTTTTTCACTTGCTTCCACAGTGATGATGCCATTAATAATATAATGTGATGAAACTTAACCGTTCTCATTTTTGCTCAGTATAAAAAAGGCGCCCCTTTTTGCCCATTGTCATCCTGTATGCTGAAGAGGATGCACATACGATCACGTCAATCGACTTTTTATTTAATATATTTGTGTAGAAAACATGGTGAAAGCAACCGAAGGCTTTCTGTCTATCTGAGTGAGATAACATGTAAAGTTCAGGAATTCAGACATCCAGTTTTTACTACGCTGAGTTTCTGCTGTCCACCAGAAATTATGTTTTCCATGTTACTCAGCCACATTGTAAGAAGCCCTTACATTTGCCTGGTTTTCTACCATTCAGATGAGGTTCGTTTTGGGGGTGGTAGTAACCTGGTGGGTAACACACTCGCCTGTGAACCAGAAGACCCAGGTTCAAACCCCACTTACTACCATTGTGTCCCTGAGCAAGACACTTAACCCTGAGTGTCTCCAGGGGGGGACTGTCCCTGTAACTACTGATTGTAAGTCGCTCTGGATAAGGGCGTCTGGTAAATGCTGCAAATGTAAATGTGTTTCTAAGTTTTGCACTGGTTGTAGAAATGCTGCAGTTCATTTTCCTAAGAGCTATATGACGTAAACATTATGCTGATGTAATAAGTCCAATTGAAATCGGTATTTATGGTTTTTGACTAATGTCTTGCATGGTGTCAATGGCAAACAGGTAATTTCGAGAGCTGCATCCAAGAGTCAAATTGTAAGATGATATCCTGAAGGCTACAGGTCAGCAGCTTCCAGTGAAATATTTTTTTTCTTGCAGCTTAGTTACCAGGAAAGGGGAGGGGAATGGACTTAAAATAGTTTAGTTTAAGTTTATAACTGAATCAATGATGCATTTAGGGACAAAAACAAGAGACACACACAGGGACATAAAGGGCAAAAATAAAAAAAGTTAAAAATAAAAGGGGCAGAAAAATAAGACAGCCTAGATCATCCTAGTCCACAGCATCAATGCCTTCATGTTGCAGGAATTGCCGACACACTCCAGCCACATGAGGTCTAGCATAGGCTTGCATTAGGAGAAACCCAGGGCCAACTGCACCAGCATATGGTCTCAAAAGGGGTCTAATGGCAGTCAGGCTACCTCTGGTGAGCACATGGAGGGCTGTGTGACCCCCCCAAAGAAAATCCACCCCACACCATTACAGACCCACTGCGTAACTGGTCATGCTGGGCGATGGAGGAGGCAACAGAACGTTCTCCACGGCATCTTCAGACTCTGTCACTCCTGTCAGGTGTGCTCAGTGTAAACCTGCTTTTATCTGTGACAAGCAGAGATGCTGCACGATGTCGGGCTGTAATCACCTGTAATTTCCAGCTGTTGTATGTCCGAATTTGCACAACAGCATGTGAAATTGATTGTCAATCACAGAAGTGTGAGTGATCTGGAGTTACATTGTGTTGTTTAAGTGTTCCCCTAATTTCAGTGAGCAGTGTGTATGTTGTCTTACCACTGTCAGCATCAGCATTTATTTCAAAGGCTATACGTAAAAATATATAGACATGATGGATGAGGAAGAACAGGACAAGGTAAATGACAAGGCACAGCCAAAGAGCATGAACACAAGAGACTACACCATTACTGGTCTGGTGTTAGTGGTTTGGACTGACCCTCTTCTGAGGATGGAAGCTGGAAACTCTTTCCTGCTTACTATCAACTATCCCGAATCTGTGCCGTCGTGGCGTAACATGGCCATGGCGGTGGCAGATGCGCTGCGTGGAGGTTGCACTATGTTTGGCCTGCCTCAGGAGGTACCAACCGACTGTGGTACAATTATTTTGTCCTGGATTTTTAAGCACAGTTTGAAAACTCATAAGCATAAAGCACATCACCTGCAGCATGCTGACCCCGGAACTGTCTCACCAGACTCTAACAGGCTCGGCAGGCATTTGTTAGGTTTTATCCAGGCTGACCTAGTGTTTGGACAATCGGTTCGAGGTCCTTTACAAGTTCTGAAGGGGGAGTATTTAGCAGCCAGCGCATTCTTCACCGTTCCATACCGGTGTGTGTGGATTTGTTTAAGGAGAGAATACGCAAAGCTTGCTGTCCAGCGAAGGCCTCTTTTTCTCCGTCCCAACGCCGGATGAAGTGCCATTAGGATGATTTAAAAAAAAACACTTAGCTAATCTTATATCATAATGAACACTGTTGTCATAAGCATATTTGAGGAAACGGACATATTTTGCAGATGCCAATCTCATGAAGCAGGCAAACACTGTGGTTAATGTCATGTTTACTCCAATTATTAAAAAGCAGCCATGGCTTCTTTGTGGTATTTACTCAAATGCCGAAAAAAGCAAAGAACAGAGTAAACAATTTAATGTTCAAACTCAAAATGAGTCATTCTGAGTAAACTTTACACAGCGATTTGGAACATGGCAGCATATTGTTTAACCATTATAAATATATTTCATTATCTCAGGTTAAAAATTCTCCTTTCGAGGAGGAAGCAATGAAGGAAGTTCAGCTCGGTGACTGGTGCATTGTTGGGAAACTTCTGTGACTAAAGAAGTGTATAAGTGCATTGGGGAAGGAGACATCTGCAGATTTGCTGTCTCTCCCCGGCCAACTTTATTTTGAACTCTGTCTGGAGAATCAGAAAGGGACGCCTCGGCTGCCGCTCTGCATCGTCGTGTCGGTGCTGGGGGAGGAGAGGATGGGTTGCATCACTCTTACAGCACAGCACAAGCACCATTAACTGCACACAGTTTACAAATGGATCCGGACTGGGGTCTAACTTGGGTTGTGGTTCATGCAAAAGCAGGAAGCAGGATATCTGCAGGATCACATACTGCATTACGAGCAGCCTTATTACCAGAACGGCTTTTAACTTGAAAATAAATACCATACAGCTATTTACTAGTTAAGCAGGTTAGAGGATGCGTGGAATGGGTTGCTTCATACAAGAAGCATGGCTTGGAAGCCTCACTCGGCCCTAAGAGTGAATTATGAATGAGGTTCGGCTAAATTTAGAGCTGTGTCATGACAACAACCACAAAAAAATGTGTTGCAACATTCATTAGAATTACAGGGCAGAAACAGTTTTTCGTTTTGCAGTGATTTTAGGCATTCTATTTGGTTTCTGATATTATTAAATAGAGGAATTTCTGTATTGATAAGTATTTATATCCAGTGTGTCACTTTACCTATGGAACATTCTGTCAGATGACCTCAAACATGTCTTGCCATTTTGGGACAGCTACACCAGCTTGAATTGTGGTCATGCGAGTTCTCAATTCTACGAGCTGCTCTCAACTCCCAACTTTCAGAGATGCCCTTTATCTGAATGGGTCTGGTTTCCCAATCCAGGAAGTCATGATCCTGGACAGAGAAGTGAAAACGCTGACCTCTCAAGTCCGAACAACAGTCTTACACATCCCTGGTGCAAATACGTTGTAAAACATCATGACTTTCCAACCGTCGACCAACATCATGACAGTTCATGCATGTAGAACGTAGAATGTAGAATTTTAAAATAATAAAAAACAGAAAGAAGACAAACATTTGGGAAAGATTTTAATAGTTATTGAATGTTCTACATCTTACAGTAAATATTATACAATTACAAACTTGGCTTAATTATGTCACAGGGATCACTAACTGATCCTCAAAAAAAAACAACAAAAAAAACAAAAACATTTAAAAAAAAAAAAAAAAAAAAAAAAAAAAACAATTTTACACTTCATATCACACTTCATATCTCTCTGCTTCACAAGACCATTAGTTGATACTGCACATAATACAGTTGTTAAAACATTGGCAAAACGTTGTGCCACGGTCTAGCCACAACATTGCAGGAACATTACCAGAACACAGTGTCAGCTGGGATAAACGTTTCCTTGGGCCGTCCTCGGGATAAATTTTGGAAGACGAGGACTTGTTTTTTTGGGGGTGAGTGAACATTCAGCATTTAAATGTTACATTAACCTTTATTAAAAAAAAAAAAAAAAAAAAGTTCAAATTGGTAACTGCTGTTTGCCGACATAAAAGAAGCAATTTTGTACTCCTGGACAGTAGTGTTTTTCGACGGAACGCTGAGGGTGTGAGATGACTGGATAGTGCCTACAGGTTTTTACTTCAGGTGAATGGGCTAAAACATCTACTGTAGTTGGCACTGTTACTGTACTGTTAGTGGAGTAAACCACTCACTCGCACACACACACACACACACACACACACACACACACACACCACTTCCAGAAAACACAAAACAAGTACCTCCGTGAGCAATAAAAACCAACAATAATTAAGGGCCGACCTTAGACTGAACGTGAACTAAGATAATAACGTGACGACTGGTTACTTTTTACAGGAGTACTGAAACGTGGTCCGTATGTTAACAGTGCAAAGAACGTGGGGAACATATCTCGCCATTTTTGCTCACACCATCAGGAAATGAATGCAACGAGAAAACAAATCCCCCTCTCCTGACTACAGCCGGCTAGAAAGCTAGTTAGCAGGTGGGCGCTTTCCCTCTCGCTTGATCAGAAACCAAGTTGCACACAAAAGCGACGCGACGCGACGCGCTACTTCACCCTCTCCCCCCCGTCCGTAGCTGCTGCTAATGAGGAGAAGCGGAGGAAAAGAAAGCGCTAGCTGGCTAGTAATTCCTCCTCTCCTGGCTACCGCTAACCAGCAAGCTAATTGGCAAACAGCCCTTTTTATTTTCTCCGTGCGAGAAACTTTTTCCCCTGTAATACGCGAAGCGTGCGACCATTAGTTGCACCATTAAAATACAGCCGCGGAGTCCCACGTGTTTATTGAATATTCGGCTGCCAACCAAATTTTTCGTGCATTACGATTCTGTTTTCTGATGTGTAGGGCTGCACTAGTGCTTCGTTTGAACTGCGATTACAAAACAAAACAACAAAAAAAAAAGACCTCTTCCTTCCCACAACCAGCTGATTATTATTGCATTGTTCAAACCCATCTCTTCTCTAATGAATTCTCCACGTCGGCCTGTTTTGTTGGTAAAACGTACGTGGTTTTAAGTAGCCAGATACTGAGGCACCGCACGCCCATGTAGTAAATCTCCAGAGAAGACTAGTCGGTGTGAAACAGAAACCATTTAGACTCCTTTGTGCTCTGAAATGCCCATTGACCCCCCACAGATGCATCACACTTCAGCCCAAAGATCCTCTATTTAAGAATAGGATAATAAACACCAATCAATAAAACCTTAAATAACACTTATGGTAAAAAAAAAAAAGCGCCTGAAATCACATGGCATGGTGGGACTTTCTCAAAATTCCTAGGTTACTACCTCTCCCAAAAAAAAAAAATTCACCCAGTTCTGACGATAGGATGCCGATCTGCAAAAGTCTTTAAACCCATCACACTGTGATTTATACAACTTTGCTTTGATGTGAATGTGCACCAACCTCCATGGGACCAATAAAACTACTTTTTTGATGCATTGTTCTAGTCATGCATTACAATTCATTCATCTTGTGTGATCAAATGAATAAAGAGGAAGGGCAAGTAAGTTCTTGTTGAGTTTTGGTTAAACTGAAAACAACAGAGGCAGATACTCATTAATTGAATGATGTGGTAAGAAAACCATTTTACCACAAGCTGATCTACTTGTACAACCTGATTCATGACCTGCTTATGGAGGTAAGCACGCTGAGAAATATATATTTTTAAAATATCTCACTGCATGCATGCATGTCTTGGACTAAAAATGTTTTTGGTTCAAATAAAAAAAAAAAAAACACTTTTAACTCAAATCTCAACAAGTTTGTAGCTGTGAACAGAATTGCTCTTCTCTCTCTTGGAATTACAAAACAGCCATGGGAATGGTGAATGGTGAATGAAAAATGTCGTTCCATAGTTCCCATCTTCAACTGCTTCACCTCGTAGCATTTGCACAGAACGCTGTTGCTCAGAAAGGATTTTAGAAAGCACGATACAAAGTGGCAATCCGACGTGATGCAACCATGCTTTTTGCGAGAGCTCGGCCTTGCGCTTGGTACGTAACTGCATTCTTTTGCATGACACATGCAACATTACACACAACATACGCTTCACCTGGAATCCTAGACTACTCCGTTACGGATACTCTCTCTTGCGCTTGCAGTACGGAAATAGTGGTTAATCAGCCTTAATGAAAATAAGAATATGCGATACTGGTCATTGAGATTTATATTACTTATACAGACAGTACTGTGTCTAAAGGGTACCGCACTATATATATACTCGTTCTTTAATATTTCATTAAATAAAAGAATGTACCATGTACCTGTTTATTAACTGTCTTATTTGTCATTGTGCAATTCTTCATCACATGTTTTTTTTATTTTCTCTTAATAAAGTTATGATATGTTCTGTACTACAGTCATTTCTGTGTATATTCATGATTACTGGACATCTCGGAATAGTTGACTGAATCCCTATTCTCTCGGTCCCTTGCACATTAAAGACTTTGTTACTGTTACGGGCCGTTTACGGCAAGCCTTTTTATTATTGCATTTAAACACTAGAAATTTTTTTTTTAAGTCACCATTGCTACACATTAACTGTGTGAAACAAAGCCCACTTCCCTGTTTTCCACTGAGGACTCTGGTAAGCATTGTCCCTCCTATCGCACAGCGTTGCCTGCGCTGCGCGCTTCCTCCACTGTCGTTTAAACCGCTCGGCTCCCTTTAACTCCTCAACATGCTGCTCTTGAATGCTGAAAGCGTAGCCTGTCCCCCTCCGCCCTCAGGGTTGGCACTCGTTTCAAATTCACTTTTGATTATTGGATTGACATCAAACCTGGAGTTCCAGTTAAGTGCCATACGCAGGTCCAGCTTTAATGTTAAAATACTGCACCTCCCCACAGTATACGTGTGTATGCGTGTGTGAACGTGTGTGCCTATGTGCAATTCCGCAAGTGCTGCTCGAGCACACATACGCACACACACCTATATAAATATATAGATATACGCGTTTATAATTTAGAAGCTTACTCTACCCCGACAAACAAGCTAATAAAGAAACCGGCTTACTCAAAATGCTCTCTACTAATGGTTAACTAATATTACTCAAAGTACTCCGTTACCTAATGAAATTTAAACCACGTTTGTACTGCCATAGAGCTGATATACTCATTACAAATCTACCTAATAAACAGCTACAAGCTGGAAGACACCGCTGTTATCGATACTGGAAGATGAACAGAAATTTGTGGGAAATAATAATGTTTAAAGAAACAAAGACCTTCTCAGCCCTTTCTGAGAAAACAAAGGTGGGAATTTAAATTAAAATCTACATAAATAAAAAAAAAAACTGTGCTAATATCTAAACGATTGATTTTTTTTTTGGCAGCATATGTCGATAATGAGAACCGAAATCATGGCGATGACGTTGCGCTCAGTACATTCCTACACACCAGCATCACACACAACATAAAAACAGATTTAAGAGATGTGATTGGTCAAAATCATTCTGGAGTTTCTCTGGAATAACCATATTGACAATGAGAAAAAAAATGCAAAAAAAAACAAACAAAAAAAAACAAAAACAAAACAAAAACAGGAAAATATGTGAAAAGAAAATTTAAATAAAAAAAACAAGAAAGCAGCTTTTACAAAAACACTCAAGAATGCATAAAGTGACCTTTGCACTTTTTTCTTTTGTTCTTGCAAACAGACGTGGCGTTTCCATGTTGATCACAGAGCGCCCATGTAAGACTTGAGTAGTTGCATACGATGTTTGACTCCAGATCTAAAACACAAAGACAGTGTGACTGAGGTGCGAATAAGGCAATAATGCAAACAGAGAAAAGTTATAATGGCCATAACAAAACAGTGATGTTCACTTCAACACACAGATCCCTATTTTCAAAGTGGGCTGTGATACTCAGCAGCACAGCACACGGTGCACACAGTGAAATTTGTCCTCTGCATCTAACCCATCACCCTTGGTGAGCAGTGGGCAGCCACGACAGGCGCCCGGGGAGCAGTGTGTGGGGTCGGTGCTTTGCTCAGTGGTGCTTTGGAGGCTCAGGATTCGAACCGGCAACCTTCTGATTACGCGGCTGCTTCCTTAACCGCTGGGCCACCACTGCCCCCAGGTAAACCTGCTCCCATCAATACAAATGTGACTTCTTCAGCCACAAAACTGAGAAACTAAGAAATCTGCCCTATACATTTGTAATTTGGTTCCTTTTCTTGACATTTTTTTCCACAGAAATATAATGTTTAAACTGCCCCCTATTTCATCCTGTTCTCATGCATTCTCCTTTGTTTTCAAACACAGTCTCTGTTATAGTGACATCAGGACCATGCCTGCTACCAAACCTTACATTAGAAATACATAATTTATCAATGCTTTTATTCAAGAATAGGCAATGGACGATGTGACTTTAGCAGGACATCAGCTGAAGACACTCACATGATTTGGCAGATGATTTCTACCAGTGCGGTGGCACATAGCTGT
Organism: Denticeps clupeoides; assembly: GCF_900700375.1. Taxonomy (NCBI): domain Eukaryota; kingdom Metazoa; phylum Chordata; class Actinopteri; order Clupeiformes; family Denticipitidae; genus Denticeps; species Denticeps clupeoides. The sequence continues at coordinate 7,654,434 of NC_041725.1, forward strand.
ACCCAGGGGTTCCTTGGGGCCTGTATGTTGGCACGGTAACGGGATGTGGTCCAATAGGAGTGTGCTGAGGGGTGGTCAGCAAAGTTCCTGACACGGAAAACACAAAGAGTGAGCACTGTCGGTTGTCAAATGACTCCTTCACGTAAAATATGTTTAGATCGACACATTTGTCCATGTCCTCACCTGCCGACATCGCCATTGTGGTGCCAGCCACCATGCCCATGGCGACCCCATTGGAGCGAGGTGCAGGGACTGGTGCGGGGTAGATGGCAGAGGGGATGCTGTTGGGCTGCACCACCGTGGTGTGGTGGATGACGTGGGGCTGGGCTGCATACACGGGCTGTGTGTAGTAAGCACCCTGAAGAAACCAGAGCGGAGAAGACAGAGCGCTATTGTAATTTAGAGCGAATTTACCCAGCAGACAAATCAGAGCTCGCACCACAGATGGTTAAACGCAAAACTCCAAGAGCTAATTAGCCACCTCTTTGTTGCAGGCTTTGCAACAGCCTTCCCAGTATAACACATCACAGCAACTAGTTAGGAGCAAGAGTTGCAGAGTGACCCGTGGTATCACAATCTGCTGCTGGCCTTTCAGCCATACTCAGTATATTGTAGGAAATCAGTCTGCTATGCAATAATGAAGTATCCGTGTGACTGAAGAAGAAAATTCAAACAATGCTTTAGTTTAAATTTTGCCTCTATTTTTTTAATGCTGCACCCATGTACACACAAAATTAGACATTCAGTAAAACTAAAATGCATTAATGCTCAAGACCAGATGTATAGTGAAGATATAATCGCTATCTATGGCAGTTTTGATTAAAATTTGTCACATCCTTTCCATCAATGCTATGTCAGAAATGCATCTTATTTCAATGACGACAACATTTTTCACATTGAGCCCAGCCTCAAGCGGATTATACAAATAGTCACAGTGAGAAATGAAATGATAGATATATGATTTATCTCTGGACTCAAGCCCCCCAGAATCCTTGCACAAATGTTTTACCCTTGCATACATTTTTTACTTTCACTTTACTCATTTGCACACCTTCACTCTACCAGTTACACATATTTTATGTTAAAAACATAAAAGTGTAATATTTGGTTATGTTTGCAATATTTGCATATTGGTTCATTGTATACTTGCAATCTTTGCAATACTGTGGTCTATAGCAGTCGCTAAAGCATTTCACTGCATATCATACTGTGTATGACTGTGTATGTGACAAATAAAATTTGAATTTGTTATATCAAAAAGTTCAACATGAATTTCTGGTAGTGGTGTGATTCCATAGATCCCAAAAGATTCTGCATGTTAAAAAAGTTCATTTATGATATGAATTACGTGCTACCATGGTCACTTAAGAGAAATGGCTTGAGAGAGCAGAACAACAGCTGGACTGTCTTACCTGAGCATAGAGGTTCTGCTGGGGGTAGGCACTTCTAATGGGGTACATGGCCGTCGGGTAAGGGTTAGGGGAAGGAGAGTAAGGTGGAGGGGCTCCGTTGGTCTGGGTTGGGGGCACTTTGTAAGGAGTCCCTGCAGTGTATCCTGTCAGACAGAACAGAGAAGGGCAAGAGGGGAATTAGCAAAAAAATATATTTCATGACTTTGTGGTCCAAATGGCTAAAGATCAGCAGTTCATTAACAATGACATCCTTAAATCAACATCATCCCTTCAGGTTCAGGTCTGAAAACTATTAACATTTCAAACCTTGAAGTAATGACCCGTACAAAACATCAAAGCAATTAAAATGGCACAGACAAGGTTAAAAAAACTTAAAAACACAGTCACCCACTCACACAAGAATTACAAATACAAGATTGTGACAAAAAGCAACACACTGACATCAAGCACGGGTGGAGAGTTAGTCACAATGATAAGCATAGTTTACCCTAAACCACGGTAAACAGCACCTCATTTGCCACAGAAATGCATCCAGAGTTCCCTGATGTCCCTTATTGATCACCAAAAATATCCCCCAATGTCCCACTTTTTCCCCCCACTTTCTATTCATCTCTGCTGTGTGACTCTCTACACAGAAAAGATTCCCCCGAGACCTCCAGGCCTGAACATTCAGAGTCCACCACGACAGTTTCATCCAGGTAACCAAGCGCTCGGTAGGCTGTGGTGTAGGAATGTGCTGACCTGAGGGTCCCAGGGGCCAAGTCTCGAGAGGACCTAACAGCAGTTCTGACTCTCCCGAACTTCCCTCTAGCCAACAGCTTCACTGCCACCGTCCTTCCCTGCCCCTGGCTGTCCTCGTCTACTGTCCCGCTTCTAACACGCCGAGGCCTGAAGACACCTCCCGACCCGCTGCTTCGCTCACAGCTATTGCACGCGCGCTCGTGTGTGTGTGTGTCTCTGCAGTGAGGTTGTGAAAGCAGACTGTATTCAGCACAGCAAAAACAAGCAGAGGGTGACAGGTAACGGAAGCAGGCTGCACTGTCACCGCATGCTGCGGACGGGAGCTGTCATTCAGACGTAGTGTGCGTGTGTGAGTGATTTATGCCGGAGTTAGCGCTTCCTTGTTAGTGTGTTGTAACAGCAACCCTGTAAAGCCCTCTGCAGATGGCAGGCAAGCAACACTTGCAGCTAATTAAGGATTTCTGCTTTTTGCCGCTAGTCGCTTGGTAACCATCTTTGTGCTGTATGCTTTACAAGTACATTTTAATAAATGCTTTTCAATCATAAGGGCTTCAGGTGAACTTCACAAACCTACTTCATGCCCACTGATGAATGAGTAGCGACACATGACATACAAACCATGCATTGAAAGAAATATGTTTAATTTAGAACCATCCCTAATCTAGATATATTAATAGACCTGATAAGTAGAACAGTTTTAATGATAAGAACAATATTCAACTATAAAAAACATACTAGGGAAAAAATGTGCAATTTATTAGTTAACTCTCAACATGTTGCATAAATATACAAAATACACGGTTGACAGTTTGGTTTTACTTTTTTGGATACTGAGTGCCAGAGTCTGCACTGGTCTTCACGAAGTGCTCATTTTAAAATATCATCTCTTTTTATATGTGTCTAGACTTCAATATGTCCAAATTACAGTGAGTGTTTTGAATGCTTTTAACAGGTCAGGTCACTATGTGCCTATTTGATAACGGGGACACATTAAGGGTGTTTAGTAAATGGTGGAGGTCGGGTGTGTGTTTCTACGGTTCAGACAGCCAGTGTGTGTACAGTGGTGGGCACGTAGTAGGGGTTATATTTACTGAATGCTGCAGACGAGGCCTGGTACTGCCTGCCCTCAGAGCCCGCGTCCACGGCCAGGTCATACGAGCCGTCAGCGGCCCCCGGGCCAGAGGGGGTCTGTGGCCAGCCCTGCTTCACCAGCAGCACTGTCCCAACAGACAAACAACAAACAAGGGCAGGGGTTACAAACACACACGCACGCTCGCTCGCACACACACACACACACACACACAGCAAATTACAACACAGCATGGCTCTACACTGCCCCTTGCTTTTCAGTTATTCTCTCTCGCTAATTAATCTTTAGTTTCCAGAGTGCTAACAACATCAAACCTGCTGAACTCTCAATTCTACTGTAAAAATTGTACTTTCTCCACGGCACATCATGTTATTGCCACCAGGGGGCGCCGCAACACCATTGTCCTATGAGCATCCCACAAGCCAGCGAAGCATGCACAAGGACAGAGGAACAAAGAGAAAGGCCTGGCCGACTGCCGTACTCGTGGAGGAGGAGCTGGGGAACTACATCTGTGCGGATCTGACATGATGACAACGTCTTGAAGCTACCTTGAAGGAGCCCTGTCTTACGGCACGAATACTCCCAAAGGGTCTAGGCTAGAGCGGCAAGGCAGACAAAAGCTTAACAGTGAGATTTAACACCAGCCATTAAAAATATCAATAGGACCTGAGAGGCCAATTCAACAAAAACTGTCAACTGCATCACATCTGCAGACATAAACAAATGTCCACATTTACAATCGGGTCTCTACTGGCGCATCTGAGACAGCTAATCAAATCCCAGGATTACGTGCAGCTTCAAGTATGAAAGCAGCCTGAATGGGGCCTGCTGAGCAGCTATTGTTTGGCTGCGTTGCTCAGCACCTGCCTGTCCCAGTGTCCACTGCGTCTAGCTATCGTCCACCTGTTTCATCGGACAGAGCGTCCCGCTGGGGGCGTCAGACCGCAAGGATATGAGCGTCTGCGTTGTCGCACCTGTGCTTTCCTCAGGCTTGGGAGCGTTTAGCAGGAGCAAGCTGCACCATTCATCTTCTCACTTGGCTCTTTAAGGTCTTTGAAAAAAGTTACGGTTCTCCCGAAACAGAAAAACTTTCAAGCAAACCCGAGACCCATTTCAAAGTCTCCAAAAGACAGTGATTCATGTAAAGCAGACATGAAACATATTATGTTATACGTTGATACCCAATACGCATGCTACCAAACATCAATAGGCATGACATGCCATCTGAAAATGGCCTTCAGTATCTGACACCAAGATGTTGCAAAACCTGTGAATTTAAGGGAGCTTTAACTCTTTGAACATCTCTGAACTCGTTGCAGTATGGAAGGACACGTCCTGCTGAAACAGGCCAGTGCCATTCAAGGAACCTCGAATGCCCACCTGAGTGTTGACCAGAGCATCACACTGCATTCATCACAGTGTGTCTCTTCTCCAGGTAAATAGCCACCTTCTTCTACGTGGTCCAGTTCTGATGTGATTGTAGGCTCTTGTGGTGGCGGACCCAGACCAGTCTGGGGTTACACTGTGCATAGCAGACTTTAACACTCACCATTTAAAAATTTGGGTGAGCATTAAAGTTTGCAGCTAATATGTGGGATGATACCAAAAAGCTTCATACGAAAGGAGGACATTTGGTCCATTGAGCTTGCATGGGAAGAATAAAACAGACTTCCTCATGAACCATCGTCAAGGTGATGGCTGTGTATCTTGTTCAGTTCCATCATTATATTTTGCTGAGAGTTTTGTAAGGAATTGTATTTGATGATGTCGCACAGTGACTGATCCAAGTAATTTATTTAATTCCGGTGTATTTTGTACAGTCCTTAATTAATCGAATGCTGTAATACAGATTGACAGCTCCAACCCTGGAACAACACAGGGTTGAGTATGTTAGGGCAAGCTGGAGGTATGAGGCGGGTTAATAAGTTTGTTGAGCGGTGGGCTAAAACCTCCCATGAACTTTTAGAAGGCTTGATAGTTGTTAAATTATGGTTGGAGAAGCAGGATAGATTCACTGGGTCTGCTGGAATGACATTATATGCAAAACTGTATTCAGATTAAAAAGTCTGACAACTCTTGAATACTATCTATTAGTGACAAAAACAGTGAAATTTGACACTTTTATGCGGTTTTTAAATTTTCATCTATTATTATATTTCCCTTCTTTGGTTTACCAATCTCAGAACATAAAAATAGAAATATCAGAAGGTTCCAAAAACTAAAAACAATGGAACATCTACATTTCTAAAATCATTGTTCATTTTTGTATTCTTTTATAAATCCAATCCTAATTCCATATGATGCACTAGGGAGTTTGGGGAGTCCTGCATCAGTCAAGTTCCACTTCCAAAGAGTTAAAGCACCACCAAACTGGCAACATTCTTCTGCAGCATTTGGCCACATCACATATAACTCAATATGGTACATGAGCCTGGTGCCGTCACCAACTGGGTCCCATTGCCTTCCACCAGCTCGTTTTTTTAAAGGTGAGAATGCTCACCAATGAAAATAATTTACGAGTGAAGCACTATTGAAATTGCCTTGATGAAAATACAGCCCCCCGGAGAGTTAAACGCATTTCAGACCATGTCATTAACTCTGACTAAAACACATCCTAATTAGCTAATGGTTGCAATCTTGGGATGCTTCTATCTCGGATGGCTTCTAACTCGCTTCTGCCTCGTGATACGCCTGCAGTCTAATGTCTGCTCATCCAGTCCCAAGCACCCATTTGAGCATGAGTTCTTTTGCGGCCAGGGCAGGGGATGAAATAGAGTGTAGGTGATTGGCCCTACCTGATGCATTAAAACCAGTCGTGACTACTTGTGCTAACCGCCCAGTGCCAGTTAACACGTAACGTGTATTTCACCTGCTGGAAGGTCTTACCTGGAGGATAGCCTGGGCTGCCGGTCTGGTAGAGGTTAGGTGTGTAGGTAGGGGCTGTGGTGGGGTAACCTCCTGGGTATCCTAAGAGAAGGCACAACAATTAGTTAATTACAGACATTCACAAATATTCAAGACACTGGTTGGTTTTGATGCTTTGGATTTGTAGCAAAGATTTGGATATTATGAGATCTCAGTGTGGAAAAAAAAAAAAAAAAAAAAACACTCCCGTCCCCATTCCATCATGTCGCGGTGTGGTGCTGTATTAGGGGCCACGGAACACACACACACACACATGCACACACACACACACACACACACACACAATTGCAGACAGCCAGTTGCCCACAGTGGCAGATGAACACAGGGGTGTGTGACTGAACAGGATTGGCACAGATGGTGTTCATTACAAATTGTCTGCCTCAATAAGACACACTCGGACGGCTTCGACTCGTCCATACTGAGCAGCAGACTGCCAAACGGAACCATCCAGAAGCTCCCCTTTTTCCACAGGGCTACCCGTTCAGGCAATGGAAAGTGAAGGAGCCCTTCCTTACCCCCAGTGCTGCCGTTTAGCTCTCCGCAATGTGCCCGCAGATGCTGACCACTCATCTCCAGAGCAACAGAATGAGGTTTTTATCTGTGCTCCAGAGGATTTGGCTGTATGGGGAGATCAGGATTCTCTCACTCAATGTGAGCTTTGTGAGAAAATAAATCTGCAAGAGTAAATGTTATCTCCCCTGTTGTAGAGCACTTAAGCAGAAACTAACAACACAACCTGCCTGAGGGGGGTAAATGCATCCCACTGCCAATCCACGTGTCTGTCAGGGTCCACACAAACACATACACATGCTATAAACAATCTTTTCAGGACACAAAATTGATACAATGATATGCCCGTAATACAATATTTTATTACTGTTTAGAATATCTATTATCATTTGGGATATATGTCTGATTTTGGACAGTTAAATATTGTATACAGTCATGTTAATAAGGAAGCCTGGAGATGGAACTTTCTTGATGTGAGATGTCAGGTGAGTAACTTACTACACAAGACCAATAGAATTTATATTGCAACTTAAAAACACAAGAAAAGTCTGCAAAGGCTGATGAGTAAACAAATTATACTGTATTAAAAAAAGAAACTGGTGAATTACAGAGTACAGTATTCACCATCTGTCAGCCCTTATTAATCCTCTGAACCAGAAGACCACAAAGTCACAGGTTCAAACCCCACTTACAACCATTGTGTCCCTGAGCAGGTTCCTTAACCCTGAGTGTCTCCAGGGGGACTGTCCCTGTCACTACTGGTTGTAAGGAGCTCTGGATAAGGGCATATGATGCACTAGGGAGTTTGGGGAGTCCTGCATCAGTCATGTTCCACCTCCAGAGAGTTAAAGCACCACCAAACTGGCAACATTCTTCTGCAGCAACTGGCCACATCACATATAACTCAATATGGTATAGAGGAATTCGTTCCAGTACGAGTTTCAGCACATGAGCCTGGTGCCGATATTGCTATTGGTCCTTAACCCTGAGTGTCTCCAGGGGGACTGTCCCTGTCACTACTGGTTGTACGGAGCTCTGGATAAGGGCATATAATAAATGTTGTAAATGTGAATGGTCAGTTGTCAAGTCAGTTTCTTATCACTAGATCACTGGTTATAACTGGTGCGTGGATATTATGTAGGTAAAACAGCAGTCTTACCACACGAAAGATGCAGATTGATATGCCTGTATGGTGCATCTAGGTCACTGTTGAGTTAGCTGGCCAAGACCCAGATATATCTTCCCAAGAGGAAGGATGACTAATAATAAACAAATAGTGCAAAGCAACAGAAAGGCTTTACTCTCTAACTTAACTTAAATGCTTAATATGTGTAACTTTCCTAATAGGCTAATGGTATTAACTGTTGTTATTATGAAGTGAATGGGTTACTACATGTTCAGTGCAACACTACGTTCAACAGACTGTACTGATGTAAATCCATCATCTATGCATCGATCCTCCTTCTCCAAAATGGCTATATAGAAAAGGCCTGGCGAGTGGCCTGGCTGGAGCTTGAGCAGCACTGCCTCTGACTTGCTGGTTTATTTATACCTCCCACTGCTGAACATGCACCAGTCTCCCTCGCTTCTCTCTCCCTCTCTCTCTCCCTAGATTTTTTCCCCCCATCTGTGACTGCCTGGATCTCAGTTCTCCCGTTGTGAGCGTCTTAGAGCCGCACGTCATTCTTTGTCTAAAGCCACCCCCCCAAATGTCCTGAAAAACCAGCCAGGCGTTCTGCGCTCTAAAGGCTGCCACACACTTTACATGAATAAATGGAGTGAGGTAGAATGTTGTGCGTATGAAGAGAAGGCTATAAGAAGGCTGAAGAAAGCAATATGGCCCACAGTGGGCAATGTGGATTAGTTGGTTAGTTAGTGTTGCCAGACCAACATTTGTCCACTTATGGATGATTATGAAGCAATCACTGATCTGGCAATAGAGCTGCATCAACTATAATTACAAATAGCATATTCCTGTTTAGCTGAACAAAAAAAAAGTACATAAAGTTGTAGCGCAACACAAGGACCGTGCCTGCATTGATGCAAGGCCGCCACTTCTAACTTCTGGATTTAAACTATCCGATCACATTGCGTTGATGTCCCTGTGTAAAAAACAATCATGCTCACCAATCAGATGTGCCCCATCGCATGACAGGCGCCCGTGGAGCAGTGTGTGGGGACGGTGCTTTGCTCAGAGGCACCTCAGTAGCACCTTGGCGGATGGCAACCTTCTGATTATGGGGCCACTTCCTTAACCGCTAGGCCAACACTGCCCCATACATACAATACATAAACTCATATTCTCAAATATTCTCATATTCTCAGCCTTTCAGTGGATTCGAATAGCTGTTTGGATCCAGAAGAGCCATTGGGGTGAGGCTAGTTTGGCTGATGGACTGGTGATTGTGTGCTGCCCCATACAGACGCTACACTACAACATATCTGGTGACAGTGAAATCTTTTTTAATTGTCTTGTTTTTTTTGACAAAACGTTTCACCCCTTTCTGGTAACACTGATTGTATTTTTTTGTGTGTGATGAAGTGACAGGAGTTGGTTTAAATAATCCAGAATGACTAAGTATGGTGCATCAGAGCCGTCAGTCAGTCCTATGGGCTCGTCCCATTTTAATATTAGTTTATGAAAAGATCATAAAAAAGGTATTTTCGGCACGCACGTTATTTGAAGGCAAATAATGAATCTTTGTGCCATTAATCAGTCCAGTGCATTAATTATGAATGCATAATGTTGAAAGACTGCAAGCAATCATGCAGGAATAGAGGTGAGGTGTGCGGTGAGGTGTTGATAGTGTGTTGATAGCTATATGTGCATGTGCGTGTGTGAGGATGCGTGTGGTCTGTAGGAGCAGACATGATGATAACATGATGTACATGTTACTGATGGAAATGGCTAGCTGACAGCGTAGATGTAACATAACCTCGCTTACAGGCATCTAATATGCATTCACAGTACATATTCAGCTAACTAACACTGGGAAGAATATTAACTAGGAACAACGGCATCAAACTCTGTTACCTTCAGTGCCTCGCGAGAGGGTGTTGCAGTAAAGAGGTCTACACTCTCCCCAGACAAAGGGAGACATACGCATCTTAAATAACAGTGTGAGTTTTGAGCTGAAAGTTTTTAATGGGCAAAATACTTAAAAGTTAAATTAGTCCGTGACTTAAAACCTTCTGAAAGACAGGCTTGATGTGACATTCGAAATGCCCCAAGCGCTGTGTCTACTGTAGTGCTTTGAAAGTAGGTCTAACACAAAGTGTGCTATTTGGACCCTTCAGCCCAGTGGTTAGCTTTCCTGACCCCCCCCAGTGGCTTGTGTGCTGCCCATATTTCCATACCCTGAAATGCCGGTATTATGCACTGGACCAGGAGAGTAAGCTGTGTACTGGGACTTTTACTTGTACTCAAAATATTGTGTCCTTGTTTTCTTTGTTCAACCTCCGGGCCCCAGCCGTGACATTAGGGTTAGGGCTCATTTTACTGTGATGAACCACTTGATGGCTACTAGTTATATACTTGCTGCTGGCCGTGGAGCTAAGCAGGTAGAGCAGAGAGAAGAGAATCGCTGTCAGGATTGCCTGCAGCTGGGCTCCACACCTGACTTTAATCCTGACGCCCCATAAATGCCGGAAGTTTCCGCCCGTTCGGGGTCGCTGGCATTTTCGTGGACTCTGCACGAACTTGACCTGGTTTTGTTTTGAGTGTTTTGAGTTCTGGCAATCGCCACACGCCTACGGGTTAGTTTATGTTCGTAATTTAAGTTAAATTGTTTTCGGCCACCGCGCCATTGTTTATTTGTATTTCGTTATTGTTTGTTATAATAAAACCCCCTTCCCAGCATGTCAAACCTCTGCGCTTCCTTCCCTCGTAAGTCCGTAGTCGTGACAGAATGCCAGCGACCCACCCAAAAGCGCAGAGGTGGAAAGCAGAGGAGAAGAAACGCCGCGAAGGACGCAGCCCGGCGCGGCGAACGCGGACACCAGGGGAGAGACGCGACACCCGTTCTGGTGGAGCGTTTTCTCCCCGAGAAGCCGTGGTACGCGGCGCCACGTGATGACGTCACCCCCGGGAAACTCCGCGAAACCCGGAAGCGACAACGTCGGCGGGTGAGGGGGCGGAGCGAGGACGTTGGCGTCGGCAGCAGCGAGGAAGTGACGTGGGCAGCGAGCGCAGAAGATGCGACCCCCACGATCTTCGCCATGTCGAGCCAAGAACTCTGCGCTCTGCTGGCAAGGCTCCCCGTGGACTGGGACGACACGGACGACGACGAGAGCACGGGAGACGAGAGTTGGGCTCCGCCCATCGCACCAGTCTGCGATCGTCGCAAGGTCCATGGGGACCCACGTCACTTCCAGGGGGGTGAGAAGCGGCAACAACAACGGCGGCGTTCCTCCAGAGAGGAGGTGGGCAGCCTCCAGCCCGAATGGCCAGAGTACTGCCCATGGGAGCTTATCGTGCCATGGGTCCAGGATGTCCGCAGGGTGGACGACCCTTGGAGTCACCGGTGGGAGGACACGGATGACGAAAGCGATGATGACGTGGATTTTCGGTGGGCGGTCGGTGCCGGGATGGCTCCGCCCAGCGTGCGCGTCCGAGATCATCGCGGCGTCCGTGATGACCCATGTGACTTCCGGGGGTACGAGGTTGATACGGACGACGACCAGGATGACGCCGTTTGGGCAGGCGGTGCCGGGATGGCTCCGCCCATCGCGCCCATCCAGGAGCGTCACGAGGTCCGTGGAGACCCACGTCCCTCCCAGCAGTGTGAGGAAAGCTGGTGGAAGAGGGCGACGGGAGGTCGCCAGCCAGCAACTGCGCTGCCGGGACTGCCTCGCAGGGAATCCTCCATTCCTGCTCCAGTCGCCGACCCGCCTTCCCTCTGCCCGGACGTTCCCCAGCAAAATGGCAGCGCAGCACCAGCGTCCACACCTGCTGGAGAAGACGTCCACCCCCCTCCACACCACACACCTACCACCATCTCCAGCGACGTGCCCAGCCCCGTGTGGGACCGCCCAATTGTCCCGGGACCCTTCAGTGGGGCAGCAGACACAGACGAGATCACTACCATCCTCACGTGTCTGACTGGATCAGCATGGGGATGGAGCACAACCCTCTGGCAGCAGGGAGAGACAGACAGGAGTTTTCGGGACTTCCAACAGAGACTGAGGGCGGAGTTTGATCGGCCTGAGCCAGGGATCGAACTCTGCCCCTCCACCACATCCAGTGCCAGTCAGGATCCGGGGCAAGAAGACCCAGCACTGGTGGGCGACGAGAAGGTCGCTCCTCCCGAGATCCTGGCTGTGCCCCCTGAGGAGGTCCCGGAGAGCCCAGAGAGGGAGCCAGACGACCCTCTCTTGTGTTTGTCTCTGTCTGTGTGTGTCTGTGTGGCATATGTGTCCGTATGTCGCCCCCACTTCCCCTCTTTGTGTCCACCAGATGGCGACCCAGCCGCGGAGCCGAACCCCAGGGAGGAGGTTCCTGACCCGAATGTGCTGGTCCAAGGCGAGGTGGACAAGCCCCAAGGTACCCCTAAGTCCAGCCGGGGGGGGTGCTCCCCCAAAGAATTTTTTGGGGGGGTGCAGTTCGGGTTGGGGACTCCTCCTGAGGGGAGGGGAGGTGGGGAAGCGATGGAGCTGGGTCCTCCGGTAGCCAGTGAGGAGGGCGGGGCAGGCATGGGCCTGCGTCTGCCTCCAGAGGGGTGGAGCGCCATAGAGCCCCCGGGTAGGCATGAGGACCCAGCTGGGACAGGCACGAAGAGGGCCTGCTTGTCCCAACGGACGCAGAAGGGGCTAGCCGGATGGTCTGGCAATGCCCCCCCCTTGGCACCAGGGCCGGGCAGCGAGAGGGGCTGCATAGTCCCAGAAGGCACCAGCCTGGGGTGCCTGGAACAGTCGCCGGAGGCTTTGGGACAATCTCCCTGCGCGGTGCAGGGGGTGACACAAGATGTGTCAGAGGGGACATGTGGAGACAGGGCCCACACGTACCCAGATGGATCGGCCCTGATTATTGTGTGCAGGTACGGGAGTCCGGGGCCGCCAAGCGGGACCACGCCGGGGAGCCAGGCCGAGGGTCCGGGGCCGCCAAGCGGGACCACGCCGGGGAGCCAGGCCGAGGGTCCGGGGCCGCCAAGCGGGACCACGCCGGGGAGCCAGGCCGAGGGTCCGGGGCCGCCAAGCGGGACCACGCCGGGGAGCCAGGCCGAGGGTCCGGGGCCGCCAAGCGGGACCACGCCGGGGAGCCAGGCCGAGGGTCCGGGGCCGCCACGCCTGACCACGCCGGGGAGCCAGGCCGAGGGTCCGGGGCCGCCAAGCGGGACCACGCCGGGGAGCCAGGCCGAGGGTCCGGGGCCGCCAAGCGGGACCACGCCGGGGAGCCAGGCCGAGGGTCCGGGGCCGCCAAGCGGGACCACGCCGGGGAGCCAGGCCGAGGGTCCGGGGCCGCCACGCCTGACCACGCCGGGGAGCCAGGCCGAGGGTCCGGGGCCGCCACGCCTGACCACGCCGGGGAGCCAGCCCGAGGGACCGGGGCCGCCACGCCTGACCACGCCGGGGAGCCAGCCCGAGGGACCGGGGCCGCCACGCCTGACCACGCCGGGGAGCCAGCCCGAGGGACCGGGGCCGCCACGCCTGACCACGCCGGGGAGCCAGCCCGAGGGACCGGGTCCTCCAAGGGGAGGATACAGCAGGGCAGGAGCCCTGTGGTTGCCACCGTCCACCCCGCCGCCTCCACTGATGGTACTGTTGGGGCTCCGAGGACGTAGCCCTTGGAGGGGGGGCTCTGTCAGGATTGCCTGCAGCTGGGCTCCACACCTGACTTTAATCCTGACGCCCCATAAATGCCGGAAGTTTCCGCCCGTTCGGGGTCGCTGGCATTTTCGTGGACTCTGCACGAACTTGACCTGGTTTTGTTTTGAGTGTTTTGAGTTCTGGCAATCGCCACACGCCTACGGGTTAGTTTATGTTCGTAATTTAAGTTAAATTGTTTTCGGCCACCGCGCCATTGTTTATTTGTATTTCGTTATTGTTTGTTATAATAAAACCCCCTTCCCAGCATGTCAAACCTCTGCGCTTCCTTCCCTCGTAAGTCCGTAGTCGTGACAATCGCGCTTAATAATTATTATTTCTGTACGTCGAATACAACGCAAACGTGTATTTATGAAGATATAAAAAACATATCGTCTGTATTTTTTTTATTTTACCATGATTATCTCTTATTAGGCTGCGGTTAGTGATGTGGCCTCACACCTCCAAAGTCACACCTCCAAAGTTGGACTCAAGATCGCATGCTCGCCCCGTGTGGTTTCTCCGTGTACTCAAATTTCCTCCCTCTCCCCATCCAAAGGCATTGGTTGCTCTGAAATTGACCGTAGCTCAGAATGCCACCATGAGTAATAGGACTAAGCAGTTAAGGATAGTGACTGAGTGTGAGCAAGTGAGGGTTTTTTTCTCTAGAACCTTCTGCGCTATGAATGAGCAACATTTGAGTGATGACATTTATTCTTCCACCCACAAAAACTACTAGCTGGGAAAAAGCAGTCAGTTTACTTCTCCTTTCCATAAATTCATTACACCTAATGTCTCTTCATTAGTAGGGGATGCGACACAAACCCTACTTCCTTTAGTCGCTTTACAACGGGCAAAACATCAACACAGTCATCTGCCTAATACCGTACCTAATTAGTACAGAATTACAGTGCTAATCAGACACACTAATGAAGTGGTATTTTTTCTTTTCACTTCCCTGATCAGTGCCAGCAGTGGGCTGCTGGGGGAGGGAGTGATGTTTGTGATGTTTCTGCACACGCAGAACAAAGAGTGGATTATAGAAAAAGTCACCCTCTAGCAAAAGAAAGAAAAGAAGGAAAGAAAGAAGTGCTGTTGTAACTATGGCGACACACTCTTCCCTTTGCCACTGGTGACCTCTCATAGGCCTTAATGAGGTCACCTCACAGCCACACACAGTGACTTTCTGTTCAATTAACACACTGGTGCCCACATTTACCTACAACCTCCTTGTGAGGAGGACAAATGTAAAACGAAGGATTTGTCACCCTCAGAGACTAATGAGGCCTGCCTTAATAAAAATTCTTTAGTGCCATATAGGGGCAGTGGTGGCCTAGCGGTTAAGGAAGCGGCCCCGTAATCAGAAGATCCGCCAAGGTACCACTGAGGTGCCACTGAGCAAAGCACCGTCCCCACACACTGCTCCCCGGGCGCCGGTCATGGCTGCCCACTGCTCACTCAGGGTGATGGGTTAAATGCAGAGGACAAATTTCACTGTGTGCACCGTGTGCTGTGCTGCTGTGTATCACATGTGACAATCACTTCACTTTCACTTTATATATCACAATCTCCACTAGGCATGTGACTATAGGGTGGTATTAGCCTAGTGAGTAACACACTAAACCAGACGACTACGAAGTCACATGTTCAAACCCCATTTACTACCATTGTGTCCTTGACCAAGACAATTAACTCAGGGGGACTGTCATTGTAATTACTGATTGTACATTGTTCTGGATAGGGGCGACTAATGCCTAAATGCCTTAAATGTAAATGCATGTCTGTGGGAGTTTACAAATATGTATAGAAATGCATTTGCCCAGAATTACCGCATTGCCCTCGTCAAACATGCATTGACTCACGCATACACAATGTCTCTGTTATGTGCGTAGGTGGTCTGTGCTAACTGGAGGTGACATTAATCTGGTGGGGGATGCTGATGTGACAGGCAGAGCATCACATCCACTCACATCACTGCATGACACGGAGAGTCAAGTTATTAAGAAAAAAAACCCAAACTCCCAAACAGAAGCACACAAATACACAGATGATGGATGATGATCACCTCAGAAGGACAGTAAAACATCCCTAGATAATATGCCAGGTCCAAAAGGGAAAAAGAAAACATTACATGGTGTGGCTTTGTGACTCACCTGTGTAGGCCATGTTCTTGGGGTTGCCATATGGAGTCCCGGGCTGGACGGGACTATAAACTGGGTTCATAGTGGAAGACAGTCTATTCTTACTGAAAAGCAGGTAAAAAGACAGAGAAACAGACAGAGACAGAGAGAAAATGGAAAAAGGTGAGTTTCAGCTCATTTCATCAAAGTGGATCAGTAATAAGCAAAACACAAACAGCTCAAATGAAACCAAAAAAGACATTTTTTCCCCCTGAATGTAGTGTCGAGTTTCTCCCGATTCTACTTGTATTAGGTCTGTAGTATGTCTGCATGCGTGTGCTTTGCACACGTGCACGTCTGTGTGAGAGGTGAAGACAGCAGGGACAGAGAAAGGTCATGGAAGTTTGGTTTAAGCCCTCAATTTGGGATTACAAACTGATGAGGGACCTGAGGATGACCTTAGACCTCAAACCAGCTCCAACAAACACAGCAGGCTGACACAACGTCTGACATTTGCACACACAAATGCATAAAGAGTGTGTGAGTGTGTGTACATGTTGGTTGGAGCGGTGAAGCTGCCATTAGTCTTCCAGGGATGCGACAAATCGAACACAAGGAAAGTTAAAGAAGACACGTGACATTTTTATACATCCAACCTACAATTCATCACCCCCCCCCCCCCAGCCTGTCAAATAAAACCTGTTACTGGAAGTTAGCGATTCAAAGAGAAATCAAGGTTATCAACATTTTGCACATGCGCCCTGGGACTGCACTGGTCGAAATGTCCCGAGGAACCACTTTGTGCATGTTTGCCCGTGTGTGTATGCTTTGAATAATGTTCAGTTCAGAGACTGGGTGGCCTTATCAGACTCTCCCAGGCACAACCTTCATTTACTGTAGGTCACAAAGTAAAAAAAAAAAAATAAAAAGGTGCGTGTGTGTGCAGCAGGACTCACCTTCCCACCAGAGATCCTACACTACGACCAAATTACTTTCCCCCAAACTGCCCACCCACACCCCGGCAACCTGATCAGAAGTGTTGAGACAGTAGAGAGCAACATGGAGCAGTACTGAGACAGTGGAGAGCAGCACTGGAGCGGTTAACGGGTGTCGAGGTGGCTACACTGACCTCTTCAGGCTCTGACTGCTGTCTGGTTGGTACAAGAAACTGAATTTGTCAGTGGGGTGCCCGCTTGCCATTCTCTGTGCGGGTGGGGTGGGGTGGGGCTAATGGAGGAGGAATGGATATGCAAATCTGGAAAAAAATAAGATGGGAGATTTAAAAGAACAAGAGGTCGTGAATATACCGGCAAGAGCAAAGCAGTGCAAACAAAGCAGGCAAAGCAATGACAAACAGCAGCAAAGCAACATGAACAAGCATACAAGACATAAGGAGAGACAGTGAGTGAGATATATATATATATATAGAGAGAGAGAGAGTGTGAGAGAGAGCGAGAAAGAGACAGAGCAACACACAGCAGCCCAGGATAGACTCAGATTTGCAGAGTTCCAGCAGGTTGGGATGAACGCGGCCAGAACAAAGCCCCCACCCACACGCATCTAGAGCAGCTCCGAGCCTGAAACCCACCACTGCGCCCCCACTCCACCGGCAACTGCCCACCCCCAGCCAGCAGCCCCGGAGCCATCGATTACTAACAGCATGTGTGAACGTGACAGAATGACTGCTAATGTGTGTGTGAGCGTTCTGGCGCAATAAAAACCGTGGCTACATGGATACCGGGAGGGGTGTGATGCAAGTGGGGCTTGCAAGAAGGCTTGTGAGATGGGGAATGAGGTTAAAGGAAGGCATGAGAAAAAAAAAAAGCGAGCGCGCACACATTAACATCAGCGTACATGCGAGTGTTTATTGGTCGGCTGGGCTCAGTGTTCTGCTCCCCGCACTCCGGAGTGATTAATCAACTCCTGACAAGATCACCTTCTGCTGTTTGTGCTGGAGGAAGGTGACCCACACCCACTACCCCGACCATTTTTGCAAACAGAAGGGATGCACACCGTATCTGACGGTTATCAACTGATGAACATTTATACACTACATATTATATTATATTGTGTAATCGACAAGGACGATTGTGCATCAATGCAGTGGCAGACTGGTGCCTAGTAGCCTAGCGGGTAACACACTCGCCCATGAACCAGAAGACCCAGGTTCGAACCCCACCTACATCCTTTGTGTCCCTGAGCAAGACACTTAACCCTGAGTGTGTCCAGGGGACTGTCCCTGATTGACTGTCCCAACTACTGATTGAAAGGTGCTCTGGTTAAGGGCGTCTGCTAAATGCCGTAAATGTAAATGCACAAGATTTAGTCAAGGTCTGTACTATTTATTTATTTTTACAAATCAGTGGAATTATGGCAATTTATCAAAATAGGCAATAAAATATTTACAATACATAGATTATTTATTTCTGAATTTGAGATTATATTTCACTGTATTTGAATTTGAAAAAATAACAATATGGACAGAAAATTGATGGGATGCATCAAGATATTAAACTGTAATATATATGTACACCTTACCTATAAAGTGGTAACATTAATTTCTACCAATTTAAGGCCATGTGTCAAATGCTGCAAATGTCGCACTTTCTGCATTTATTGTTCCATTATTTGTTGTACTCCAAACACTGGCACACCTTACTGGTGAGAGTTGGTTTAGCTGATCATCTGAATCAATAATTTCCAATGTTTGGGAACCCCCGTTGTGGACTGAACCATATGGTTTTCGTCTATTTTGAAATTGCTGAGCGTTTCTGGACTAGATAGGACCAAGATGCCAAATGGTTGGTGTGAGGCATTGCAGTGTAAAACTCTACTCCAACACTGTGTAGTGTGTAGTAGTGTAGATGGCTCCTGTAATTAGCAGCTTATTCGCTGTTGCTACAGTTACACATGGAAAAGTGTGACTCAGTCACGGATTTCTGGCAACACTTCAGATAGCTTAACCGAGTTAATTACAGCGCATGCTTTGAAAAAAATACTGCAGCAAAAACAGATCCACATATGAAGTGTCATCTGGAGTGCTGTTTTCCACAGAATAACCCCACAATTTATACAGATTGGAACATACTGCATGATACAGCATGTAGTACAGCAGGGAAAGGCCCGTGAAGAACGTGAACTTACCAGCACCATTGAAAAATGGGAATACCCCACAAAACCAGAGATCTACAAATCACAAAAGCAATCAGCCTGATTCATGGTTTTCCTCCAAAACTATTGCTGCATATAACCATTATTCTGTTGATTTAATGTAATTGTTTTGTTGATTGGTGAACTTCTATAGGGCGCTCTCCTCCTCATACGCATTTAAAGCTACAGACACCGAAAAAGGCGCGTCCTGGGGAAATATCATTGTGGGATTGTATAAAAGTGGCTGTAATTCTGCACCAAGAAAAATAAACCCTAATAAATGAACAAAGAAAAAAATATATGCACAAAAGGTTTCTTCGTGAAATACAGCTTTGCATCTAGGCCTGGACAAATCGGACAGAAGGATGGTGGATGGAGTCAACAAAAACGTTTCCACCACGACAGCCTCATCTGAAATAACGCAGCAGCATCATTTGATTCCATGATTCTGGCGATGACCAGGGTGGTACAACTAGGTAAACAAGAAATGCATTAGTAAACTAGTTGGCATCTATTTTAACGATTGATTATAAGCTGTTGTGTGGTTTAGTTCATCTCCTGTAGAATATAAAATGAAGAAAAAGCTGAACGAATGCAACATTCATGTCAATATCCACATCTTCACTCTTAACCCTTCCTGTTCTCGCAGAAGATACGGATTTTTTTCCAATCAAGAACAAGACCAGCAATCTGTCAGGATAAGAGTGAGCGAGGTGGGAAGGCGAAACCCTCAAGCCGACAGACCAAACCTATAAATATACATCGAGCCTTCGTCCACGTCCTCTTCCTCCTCCTACGCACACACGCACAGCCTGCACTGCATACTCCATGAAGCCTACTACAGAGCAAAAGAACAAGCGCCCTTGGCAAACGTATCTCCGCTAATAAAGCCAACGTGGACTAATCAAGTAGACGCTTCCATCTCCTTTTTTCTTTATTCGGGAAAGCACAGAAGCCATACTTTGCCTGGTTGGTATCAAAGTGACGCACGCTTTTGTGTTCTTCAAGGTGGTGTTTTTAAAGAGGGGCTCTCGCCCAGGCTCCATGCGTCGAGTGGCAGCGACGCAAAATGGCCGCTCAATCTCTTTGCATGAGAATACAAATAAACTTGAGTGTGAGGTTTTGCCGGTCTCTTTCAGAAAAACCAGAGAAAAGCTGCCCTGAAAACATGGGATGCATGCAAGAACCAGTGGTACCATGGGCAAGATCAGTCTACATTTTTAAAAGTAAGGCGACAGCTCCTCTTCACAATTACAGATTATTACTGCAGTAACGACAAGAACTGGAATTTAAGATGTTATTTATCGTACAAGACACTGAAATAGAAAGTGTCTTCTTTCCATGTCTTCTTCAGAAATCTTCCGAAACGATCACCTCTTTATTTGAAACATTAAACAGTGCTTGCTGTACTGCAATGGTGGTTTTCAGATCAAAGCATGTAGATTTGCTGCTAAACTGTGGACGACATGTCAAAAGTCATTGTACGTAACAAACGAATTGTAAATCTTGCATCCAATATTTCTATATAATTTCTTACCCTCAAACATGAATTTAGAAGCAGTTTCTTGTCATTGTGCATGTATAAAAATACAATAAAGAACCAATATGCACGTGATATGTAGTAACATTAGTGAAGACTGAGCAGCTGGGCGTAGTAAAACCCGGAAGTGCACAGTGACAGGCTGTAGGCTTTTTCACTTGGTTTATTGGATCTGCAGTCTTTTTAAGACCTTTAAACTGTGGATATATGATTCATAATTTTTTTAATGATATTTAAGGCCTTACATTTTGGAAAATCCAAGTAATCCGGGTAATTTCTGTCTTTAGCCCCGCCCCCTCACCTTGGGGAGCTCTCCATTAGGTGCACGTTTATCTTAATTTGACCAATGCTGAAACTCAAACTATATTGGCTGGTGGCAATGCAATTTCGCCTACATGACCTATGATTCGATTTGAAGTATTGTCCTACTACTAAATAAACTAGTCCATAAGAGTGCATGTTGACTAATGTGCTTATTATTAAACCAAACTAAAATCAGAAGTAATTACATCGCATAGCAACACAAAGAAAAGAGGAGCGAGAGCGCATAATGAAATGCACTTGCGTGTGGACTGCAGGTGGAGGTGGGCGGTGTAGCAGCGTCTCTGTGATCTGCGCCCCTGCTCTCTTATTCTCTTCGCCTTCGCCTCTGCTTTTCCCTGCTTCCTTCCTCCCACACAATCAATAATCACCTTCCTCTCTCCCTCCGCCTCCACCTACCTCTCCCCCTCTCCCCCTCGTTATGAGGGGAGAACAATGCTGCAGTGACCTTGAGCTCTTCTTGCCAGCTGGCGCAAACGTTGTGGCGGCGCTGCAGTTACGCAACGCGTCAGCCATTCCGAGGAGGCGCCGCTTCTACATGGCCTCCGTAATTACCCGCTCAGCACCCCAAGCCGGCCACGGCACCCACTTCGGGTCGGGATTCTGGTCAAACGCTGCGTTCTGAGAGGTCGCCGTTCGAACGTCGGACTCTGCAGGGCAATTACGGTGCGGCGCAGCCATGACCGCCAAATTTAAATAACAATCATCCTCAGATGTAGTTTTTGTGACATGAGGTAAACTGAAACAAATAAAAGCACGTCAACTCCAACAGGATAATTATGTGAGTGTGATCATAATTTTCGTTTCTCAGCGGTATTCTTGAGATGCTGTGCCTTGCAAAAATCTGATCAAATGAAATGAATTATCTCTAGACCGGTGATGTGGGTTATAAACAGCATAAAAATATATAATCGTGATGAGGACATGTCCTTTCATATACAAATAAGTAAAAATGTCTACATATTTATTTGGCAGCAGATGTTATCATAGATGTTTGTATAGTATTTATGATGCAAGCGGGCAAACTGAGTTACCCCTAGATTAACGACTAATGCAATTCCAGGCATTTGTTACCAATTTCATCTTATTTCTTCTGCAACTCTGAGATACCTTCCTTAAGGACAATGACATTATGAATGGTTATATAATGCTACAGTGTGTGTGTGTGTGTGTGTGTATTATATATATAAACACATGCACACACTCATTCTCCAGTAAATTTTAAATGATGTGAAATGCAGACAATAAAGAAATAAAGAAATGCCTGGACATGCCGAGGAAGAAGGATGCACACGCACAACGTCACAAAACAGGGGTTTAATACATGGTAGACAGGACAAGGGAAACATCACCAAACAATGACCCGACGGCGAACAGACACGAACAGGGCAGCTTTATACAATTATACACAGGTGAACACGATCAGGAAACATTACATGCGACCAACATAAAACTAGCCCCTGCGGGACCGGATCAAGACAGATATGTTATTAGTACTGGTACCTTCATAACATGATCATTGTGAATTTCAGGTTTAATTAGAGTATCGTGCCAAGTTTTTTGGCAGGGTAACAATTATTGTCATCAGGAGGCTAATAGAACATTTGTTTGAGGTTTATATGATGTTAATGATGTTTTTGTTAATCATTGCTGTAAAAGGAAGCACCACTAGATGATGCCCTTGAGATTTTTAAAAGCTATTTTTGTTACATTGATGAA
Source organism: Denticeps clupeoides (assembly GCF_900700375.1). Classification (NCBI taxonomy): domain Eukaryota; kingdom Metazoa; phylum Chordata; class Actinopteri; order Clupeiformes; family Denticipitidae; genus Denticeps; species Denticeps clupeoides. The sequence goes on from NC_041725.1 coordinate 7,676,763, forward strand.
TCAAAAATATGTCAAGAAAATAGTATGACGATCAATAAAAGAGCAGTGTTTAATGACATCACTAACTAAACCTCTCTTCTGCAAAAGTGCAACCGAAAACACAACAAAAGCATTTTATTTCACGTGTCAGTGAATTGCACCACAAAGCTGGTGTTCTGGAATGCTGGTACAGAATGTACGAGCTGAATTGCCCAGAATTGCGGATAATGGCACTGGGCAACAACTGAACATAGCATTTTAAATCAAGTAAAAGTTGAAAATGCCTCACTCATTTCTTTTCTCCATCACCAAATGGTACCCTGAAGAGGTCTGTTCTGTCCCAATAAGTCACGGCAATGTCCGGATTTTTTTATGCTTTATTCCCCAAGCGTGAAAGATATTTTCCTGCCTAATTAGCTGGCAAACCACACTTGTGTAAAAAAAAGCACCTGCCTTGCAACCCACCGCTGTGTGTGTGTGCCGACTCTGTTCCAAGTCATCAGTGTGAGACGAGTGGAGTGTGAGGAGCTACCGCACCGTCTGCTACCCGTCTACAACCCCCGTTACACCTGCCAAACACAAAGGGAACAGCGCCGAGGACGTTTTCGAGGGGAACGCGCGTTTTGTTACAGTTCCATGCGTTCTCAGACGCATGCACTGCATTTCTCTTGAGAACACTTCCATGCTCGCAGCATTGTGACTAGTGGCTGCGCTTGTCAGTTCAAAACCCAGATTTCATGACTTTTCAACTTTTTTTTTTGTCCACGTAGACATGGACAATTTTTAGAGAATAATTTATTTTTAAGAGTTTCTATATTACTACCTAAAAAATTTGGACTATTTTAAAGACAAGTCAATAAGACTTATGCTGGGGGCATCAGTAGTTGTAACTAGGTGAGGGAATGTTTAAAACTTTTATTTTATAGCAGAAAAACAATGGGAGAAACTGAGTGTTAAATGTCTGCTTTTGAAATTGTGAAATTGTACTTTAATTGATATTTTTCCTGAAGTCATGAAGAAATGGGCCTGAAATTACATTCATTGAGCGTTACGGAATAAAAATATTACTGACATTGTTATTGAAAACACAGTATTTTATTGTAGTGCCTGATCCTCTGTAATCGCCACTCTTAATTATGGTATGTGCTCATCATTGTGGGACAAAGATGTTTGGAACGCAAGATATGGGCAGATGTAGCATAAGCATGCTAGCTACAGCTAGCAGGTACTTCCAAAATCGTGCACCATGCTCTACATAGCATTGCTTAGCATCCTTTTATGAGAATAAATAACAATGTCTGTCCTGTTTGAGGGCAAAAACGAGGAAAATGCGAGCTGGATTTGAACCACACAGGGAAAAAGCTGTCGGTCATTGTTGTTGTCTGCATTGCATCGTGGGATATTTGTGCTAGCGTACCATCTAGTGCTTGTATTCTCAAAGTTCCCTAAAAATAGTACGACCTTTGCGATACAATAAGAGTATGTATGTAATGGAAATCCCCGGCTCTGACGTTACTTTTGTGGAATTAGTCAGCTAGCTGCCAAGGCTAACATAATTATTATACCTAATTTAGCTGCACTTTACGAGTTTGGAAAATAAAACATCAAAATCTCTATTCCCAAAGAGATGAGATGAGACCTGATTGTATTTCCTTTCTCGGGGCCTGGACCACAGGGATGGACTGTTCTTCGCTGCGACTAACTAGGAGGACAGGAGAGGAACGGAGAAGAGAAGAGGAGGCCATCTAGCCATCTGAGAAATCTATTTGCTTTCCATGGGGGGAGGGTAAAAAGAGAGAGAGAGAGCGAGCAAGTGAGAGACAGGGTCCATAAACACACAGATTGCCCATATAATGTGAAGTGGATGTGTGCTCACACACACACACACACACACACACACACACACACACACACACACACACACACACACACACACACAGCCGCTTTCCCTCCTCCATCACCGCCATTTACAGGCCGGCCATCATTTATCACCCATAAATCTCACTGCGGTAAGAGATTCTCCTGCTCTTTCTCGCTCGTTTCTCGATCATCATTTCTATACCACTTTGCCTTCTCATCAGTGTCTAGAGGAAAGACGGACAAAAGGCTGACAAAAGACGACAGTCCCGCACTCGCTCCCTTGTTCTCGTCTCCACTCTGCTTTGCCCTACATAAGGACTGAGGCCGCTTGATGGAGAGCAAATGGAGAAGTTTTCACTCTCAGGTGTCAGGATGGGTTTCACTCGCGTGCCATAATTGCCTCTGCTCTATCCTTTGGGCCAGCACACACGCACACACACACACACACACACACACACACACACACACACACACACAGTGAGAGAGAATGTTGAAGCAGTGAGCAGCAGGCAAGACATTTTAATAATTCAGGTAATGACAGTAGGAAGAAGTGAAACGGGCCCTGCTGGAGTCACTGTGTGTGTGTGTTTCGGCACAGTGGGGACAAAACGGGCCCGTGGTGGGTCCCCGCTGTGTAACCCCTCTACACAGTAGGACCAGGACAAGCTAACCTACAGCTGGGCGCAGCTACAGCCAATTCCACAATGTCAATGCATTCAACGGATACCAGCCCGTCAGAGAGGAAAACACAGACACACATCAAGCAGAACAAGATGTGAACTTTTAAACAGAACGAACACTATTGGTGTAATTTATGACAGAGGAAAAGAATATATTCATGTACATTACATTATACATACATACATATAATTAAAAATGCATGCCCACATGGGGCAACATACTGTATTGATAAAATGTGTCAGGTATTAATTCATTTGGACCATTTTAAATGCAATTAATGCTTTGGTCAGCAGGGGCTGCTGTTAATTTTGAGGCCATTCCCTGATGATGACAACGATGATGCATTTGTTAAAAAATGTAAATATCTAACACATTCTAATGAGTAGTAAGAACACAACATGGATTTTTTTGCCCACCTGGGGCTGACAGGAACTTCTCAGACAGCAGCACTGGGCAGAAATGCGTTCTGGTGCATTTAACACCCACATAACTTAACAGGTCGGGTGGCCAGAAAGTGACGCTAATGCAATATCTCCCATATTAAAAAGAAAAGCATGCACGGCCCTCCAGCCTCTTTCGTCAGAGGTGTCCATGGTGACCATTTCATCACATTTGACAAATGCAGCCTTCCATCTGATTTTTGCACACCTTCCATGTTATAATTGCACACATTCTAATTCAATAAGGAAAGCGAACCAACTGCGTCCTCAGTCAAACCCACCCTGACAGACGATGGAGAAGAAAAAGGAGAGAGAGACTGAATGAGAGAGTAGTATAATAGGAGCTTCAGGTCCAGATCCCTTTTAAAGTTTTAGGACAGTCATTTCATTTGTAGGGTGTTGTGTAGACCTGTTCAGAGGGGATTCTAACAACACATCTTCTTGATTACTTTATTTAAACTTAATTTGATTTACTTTCTGACTCTCAATAAATCTGCATAACGACTTCAAATTTTCATTTATTTTGTTATCATCTCACAGTTGCTCAAGACACACAACAATCATGGCAAGGCATTCTTTACGTTAGTGGCACAATTTATTTCATTTGTTAACGAATATAATCAGACAATTTGTCTGCCAAGCATCGTAGTTCATTAACAGGTCACGGTTGCCAGGCAACATATGAGCAGAAGCGGCATTTGAAAATAAGCCCTCGGCACATTAACGTGCATTCCAGCGAAATATGATCACAGGTGTTCATTTTCCAAAACAGATGTAACATATAAGGGCTGTATTAATTGTGTATTGTTGCATTTTTTCACGCGCACGTTTAAAAAATAAACTAAATTAATTAAAAGCTGAGAAGCTATATTTGTGCTGTACTAACTATGCAACTCTTTAGACTTTACTCTTTAGACAGCAAAAAAAATATATATATACTTTTCAAACACATACTTTTTTTTCCCTACCGATAACAAGGGAAATGCCCCAACTTTTACAGAAATTTAATGTTAGGCTCCATCGACTATGCATCAAAAGCAAGGAGCACACACACATGGCGGCACAATAAGCCAGCTCCTCCCTGCCCTGCCTCTACATTACCCTGAATGAACTTTGAGTGGAGCTTAAGGGTCTGTGCTGCCCTCCCCCCCAAAAAAACGATTGTTTTAACTGACCCGTGAGTTCTTTTTTTCTCACTGTCCCCCCCCCTCGCCAAAAAAAGCCCCATTCTTACCCAAAGCCCTCCTTTCCCTCAGCCTCTATACCTCTGTGGTGCAAAGGCCATTGTGCTCTCAACAATTGAGCAAAACCAACAGAGATGCCTGGACAGCTTTCACACCCAGGTCCTTCCACCACGGCGGGGGGCGGAACGAGGGATGCCCCTCGCATTCACTCATCACCGCCAATCATGCCGCCTCCTTTTCTGCAGCGCAACACCTTAGTCTTAAAGAAAACGGGAGGGGGAGGAAAAAAAAAAGAAGAGAGAAAGCAGGAACGTTGGCGTTCCTTCATCTTCCCCTCCCCCACACATCGACCCTTCCATCCATCGGCGCAGAACGCGCGCCGCTAAATTAAAAGCCGGCTCCTGCGCCTCCGGGACGCGTCCATCCGAGCCACGGGCGGCCTTCTCTTCGTTTCCAGCTGAACGTTCGTTCTGTTTAAATATTACAGCAAGCTTAATTTGCCACAGCACCACGAGAAAAGGAAGTTCTGCATCAGTAAAGCGCCTTCGTACGAATGTGACGACGGAAATATCTCATTGCTCTTATTATTTAGCTGTTTTACGTTTTACAGCGACGCAGCTATGTTTTCCGACTAGCGTTTCTATTATTATGGCATTTTTGTTGGAGAATCAGTATGCTGATCATGCACGACTTTACAGAGGAGAGAAAAATGGCCAGGAGTGGCTCTCACCGACACAAGGCCGACTTTACGTTCACTTTTTTTATTCCCCCCATAAGCTCATTTGACACGATAAGACTCATGAGTGCACACAAGCAATCGACCTGACCGCGATCGCATCTAACCCAACATCCTGAATCCGACAAAGCCCAGCAGCCACACCGCTACCATCTCACAAGCAGCCGCTGATACAGCAGGACCGCGAGAGTCCCGCTCAGGGTCAATGTCATGCTGATCCAGCCCATGCTCACGCAGCAGAGCAGGAAGGACGATGTGCGGGGGGACAGAGGGACATTTGATGAGGGGCTCCTGGTGGGTCTTAAGGTACTCGGCATGAAGGGATCAAATCAACTTATTATAGAAGGGAACACAAAAACGGTGATGCGCAAGCAGGTTACCTCTGCTCAAAACGGATTTTACTGTCAAAAAGCTTTCATGGAAGATGCTTGCTAAACCAGCGCAATTTCAGTAATGTGTCATGGTCATGTGACCTTACATGATTGACAAATCAGCAAACAAATAAGCAAGCAGATTAGTCTACTACCAAAATAATCGTTAGATGTAACTCTAAAAGTTACAGCATACATATTAGCACTAGATATTATAGTACAATATATAACAAGTCATAAATGTTAAAAGAATTGAGTTGAAAGCTGCTATGTGATGTGCGTCATGTGGCGACCTCATTATGATTCAAATCATAGTAGAATGTTGTGTGTGTGTGTTTAACTATATAACCAGCCCTTGATGGTCTGACAAGCATGTCAGCCTTGCAGATCTTCAATCACTTCTGTTATTGAATTATTAATAATTTCAGACATTACTTAATAATGCGATCTCTGACTATAACTGTAGTAAATAAAACTGGAGTGATGTAAGAACGGGCAAACATCACACAGTAGCACTTTCTCCCGGGCTCTCACTCACCAGTAATGACGTGCGAGTTAATCCGAGACGATAGTGACCCACTTTTACTGATATTTTTTTTATTATTAGGGTATTAGAGGTAATTAATATGCGTGCAGGTTGGTAACCTTAGTTATTTAATGTTTGAGTTTCAAGGATCCTTCTTGTTTGACCTGTGGAATTGTCTTTACTGTATTAGATAAAAGTAAATGTACTGATCGTGTTAGTACTTATATAATTAGTAAGCATTTTTAATGCCAGTATTGACAATGCATGAATGTTGGTAGAAGCGGATCAAACCACAAACTCTTTGACGCACATTTCCGTCTGTCCTGGCTGTTGGTTTTTTTGACGGATTCAAGGCGCACAAGGCCGCCTGCCTTTAGTGCGAATCTCCAAGTGTTCGGCACACGGTTGACAATTACTAATAAGGACACGACATGCCACTCCATCACCCAGGTTTGACGCTTGACACCCAAATATAACTCTGTGTCAGCTATTGTGTCATTTGAGACGTTTTACTGAAAGACATTTCTACACTAATTACAGAACTACACTATTGTACAATAATACAATTTTACTATAATTTTCATTGACATACATTTTGAACCCTTGTTTCAAAATGGTTTAATGTTGGAGCACAAGGCACCATCTCATACAGCAGGGCCAACATCAACTCTCCTCTCCTCCTCCAATATCAACAGTATTCACCACGCTTGTATGGCACTGGACTGTGGAGGGAGATAAAAGCGGAACGCTACCTGTAACGTACCAATATAAATATCAATTTTCAGGGTGGCTCCACAGCCCCTCGTTCTAAACAAAAAAAAAAAAAGGGAAAAAGCCCTCATCCTTAATGGATAAAACCCCCGTCCTATCAGAGACCACGCAGGGCCAGGATCAGTCAGCAAGCCGGTGACATTCTAAAAGCTGAGGGCACAACTGTTATTTTGACGTACGTGAAGCGAAATGCGCAAACGTGAAACCTTAGATGGAAATATGAGCGTGCCGTGCATCCCTTGCAGAGCGATGGGTTTCATTTTTAGCCAAGTAGTTAAAAAGGAAAAAAAAGAAGATTGGGGCGACATAAATTTTTAATCTGGAAAATAAAAAACGTATTTATAGAAACGCATCAATCAACGTCGTACGACAATAGAGTTAGCAGTGGTGCGTTTCGGGCGTAATCGAAAAGGTACATTGTGGCTCCCTGTGTGGCCCCAGGTGCTACTACGGAATAAATATTCACGCCATATGACTCACAGTTCAGGTAGCGGGCGGGGCGGGGGGCCGGGAACCCTCCCGAAAACGAGCTCCAGCGCAGCCTGCAGTGGAAGCTGCCAAACAAACAAAGCCATCTGCATCTCCATAAAGGTGCTGAGTCTCTAATTCAGCCACCGGGGACGTTTCCCCACAATGCACCGCTGCTGTTTATCTGGGGAAACCAACGCACCCTGGGGGAGTGCATATCGCTTGCAGTGCCAAACAGTCTGCACGCGCGTGCAGATGCCCAAACAAATTCCCCTTTCATGCTTCTTTATGGTCATTAGGTGGAAGCGGCGCATTATTAAGGCCCAGGACATTAACACTTAATCCCGGTGATGGTGGAGTGGAAGCATTTCCGACGTTATTAGTCCTACATTACCAAATATATGACGACAGGACACCAAAATGAAGGCCAAACGCAATAAATTCTTCCACGCATCCCTTCTAAAGACATAGGTGTCGTTTTTAAGCAAAGGGCTGAATCAATTTTTAATCTTAATAAATCGCAAAATATATGACAGGAGGCAAAAAACTAAGGCCCAACGCATGTTGCAATTAATTATATCCAACAGAATGACGGATTGCACTGATATGGGTGCAGAACGTGTGACGAAATGCTCCGTTTTAACACAGGTACACCAGCCGGAATATCGGCTCTTCCCGTTACTAAACGAAAAGGCTACTGAAGGCCCAGGACGAGCAAACATTATTCAAGAATGAGAGATGGAGGAAGAAATCCTCCTCGTCTTGAATGAATGGGATTACTGTTGGATCTCAGGGAGCCAGTCATCGCCTAGCGTCCTCATTTTAATTCTTGGCGCTGCCACGACAAAGGACCACAAAGACTAGTTTACGGCAGATTCTCTCTCACGGCCGTCTCTCCGCACTCCTTTCCGAGTGCACGAGGGAAACGTTTTACCGAAGGATCAAAAGGACAAAAAGGATGGCGCCCGCAGACAGGTTACGCACCTCCACGCGGCGCGTGGAAACGGATCCAGATCAGAACACTGTAACCCTTCTGCAAGTTGCCAGAATGTGATCCACAATCTACACCATCTGTCACGTTAGTTCTCAACATACATCGGCGCAAGTATCATGAAAGTAGTCACAGACGCATCATCTATTAAGACTACAGTAAACAGATCGGTCTATATTAATAATATTAATGCTTTTAAGCCCTTGGTTCTCAAACTGTTGTACTCAGGCTTTTTTCATAATGGTATTTTTCATAATGAGAGATGTTTAAATTCGGTGTATAGTCTCTATTGCATCAACAGTGCTGACAGACAAAATGAATAATATTCTTATAAAGGACGAAAAAAAAAGCCTCTTATGTAGTTAGCCAGGCCTAAATACCTGTACAGTATTTAAGCTTTAGTTTACTTTAGTCTCTATATACATATCTATTTTTCTTTTATGATTAAACTATGGGGGGTCTGTGTGAAACATTATTTCAATACGCGGTATCCTGTGCATACTGTTGTACTAACAATAAACCAATATTGAATCTAAATCCCGGCGCTCAATGGTTTAGGCAACGCCGAGCAATCGATTAAATGACCAATCAACAAACATAATCTTTATATAATAACGGAAATGCATTATAAAGAGGTCTAACATGCCCTGATAATGTAACACTACTAAAAAAGTATTGTGTGCCATGGCAAACGATACAGAAGCAACAAAACATGGACTAAGACCGAAAAGCCGTTTCTATCCTGTCGCACCTAATCACCTTCGTACAACTTCAGTTTAATAGACACAATCTTGTGCAATATGCTTTTTTTAATGTGTAACAGGGTTTTATGCTGATTGACCGTTTTACCTCATTTTTTAATAAATATATTTATATATGTATCTTTTTACAATTCTTTGACGCTGGAAGGATTGCACTTAATTTCGTTGCCCCTGTACCAATGACCATAAAGACACTGGTTCTTATAATAAATTGGTATAATTTTTAAAAAAGTGTCCGTGTCCCCACCGGTAATAAAAACGAGGAAGCGCGTGGCTCCTTCAAACGGCCTCTTTAATTGACTCCTAAAAAGCTCCTTTATTTACTTCGGCGGCCTAATCAGTGAAGGCTTTCAGGCTGGAGAGAAGCCACAACACTGACAGGCCTGCTGAGACCTCTCTACCTTCCACACACACACACACACACACCCCTCTCCGAACTGATGAATGGTCTAATCCGCATCTGGGCTGCGTATAATTTCACAGATTTACCCTCATCATCGGCTCCTTCCTCATCACCATCCTCATCCTCATCCACCACCAGCCTCGGTTCTATCCTCTTACACGCGCACACACACTCACACACACACACGCAGAGAGAGAGAGAGAGAGAGAGAGAGAGAGAGAGAGAGGGAGAACGCGGGTGACAAGTGAGACAATGCCGAGCCTGGCGTGGGCCCTGCGTTCCGACGCCGCCGCACTTTCTCCCCCTTTTTTACTCCGACCGACTACCGTTCTCCGTCCGAGCCCCGCGTCCCCTGCGGGAAAAAAGGTGAGGAGAAGAGGAGAGGAGAGGAGGAGAGGAGGAGAGGGGAACCGTCTTCCCAGCTGCGCGGCGCGGCGTGGAGGGATGTGCGTCTCCCCGCCGTCGGACCAGACGCAGAAAATAAAGGAAAAAAAATGAAATCGCGCGGCACCATTTTGAGACGCGCGCGAGGAATAATAATAATAATAATAATAAGAGATATACTGTTTTTAAATAAAAAAAGAGAAGCCGCTGTCACGCACCCGAGTCTCGTGTCAGTAACACAGAACCGAGCCAGCAAAAAAAAAAAAAAAAAAAAAAAAAAAAAACGCAAAAAAAAAAAAAAAAAAAAAAAAAAAAAAGAGACGCAGAGAAAGGAAACGCGCAGCGGTTCTCCCTTCCGACGCGACCCGAGCCCGCTCACCTCGGAACAGTCGGGAGGGGAGGGACGGAAAGAGCGAGAAAAGAGGGGGGAAAGAAAGAAGAAACGTGAAATAAAACGAAAAGAGCCGGAACGCGGGACTCACCGATTTTTTTTTTTGTGTTTTTTTTTTTTGCGGGACGGGGACGACTCTCTTAATTCCTTCGCACTTCCCGTGCCGTCGGCTCGCTCCGGTTTTATTCTTTCTTTTCTCTTTTTGAAATAGATTTTTCTCTCGTTCTTTGCTGCGGCGAAGGCTGGCGATCTCGGGCTGTTCAAGCGGCGCTGGAAACACTGGCGTTCGCAGACACCGAGTGGGGGATGGGGGATGCCAGGATGGAGGGAGGGATGGGGAAACTGAGAGGGACAGCAGCGCGCAAACACGGGGGCGGGGGGGGGGGGGGGCTTCTCTCCCGGCCCCCGACGCGCCGTCCAATCAGAATCGCGCTTTTTGGGACATCCGCGCACGCCGGACCAATCGGCGGGCCGGTTACACGCGGCTCTTCCGCGGGAGGGGCGGGGGGCGGGGGTCGGAAAATGTACGCCGAGGAAAGCGACTGCGGTCCGGCCCGCGATAGAGGTGGGCATTCCGGATCTTTCCGGGGATCCGATTCACCAAGGAAGATTCTCTGTAGATTCTGCAAATGATGAATTAGTTTCGACATGAAAACATGAATCCAGCTCAACTTTGAACCTTTTTGTTTAAATTCAGCGTGGGATTGAAATAATATTAATACATTTTCGTTAAACCTGGTGAACGTGTTCTAATGTATTAACACACTCGTCGATGAACCAGAAGACCCAGGTTCAAACCCCACTTACTACCATTGTGTCCCTGAGCAGGACACATAACCCTCAGTGTCTCCAGGGGGGACTGTCCCTGTAAATACTGAATGGAAGTAGCTCTGGTAAAGATCGTCTGATAAATGCCGTAAATTTAAAATGTATTTATACATGTGTAACATATACACAACAATTAAAATATATAAAATGTGTAGAGTAATAGATATATGTCAGCTAGACTACTTATTCCCATTTGCCTAGAGTTAATTAGTCAGAAAACACCAAAAATATTGTTAATTCTGATTGTTAACTGTGGTTACTCGATTACAAGTTGCCTGCAGGAACTTTGGAGGGGAAACGAATCGTTCGCCGCCCGAATCGAGCTGGCTCGACTCGTTCACGAATAATAGAGCCAGTCAGAAAGAGGCGATTCGTTTTCGAGCGACTCCCCCGGTCCGGGCCAGACTTCGGTTCCCTTCCACATTCCGAGAGTGTCTCTCCGCACTGCGTAATGACGTTTTGTAGGCGATGGCGATTCCCCCCGGGGCGACTCGGCTCTCGCTCTTCGTTCTCTTGTTCAGGGACGGGATGGGAATGCTGAGCGAGCCGCCACTGCCTTGTGAAAAACAAGGTCACCAGATCGCGGGAAATTGACGGCGTTTTTGTACGCGCTTGAACAACAGTGTGTGGTCCAGATTGAACGCTGGCCACCGATGCAATATTTCAAACGTCGAACATACCACTGCAGCTATTGTTAAAGGATTTTTGTACACGATTGTTGCCGCATGTCGGGTTGTGTAACACGTTCTGCGTGGATTTTGTATGGATCGGGGCCCCCTGGCGTCCACAGTCGTTACAAACAGCCCTGCAAATGTCCACGCGACAGTGACAAAAACACGATATATGGTTAGATGTGACGTGTCTGATTACAACTAATTATAATATTGAAGGGAAAATACATGAGCCTCATTTCCACAATTCCAAATTTCTATAAACTTAGAATAATTGTGCCATGATACAAATAATGATTATACTATATTATAACATTAAACCATACATTGGTAGATTCTCACTGAAGGCATCAAAACTATGAATGAACACATGTGGAGTTATGTACTTGGCCTGGCCTGGCCTCCACAGTCACCGGATCTGAACCCAGTCGAGATGGTTTGGGGTGAGCTGGACCGCAGAGTGAAGGCAAAGGGGCCAACAAGTGCTAAACACCTCTGGGAACTCCTTCAAGACTGTTGGAAAAGCATTTCAGGTGACGACCTCTTGAAGCTCATCGAAGCTCATTGCCAAGAATGTGCAAAGCAGTAATCTGAGCAAAGGGCGGCTATTATGGAGAAACTAGAATATAAAACATGTATTCAGTTATTTCACCTTTTTTGTTGTATAAAGTATCTCATACAAAATAAAAAAATCTGAGTTGCAAAGCTTTGTATTTTTACTTTTTTTCCTGTTGAATTACATTAATTTAAGATGAATCATGGTGAAGTTGATATTAAAATGTACAATGTTTAAGATTTTAACCCTCATGAATGGGTGCATAATTAACACTTGCCTATTCCTGCTTCCAGCATCTTCATCTTCAGAAACTGTTCTGCTGCTGCTTAAAATTGACAGATGAAGTGATTAACATTGACTTTCTTGTAACAGTGGTACCCGTCAGTGCTTTCAACGTTGTTGATTGGTTTTTAAATGAAGTACCACTATGCATGATTTTTAACCTCCAGACCCAGTTTGTTGCAAACAGTATCCGATAGTGTGAGATTAAGGCCAAGCTTGAAAGGCCCATCTGCTCAGTTACTATCCAATTATATCCAATTATCCACCAGCACAACCAGTGCTTCTCTCCTCTTTTGTAACACGTGCCATTCCTCCCGAGTTCTGCTGACTTGACATGAACCATGAGTGCAAAGCTGCACTGGGACACTAATAAATTGATTGTATTACTGAAAGTGAAAGTGAAGTGATTGTCACATGTGATACACAGCAGCACAGCGCACGATGCACACAGTGAAATTTGTCCTCTGCATTTAACCCATCACCCTGAGTGAGCAGTGGGCAGCCATGACAAGCACCCGGGGAGCAGTGTGTGGGGACGGTGCTTTGCTCAGTGGCACCTCAGTGGCACCTTGGCGGATCGGGAATCGAACCGGCAACCTTCTGATTACAGGGCCACTTCCTTAACCACTAGGCCACCACTGCCCCCCCCCCAAAAAAAAAAATTAATCAGGGGAGAGCGCGAACGCAGTCCCCCACTACCAGAAATTATGCAGTCGAGATTCCCACATTTGGGGAATTCGCAGGGGTCAGCACAGCCGAAGTGCAATGGCTGAGCCTCGCCCTGGGTGAACCGCCTTCTTGATCACGGTATCTCCCCTGCCAGGTAAGTATGAACAAGAACCATTTCATTGTGATTGGCTGTAGATCTTTTTGTAAAACATCACTGCTTTACAAAACTATATATTATAAAAGTGAAGTGATTGTCACTTGTGATACACAGCAGCACAGCACACGGTGCACACAGTGAAATTTGTCATCTGCGTTTAACCCATCACCCTGAGTGAGCAGTGGGCATTCGAACCAGCAACCCTTTGATTACGGGGCCGCTTACTTAACCACTATGCCACCACTGCCCCAATATATATATATTTAGTCCCTGACAAAAGTCTTGTTGCTTATTTATTTTGTATAATGCACCTTCTATTAACTTGATTTTTAATTAATCAATTGATGTTAGAAATACCTCATATGAAAAGCTAAAACCCTACCAAATACAAAAATATGTCAGCAAATTAAGTAGTGGTGCCGTGAGATCAAAATATAATATCTTGAGCTTGAAGGACTGCATCCATTCGGTTTCACAAGGATTCATACAATTTATTGATGAAGTCATCAGGAATAGTAAAGAAAGCAGTCCTGTATGCCTCCCAGAGTTCATCAATATTTTTTGGTTTCATCTTCCATGCTTCCTCTTTCATCCTACCCCACACTAGCTCAATGATGTTCATGTCTGGTGACTGGGCTGACCAATCCTGGAGCATCTTGATCTTCTTTGCCTTGAGGAACTTTGATGTGGAGATGGAAGTATGTGATGGAGCACCATCCTGCTGCAGAATTTGGCCTCTTTTATGGTTGGGAATATAAAAGCTAACATTTTGTCAGGATTGACGGCACCTGGGGAGTCACCTTTGCCCAATCAGGACAGCTTTTAAAAGGCACCGTGAAGCAGCCGGTCGGTGCTGCAACATTCTTTTGTGGACCCTGCAATTGTGTAATGTTGTTTGAGTTATGGCAATCACCACATGCCTGTGGGCTAGTTTAAGTTCTCTCCTTTTTCCTCTGTTTTCGACCATCTTGCCTGGTTTTGTTTCTGTTTAATAAATGTCCCGCCTCTGCGCTTCCTTCCCCGTCAGCTCACCGGCATGACAGAATGTCGCAGCCCTTACCTAAAGCGCAGATAGAGAAGTGGGAGAGAGGACCGCGAGAGAGATCCAGACAGCGAGGAGTAAGATGGTGGAAGAGGGCGACGGGGGGTCACCAGCCAGCAATGCGCCTCTCCTGCTCCAGTTGTGGACACGCCTTCTCTCTGCCCGGACGTTCCCATGCTGAACGGCACCGCAGCCCCAGTGCCCCCGCCTGTTGTAGAGGACGTCTACCACCCTCCATGCCACATTCTCCCCACCATCTCCACCGACATGCCCAGCCCCCGGTGGGAGGTACCCATGGTGCCTGGAGCCTTCTGCGGAGCAGCAGGTACATGCCAGTCTTTTTTAACATCCTGTGGCGTGTACTTTGCTGCTCTTCCCTCACCACCATCCTCACACGTCAGACTGGGTCAGCATGGGGCTGGGGCGCAGCCCTTTGGCAGCGGGAGAGACAGACATGACAGGTTTTTCGGGACTTCCTAGAGAGACTGAGGGCAGAATTCGATCAGCCAGAACCTGAGCCAGGGATCGAGCTCTGCCCCACCACCACACCCAGCACCAGCCAGGATCCTGTGCAAGAAGACCCAGCATTGGCGGGATGAGGGTTGCGCCTCCTGAGATCCTGGCTGTGCCCCCTGAGGAGGTCCCGGAAAGCCCAGAGAGGGAGCCAGACGTCCCTCTCTTCTGTCTGTCTCTGTCTGTGTGTGTGTGTGCATGGTTTATGTGTCCGTATGTCGCCCCCACTTCCCCTCTTTATGTCCACCCGATGGCGACCCAGCAGCGGAGCCGAACCCCAGGGAGGAGGTTCCTGACCTGACTGCACTGGTCCAGGACAAGGTAGACAAGCCACAAAATACCCCTAAGTCCAGCCAGGAGGGTGCTCCCCCAAAGTTTTTTTTTTTTGGGAGGGGGGGGGGTGCAGTTCGGGTTGGGGGCTCCTTCTGAGGGGAGGATGGGTGGTGAAGCGACGGAGCTGGGTCGGCGCATGGGCCTGACAGATTTCTTGGTATTTCAGACAATTGATGTTGCCTTCCACCCTGCAGATCTCTCGCACCCCCCCACACTGGATGTAACCCCAGACCATGATTTTTCCGCCACCAAACTTCACTGTTTTCTGGGAGAATCTCGGATCCATGCGGGCTCCAGTAGGTCTCCTGCAATATTTGCAGCGAGTGTGGTGTAATTCAACAGAAGATTCATCTGAAAAAATCCACGTTCTTCCACTTTTCCAGCGTCCATCCTTTTAGCAGACTTTGGGCCTTGGCAAATGCCACACGGTTTTTCAATAGTCTTTTGTTTAGTTCTGGCTTCTGGGCACTGATTCAACCATGGAGGCCATTTCAAGACAGAATCTGACAAACTGTTCTGGTTGACACAGGGACTTCAGGTGACCAGGTCTCATGGAACTCTGCTGCTGTGGAAAATGGGCTGGCCTTGGATTTTCGAGCCAACGAACAGTCCTCT
Organism: Denticeps clupeoides; assembly: GCF_900700375.1. Taxonomy (NCBI): domain Eukaryota; kingdom Metazoa; phylum Chordata; class Actinopteri; order Clupeiformes; family Denticipitidae; genus Denticeps; species Denticeps clupeoides. The sequence goes on from NC_041725.1 coordinate 7,692,375, forward strand.
CCAGTCTCTCGAATGTTTTTGTTCCACGGTACTTGATGCTGAGACAAATTGAAGGTGTCTGCCACTTCAGCAGTAGATCTGGTCTTCGGCCTCTTGATAATCAACACTTTAGTCTCAGGGTGAATCTTAGCCATGTTTGCAGAGGTCTAGTTGCAGTTGATGTGAAGGTCTAGTGTACTGGGGTCGCTTTTATACAACTGAGACCTAATTGATCAATTTTTAGTCACAGGTGAAGCTCATATGACAAGGCGACAACACTTATGTCTTTGCAAAAATTGCAAAGCTTTGAATATTAGAATACTTTTTGACAGTTTCGTTTTGCACTGAAAAATTATTACAAAAACATACATATACACACACACACACACAAACACACACACACACACTCAGGCTCAGTTGTAAGTTCCTGTTGATCACTTGATCGCTTGATGTTTTAGATATTAAGTTGGTAAAACATTGCAAATAATTTTTAGAGTGTGACCTGCACCTACCATTCATTCCAAATAAACAGTAATTTTGATCATATAAAATATAATAAAAAACTTATTGGCTTCTTTCACTAAGTGAAGTCACAATGGATGATTATTGGCCTACACCATGGGCATAACCACAGATTGAAGGTATCTCTGAAGGTACGAGGAAGACACTCATCTTGACTCTTCTCGGTCTTGGCCCCTCAGTGGTGGAATGAACTTCTCCTGGAACAGCACATTCGCTGAGTATTTTCAAATGACCACGTAAGACCTTCCTCTTTAGAGAATAGTTAGACTAACTTGTAACTTTCTTATAGTCTGACTTCTGCAGGAAAAACTACAACAGAGTGAATAAAATGATTGTATTCATGGTAACATGAAAGCACGTTGTAAGTCGGCATCTGTTAAGGACGTCTGTCAAATGCCATAAATGTAAATGTAAACAGTCCTGAAGGTTTGTGCTGAACACTTTCTTATCATTCACTCATGATAATGAGCATCTTGTGAAGTGACTTTTGATGATGACAATAATGAACAAAGCAGTCATGATGGGAAAAATATTCTGAAAAAAACGATTTAAACATAATTCACTTTCTCCTGATACAACAAATACTAAATTTGTTTCTTGTACCGGATTCTTCAAAAATTAGTCTCCATTACTGCCACAGAAGTGAAAGTAAAGTGATTGTCATTGTTAATCACTGCAGCACAGCACAGGGTGCACTGAGTGATTTGTTCATTTAGAGCAGTGACACAGTCAACGGCCTATCTGGAGGCTGACTTGAACTCCTCTCTCCAAGTGCTGGTGTCTCTCGGAGAAGCTGAACAACGGACTTCTCCATCTCCATTGCATTTGTGTGTTTCACGCAAATTCATAAAACATTTAACCTATCAACCCATCACCCCATGAAAGGTGCCCGAGGAGCAGTGTGTGGGGACTCGAAACCACAACCTTTTGAGTACTAGTCCGCTTCCTTACCCGCTAGGAAACCACTGCCCCTACAGTGGGTGTGTCAGAAATTTTGACTGGTAGTATACATATTGCTGAAGCACTGTGACAACAGGCAGTCTAATATGAAGACAATACACTTTAGACTACACTCTACACCCAGGGGTCGACCACCTTTCATACCTGTTCATACAAATGGGAGCAATGTAGCATGTAACATTTGACATGTAAAATGAAGATAACAACAACAAAATGTATTTCTTTTATAGCCCCAAATCATATACAGTATGTTGCAATGGCATTTGACAGGCCTTAAAGTTGATAAAACTGCATATTTCTACTTTTATGGTATGTATAATAAATTAGGCTAGCATGTTGCTTGTGAAATGTAATTTATGCATGGAAAATATTTTTAACATTTTAGAACTCATATTTAGAGTTGAATGTCTCTTGAAATACAAAGCCAAACTTAAATTATACATGGATACATTTAAATTTCCAAGGCCACAGGGAGAGGCAGTGAAAGGATGAAAGAGGGTTGCATTTTGACAGCTACAGAACGCATTAAAAAGCATTATTTGGTAATATATATTTTCATTTATGATCCTTTAAAGCAATTTGGAGAGGGAAGCTACTCAGTCTATGAAACAGATGCAATCTCTGTTAAAATAAACCATTTTTCTATATGGCACCAAAACCAAGTTCAGTCATTTGGAGTCAAGCTTGTACCATGCAGCAGAAAAGTATGTATGCACAAAATATTTCTCATTAGAACACTAAAATATAATAAAGTAAGGGATCTGGGTTGACAGCAGCAATTTTCCTCCACTGATTTTCTCACGGCCCTGTGTTTGTTTCATGATCTTTATCTCCCTCTGCTGGATGTTTGCTAGTGGTCCAACAGGAGACATTTAAACGTTCAGATTTTTTGATAGAGATGGTGGTATATCCATCAAGTGATTGTTCAAATGTCAGCATGTCAGGTTGGTTAAAGTGCAGACATATGATCCTATCACAGCTGAAATGGAAGTTTACACACCTGCCCTTTTGTGTCTATCTTATCATGAACCATTGCAATACACATCCCCCTCAAGACTGAAACGAAGCCCCTTCCTAACCACATTGGCAATAATTCACAAATGTTTAATAGCAAAAAAAAAAGGAAGCAGGGTTGTGCCACCGTTGGAGCAGGAAGTAGGAGTCAGACGTGACAAGCCTGCTATGACATTGGAGTGCCAGCAGAGAGAGATGTGGCTCTACAGTAACCCCGAGCACAGCCAATCTGAGGCTTCACTCGAGTGTCTGAGAACCGAAATGACTTCGATTCTGTCATATGAAGTAGACGTGGTGAAAAGGTGCCATGTTACTTGCAATTGGTGGGTTGCACCCTCTTCAGTAAAGTCTGGGGTTTACACTATTGAGATTTGTATAATCAGGCGCGTAAAAACAACAAGGCATTACAAATCATGCTTGTATAATGCTAATCACTGTAAAATTGATGCAGATTCCAGTGGCAAAATTTTTTCAGACTTTTACAGCATTTACCAGACGCCCTTATCCAGAGTGACTTACAATAAGTAGTTACAGGGACAGTCCCCCCCCCACCCCCCCGAAGACACTCAGTGTCTTGCTCAGGGAAACAATGGTAGTAAGTGGGATTTGAACCTGGGTTTTCTGGTTCATAGGCGAGTGGGTTACCACCCATTACCACCCATTGGATGTCTTTACGTCCCCTCAGCGCACGGTGACACAACATAATGTGTCTTCTGCATTTAACCATCATCCTTGGTGAGCAGTGAGCAGCCATGAGCAGGGTGTGGGGACGCTGCATTGCTCAAGGGGACCTCAGTGGCACTGTGGGAGTTTGGGATTTGAAACTTCCTTCCCGCTAGGCCACCACTGCACTATTTGCACTAAAGAAGCAAAATCTACTTGTGCCGTACGGACAATTAGAAAATATAAACAGCCCCAAAAATTGTGGTCTTCAAAGCTGTGAGCATTACTTGCTCTACTCTATCACATCCGACTGGACTCATGAATCATGTCCATCCTTTGCAGCTTTCAGCAACAGCAATACAGCCTGTTCTCCATGCCCTGTCCACCTGTCCATCACATGATAAGGCAGATAAGGCCTTTTGTTCATATGTATTTTAATTTAATCAGAGGCTAGCACAAACCGCAGACATACATTTACAAAGCTAACTATCAATTATAAGTACACACAGCTATATACTGGGTATACTGGTAATTCTTCTTATTTTAACAGACAGTCAAGCTGCCTCTAAATGCTAATTGACTTGCTGAACACACTGCATTTAATTGCTGCAACCAAAGATTTAGGTTAAATGCTGCATCATGTATAAAGTACTGGTTGTATTAGCAGCACACTGAGCAAGAAGATAAGTATCTAAGACAAGTTAGATAAGGATCTAACATTGGAGAAGATACAGATATCCCAAGATAACCCGAGTCTCCCAGTTGTCTCCATGCCAGCAAAAGATCCCGACATAGCAAGGTTCTCCAGAAAGTGTGGGAGAAAGTGCACTGGCGCAGAAAGGCAGTAAAACCACCAATTTGCTTTACATTGTGCAGAGTTTTACAATCTTAATAAGTTTTTTGAAGTGTTAACAGGAGGTTAACACATAGGGTATAATCATAGCAAATTAACTGCAGTTTTTACAGCACACAGGACTCCACCGTTCTCAAGCCAGAGCCCCCAGAGGCTGGCCTTGTACACTCTACACAACCTCCTGGGTACATATGAACAACATTTCTAATAAGCAGTTGCTTTCCAACTGCTGGAAGAAATATCAGGATTTTGCAAGTATTTGAACATCTCATGTAAAACTACAGACTATCTGACAGGCTAACAATTACGCGTCCATGAATAAGTGACTTAGAACAAAGCAATGGGTAACAGGTTTGCCCCAACATTACTTTGACATTACACCCCTGGTTCTATTTAAAGGGGAAAATAAGTCATGCTAGTTAAATGCTTGAATGTAGAAATAAACAGAATAAACCGAAGTAAACAAGAAAGGACTTCTTGCTGGTTATCTGCATGTTGAAGAGGGAAACATTATTTCTCACATTGAAAAAGGACTGTAGGTAGTTTCTAATCCCAGACTATGAACTATGACTATGAACTTGCTGTAATTATATTTTTCTATACAACAATTTAAAAGGGTGCTGCTGTGGCGATGTGGTGGTTGGTGACATGGTCTCTGAGCTCTAAGCTTGTGAACCATAATTCCTGCCTTCTCTAGTACACATGATGTTTGCAGCACCACATGGAATCCATTTCCCTCCATTCTGTACACTTGTACAACCCCATGCCCACCAGGTATGTCAGCAGACATGACGAGCATGATCACTGTCATCTCAGGACCACGGCTACTTCCAAGGCCAACAATCAGATTCAGAAGACCCAGGTTCAAATCCCACTTACTCCCATTGTGTCCTTGAGCAAGACAGTTAAGCCTAAGTTGCTCCAGGGGGGGACTGTCCCTGTAACTACTGATTGTAAGTCGCTCTGGATAAGGGCGTCTGATAAATGCTGTAAATGTACAATCAAGGGTCTATTTGTACTGTACTACTGTATAGTGCCAGGAAAATGCATCCGACAGAGTGTTTGGGACATGATTTCAGTTAATGTGCTGCATTGATTTGTGATGTTGAAACCATTTAAACAGTTCTTCTCTTTGCCATGACGAGGCTCATTTGATCAAACATTATTCACCGTTTTAAAAACCCGTCACACGAATCAGTAAAGCAACACGGAAACGGCATGAGGGAACAAAGTTGCACATGCTGTGTCATGCTGTTGTCATGCTGTGTTTGTAATAAAGTTGCATCCATGCTGGCACCAACTCAAATTGCATTGGGCCACCTTGTGAACAAATTATTCATCAAATGCGCACACCCCCATATTGAAGAAACAGTCCATCTTTTAGTCATATATGTCTGTAATTGGGAAAACAGGCAGAGTCCACCTCATCATTACTCCTACACACGTCCATTCAGTCCCACTGTTTTGACACTTGAGACACTTTGATCACTTTATCTTGTTTGTACATCTCTATAGAGACAGAAGACAGGGTGTAAAAAATGGGTTGAGAGGAATGTTTCGCTTTGTATTTTTTTGCCTTTTCCCGCAGGTCCTTTGGAGGTTGCCACTGCACTTTGAGGGAAGACTCTATGGACTTACTGTTGATGTATGTAGCCCCTCCAAATGGTCTCATGTTGCCTTCTCAGAGCTCCACAACAAGCCCAAGATGCCACGTTTCTTTTATTACCAGACATCCAAACAAGACCAAAGGAGGGAATATGATTGTGAGAGAAGAAACACTTCAATCACTTGTCATAACCGATCAAGGGTGACAAAGGACACCCTTCAAGGTGACTAGATGAATTGAAAACAGTTGATGTCGCCCTCTCCTTATTTGCATCTGTGCATAAACTTGCCATCGGGCCGAGGTCTGCCTTGCGGGTCACTCTTCCATCACTGCGCTGCATCATCATGTGCTCATTAGGAAGAATTGAAAGCCCTAGGAGAAGAACCTTAACTGGTAATTAGCCTTCACTCTATTTTCCAGTGTCTTTACCTTGAATCTTTTGTGGTTTGTAAATCTTCTGTCCTTACTCACGTTTTAAGTTCCTTTTTACAGTTCAGTGTTCTCAGTTATGTGCAGCTCCTAGAACCTTTCCATCCTCATGAAGCTCTTAATACCCAGTGGTGGGGAAAAGAAGTGCGCATACACACAACTCAACAGGACAAAATATTCGTTGCACAACCAAACATCACCCCAGACAAGGACAAAGCAAGGACAGGACACAAGACAAGGCCAACACAAGGTACATCCCCTCATTCCTGGACCCCTATCCCAATGCATTAACAGAGCAATTTTACAGTCATGAAAGTTATAGAACATATTGTTCTATAATATACATACAACATGCACGTAGGTATTTTGAGTATAATTATTTATCTGAGAATTACTGATGAGCATTAAAGATGCAAACGCATGACTAACAAACTTGGAATCGACAGTCGAATAACAATACCAGGTCAACAGTAGACACATTCCTCTGGTTTCTGAGGCCCAATGAGCATGAAGCTCCGCCCTGCTCCCCCTGCAGACGGTCTCCTGACGAGCCAGTTGTAATCCCCAATAAAATATTTTATAATGTTTTTTTCATGGTTGTAAATTAGCTTGTTTTAGATATCGCTTTACCATTACATTTGTCTATTTGTGCACTTTCGCATAGCAGAAGGCCCTGCAGCGGATAGTGAAGACAGCAGAGTGCATTATGGGGGTTCCACTTCCACCCCTCTCCCATCTCTACGAGAAACACCTCATCTGTCGAGCTCGGAATATAATGAAGGACTCTCACCACCCCTCACATGCCCTGTTCTCCCTCCTACCGTCTGGCAGACGGTTCCGCAGCATCAGAACTGGAACTGCCAGACACTGCAAGAGCTTCTTCCCACAAGCAGTCAGAGCTCTCAATGCACCGCCATCACCAGAACACTGTTTAACTCAACAACAATACCCTTCGAGCCTTATGCACCTGATTTTTTCACATCTCAACTCATTTTGCACATCTCTGCTCTTTTTGCACATTCCTGCACATCTTGCACACGTTTGTCTCGTCTTGTTTGACCTGTTTGAAACATCCAACATATCCACTTACAAGCATCCTACATGATGTTGTCCAGTTATGTCCTTATCAACCTGTTCATGGTACAGAAAAGTTTTACTTTTCTCTTATAGAGATCTGTACAGTATTTAAGCTTTAGTTTTAGTTAGTATAGTTTAGTTTAGTGTGTATATACATATATATTGTATATATTTCTTTTATGATTGCACTATGGGGGGGGGGGGGGGGGGGGGGGGGGTGTGTCTGTGTGAAACAACAACAACATTTATTTCTTATATAGCCCAAAATCACATATAGTATGTCTCAATGGGCTTGGGAGGGTTGGGAAGGAGTGGGTTGGGAACCTTGGGAAGGAGTGATACAGAGAGGGACCCCCTTCCAGGGTAGAGTGAGCCTGCAAATGGTGTCAGTGCAGGGCTGGTGATGATTTGTACAGTATAATAATAAGTCCTACAGTTGTAGGGTTGGAGAAGTCCAGGATGTAGTCCAGTGTCATGGTCTAGATTACATGTCCATAATGATGCTACTGGTCCACTTGAAGATCCCTGAAGCTGTAGTTGTAATGGTGGTGGTGGTTGTGGTGACCCTCTGGTTCGTTTAGCAGTTGTCAAGAACCAGGATTTATCTGCTTGTCTCTTCACTGGAGTCTGACAGAAAACATACAGAAGCAGCGGCAGACGGTGGCACTGTACGACCGATACTGAAATATGTGGTGATAGTAGTGTTTTGGTGCTACGGTGGCCCGGTACCCTAACTAGGACAGCCTAACTAGGGTGAATTAAACTTGGTCTGTGTCTGTGTCTAACAAGGGGACTCTGTGATAAACTGGACTTTATAATTGACATTGTGTCAAAGTGAAGTGAAATGAGTGTCTAGGACTTTAACAAAAAGCCAGAGAAAACAGATAGGTTTTCATTATTCAAACATTATTTCACTACACGGTATACTGTATACAATAAACTGATCTTGAATCTTGAATCTTATTCAACTAGCAGATACAAAGCTCCCCAAAGTTCTGAAATTATGTAAGCAGCTACATTAACTGTACAACATTGAAGAGGTTAATAATAAATACACTGCATTTAAAGGCAGTGATGAGAATTAAAGCAGTTGTGAAAATTCAGAAATCAACTCAGGGTCTCCTATAACTAGAGCATGGCCCAGTACTGGTACTGGTACTGGTAACTGTCACAACACCAAGGAAGTGGAGCACCCAGGCGTCCTGTTTTACAGGACAAACATTTAGAGCTGTACTTTAGGAAAGGGGAAGTGGAAACAGGAAAAGGGAAGGGTCACACTCGCAGGGGGTGCACAGCACATCTGAAATACAAAACACCTAACAGTTAAACAGAAACAAGACCAGTGAACATTGGGAGGGGTTCTAGTTCCGGACCGGAGTTTGTATTGTGTGTCTGTGTGTTCCTGATTTCCTTTGTTGTCTATAGGATAAATGTGCTTTGTTTGCACTGTGTCATTGGTTGTCACTGTTGGTCATTGTATGTATTTCTGTGTTTTGTCCTTGTTCTAAGTTTCACCACTGACCAGACACCTTATATACACACACACAATGTGACAGTGGAAGTGAAGTGACTGTTATTGTGAAACATTGCAACACAGCCCACGGTGCACACCAAGAAATGTGTCCTCTGCTTTTAACCATCACCCGTGATGAAATTAGTCTAGGGAGCAGTGTGTGGGGATGGTACTTCAGGTTCGAACCGTCAACCTTCCAAATACGGGTCCACTTCCTTACCCGTTAGTCCACCACTGCTCCAGACAATTACAGTACACCAACAAGACGGGACCCGGAACACAAAAAAAAGGGGCGTGGCACACACTTAGTGTCCCAGGACCAGTAATCACGTCTAGCTGATGCTGGACGCCGTGGATGAGCGTTGTTACTGGTATGCTTACCCCAGTTTGAGAACCAAGGCCCTTACCTATTAAAAGTCTGGGTGTTGTGTGAAGACCTTACTACTCTCCTATAAAAAAAACATTGTGTGACCCATTCCAAAAAGAATTTACTGGCATGAAAAGTAGCAGGAACCAATCACTTTAAAGAAATTTATAATTGTGCAAAATGCTTCCTGGGGCTTTTGCTGAGAATCTCAGGCCTGATGCACACTACTTTTCTGACATCTAATTGGGATTGCTCAGTGATCAAACAGCTTCAGTGACCCCTGGAGGTGTGGAGGTCTCAATGCACAGTGGAGAGCCAGACAGAAAGAAGCCAGCTTCATTAAAGATGAAAAACAATGGCGAGCACCCGGGCGCCTGATTGCCGTGCGGGGGTGGTCACGTCTGGTGGCGGAAGCCCACTGATGTTCTGAATGCACTTCTGAAAGTCAGTCAGTAAAGCCCATTAGCACCACATTACCTCTGAGACTCCACGCAGCCTTTCCTTGCTCACTCTCTCTTGCTCTTTCCGCGTCTCTCTCTCTCTCTCTCTCTCTCTCTCTCTCTCTGTTCATGTCAAAGGTTTTAAGATGATGAGCTGGAAAATAATCATATTTTGAGGTTGCTGCTCCCCTTATGATTAAAATCACACTCCGGATCAGTGTCAAGGGCTGTAACAAATTTGTTGGCAAAATGTGATAAGTAATAATGATGAGAGTATTTGAAGTGGATCTCATTTGAAGAAAATATGTGTAAATAATCTTTAATGCAATGATGATTTATTTTGTCGGAAGGGTCCCGTCGCTCATGCCCCGTTGACAGTGAGAAGGCGAACTGGGCCCTTGCCTGGTTGCACTAACAGAGTTGGGTGGCAGATTCAATGCTACGATCAAAGGCGTTCTCATGCGGCCCCGTGCGATTACAGTAAACCAGCGGCTAAGACAGGAGCGAGCTAAGCCTGGCTTTATCTGCAAGATCATTACACAAAGGGAGGATGGCGTGATTGAAATTCTCCGGCATATTTGATTTGCGGCTTTGCCTGAGACCCTTGCCCGGGCCTCCGTTGTATGATGATGCCCGAAATATTCCAGCCTCTGACACCCGTAAGCAGCATGTTTATCGATCCTCTCGCCTGCAATATACAGTCCTTCATCTCTCAAGTCCCCCATGGACACTCCATGCCGCACACACACACACACACACACACACACACGTTGAAGGAGCACGGCGAGAATGGCGGGGAGTGGGTTTGATCTGACTTTGAAACAGAGCTCAGTGGAGTTGTGGTCCCCCGACGCCACTGATTAGCATTCGCCTCACACGCTGGCGACAAGGCCTGCAAAATAATGCAGAGACAGGGCAGCACTTTTTCAGTTTTTGTTTTTTTCCCGCTGTCCTTCTCCATGCCTTCTGTGTTCTCTCCCGCACTTTCTGCTTCTTTTATGCTCTGATTCTCATCCACCTCTCATCCATCTTGTCTCTTCCTTTGTGAGAGTTGTCTGCAAAGTTGCTTTGTCTACTAGCATGCCAGTGGTGTGTGTGTGTGTAAATCCGACATATAGTTTTGTGCCTCTAAATTCACTTTCTATTATGTTGCAGCACAGAACACTCTCCTCCCTTTATCCTTTATTTCTCTTTCAATCCCTCTTTCACTGAACCATCTCGACTTCTTACCACTTCTGCTCACTGTCCTCAGCATGCCATTGTCTCTGCAGCTCATCCATTGTCTCTTCAGCTCCCCCTATTTCTCCCCCTTTGTGCACTCATTCTTGATCTGGCCCCGTCTCGGCGGTAACTTTTCACCCACCAACTTCAGAGGTCTCCGAACCCAGAGCCCACTGTAATTGCCACGTTTTCAACTGAAGGGTGAATCCAGGACATGGCAGCTCACCCATTTTTTGCTTAAAGAAAAGCTCACTTTTTGCTTTTTTTTCCATGGCAAAATGGATCTTTAATCTTATTAAGAGGATTGCAATGAGCTTCATTTGATACATTGTGCAACACCGAGGTAATTTAATAGCTTTTGCTGGAAATACAAGCATGGATTACACAATGCTCTGCTAGCCCCATTGTAGAGGGTCTATCCAGATAACGATGGGATCTTAAAAGGAACAATCCGAATTCTGCCGATAAGAGGCATGTGACTCAAACAGGAGTCTCTTTTTCTGTCTCGTCCTCGTTTCTTTCCGCTTTCCATGAGAAAACCCTCCACAGGAAGTGTCTCTCACACAGCCAGCTCCATTATCCCTCTTCTTTTCATTTTTACCCTCACATTCAAGTATTTTTTTTGAAAGCCAACTTTCAGCTTTATTTCGAGTTTATTCGACGGGAGCCAATGCACCGCTGACGTGATAATGAACAGAATAGAGACTTATTTGTTCCCCCGGGGTGTAGATTCGCCATCCACTGTACGCAAACCACGGTTTACTATGTCACACTGCAAATCAACATCACTGTGGGACTGCTTATCAAAGAGGTCGGGACAGAAAATCCCTAAAACCTGCAAAAATATCCATCACCGTAAACATCAGGGATCCACTATTGTATCATTAACTCTGCCAATAAATGTACAGTATTTACTTTTACCAGCGGTCGTAGCCACATGAAAGGATCTGATCAAAGTTTATTTTGCTAACTTTGTTAATTACAGCATCACACCAGAGAGGCTTCTCATTGTCGGAGAGGCAGAGTGTGAGGTCAGCGAGGCAGCTCATTACGAAAGGGCAGCGGGTGCTAACAAACGGCAAATAACGAGACGGGAAGCAGCCAAAAAGCGTGGTTCCTCGACCCCCTCCCCCACCCATGCCAGTCACTGGTTTGGAAGTTATTAGAAAGACTCGGGGTGGGTGGGTGAGTTGGGTGGGGGGGTGCTCTCTCATCCAGCACCTATCTGTACAAAGAAGCGTTTTAATGAGAGAGAGTGGCTTGTTACCAAGTTAACGAGCCAATGCTTGAGGACTCATTGTCTAGAGTCTTATTCAGATCAGAGAACAACTGAACAACTGCAAACCGCTGTGTGAATTATCAAGTTATAACAGATATGTAATAAACTTGTCTTATCATTTCTGTGCATAATTAAGCTGATCACCATAAGGCACAAATGTTAGAAATTACACAAATTACACAAACATTTTTGTAAATGACTCCTTGTGGACAGTAATGTGAACACAATTAGTCATTTGTAATATAACATATTAATATAAAACATGTAGTCTGAATCTAACTGCAGAAGACCTTATCGTTTCGCAATCCCCAGGCATCTCCCGTGCCATTTTACCCTCTCAGAGAGGAAAGAGGTAGACAGAATGATCCAGATGACTATACAGACTTTTTTTTCCACTTCTTGCCAGCCCTTAAAACAGGAAAGAAAAACAAGGAAAAAAAATCAACTTAAAAAACTTTCATAACTTTCATACACTTACACGTGACCTTTAACAAAAACTTATCATACTCAGCTTTAAAGGAAAAACCTTAGGCACATTGTGAACTATTATAAACACATTTTTGTTTCAAAATGCATAGCCTTGTCATTTATTGTTCTTTTTGTTAGTTTTTTTGGCTGCCAAACTGCTCACTAATTGCTACTTAAGAATTCTCTGGCCCTACATCTTCTGCGTTTCGCCTGAGCTGATGACGCTCGCTCCAGTGAAACCATCTGTTGGGGAAGATGCATTGTAACGTGGAAGCACAAGATCATCATCAGGACTTTTTTTTTTAGAGAACGCAGCGTTTCACAATCCCGCCCACCTTTAAAGCCAGAATTCAAAAGAAGGACTGTCACAGTCCCCACTCCCATGCGGGGCGTTTTTAAAGTCTGACTGAGCGCCTACCCCTCAACTCAGCCGAGCTTTGGAATACAATTCTTCACATCCCTCTGCGGATTTGAAAGGTTTCTCTTCTCTGACTGTTTGAACCCCCAGGCATTCTCCTGGGCTGAAGTGCCTACCCTGCTGTTTTAATCAGTGCCGCACACCTCTCTGCTTTTGATAACCTCATGGTGTGGGGAGAGAAGATGTTTTCATATTAAACACCAGCCGCATTTGTTGGGAGTCACGCTATTTTTTTGCCAGGCTTACCTAAGATCATACTGCATCAGCAAGTATTTTACTCCCAGTTAATAACAAATCCACCTCCTTCCATTTCTTAGAAAAAAAACAGAATGACTCACAATTACAAATAATTAACGTGTCCCATGGTTTGGTTGAAGCATCAATTGTAATGGGCTTGTTCTTTGGATTTGCATTACATAGTTTTAAAGCCCCCTACCTGCCAATCAAATTCAAGGATTTGGTCAGACCTGGATATATAATCTAGACCCTTATATCTGAATCATATTTACAATTTTATTGATATCAGAATGACTACTTTTCAGACCAGCAACATCGGAAAGTCAGTCCAGAATCACATAATTTTCATATTAATTCAAATATCATGTTTTTGACAAGTGGCCACAATAGAAGCGGGATAATTCACCACAAATGTACAAAAAAAGAAAACAATGTTTATTATATTCAAGCAAGGTTATGAATCCAATAATGGTGGCTATAGATTATATAGAAGGATTAACAATCAACCGATTACTATTTAAATTTACTACATATTTGCAATTTACTTTATTCACTATAGCTTTATCTTATGGATTTAGCAAAACAAAGTTCTGAATACTAAAAACGAAGCAGGACAAGTGCATTCCCTCGCATGGCTGCCTAAGCAAAAACTATTTCATTTAGTTATCTTTCATTTTAGGAAGCCCAAGGCATCCTGAAGGTGAGAGTTATATTACTTTCTCTATTTGTTTATGAAGAACTGCATGTCTCTCTTCAGCTGAAGTGTTTTGTTGTCAGGGCTGTAGATGATTGAAGTCTCCAGCGTTCCTCCAGAATGGCTAAAGCCATGCTGCTAGACTGTAACTCCAGAGTGAATAGAAAAGTTATTTCTGTGGAACGTGGGTTCACACATCTTCCCCAAAGACATGTGTCCTCAAATCCAAACATTCTTTACGAAAGAGCAAATAAGAAAGCTTAAAAATAAGAAAATTGCAGACACTTTTTATATGATGCAGAACAAGGGAAAAAAGAATCCCTAAAAATTCAGTTTGTGCATTGCCACAAGGGAAATGCTGTGAAATAAGCAGCTACAAATGGATGTTTTGTCATTTATTTCCTACATTAGTGGCTCTCTGCAATTACACTGCAGATAAAGAGGAATATTTGACTATTTTATGACCGACATAAAAATGAATATATCTGAAAATGATCATAAATATGGAGATTCTATGCTCAAATCATTCAATAGCTATGCTGAATGCAGAATCATTGCTACCAGGTGAATGATGAGCTTGGACAGTGTAATAAAATACATTCTGAGTAGGTCGGCTGACTGTTCAAATCCTGTGGCAGGCTACCTGGCTGTTAAACACTGCATAGCATTGTGGGATATTTCATTTAATGCTCAAACGTGTGGGAATTTCCCAAATCATTAGGACTACATTGTTCCGGTGTTCCTGAAGCTATTCCTATAGAATACAGTCAATATGGTAAAAAAAAATACTACAGCATAATAATACTCTTACCATAATAATACTGCAGCTGTACTGGCAATATGCGTCTGATGAAGAGAGACCTTAAAACAAAGGCACATCATAGGTAGTAAACTTTCATTTTTAAACCTAAAAACACACACACACAAAAATGTATTTAACAGTATATAAGCGCATATTAAAACAATAGTTAATAAGTGAATATATAAGCATGTGTATTCACTAACTGGCAATCCATCAGGGTTGATACTGGGCACCAGCCCCCCACAGGGCGCACACACACTCATGCCTAGAGAAAGTTGCACATTCACCTATATGTAAACCTGGAGAAAAGAATGCTAATTATGCACATACCCATGATTCATGTGTGGTGTGAGGTCACAGCACAACCCATTTTGCCACTGCACAGCCCTGTGTATTTAAAGAAAATGGCTAGTTTTCTATTTTGGATCTGAAATGAAGAATTTAGAATTAAGTTCTGTTCACTTAGTTAAAACCACAAACTTCAGAAACTTGGAACATGTTTAAATATTTCACTTGACTCTTTAAACATACATCAGATTTTGGAACGGAATATTTTTAAAAGCAGATGCCTTATAATTTATAAGCATTTTCACAGGTTAAAACCATCAACCTCTCAACCATTTCAGAAGCAGCTGAAGTCATACATGATGTTAAGTCCCTGCAAATCACTGAATAATGTAATGTGGGTAAGCGTGGGCAAAAGGGAAAACTGGCCTTGCCATGGTCATGAGTGTGGCAGAACACCAGACCCAGCCACCTTCAGAGTGCAATGAGGGTCCTTCTGGAAGATCAGTAAGTGCGTTGTGCAGCACCAGAAGGCTGCATTGCAGGCTGCAATAAAACTTCTGACATCCTCACACTCCAGTGGCCTCATGGCTCTGGCAGCTCCCATCTAGTGGTAACCAGCTTTTAAGGAGAGACGTCAAAACGGCAAACCACATGACTGTGTCAGCGAGTGTCAGTGTTGAAAAAGTATTGGTCTGTGCGAATGAAAGGGATGAATAGGAACCGAAGGCTTTGGGTATTTTGAGGGAAGAGATTTAAGGAAGAATAAGAAGGGCAGATTATTACTTTGAAGTGACTAAACACATTGCTTGGGCAGGTCGCAGGAACCATAATGTGCTAATTTTAGTGCTGTTACCTTCAGAATGCAAGGACAGGTGGACTGAGAACAAAAAAGGAAGAAGTATTTAGGAAGAAAGACAATTTGTAGTTTTTGTAACCTTTACACGACTGATGAGTTTTTTTTTTTTTTTGCTGCCCTTGAAAATCTCGTTGCCATGACAGACTTCCATATACACGGCTGTTTCTCAGAGTCAGGGACAATCCTTCTCATCCCACCAAAGGACCCCCATCCTTCCATCAATGGATTTTTCAAGGAAGCATGAGTAAGGATGAGAAGCTGGGTCTGAAAGCTAGGACAGAGTCTACCTGGACATGGAACCTGACATTTAAGGACCCAGCATTTGATGGTAGATTCTTGTTCTTTTATGGACCACTCATCTGATTGATGGTAAACAACAGAATTGAAATCAACCATCAACTGAATTGCTAATTACACAGGCAAAATTATTCTTGGAACAGACTAATCTTTTAAAACAATTAATAAAACTTCTCCGCTAATTACCCTCCCGGTCTTTAGTTATGGTCTAAGCAATGGTCTATAACAATGCTTGGAGACACATGTGCTACTGTGAATCCTGTCAAGAACTTTTCTGCAAGGACTTGAATAGAAGAAATCTTTCACTGTCTGTCTATAATATAGTATAAACAAAAGAAGGTTCCTTCATCATCTGCTGAGGAAACAAACAGTAACTTAACTGAAATTGGTTTGTTTCTATAGAGGTGTGAGCAAGATGTTAGCAGCTATGGAAAGCCGAGTGAGCATTTATTCCAAATCCTTGATATCAGATATCTGAATAATCAACTAGTTCACGCTTTGGCATCCTAATTGTACATTTGGTGACACTAGTTGGCTATTTTGCTGAACTAATGTAACATAAACTCTTCCTTGTCAGGTTTTTCCAGCACCTAGTGGCACTTATGTACTGCACTGGTAGTGCAAAATTCCAAGACAGTCAGCATAAAATGGTGTACAGGTCAACCTTTGTGTGTGACTAGTTAACTAGTGAATTGTTGCAACTGTTTTTAATGTTAAATAGTTTTTAATGGTCATCAAATGTACAGTACAGGCCAAGAGTTTGGACACACCTTCTCATTCAATGTGTTTTCTTTATTTTCATGACCATTTACATTCTCACTGAAGGCATCAAAACTATGAATGAACACATGTGGAGTTATGTGAATTAACTAAAAACATGTTTTATATTCTAGTTTCTTCAAAATAGCCACCCTTTGCTCTGATTACTGCTTTGCACACTCTTGGCATTCTCTTAATTTTATTATTAGTGTTGTTTTATTAATTGCTCAGACATGTGGAAGAAAAGATTTGATACATGGTACAGACAATTCATTAATTTTAAGCGTATTTGAGGAGAGAGAATATTAAATTTTATTTGGATAAAGTGCTGAAAAAATGTAATTAAGTAAAAGTATCTCTACTTTGCTTAAATTATACTCAAGTAAAAGTACCCATCTAAAATTTTTCTGGAATAAAATAAAAAATTACTTAAAAGTTACTTTCAATAATGGTCACCGTTGTCCACAAAAGTACCAAATTTTGAATGGTATGGTCCAATATTACAATAAAGAAAGAAAATAAAAAAGAATGAAAATCAAAGAATAAAAAACTGTGAAAATGTTCAACAATTCAACAACTTGTTCTTTCAATAGCAAACAAATATATCATTGTCTGTCACATTGGGCGGGACATGTCGATGAAGGAGGACGCATATGCACGACTTCACACGACAGGGGTTTAATACAGACTGCACGCAACAAGGGAACATCAACACGCAATGACCTGACAGCGAACAGACACGAACAGGATAGTTTTATACAATTATATAAATATACACCAGTTGAACACGATCAGGGAACATTACACGAGACCAACATGAAACTCCGGTCCGAACTCCGGATCCAGAGTAACCCCTGCCGGTCCGGATCATGACATTGTCTTTACATGAAATAAAGTGCCCTGCCCCACAGAATACAACATTAGACTGTTAAACTCTTGTTCAGTATGAGTAATGTAATGTATGGAATACACAGGCAAAATTCTAAACACAACACCCAATAATAATGAAAACATGAAAAAGTTTACTTGAAAAATAAAAAAACTGAGAAAGCAGATGTACATAATTATTCACAGCCTTTGCTATCAAGCTCAATATTGAGCTCAGGTGCATTCTGTTTCCCCTGAGCGTCACTGAGATGTTTCTACAGATTAAAGTCCAAATGTGGACAGTGAATTGGACAAAATTTGGAAAGACACACCTGTCTTCATAAAGTCCCACAGTTGACAGTTCATGTCAGAGCACAATCCAAGCAGGAAGTCAAATGAATTGTCTGTAGACCTCTGAGACAAGATTGTCTCGAGGCACAAATCTGGGGAAGGTTACAGAAAAATTTCATGTGCAGAGTGGCCTTCGTCATCCCTAAGTGGAAGAAGTTCAGAACCACCAGGACTCTTAGGGAGGTGACCAAGAACCCGATGTTTTTTTAAGCTCCAGAGGTCCTCTGTGGACAGAGGAAAACCTTCTTCAAAAAGCCACCAATCAGGCCTGTATGGCAGAGTGGCCAGATGGAAGCCACTCCTTAGCAAAAGGCATATGGCAACCCACCAGGAGTTTGCCAAAGGCCACCTGAAGGCATCTCAGATGATGAGAAAGATGATAAGTCTTTGGTATAAATGCCAGGCATTAAGTTTAGAGAAAATAAGACGTCGCTCATCACAAGGCCAATACCATCCCTACAGTGAAGCATGGTGGTGGCAGCATCATGATGTGGGGATGTTTTTCAGCTGTAGGAACTGGGAGAATAGTCAAGAAAGATGGCTACAGCAATGTACAGAGAAATCCTGGATGAAAACCTGCTCCAGAGCACTCTTGAACAGAGCACTCTTTCAGCTAGAAAATGACTCTAAGCACACAGCCAAGATATCAGGACAACTCTGTGAATGTTCCTAAGTGGCCCAGCCAGAGCCTAGACTTGAATCTAATTAAACATCTCTAGAGAGATCTTGCAATGGATGTCAACAACACTTTCCATCCAACCTGATGGAGTTTGAGAGCTGCTGCAAAGAAGAATGGCCGAAACTGGCCAAGGATAGGTGTGCCAAGCCTGTGGCATCATTTTCAAAAAGACTTGTAATTGCTGCCAAAGGTGCATCGACAAAGTATTGAGCAAAGGCTGCAAAATGTGATCTCAGCTTTTTAAAAATAAATTGGACAAAAACCTCAAGTAAACATTATTCACCTTGTCATTTTGGGGTGTGTGTGTAGAATTCTGAAATGTGAATACTTTCCAGATGCACTGTATATGCTATTCTACTTACTATCACATGCATTCATGCTGCAGGCTGTACACGTTCAGGCTACAGACACTCAGCATTGAAAAACTGATGCTAATGATTCTCTAACAGCAGGTCAAGTTGTCATTGTTTGTGTCTAATTGTGCATTTATTTTAACATTAAAACAGAAGATGACTTACTCTCTGCTTGAAGTGATGCTTGGAGCGCCTATGGATTGGGTTAACAAAATCTTCGGAAGAATATTGAAAGAATTCCAGAATACCTTTACAATGGAGGTTGTGCTGGATTTTACCCAGATAAATTGCTGCCATTTTCTGGCTATTGTCTAGGTCTTTTATTTTTTTGATTGGCTGTTAACTGACAGACTCCAGGACTCCATCTCCCGGTGGAGATGCACTAGTTTCATAGCGAGGCAATACTGTGCCTCCAGATGTGAGACACAGGAAACAGAAACCGCAATATGTAATAACAAAATTAAACATAAGGAAATAACGTCTCGTCAAAGAAAAGAGACATTTTTGTCTAGTCTAGTCTTTTTTTTCTTCAAAACCACATTTCGATTTGGTCTCGTTTTTATTTGTCAACAAT
Source organism: Denticeps clupeoides (assembly GCF_900700375.1). Lineage (NCBI taxonomy): Eukaryota > Metazoa > Chordata > Actinopteri > Clupeiformes > Denticipitidae > Denticeps > Denticeps clupeoides. The sequence goes on from NC_041725.1 coordinate 7,711,941, forward strand.
ATTACATGATATATTTTGTTATAGTTATCGTCACATGATAAGCATGTCCCGTCTCGATCACATCAAAAAGATATTTTTGTCAGAATTTTTGATGTCGAACACTAGTTCATATCTCATACCAACGTTACAACCTTGTGTTGGATTTTTTTAATGCACACTAGTACAACTGGTGGACATTTTGTACCTTACTAGTGCCACTAGTGGACATTTTTAGATCCCACTAGTAGCATTAGTGCACATTTTAAAGCCTGTGTGTTTCTAGTTCTGGGACTTGCGGGAGACTTGGGATGTCTGCATTCCACTGTCCAGAAGTTCATGGTCAAACCATTCTTTTCAAGGTAATAATTCAAATGTGATACTGTATATTTAACTCTTTCTGATCCGCACTTTGGACCTAAGACACAAATTAGCATTCACTGAGAAGAAACTGCCGTGGAAGTGTTTTAGGCACCCATTTTAAAGTGATTAATACCATCTGTGAAGTCCCTTTGAGCAGCTATTATTATGATGGCAAGATGTGGTGCTCTGTGCTGGTACAGTCATAAATTAGTCTGAAGCCTCAGCAGCCTCAGATTGGTTGTGGATGTCTAAAATGCTCTTACCATTGAGAGAGTCTTAAACAAATTGTGGGAAGAATGCATTAACAAATATTTTAAATATTTACAAAAACAACTAATTTTCCTGGCGATTGATTGCAATTGTAAATGCGTGAAACGCAATTATCTTAGGCTCCTTTGGACTTGAGTATGCACCCAGTCGGATGTTTGAGTAGTTTAATTTTGTATTTTTTTGCGTGCATGCATGTTTCCTAATCAGTGTTAAGGAAGAGTTCATGTGAAAATGATTTTTGGTGTGGTTTCCCTGTCTTCTCCAGACTTGTTAAAATGCACATAATTTAGATTCTTTGCCATTCCCACTCACTAAACTAATTATTATTTCTTTTTGATAGAACCTTGCAATTTGTTTCTTTTTCATGGATGTCACAGATGTCTTTTCGGAAGATTTACATTTAGAATGCTGATAATATAAATACATAAAAGCCACTTAATTTCACCATTTGCTACTAATTTATTTTATATTTGAATTTAGCTTATTTTGATTTGTATTGAACTCTACAATACAAATTTTTCTACTTGGAAAGTGCCAGAAGATACCTTGGGAGATACTTTTCTAATACTACATACAGTAGTGATCACTTGCTAATTTGGGGCTTCCAGTGATTCCTGTGATGGAATTATTAAACATCAGTCAGCCTCATTTGACCAGAAAACTCCATGGGTGCAGATGTGAATTGTTGATTTTTGTAGCAGGGGCTTCTTTCTCTCAGTCCATGGCAACATAAATCTTGCTTTGACAGGTGTTTCAGTCATTTTTGGTTCATGGCAGTCTTGATCTTTAATGGTTTCGGGGTTGTTCCTGAACATCGAGACCAATTTCCTCTCAGCTGATGGTGTGTTACATCCCTGGTCTAGGGTCGGGGACATAGCAAATGGGAAAAGGGAGCAGAAACTCTGAATGACACAATTGCACTTAAGGTTAATAATTTACTACAAACAAATAATAAATAAACAGTCAAACACAAACAAAGATTGTAGTGGTGATCTAGCGGTTAAGGAAGCGGCCCCGTAATCAGGAGGTTGCCGGTTCGATTCTCGATCTGCCAAGGTGCCACTGAGGTGCCACTGAGCAAAGCACCGTCCCAACACACTGCTCCCCAGGTGCCTGTCATGGCTGCCCACTGCTCACTCAGGGTGATGGGATAAAAACAGAGGACGAATTTCACTGTGTGCACCGTGTGCTGTGCTGCTGTGTATCACATGTGACCATCACTTCACTTTCACTTGAAAAGAAGTTCTAGTCAGTTGGGTTGTGATTCAAGTCGCTGTTCTTTTCTTATCTTCTGGTCACATTCCTTTGTTCGCCACCACTTCCACCACCCTTTTGAGCACTCTGCTTTGCTCTATTACAGCCCTGCAATCATGATAGGAAGGGGGAGGAGTCCGATCATGGGCCGATGAGGAGCCACCCTGCAACATTACAGAGAGAGCTAAAGAGACAGAAAGACAGACACACAAACACAACATACACATGGTAGTAGCCTAGTGGGTAACACACTCGCCTATGAACCAGAAGACCCAGGTTCGAATCCCACTTACTACCATCGTGTCCCTGAGCAAGACACTTAACCCTAAATTGCTCCAGGGAGACTGTCCCTGTAACTACTGATTGTAAGTCGCTCTGGATAAGGGCGTCTGGTAAATGCTGTAAATGTAAAATTATTGACATACTCCACCACAGGATGTCACAGGTGACAGTTTGGCTCTTCTTCCAGACCATGGTAAGGTGGCAACGCCTGACAATCTAAGAATCTGCAGTTATTTATAAATGTCTACAGTCCTCTTTTATTAGATGTTCATCCAAGCTCCATGTACTTGGCCATTGTCCTGTGTGTCCAATGAATGCTACCAAAACTGCCATTTTATGCTGCATTGGCTACAGCTGGTAGCTTCTCAATCATGATCAATAAATGATAAGTTAATAGGCCTATATGTCTAATTTTGACCCAGTGTGGATTTCAGAATAAAAAAAAGAAGAAAATAATCATACTTGTCCACCATATTTATCCTTACATGATTCAGGACATACATCCCACCATGAATAGGAACAAGAAAATACTGAAAACAGTTGCACTGACACACATGTCCATGATGAGTGTTCGTAAACTTTTGACTGTATCAAAAACCTTACATAATTTTTGCACTTCTCAGGAACTTTCCTGACCATGAGGCTGCAGGACTGCCTGACCACCTGTGGCCGAAAGATTCTTCTAGGCTGAGGACACTGATGTGATTTTATGGTCATTGGTTTGGTATATATTATATGGCAGAATGACTCCATAGTGCAAGATAGTGTTATGAGAAGAGCTGCTGAAACTGAGACTGTCTACTTGGAATGGAACACCATGCCAAACTGGCACTAATCTCACCTCCCCCCTTTGCTTTTACCCCTTCTGGCTCAACTCTGCAATGTTCTAAAAGTCTGAAAGTAGAAATAAACAAAACAATGACACACACACAGGACACACACACACACACACACAAACATTACGCATTCCAGGAATGTTTGAATAGATGAGGGGAAAACTGAAAACACAAAGAATCAAAGTGTGGCTTCTACTGGTTTGCTGGGAGAAAGGCCTTGTCAGGACTTTGGCATCACCAACACACACCCCGAAGTCGTGTGAGAACAAGGAGCAGACTTTGTGTGTCTTGATAATGGCCTGTATTTATTGCTATGCTGCAGCATGTCCCCTCTGGCGACGAGCCAGCCTGTTTAATTACAGCAAAGAACTCGGATTTTTACTCCTGTACCAATATTCAACAGGGCACCTCATTATTCTTTTATTGGAGAGCACCCCATGGCAACGAGCAGTGCGAAGACTAATTAATCTTCATAGTGCAGTTCACGTGCTACTGTTCGACCTGCGCGCACACGTACACACACACACACATTTGCACGTATGTTGACATGGCTATGTACACACACATTGACACTTAGTGATTGTACTAACATTTACAGTTTATTTAAGGCTTTTGGAATCACACTTGTCAGTGTACAGCATGCGCTTGGTTTGCTTAGCACTACACCTCTGGTTGTGGGTGTAATCTCCATGGCGACTTTTTTTTTTGTACAATGCATGAAACCAGGGAGATTTGTTCCTTTTTATAGACAAAATCCGAAAATGTGTTATGTGCAGGGGTCTGTAAATAATAACAATTTTGTTCTACAAAAAGCACCTTGATATCAAACCTGAGGAACGTTGGTGAAAACATTCAATGAATAATTATTTCACACTGGGGATCAGATGGCAGTAAGAAAGCAATGGCTGCCCACTGCTTACCAAAGGTGATGGGTTAAATGCAGACAAAAATGCAACATTTCGTTGTGTGCACCGTATGCTGTGCTATGTATCACAATGACACAAAAAACATTTTCACTTTCATATATGTGACAGTTTTTACATGGTCTGTTCAAAAACTGACTAGATAGGCTCCACTTTAACTTAAAATGGACTAAATAAGTCAATTTTTCTGAGCAGACAACTGATGCCGTACCACAACCACATAAAAAATTAGATTGGCTCCAGGTGAGGTTGCCAGCTGTGGTCAATTCTGACAGCTGTTAAAAGCCTGTGGCTCCGCCCCTCTGTAGCTCCGACATTGTTGTGGACTCAGTTTTGTGAATGTTGGTGAACATATGCATTTCGAGTTCTGGCAATCACCACACGCCTGCGGGCCAGTTTGTGTTTTGGGCGGTCGGGGCCGGGATGGCTCCGCCCATCGCACCCGTCCATGATTGTCGCGAGGTCTGTGGGGACCCACTTCCAGTGGTGTGAGGACCACTAGAGAGAGCGGAACAGCGAGGAGGAAGCCGGCGACGCGGGGGTAAGCTGGTGGAACAGGGTGACGGGTAATGCCTTGCGGGGAATCTGCCTCTCCAGCTCCGGCTGCCAACCCGCCTTTCCTCTGCACGGACATTCCCCAGCTGAACGACAGCACAGCACCAGCGCCCCCGCCTGCTGGAGAGGACGTCCACCACCCCCCACGCCACACACCCACCGCCATCTCCAGCTACGCTCCCAGCCTTTTGTGGGACATCCCGATGGTCCCAGGAACCTTTAGTGGAGCAGCAGGTACATGCCAGTCATTTATAACATCCTGTGGTGTGTACTTTGCTGCTCTTGCCTCCCTTTCAGACGCAGAGAAGATCACCACCATCCTCACGTATCCGACTGGGTCAGCATGGGGCTGGGGTGCAGCCCTGTGGCAAAAGGGAGAGACTGACAGAACAAGTTTTCAGAACTTCCTGCAGAGACTGAGGGCAGACTTTGATCAGCCAGAGCCTGATCCAGGGATCGAACTCTGCCCCTCCACCACCTCCAGTGCCAGCCGGGGGGTGTGTGTGCTCCCCCAAAGAATTTGTGTGGGTGGGGGTGAAGTTCGGGTTGGGGGCTCCTCCTGAGGGGAGGGTGGGGAAGTGATGGAGCTGGGTCCTCCGGTAGCCGGTACGGAGGGAGGGCCAGCCATGGGCCTGGGTCCGTCTCCAGAGGGGCGGTGTGCCATAGAGCCCCCTGGTAGGCATGAGGACCCAGCTGGGATAGGCAGGAAGAGGGCCTGCTTGTCTCAACGGACGCAGAAGGGGCTAGCCGGATGGTCTGGCAAAGCCCCCACCTTGGCACCAGGGACGTGCGTGATGCAGGGAGGGAAGCTGGCCGCTCTGCCAGCAGGGACGTGCAGAGAGAGGGGCTGCATGTGCCCAGAAGGCACCAGCCTGGGGTGCCTGGAACGATCGCCGGAGGCTCAGGAACGCCTCCCTGCACGGTGCAGGGAGGGAAGCTGGCCGCACTGCCAGCGGGGACGTGCCGCGAGAGGGGCTGCCACTTCCACTGATGGTACTTCTGGGGCTCCGAAGACGTAGCCCTTGGAGCGGGGGCTCTGTCAGGATTGGCTCCAGGTGAGGTTGCCAGCTGGGGTCAATTCTGACAGCTGTTAAAAGCCTGTGGCTCCGCCCCTCTGGAGCTCCGACATTGTCACCACACGCCTGCGGGCCAGTTTGTGTTTTCCCAGTGTTCGGCCACCGTGCCACGTTTATTCGTGTTTTGAGAATAAACTCCCTTTTCCGAATGTCCCACCTCTGTGCTTCCTTCCCCCCTCAGCTCGCCGCCATGACAATATCAACGGAAAAAAAAGACAACAACTGATACAGAATTGTTCGCATAGACTTTTTTGAAAGTAAACACTAAACACATTGTAAACAAAAAAAAGAAATCAGAGGTTATTGTGCATCACAGTGATTTCATCAATCAGGGGAGCAATGTGAAATGTGTTTAAAGTAAATAATTGTTAAATACATAACTCTTAAATAATTTCAGGATAATAGATCCAATGATTTCTCCTGAAAAGCTATTAGTCATGAATTGGTTACCATTGTTTAGCAACTGATCATATATATATAAAAAGGTATAATTTGAAACTAAATATAATTCAACTGATATATTACTCACATCTCAGCCAATCAGATTTCATGATCAACACTGACTGATTTCCCGCCAAGGGTAACACAAAACATTTACTCAGTTACTACAGTTTACAACGCAACATATGTAAATAATGTACATTTGTTTTTTTTTTTAAATATCCATATGATTTATTTTTGCTAGACAGATGCTGCCAGGAGATCTAACATGTTTCACCATTCAGACTTAGCAACAATAATCACATGACACCAAACCAGGGCTAAAACCAAAGGTTGCAGAAAGAATACAGAATCCCAGTTTTCATTCAGACCCTTTTAGCGTTAGGAAATATTTTGTTAAATGGTGGCATAGGCTAAGTAGACCACTATACATTTTCTGTAGAGGTAGGAATTACTGTTTTTTTTTTTATATATAGCAATGCTAACACATGTAATTGGCATATATAAGACTGTTTGTATGCTTAGATTTAGTACATTAATTACTACAAATCATACTTTAAAAAGTTATTATTAGGAAGTAACAGAATTAACACACTTATATTTTTCTTATCTGAATACATCATTGCTAAAAATAAATGAGATATCACAATCAAACAGTAACTGAGCACTTGAGCAGTTTTATCACTAGATACTTTTGAGTAATTCTTTGAATCACTACTTTATACTTGTGCATGAGTATTGTTCTTTGAGGTAACACTACTCATACTTGAGTAAATTATTTGGCTTCTCTACCCACCTGTTTTCCAACCACAAATGTCCTGTAGAACTATAATTGTGTTGCAAACGACAACAGAATGTTACATATTTACCAAATGGATTTAAGTGCGGGGGGGTGTGTCAGGCAAGTGAACAGACGCCGTTCCAGGTGGTGGGGTGGGAGAGGACGGAGACTTGCATCCAGCAGGACAAGCTGAGGACTCAGAACATATTCCTACTGCAGTGGCTGGTGCTACCTAATGAGCTCACATCGCATCGACCACACCACCCCGGTCCACTTCACTTCGCTCTTAATATGAGAGTTTAACCCCTCCAAATGACTTTGATTCAGAGCACGAAAGCATAAAAAAATACTTTTACTGGGGTTTCAATGAACCTTTAATCAAGCTTTCCGCACCCGAGGACAATGGAAAATTTTCCAGTTGGCTACTGTTTTTTTTACCGTAGCCTTTCACCTCTCTTTTACCACCTCCTTTGCTTGATAAAATTGCAGATAGTATTATTGTCACATACCGTTTCAACTGAGACTTTTATGAAGCCATAAAGATTGATTGTCATGGGTCCTTCCATCCCAGGGTGAACATCCCAGGGTGACTTGTTGTGCACACACTCAGAAGGCCAAATTAAAAAAAAAAAAGTTTCTTCACTGTCCATGTAAATTTCAAGCTCTCAACCGAGAAGAGAAAAAAGAAAACAAACGAACATTTGTCTATTAGAACAGAATGCAGATGAGCAGGTACACGTAGATGACAAAAAAGAAGGATGAATAGCCGGGATTTTTATTTTTTTTTTACTCTGCAGCCCTTCACAGAAGCTGATGACAGAACTGGCAACAGACGCCGGCTGCTGCATTTTTTAACAGCCCGTAAAACTGTTTATAGCCCCATCAAGCGCAGGTTAAGCAGAGACGTTTTTTGGCTGGCAACAAAGCTGGCGGGACATGTCTGATCATTCATCATGTTTTGCTAGTGAGGGAGGAGAGAGCAAGACAGAAAGCACAGAATTTTTCCGGGGTCGCCGCTCCGCCGCGGCTCAGGAATAGTCGGGGGCTGAGAGCCGATTCGAGGTTGGCGGAGGGTGCGGTGGTGGTGTGGTGATGGACGGCCAGAGAGGCGGCAAAGCTCCGGCTTCATCTTGGTGGTGCTGATGAGGAGCCACGCCTGACGCAACGGCCTGCAACACGCGCAATCACCCACCCACCCCCTCAGCAGGGTGGTTCTCAGGCTCCCCGCTCCCCACGGAACCCAACAGCATTGGTGCAAAACTGTACAACCTGTGCCGAGATCGAAGGCTGCGGTGGTTATGTGCACAGCTTTCAGGGATAGTTGTTGTCACGATGGTCCGGCCCGATAGCATTATGTCTGCAGCTCCAACACTGAACCTGATCAGAGGCTTCAAAGAAAAAAAAGAAAAAGTCACCTTATAGTCCAGGTTATCCACTCTGGTTATCCCCCCATGAACATTTTTCAATATTCATTGTATTCAGCATCTCTTTGCACTGGTCATGACTGGTTTAATCTAACCATGTGGTTCAAATGCATGTTTTTGGTTTTATCAATTCTTCGTTAGAATTCCAATTTCAAGCCCAAGCCTATTGTCAGGTATTCAGATTCAAACCCTATAAAAATATTTTTTTTGTTATGTTTTCCAGACTTATAAAGGTTATGCTCGTATAATCCAATTAAAGGACTTTTAGGCATTAAAGAAAACCAAATGATGTGGTGAATTAATTGATTACTTTATATGTTTTTGTTCTGCTTAAGCACTGCATTCAACTCTGAATTATTTTTCATGCATGTACAAAATTAATATTTTTTCTTTGGTCTTCAAAACGTACCATTTGGAAATTTGACTTAAGCGTTACATCACAGAGCTGAAAAAGTTTGGGAGAACTAATGTCTCCCAAACTGAGACATTAATTACTCTCATTAATATTTATGTAGTCTATATTGAACAGTCAGGAGTTTTATTGGTGGGGTAATAACTGCGATGGAGGTACATTAAGAAGAGAGTCATTTGCTGGGGCAAGAAAAGGAAATCAATGGCCTCTTATGTCCAAATGGAACTTGGACGCCTCTGTCCAATGAAGTCATGCTGCTTTCTGATCAATATGTCATTGCTATTTGCCTTATTTGCCCTATTTGGCTAGGATGAGAGTCGGCACCTCAATATCAGCCGTGGTTCTCTCTCCTGGAAAGAAGTAGATTGCGGTCTCCTGGTCCAGGCTGAGATATCACCTCAAGTGGAGGAGGTCAAATGTTTTACGGGAGATGGAAAAAGGGACTGTGAGATGGATAAACGAATCGGGCACTGCACCGTTCTGTTGTGGTGAACAGAGAGTTCCATTTTGCCAGACAGTCCATGTCCCTGTTTTCACCTACGGTCACGAACTAACAGAGCCAGATAGTGAATTCAAGAGGTTGAGGGAGGTTTCTTTGTAGGTTTGCTGGAGTTATGAGGAGCACAGTAATTAGTAACAGACTCAAAGTTGAGTCGCTGCTCCATCAAAAGGAACCAGCTTAGGTGGTTTGGGCTCATCATAAGGATACGCCTTGAAGGGTTGCCATTGAAAGGAGACCCTGAGGAAGGCCCAGGAACCACTGGATTGTCTCCTAGTTGTCTTGAGAGTGCCTTGGGTTCCCCCAGGGGGGTTGGAGGTTGCTGAGGTAAGGGACATATGGCCTGGTCTATGTGACAAATAAAAAAATCTTGAGATCTTGAATCTTATACTATGTATTCTATTTTGCTTTATTGCTTTTTCATTATTTATTTGTGATACATACTGGCTAACCTTAATATTTGCAGGTGTTTAGCAATGGCTGAAGGATGTGAGTTTGAATCCCATGCTCACCTCGTGTTTGCTGCAGTTTTCTCCAGTTTCCTTCTGCTGTCTAAAAAGCATTCACTCTAAGTGGATTTGCAAACCTAAGTTGTTCATACAGTACAGACCACACCTTCTCATTCAATGTGTTTTCTTTATTTTCATGACCATTTACATTGGTAGATTCTCACTGAGGGCATCAAAACTACGAATGAACACATGTGGAGTTATGTACTTAACAAAAAAAAGCGAAATAAGTGAAAACATGTTTTATATTCTAGTTTCTTCAAAATAGCCGCCCTTTGCTCTGATTACTGCTTTACACACTCCTGGTATTCTCTCGATGAGCTTCAAGAGGTCATCACCTGAAATGGTTCTCTAAAAGTCTTGAAGGAGTTCCCAGAGGTGTTTAGCACTTGTTGGCCCCTTTGCCTTCACTCTGCGGTCCAGCTCACCCCAAAGGTCTCCACTTTTTGTTAAGTACATAACTCCACATGTGTTCATTCATAGTTTTGATGCCTTCAGTGAGAATCTACTAATGTAAATGGTCATGAAAATAAAGAAAACACATTGAATGAGAAGGTGTGTCCAAATTGTGTGCCTGTACTGTAGGTGTATGTGTGTGTTTTTTCGCAGAAGAATGTGTCCCTGTTTTATTTTGTAAGAAGGGACAGGGCCTCAGATCAGATATGCCATTACATGGTGTTTGTGCATATTACTCCCTCTGTTTCCAAATGAAGTAAAATGTATTTGTTACATAAAATATGCCAGTGAACCTGGGGAGTTGCTTTCATGTGCATCACTGTTCACCTTTGTATCACATGCATGAAATGCATGGCAATTATGTCACCTCCACTCAAGGTCCTGACACTGCCGTGTAAACGTGTATCTGATTTAGATTAGAGCTGTATAAGGCTTCTGCGAAAGAAAGGGAGGCCGACCCTGTGAAACGCCAAAAAGATTGGAAATAAACAGCTTCAAAGGTCTCTGCCAATCAGGCTGTCCCTGCCCTAATCCACTTTGAGACAGAGTTAGCCGTCTTGCACTGACAGGCTCTGATCGGCGTCCCCTGATAAACTCAACCAATTGCTTGCTAATGCGTCAGTGTCTTTATGTGTTTGCTGGGGAATGTTTATGTGTGTGCTGAAGCGATAAAGAGATGGCGAGAAAGAGGCAAGCAGGAAAGATACGCTTGTCTTGTCATCAGCATATGTGTGTCAGTACAATAAAATGGTTCAAATTTCGACCAGTCTAATCTGACAAATATTATTATTATTCTTCAGTAACCTTTAACATGAATCCTATTTATTATGCAGAATCCACAATAAAAATATTATTACATGGAATTTAAATTTACAATTATTACACTTATTAGATGCACTTATCCAGGGTGAATTACAATCAGTAGTTACAGGGACAGTCACCCTGGTGCAGCTCAGGGTTGAGTGTCTTGCAAATGAACACAATTAAGTATTAAGTGGAGTTTGAGCCTGTGAAATTGTCATCTTCTAGTTCATAAGCGAGTGTGTTACACTCACCAAGAATGAATACATGGCTTGGGAATCTGGTGAGAAAATGGCAAGGCTTTCGAACATTGCTGACTGGTTAAATGACTTTCAAAGGCAGAAGAGGAGTGTGCAAACAAATTCAAATAATAATTCAAATAAAATAATTTGGTGTTTTGTCCCTTTTTCTTCAAGCCAACATTATTTTGTAGGATTATTTTCATGGCAAGGCTGAACACAAGTACACAAGGTAGTTATACTGCATCATTCAAGCTCTTTTGAGGATCATGGACACAGTGGCCAGCCAAGGAAACTGAAAAACAAATTTATTTCTTTTTGAAATCTAGCAGCACATTCAGTTTATTTGCCATAGGCATGGGCAATGGTACTGTCCATGGTGGAGGTTCCTTGCAAGTTTGGAGCAGCATTTCAGCAAATACAGTCTACATTATGAGGAACTACACTTAAATTTTTTTAAGGCCTTAAATTTTTGCACATCATCCTATATGTTTTGCACAGTACTCATACATCATTATCTACATTACAGTAGTAGGCTGAAAAAAAGTGGCTCACACGTCCATAATAAGACCTCCTGGTGCCACTGCCATTGATCCAGGAGAAAATCCCTGTTTCTATACAGGAGTCTTTCTGTTTGTGAAATAAGCCCTTTCAGGGCAGAGGGGTTTCAGTCCTTCAGAACAACAGGCTTCAATGCCCAGAAGACATTGTGAGCAATTGCATTTCTCTTTCTGAACAGTGCAAAAACTAATAAAAGCTTTAGTCTATCCAGGCATAAGCAGTAAAAAGGGTGATTATTGTCCTCTTGAGAGGAAATTATTTTTCACAGCACAGGTGCAAACAGGCTATATTCAGAGCAGCCCACAGATTCTTTTCTGATGGAGCTTTTCAGTGAGCCACATTTATAGTTTATGTGTTCTAGATGTGTATGTAGAGATAATTAAGTGAATGTATCTTAACCATAATTAACAATCAATTACTTCTTATTTAGTTACTTCGTATTTAATAGGCTTAATATCTGTTGCTTTCCCCATGACCCTGTCATGATTAGCCACCATCTTGTTTAGTTGGAACAGGCCATTGATGCCTGGTTAGCAAGCCTTATGTCTGGTTTAGTTTATTAAGGAGTATCCAGATTCCTTATTTTTGTTTGACCCCATGCATGGCTCTTGACTTCCTTAATAGTATTGTCTATCGACAGCCATCCTGCCTCGTGAATATACAAAAAGTTGTACCACACTCTTGCTCATCTCAGTCAGTGTTCTGGATATATTCATAGTGTATGTTTTGTAATTCATGCATGGTGCAAGAATCCCTGTGGCCATTTCCATGAGTTGAAACTTCCTTTGAAAAAGTGCCTGTAGAACACATGTACAACTACACACCAAAACAGGTTAAGGTAAAGCTATCAATCTGCGTAGCTGTCGGTCTTCACATTTGACAGGTAGAAAGATTTCATATACCCCTCACTACTTACCTGACTTAATACCGAGTGAAACTCACATCTTGAAAGACTCCTCTGCAAGCACATCTTGTCTACCTTAAGGGCAGATGCCCAGCCCTCAGGGCTCTTTTTCCTTTGCCTTTTAATGTTCTCCTCTTTGATTTTCTGAAACTGACATGACTGACTCTACAGTAAATTCAGCCAACTGGATTTTATTCCTAAGAAGTTTGTCTATGCATAACATATCCTATACATCATTTGCGCTTAATTTGTAAGCAGGTTAAAACTGAGTTAATAAGGTTACCAGTAACATGCGCATCTAGGGCAGTTTGAGTATTTTAATTTAATGTTTTTTCCCCACATAGTAGTGAACAAATGTTTAGCCCACAAAGATATGACGATGGAACTGGGGTTGTAATAATGATAGAATGATTGGATTGAAGCTGGAAAGAGAAGAGATCAATGTTGTAACAAACAATACCCCCCCGAATTCTTTGCTATGCTTTTTCATTTTCAGAATTTTGTTTAGGGTCTGTGACTCCCACCGGCTCTACCTTGCTTCATTACGATCCTGAATGAAAGCTTTTCAAAAGGCATGCTTATCAGCCCATTTTTTTTCTTGGCTTCTTTTGAAATTTTTCATCCCAAAGAGGAAGTCTGTAAGAATATGAAGAAAAGACACCCCTGACTTGAGAGTTGCAACAGACAACAACCCATTTTGAGGTGATAAGACTTCTTTATTATTAGTGAATTCACAAAGCAAACCAATTTTTACAGGTGCATGATGGGTAAATCACAAGGCTACACAGAGCTAAAAGTAGCTGCAATGTGGCTAGAGGGGATAGTGTATTCTGGGCTGCATTTTAATACAGTGACAGTGGTGCTATACATTAAATCCAATCCATGTCAGGGTAACATGCAGGAACTGGTCAGGACACCTGTCCTTCACAGGCCCAGTTTAGCATCACCAGATCCCTGAACACAGTTCGTGGGAGGAAACTGTAAAACCTGAAACCTTCCTGCCTTCGCCCTTCTAGAAAATCTGGTGAAATAAATACCCATAGAATAGGAGCTCATGAGCATGCAGACAGAAAAGACAGAGGATAGACAAGGACTAGGCACAGAAAGGTGGTTTAAATATAATGACACAGGCGAACTTAAAATATGTTCTCAAAATTTTGGTTTACTTTTTTATGTTTAGTGGTGCTTCAACATGAAGGTTTTTGATATATCTTTGGTCAGGAAAATGTGTCAGTTGGTGGATGTCTCCCATGCTGAATTGCTAATATGTACATATATATAAAGACGCACAAGGAGTAAAGCTAGGGTGTATTTAAGTGTCTTGGAAATCTTCAAAGCGGCAAGCGATGATGGCCTTGTTACTACTGAACCTGCATGGAAAATTTTTAAGATTTCCATGTCTCTCCTTCGGCATTCCCTTTCATCCCCCAGAAACACCTTAAGCTTGAATAAGTTCCAAACTTCCTGACATCCTGTGTGAGATTGTATAGATCCACAGTTTCTGATGTGATACCTTTGTGTGAAGTGGCTGCTAAGTGATGAACCATGTCCAGGGTGTTTTGCTTTTCTCTACAAAAAAATATCGGTGCCAAATATTACATTTTAATTTGTCTAGCTGAAAAAAAAAAAAAGTCTGGACTGGGTCTCCTAATTTTTGGCATTGTTTTAAATTCACACAAGAATGATAATTGCTTTTTGAATTCATTGGGAGAAAAAGATTCATCCACCTCAAGCTACCTCAACACACTTGTCTCTATTAAAAAGCCATTTTCTTTTGTCAGTATCATTGACAATGGTTTGGGTGACCTCGTTCCAAAAGATAAAACCCTTTTTTACCATATTTTTTACTATTTATTTTCAACAGTTCATGTGACGCATATTTTTTGCCTGGTCAGCAAGAAATGATGTCTCTAATCAGAGGTAAATTCAATTCCCTTGCATGTTTCCCCCTTGCAAATAACCTTTCTGTATGATGCGGTAAAGATGGCTTCTGAATTGACTTTGTGTTGGCACGGATGCACAGCAGCGCTATTGAGCTTCCTGTAATGAATTTAATTGCATTGCATGTCTGTGAGAAAAGCCGTTACTCTCTCATTTACATGTGTCTAAGGGAAAATGGGCCAAGCACCAGGCAGACTGTGATCAGCATGCTGTTTTTACACAAACATGGCTGTGGCTCTTGGATTGCTGTGAACATCATGGAAAACCAAGCTTTTTGCTTTTATTAAGAATTTAAGGTTGTCCAGTGAAACAACACATGAAAAAACTGTCTACAGTTGTCTACAAAGTACAATGTACTCCTCTATGATATGCAAATTTGAAGCACTATTCACTGCGTATATGGATAATTCTGCAAGTGCTTATTTAATCAAGTTAAATCAGCTACACATGTGATATTTCTAATCTTTTGTTTCATCTTTGTTGAACATTACTGCCATTTACAGAATTGTAAGGTCAATAGAAGAATTATGCCAAAGAGAAATGCAAGGTGCCGTGAAAGAGACGACAAATGCCTCAATCTAAGATGAAATAGTACTTTCTTCCTTGAGCCAACTGGGTAAAAAAACATGTTCAATAATTTCTACATACTTTTGTAAGCTTTCATAATGAAGAATCCAGGGCTTCTCATATATTCCCTTGAGCTCCGTTGGAAATAGGAATATATTTTGAGCCATTATCTAAGATTTTGATTGAGTTTAGGAATGTCAAATTCCCCCACTGCACTGCTGGCATTACTTTATGCATGTGACGTATTGAGTGGCGCAGGCTTACATCATCCAGTATGAGGAGGCACCGCGTGTGGGAGCAGTCAGCCATTGCCATGGGCCCCTCCCATTTTAAACATCTTTACTGTTTCTCTCCTGGCTGACAGAAATTATTGCACGGCATGTAGTGACTCTTCATCAAGATGCAGCCAGCTAGCAAGCAGTTCTTTTCTGATCTATTTATTTATTAAAATCCCAAGAAAGGCTGTGCCATGCAGTGCTCCTAAAGTAGCGTATGCATCATAATGCATGCCTTCCATGTATTGCATCACTTGTAATGCAGAACGTATAGATCTATTTTTCTTCTTCAGTTCAAGCTGTGACAATGACAGCAAGAGGCCAGAGCAGAAACAAAAGCTACCTAAGTAAGTGTGAGGTGAGAAAAAGTTACAGCAATACTTGATTATGTGCATATTTTGTGATTCCTAGTTTCACATGTTTCTGCATGCTTCTCTTTCCAAACATTAGGGCCTTAAAAGGTATAATGAACGAAGGTGACTTAACAGTACGCGTGATGTGTTCTGGTTCTGATTCACACTCTGCACGCATTACTCGACCGAGAGCATGGGTGAGGACTAGTGGGTGTGTCTCGGCGAGGGAAGAAGACTCCTTGAATACAGCTGGAGTGTCATTACTTAAAGGATTATTTAAATGAAGGCGCGAGGAGGAATATTTTTGGCAGCTTTGCCATTTCCCAGCACTGGCTGGGAGGGGGAGGAGGAGTGGGCACCCACTGCTGAACGGTGAGATTTCATTTCGAGGATTACGCCAGCCTTCCTGCAGCATGCCAACAACAAAAAAACAAACAAGCAGAAAAAGATCCTTTTTTTCCTGCCTTTGCTTATCAATATTTCGGAGAGCGGCCTGTCTTTTTATGAATGCCACAGGAGATGTGCCGGTGTTAGTCGAAAATAATATTGCAGTGGCCAGAGACTGGAGACACAATTTCATGTAATCCACGGTAAAAATACCTGGCGGGGGAGGCGAATGAGCTGCGCTAAATGCTAAATGAGAGTGAAACCAGGGATGCAGCAGCTCATGCATCTGGTGTGTCAAGCTCATGCTCACTCAAGAAAATTGAAGTCGGAGTGAAAGTAATTATTTGTCATGTGTGATGCGCAGCACTGAGTGTACAATTGGGTGGCAGTAGCCTGGTGGGTAACACACTCGCCCATGAACCAGAAGATCCAGGTTCAAACCCCACTTACTACCATTGTGTCCCTGAGCAAGACACTTGACACTTAACCTTTCACTTATTGTGAGCAGTGGGCAGCCATGAATAGCCCCCAGGAAGCAGTGTGTGGGGATGGTACCTTGTAGACTTCCGAACCCACTAGGCCACCACTGCCCCAAATCAATTTATATTTTTTCCAGATCACTCCATATACTGTTGGATTAGACTGGACTAGAGAATATACTATTTTGAGTAATTCTCTTCTGTTCTGCTGTTCTCAGTTTTTTTTCTGACTGATTAGCTGAAACCTCATCATCAAGCCTGAAGCAACTATGCTCACACCACTCACAGGTAGAGCTAAAAGCACCTTGAACAACAACAGCAGTGGAATCAATTGCAGGCTTCATCAGCATCTTCCAATTTCTGGGAAATGTGGCGTTTTTGTGCACACCACTCACTGTGCAGGGTGCACTTAAGCACTTTGATGTCAAATGGTGTGTTCCTGTCATTAGGTCAGGCTTTTCTATACACGAACGACACAGCATAATATGTTATCACGTGCAGACCCTCCATTTCAGACATGTGTGATTTTAGCGCTTGTTGTCTGAGAGATACAGGGGAAGAGAGGCATCCTTGATTAAATTTGACACTAATAATTTTAGCACAGCAGGACGCCTAATCTGGTGCGTGACTGGTGTATGCAGTTCCAGAAGTGACCTGTGAGTGTCAGTATTACTCCACGGCCAAGACTTTGCAGGCCAGGGCAGAGCATGCTGACTCCACGGCCATTTCAGATGGCGACAGCAGCTTTTACTTGCAACCAAAACCAAACTGAGGGAATGAGAGAATGCTGGCCGAGAGGGAGGAATCAAATCCAGCCCTCATGTACAAGGTGGGTGCATCGCACTCCTACTTGTTCTGCAAGACCCCTTTCTCTATGTCGTTCAGTTCCCTTTCCCTCTCATGCCCTATCTCATGCTCTCTGGCTCTGCTCACAGATCACTGATTGGATCGGAGTGCTCCAGCCAACTGTTTCAAATGGAGTCTGCTCCTCTCCCAGGACAAAGTTGTGATGGGGAAATTTGCTCTGCTCCAGACCTCCCCCCACCCTCCGCATCTAAAGAGATAAGGCCTGGGGGTGTATGAACAATGCAGGTATGAATTTGCTCCTCCGTCCCGGGGGAGAAATGTAATTCCACCACGGGTGTATTTTTTACAGACACAGGCTAAGGGCTTTGTTTTGTAGATAAGGCCACCATGTTGTATCTGCAGTTTATCTCTGGGAGCCAACGAAGGATGAATACATCATCATTTTGTTACTTGTACCACAGGTGATCTTGTGGAACTGGTGGCGGGGAAAAAGAAAGAGAGGCGGGGAAATGAGGGAACGCAGGGCAGTTGTGGCCTAGTGGGTTTGAAAGCAGACCTGTAATCGGAAGCAAGGTACCGTCCCCACACACTGCTCCCCAGCTGCCCACTAAGGGTGATGGGTTAAATGCAGAGGACACATTTGATTGTGCTGCAGTGTTTCACAATGACAATCACTTCACTTTCACTTTATGTGGGGCCTTGACCTTTAGTCCTGGTGCTCTTGGAGATCATTCTTTCATATGAGAAGTTAAAAGCGTTGATTTTGTTTATTTGCTTTTGCTGAGATAGTTGGACAAAAGAGGAGGGCTTTGAGCAAGCAGTCCACCTCCGTGGAGCTTACTTGAAATAAGCTGTTTAAAAATGGCGTCCTGCAGAGGTAAGTGGTGGGCTCTCACCCTAGGCTGCTTCTCATGTGGGTGGCATTGAATCACTAGAAAATCTACTCCAGTCACACTTTCTTGATGCAGCCCTCTTTTAACACCGCAACCGCAAGGTGATAAAACACATTTTGCACATTTCATTTTTAAACCATAAAAGAGACAGTTAATAATAGGTTCTGAAGTATTAGATGTGACTACAGTGTCACAACACAAACAGTCTGGACTTCATTCCTTTCGGTAGCTATTCCTTCGGTAGCTATGGTTATGTGGTAGTGTGGGTGGTGGTAGACTCGCCTATGAACCAGAAGACCCAGGTTCAAATCCCACTTACTACCATTGTGTCCCTGAGCAAGACACTTATCCCTAAGTTGCTCCAGGGGGGGACTGTCCCTGTAACTACTGATTGTAAGTCGCTCTGAATAAGGCCGTCTGATAAATGCTGTAAATGTAAATGTAAGTGGAATCTCTAGATAGCATCTACCCAAGTGACATGGGGGGACTGAACAACAATTTATACTCAAAAAAGAGACAAAAAAACATAAAGACTAACCTAAGCCAAAACTACACAAAAGAGCAGCAATTCCTGCAGATAACCTGGGAGGAAACAAATAGCTCAAGGTGGGAGATATGGAAAACAGGACCTGCTTTGGACTTTACTTTGATGGAAAGTGTAAGTCATATGTCAAGGGAATAATGCTGTGTGGGATGTGAAGTTAAGGGGTCGGCTTGGGACAGAAACAGGTCTTTGGTTGACAGCTATACCTTTTGCATCGGTCGCGTCAGGTTAATGGGGTGAAAGTGTCTGTTGGCCTGAACAGAGAACGGAACCGAAGCTCCCTGATGGGGGTTCTGGCTCTGTTAGAAGGGGGACAGCACCAGTGAAACGTCAGTCTTCTTATCTGACAGCAGGGGAGCTTCTTATCTCTTAACTCAGTGACTGCTGTAATGTGCCCAATAAAGGAAAAATTTAATTAAGTCTTGACCATGTCTGTTCATTTTTTTGATGTTTCTTCTATTTTAAGTGTTTCAAGACCCTGTCACTATAAGAAATGTTACTTTAACTGCCATACACACATAAGTAAAAGTCACGCTGGTTGGCCATGGCAAAGAAGGAGATCTAGAACGATGGCTGGACATGCGAGGAAGAAGGACATATACGCACAACATCACGAAACAGGGGTTTAATTCATGGTGAACAGGACAGGGGACACATCCAGTAACAATGATCCAACAGCAAATAGACACAAACAGGGCAGCTTTATACAGACACAGGTGAAAACAATCAGGAAACATAATAGCACAGGACCAACATGAAACTCCGGTCCAAATCCTGGACCCGGAGTAGCCCCGGTCCGGAGTAGGACCGTATCCTGACAGGAACTCTGTTGTAGTCCATTTTTCAGTCCCAAACGAAACACTGTTGTTTGGTGCGATATTCACTGCATGTATATCAAAACAAATCAAGAAATAAAATACTATCAAAAAAGAACACCAAAAACAAAATCTGTAATAGCCTAACTTTTAAGGGTGCTCCAGTTGCGAATCCCAGGCCGGCAATGGATGTTCATTGTTTTTCCAAATGATTCCCTGATTGTGCCCATCTGTTGTAATGTGTATAAATGTACCCATGTTGTGTCTAGTCCGGCCATTGAATGTTATCTTGTGCTGTGTGGCGATGTTCTGGTGCCATGTTGTGTTTAAAACCCCCTGTTTGTGATGCCAGTGACGATTTCCAGAATTTCCAATTTTTTAGCTACAGTTCATTACATTCAAGCAGACAAATGACAAAAATGCTTTTAAGAATAGAGCAAGCACTTTGTTAATCAAAATGAAATAATCTTATATTCCGTTAACATAATAGAGTTTAAGATACACCATATTAGGTATATATATATATATATATACCTAATATGTATATATACCTAATATGTGTGTAGGTATATATATATATATATATATATACCTACACACACACACACACACACACACACACACACACACACACACACACAATTTTATGTGTGTACGTATCAGCTTTAGAATCTGGAGTTGTTTGTTCAGGTTCAGTGGGGAGTTGCTGTTTGCAGCACAGCGGTGGTAATGACTCCCAGCAATGGCAGAGGAAGCCAGAAAAAGTGAGATGGACAGAGAGATTAATAATATCCCTTTTTTTCATTTCCCTTCCTCTTTAACCCCGGGTCGCACTGCCCGTCTCCCGGCCCCCTCTCCCCCATTTCTCAAAATCCCCAGCAAACTTCGCAGAAAGTGGCAGACACACATTTATATTTGGTGAAGGGTGTAAAATCCAATTCTCATCCTGCCACTCTGATGCCAAGATAAACACCCAGCCATGTGAATAATTAATCTGGCCTCTCTTGATTTTCCCACTACAACCACACATCCAGTCACTGTGTGAGTGTAAACTGGATCGGCATTCTCGCAGGTGTGTGTGTGTGTTTTTGAAATTAATGTCTGGTTTAATGTGCAGTTTATGTAGCATGCAAATACACCGTGACGGGATTATTCAATAACTTTTCCATGACATACAGGTTGTATTATCAACGGTCTGATAATATCTAATGATTTGATTCCAGATATTACATTCAATTCAATGCTTTAATTAATTGACTAATGAAATACACAGTATAGCACGACCTCAGATTCACTCACTCACTCACTCACGATCATAACCATTTTTTCAGCACGCAACTGCAGACAGTGATGGGAGGCGGAGGGAATGTGCTCTGGAAAGCAGCAGAGCACAATGAGGTGTTGGGGAATGTAGGCAGCAGTGTAACACGGGCAGCAGGAACTACAGGGATGGAGTGAACATGAAAGTGGAATGTGGAGTGGGATGCTGGAGGCACTTCAGGCCATGGCGACAACAGGCAGAGGTCGGTACACGGTGCAACGCCCAGAGTCTGGTGTAATGAAAGGGCAGTGAAGTGACGTTTGCCATGTTCCTATAAGACAGGCACATCTTCTTGGTGGGACCATATTGGAAGAGTCATACAAAGTTTACTATACATGAAAATCAGGGAACCAAGGACTTCATAAACTTTTTCATGCTGCCATACTGAGAGGGAATGCAAATTTTAGGTTCTGCAGTTTCAGCTGTGGCCAGACGTTTGCTACACTGACTCTCATTGCAAGCAGCTTAGTTTTTTTGTGCCCCTTTTTGCAAATCATCCTGTGATATCAGTGCCTTGAAGTGCTGGGATTCAATAGGCCATGAAATGGGTTTACTGTGTTAAGCGTGATTGGCTCCTGGGGTGGCAGCAGACTGGTGCAGTGGTGGACCATGTTGATGCTGAGCTGATTGGAGGACACTTGTCATCGACTGTCAGGCTGCTCTCTTTTTGTGTTTGTCATACCCCATGTTCACTAGCATACTATCCTCAAACAAAACTATCCTGTGGCAAAGCACATTCATATGTGCTGTACACAGCTGTACGAGTTTTACAACAATCCGGTTTGTTTAAATGTGCAGATCAGATAAATTGGTGGGGCATATGCTTTAATTAAACACATTATGTTTTTAGACAATAAAAATCCAACAGATGGTTAAAAAAAGAACAAAAAGTTTTGGTTTAGTCATTGTAATCAAGTAGGAAATACATTTGAATTGTAGTTTCAATAGTAGTTTAGTAATATAGTAGTAGTAATCTTTACATATTTGAGGGATTGAATATTTTGGGTATCAACTCTATATAACTGTAGTTACATAGAATTGAATAAGGACTTGTTTCATCTAAAAATATATGAGAGGGTTGTAGTAGCCTAAAGTGGAAATGGGTGGTAGTAGCCTAGTGTGAAACACACTCACCTATTAACCATAAGACAACAAGGTCACAGGTTCAAACCCCACTTACTACCATTGTGTCCCTTAGAAAGACAATTAACCCTGAGTTATTCCTGGGGGACTGTCCCTGTAACTACTGATCCTAAGGAACTTTGGAAAAGGCGTCTGGTAGAATGCTGTAAATGTAAATTTAATGAAATGTAACGCTAGGTAAGCACAGCGGTAAGTGGTATCACATCTTCAAGGATGTGTGTTGAAATCCTGGCTCCAGCCTGGAGGAACTTGTCAGATGCTTCAGGCCGGCCAGGTGTGTTTTGACAGTGAATGGGTGTTGGAATACTGGGTTGTAAAAAGATGTATTAACTCTCTACACAAAGCACTGTATGTACTTGGGGGAAACCCCCCAGTTCCCGACGTAAAAGGAAGTCTCCAGTGTCCCCAAAAGAAAATTCTTTTATACATTTGACTCCCAGGAAGTTGCCACAGACCAATCAGAATCTGTTGTTTCTGCCCTGCCCTGCCCGCAAACAAATGGCTGGCCTTTCACACCTCTTGCTCGGTGGAGAACACTGAGGTGATGAACCTCTAGGGGCCCAGATCAACCATAACGTTAATCAATATTCAGTGCTGAAGGCACAACCCAGCTAGGGTTTAGCCCGAGTCTAAAATGTTCTCTAGTGACCAAGTTACAAAACAATGGACATTTAAAAAAGACTTCTCACTGCTTTAAGACACATTTAAACTGGAGTGAGACCTTTAAAACAATACATGTCTTGAGCATAGCTTGTAAAGTTGCCATGAGGATCCTACTACTTGAGTCTTAAAGGTTTCAGCCACTTTCTTCTAACTGGTACACTGACTCCACAACTCCACATACAAGCACTCACACACTCAAAAGTAATTTTCCTTTTAATAATGATCATTTTACAGACAATAGAAAAATTATCTTCAAACCCTGAAGAGGTCTCATGAAAGAGCTGGGCTGATATTTTCATGGGGTGTTTTTTAAGTGTAAGTCAATAGTCAATCTACTGTCTTGATTCTTACAATGCAGTAAAGATGGAAAATTGACATATTTCCACAGTGTTCCATTACTTTGGAAATACAATTGATTACAGCGAGAGGTTACCCTATTTAAAATGTAATAGCAGTGCAAGTAATTAATTTTGTTTTCTGTATGAATGAATATTCTTAACCATTTTACAGCAGTACTAAACATTGACTAATGTCAAACTCCTTTCAATACATAACTTAACATCATTATAATTGATCAATTTAATATATATTATATAATTACTGCCACCAAGGTTAGACCTCAGGCCTCATTTACTGTAAGATAATACAGTTATAAACCCCTGCTAAATCAAATATTTATCATTCAAGAGCATTAAATAATGTGAAGAACATTATGCATGATCAGGGGTCCTCTGCCCTTCCTCACCTCCATCTCGGTAAACCAGGACCAGTCGGGGGTCCTCCCTTCCTCATTTCCTCACCACTGTCTAAAACACACCTGGCAGGCCTGTAGCATCCTAAATATTTCTCCAGCAGTCTGACTTCCTTGAGGAGTTGCTGTAAGATGTTAAAGTTGCTATAATCAATGTCCCTTCCATCTTGGTTTCAGAGCCACTTTAATACTTTGTTTCTATTGGTTGCATGACAATGCATAAGAGCAACGCATAACTTTGACCGTGTCACGGTCCACGGAACCAGAACGTGAGCGCGTGTAGGAGGAGACAAGGAACCTCGGTGCGGTGGGACGCAAGGAGGCAGGTAAGTTCCCTCTGACTTAATATGTGATGTGTTAGAGTACAATTTAGGACGGGGACAGGACGGGAGGAAGAAGTTCAGGAGAGAGGATATGATATGGTCAGGAATGGTTTTACTATTACATGAAGGAGTGGAGCCGAGTCTCATTGACGTGTGTCAATCAATGACTGAGCAGCTGGCAGTGGCCATCTTGCCAATTTATAGGAGTCACATTTCCGTGTTGCTCCCAGTCACTTGGATGGAATCATGTGACAGACCGCAGTGTGTGCAAAAGCTCTGTATACCAATAATTTAATATTTATTTGGAGTGCATTTTGTTCTGTAAAATAGACAGGAACATGGAATTCCAGCGATGAAGGGAGAAGAATTGCATTGACCTTGTTAATCTGACTCTAATTATTAACACAGGAGAAGGGAAGAGACCAGAAGCTAGGGGAGAAGAAGCCCAGCAGCTGAGGACCCAATGGAGAAGGGGAAAAAAGAGTCGTGAAGAGAACTCTGCATTTCACTCCCAAAAAGGTTGACACAGACCAATCAGATTGTCCTTTGATGTTTCTGCCTTGTCCAAACAGAACTCCTGGAGCAGTAACACAGTGGTCATCCACCTTCCACAAGACTTTACCGTCATGGCACCCCTGGCCATTTGTTGGTCTTTTGACACCCTAGAGATACTTTGTGTTTATGAAGGTCACAGCTTGGAGATAAAGTGGGAGGCTTCATTAAAAAATTAAAAGTCATGGAATCTCATATCTTACAGTTTCTTCTTCTGATAGAACTTACTTTATAATGGCGGACACTGACTAGCAACAGAAATTCTCTTGCCCGTCCCTTTACTTTTTAATGGCAGATAGTGACTTTAAACCTTTAGTGATGGCTTTCAGTGGCCGAATACATGACATGGACTTTCCTGAACAGACAGGTTTGATGTCAGGACCAACGACTGGTCACATTCAACTAACAATGCCTGTAGGTAATGTCAGTAACTGTGACAGCTTACAATTAGCAGAAAATTATCAGACGCCCTTATCCAGAGCTACTTTCAGTCAGTAGTAACAGGCACAGTCCCCCTGGAGACACTCAGGGTTAAGTGTCTTGCTCAGGGACACAATGGTATTAAGTGGGGTTTGAACCTGTGACTGGTCTTCTGGTTCATAGGCGAGCAGGCTACCCACTAGACTATTGGCAACCTGACACTTAATTAATTATGTTAACTTAATTACATAATGTTGTTAACTTATGACTCTGACACCAAGTACAGCTGCAACTGAGGCCTGGATTTGCCAACAGATTTTGTTCAATACAATGCATTGAGCTATAGATATTACAGCACGTTTTTTTTTGGTTTCCAGGGAACACGGCTCTGTGGGCTATTTTGAGTGT
Source organism: Denticeps clupeoides (assembly GCF_900700375.1). NCBI lineage: Eukaryota > Metazoa > Chordata > Actinopteri > Clupeiformes > Denticipitidae > Denticeps > Denticeps clupeoides. The sequence continues at coordinate 7,737,145 of NC_041725.1, forward strand.
GGCATTAGGCCTCGCTGAAAGAAATGCTTCATATAAATGCTGAAGACACACAAATTTTTCCTGCTCTGGAGAGAAGGAATTATCATGGTTTCAGGCTGCATGTCAAAGCAATAACAAGAACGATTATTTTCCTTTGTATCTCAGAAATAAGCTAATTAAAATACTCAAGAGTCATTTTTTAAGAGAACACAGAGAGCTCTGTGGTTAAATTATTATTATTTTTTTTACAAGTTCAATTGTGCTGGTGGAATAAAAGGCCGAAGCACAAAAAACATCCCTCTTTCTGCACCAAAATGTATACAGTTTATTAAACTAAATCTGGCAGACAAATATAGGACTACATTTGCATAAACAGTGTTAATAAGTGTTGCGTGAATAATGCCCGTGTGTGTGTGTTCGCGTGTTGCCTCTGTGTCCGTGCATATGTGTATTTAAGGCAGTGTGTCCTCCTGGTGGAGCTAAGCTGTTAAATTCCCACACGCTGGGCCTGATAAGCGCTGGCATGTCTGTGCACAGCTTGCGCTCGTGTTCGACGTGTGAGTGTATGCAGATAAAGCTCATTCATGGCTCAACGCAGCATGGGCCCTCACCATGCTCCTGGTGTCATCGCTGGTGGCCCTTTTTTGACCTCAAAAGATTTTTCATAATAGAACAGAGTAGAATTAAAACGACTGCCATTCAGGTTATATGTTACCTCTATATTTGTACCTCTATTTAAGGGAAATATTAAGGTGCCACTGAGCAAAGCACCGTCCCCACACACTGCTCCCCGGGCGCCCGTCATGGCTGCCCACTGCTCACCAAGGGTGCTGGATAAAAGCAGAGGACACGTTTCATTGAGTCACTATGTGATGTGCTGCAGTGTTTCACAAAGACAAACACTTCACTTTCACTTTCAAATACATGCCGTATTTGTTTGTAAAACACAGAAATATCTATCGTTCCATGCCACCTTTCACATTTCAAAATGTCTTATATATCAGTTAGTTTTCTTTTTCTTTTTGATTTCACCCTTAATGTAATCTTGATGGGAAACGTTCTATGCACGTTCTTAACCCATCAGAAATCAAATGCTTTCAAGAGAAATGCATTTAGAGGAGGGGGAAAACATGAGATTGCATTTTTCTTGAAAACATCTCATTTCTACTGGGTTGAAAAAAAGCAAATCAGCACAAGCTCTCCAGCAGTCTCTGTTCACACCCCCTGAACTCCTATTGAAAATACAAAACAGGGTTTATTAATTGTACTGCATGTTAAGTCTGGCCATTTATGATACCCTCATTTTGACAACATTTCGTTTTTTTTATGTTAATACTGGAACAAGGCGGAGCAGTCCATTTTTTGGTATAGTGCAGAATATTCTTGAAAAGAAATGCAATATGGTTTATTCTGTCATGGTGCTTGTATTAACCATCATTAGATAATGATGGTTAAGTCTGACTATGTTGGTCATATACAGTACAGGCCAAAAGTTTGGACACACCTTCTCATTCAATGTGTTTTCTTTATTTACATGACCATTTATATTGTTGGAAAACCATTTCAGGTGACGACCTCTTGAAGCTCATGGAGAGAATGCCAAGAGTGTGCAAAGCAGTAATCAAAGTAAAGGGGGGCTATTTTGAAGAAGCTAGAATATAAAACATACGTAACTCCACATGTGTTCATTCAGTTTTGATGCCTTCAGGGAGAATCTACCAATGTGAATGGTGATAAAAATAAAGAAAACACGTTGGATGAGAAGGTGTGTCCAAACTTGTCATTTGGACTACACTGCCATTCTAGAAAGGCCGTGGTAAGATGTACAGCCTGGTACTTGGACTTGTTTAAAAAATGCTGACCATTGTGACACATGCCAATATGGAATGAAACTTTTTTACTGAATGAACTCTAAATATTCCATATTTGAATGTTGCAAAATGTCTTAATGTTCTTGCATCCGGTTATAAAACAGACCATGGAAATGACAGAGATGGAGTGGGGAGGGATTGTGGATTTGCAGTGTCTGGAAGACAGACAGTTCTAGGCTTGTATAGTTTAGAACTCTGAGCCGCCATGGAATTGTGTGTGACCCAGTACTCATGGTAATTAGCCGGCTTCCGGTCCTGGATCCAAACAGTGGTGCAGCGGCTCATTTGATAGGGACTTAATGATGTGTTTGATAATGTTTCTGGAGGACGGATCTCAACACCCACAAGAAGAAAACACAAAACTGGAGCACTTCCTGGGGGGGTCGATCATAATTCAGTTTGCTATCTCTTTTCTTTCTACGCAGGCTATTGGCTTTCTTGCCAAAATTACATGTACATCAAAATACAATCTATCAGGGTATAAAGCTTAGAAAATTAGATCTATTAGAAATAGTCACTATGGATTCTCAGTCTCCTCTCTCTTGATCATGGGGCCACATGGCCTCATCCACGTCACATTCAACATACTCTATTTCAATGCACCAAGGGAAAAATCTTTTTGCATACTTTACCCAACCTTGACGTTCCTCTGCACCTGTTTCTTGGGTAACAGCAGTCATTGTATACAGCAATGGCTTCCTGATTCTAAATCATTCACAGTATTTGTAAGAATGCAGCATGCAAATGTATCTAGTCAGACAGCAAATATGTATGAAGTAATTATACATGCGTGATGAATTTGTATGTTCTGCAAGAAAATGACAAAATGTAAAGTGCAACTTCAAGGACCGATTTTTTTTTTTTTAAATGTCTAGGTAGACAAACCAGACATTCTAAGCCTACACAACTGGTTCTTTTATTAGTTGGACATTGGGGCAGGCAGGACACTTGACACTGTTCCTTCGCATAAAAGACCATTGATGGGCCAAAAGTAGACAGTGTTTGGAAATGTCATTGATAAGGTCACCGAGCGACTTCCAGTCTGAGTTCTCTCCTTACCCAATATCAGACAGACACCCAGTGAGAGTAAATAGAAACTTTCAACAAGAGGCCAAATGTCAGTATTCTGGAGTTTACATCAGGGGTCCAGGCATGAATAAGTGCAATGAGGGGCTCCATTCAGCAAATATATCCTGTTGGACTTTACCACTTGGGTGGACAATTAAACAACTTTTTTTCAGACAATGACAGTGTACAGACAATGATAATTTTGTCAATTGTGTAAAAAGAATCCAAAAATCCAAGAATCCATGAATCATGAAAGAGGACAATATGCTACCCTGATCTGCTGAAAAAATAAGCTGGGGTGGTAACACACTATGAACCAGAAGACCCAGGTTCAAATCCATTTGTGTCCCTGAGCAAGACACTTTACCCTGGGTGTCTCCAGGGGTGGACTGTCCCTGTAACTACTGATTGTAAGTCGCTCTGGATAAGGGCGTCTGATAAATGCTGTAAATGTAAATGTAAATAAGATGCACTTAGATTTAAACAAACTTTTGATTGATTAATTACTGAATTTATTTATTAATATATTTCAAAATGTTTTGCTGTGTTGTACACTGCATATAAAGTGTACACACCCATTAAAAGAAAAAATCTTAATAATAATAAAACTTTTAATATGACCTATTATCTGTATAAAAAATCTTATATTAATGCCCTCTAAAGAAATACTTGGTAACAAAGTGAGTAGCATTGCGACACCAGGCCTGGATACTCCCTACATGTGGCTTGTACAAATTATCTAATTTAATTCTTAGTCATCATATCTTACAAAGTACATGTGCCTAGTTTTACATAGCAAATCAGTCTTAGTGTTGTTAAAATATGAATAAAGTTTGTTTTTACTTGACTAGGTTGCCATAGATTAGGACCTACCAGAGTTCTTGGGGAATCGCTCCACCTGCAAAACAGATAAGATAAGAGAGCTTTGAGGTTCACTTTGTCATCAGCATACACTTCCTCTCACACACACTCATGCATTGAGGCCAGGCATCATCTCAGAGGAAGACTCAGCTGTCATGGTTCATATTGTTTAAAGGCTCATTCCTGGCAGTTTTTTAAAGGGATGATTAAAGATGCCAACCAAACGTTCTGTTCCGTTCCTGACTAAATCAGAAGGTGAGTGCAGCAGATGATTTGAAAGACACAGAGCACAGAGAGAGTGAGGAAGAGACACCGAAATGTGTGAATTCTGTCTGATATTGTGTATTGATATGTAATTGTAGTTGGCACTACCGAGCTGAATCAAAATCCTTTAGGAGTTTAGGATACACGGAATAACAGAAAATCTGAGCATTTTGGGCAGTCTCACAAGGTAAGATTACCTCCACCACCATTTTCCCCTACCACTATATTTGACATCTCCTTCAGTGGCTGAAAGTGTAGCTTCTTGTCCTTCTGCAGGACATTTGTATGAATTGGAGAAAGCATTAGTGCCAACTATTAACCTCTGTGGCTTGTGGCTGACGTTTTGGCTCCTTTGACTCTGCGTTCTGTGGAAATGATGCAAAAATCAGTCATGTTAACAGATTTGGCACAGTAGCTGTCAGAGACTTAATTCTGAGAAAAGCCACATCTTTTTACGATATAGCAAAATAATATATAATGTTTTTTCTAAAATATGAAAAACTTATAATATGTTTCGCATTTGCAGTGTTGTCTTATATTTGTGATTACTTTATTTTCGGATCAATAGACACTAGTTTGTTTTAAGTGTGAAAAGTGAATTGGCTATTTTGTCACTGAAATACATGAGGGAGGATGGTACTGAGATCTTCAGCCTTTAGAAAAGTGTATTGAGGTAGCCATTTAGTTACTGTAAATCAAAATTTTGGTGCATTTGGTATGCTAAGAACCTTGAAAAGTTTTTTTTTTTTGTTAATTAGCTAGTCCTTCCCTGAAACCATTCATAGTATGTAATCTTATATTAATTCAGGATCAGACTTAATACGAGCATGGGTTTTCACTTTCCTTCCTATGCCAGATGTAGACCACTGTCCTGAAGGGCAATTACTTTGTTTTTTGGTCTTTGTAATGAAATGTGCTGTGGAAGGATTTGTTATTGTGTGAGAAGCAAGGTTGCAAAAATGCAGTACAGGCAAAATCTGACAAAAGGGAACTGACAAATGTGAACTGTCAGCTTGTAACCCTGTATCATAATGCAATTGTTGAGTTCCTTTGTTAATGGGAGGGTAAATACATGGCTGTATTACAATAGCTGGCATTTGTAACATCATATTAATTCTCGGTAATCTCTGTGAAAACCGTGATAACAAATCAACCTCTTGACCCACAATGTCAAACAGTTACTACCAATGAGAACATGAATAAACCCTTCAGAGAATGAAACTGTAATTAAGGATTAGAACTTGAACAAGACACTATTAAAAGGGGAAATGCATTGTCTCCTGCCACATATATGTAGGTTTTAAATACAACGAAAAATGACAAGTTTCATTATTTGCTTCTTTTGTTCACTTTATTCAAATTCACTGAATGTGTCATTTGTGAGTTGTTTTATATTGCACATAATGACCGTTTTTCTGGTGTCATTGATGATTGTGTGGGAATTCTGCACAGACAAAGACTCTGACATTTAACAGAAGTACATTTTTGGCTGCTGATTCAGTGAGAATAACGTGAGTCTCTTATTGTTTAAATAAATGATAACATAAAAAAAATGCCACCAAGCAATGATTGCTATACACAGCAAAGCAAGATTTCAATTCTATCGGCTTTCCAAACAGCATCAGCAAATTATCATATACTCAAAATATATCCGCTTTTCTAAAGCTATATGAGTTCATTGTACATTTGAAACATTTCACCAGAATGTTTTCATTTGGTTGCTGTTGACACTGCAAGACCGTGAGTAATGATTCAGAGCTTCAAAGAATTCAAACCAATCCTGTTCAATCCTGTTCAAAAACTGTCCATCCTAAGAGCTCATTGTCAAGGATTTTGAAGATTACATGCCCATTTTTTACTAGAACCATTAAAAAAGATTTTGTAAAACAACATTTTTGTAGCTAATAACATTTTTCAGTAATAATAAAAAATATTATATGTAGAAACATGTTATTGCATATCCACACAAGATACTTTGTACTAAGGCTACAAGTCTGACAAGGCAGTACATCACATAAGAAGCTGATCACCTTAGAGCATACGTGATTGGTAGTATTTCTGGCCAACATTTAATGAAATACGTAACTTGATAATAATGGAATAAATTACGTAATGTTAGTTCAACTTATTTGTGTATCTAAATGTTCTTTTATTGAAAATGTTCCCAATTTACAATGAACAAGCAACAATGAGTCCCGCAGCCTTGCATAATAGAGATCTTTTATTTCTATTGAGGTTTTGGGTGCACGTTAGTAACAATGTGGTCCATTAATGAAACAAAATTATTTCTCCATTAAAGATAAGCATCCAAGTGCTCTGCACAACCCATCTCAGGCAACAGAGCAAGAGCAATTAAGACTCATTCTGACATTTGCCTCTCCGGCTGTCTGCCATGATGGCGAGGAAAAAGGAAAGAAACATGAAAAGATGACCTTGGTTTTACCCCTGTTACTTTGGAATGGACAGGAGCTGGTTAACTTTCCCATCATTGCTGCTATTGGTGACCCTCCAAAGCCCTTCTTCTCTAACTGTGGAGCACATGCTCCAGACTCTCCTGTCACTATGTGACCTTTTGAAGCTATTACAATTCCAGAAGAATGGCATAGCCTCACTAATGCAGAAGCACTAGTGGATGTTTTAATTGCTTTGATGAATTAGGGGCTTAAATGGGGCTTAATGAATTAGGGCACATCATTGTGGTATAAATGACATTAGGGGCAGTAGAGGCAGCACTGTTGACTTCTTGAGGATGTCAAATACTGCAAGTAAGGCAGGAACTGACTGAGAAATTAAACCTGGAAAAGAATATAGTAAAACTACTTTACTATATTCTAGACAAGAATATAGTAAAACTATTACTTTGAGAAAGTAAAATATGCAAAGGTTTAGACACCCCAATGCTTTAATTAGCTCATTGTGCTGTGTTTGTTCACAGTCATCCTTAGCAAAGGCCAGGTTATGCAGTTTTCAAAGCTGTCCAAAATCTCAGCCATTATTCTCACAAAGCACAAGGACGAATAGTGGAGATGAGTTGGGGAAAACTTTCTTGTAGAACTCATTATTGAATTGCAAGAAAGGCAAATAAAGGATGTTTGACTGCAGAAGACCTTGACAATAGATTTATCAGACCTTTCTACCCTACTCTACAAATATGACATTCATGGTGGAGTTCGCAGCCTTCTCAGCATAGTAGCCATACTGGCCAGACGCTTTCTCCTGTGGTTCTCAGCTACAGTATTCTGATTTGAAATTCTCAATATACCTAAAACAGGCCCAGCACAGGCCACAAAATCATCTTTGTATGCAAAGTCTGTACACACTTTCCACTAATGCCCTTGATTGTCCCCACACACTGCTCCCAGGGCACATTTCAATGGCTGCCCACTGCTCGAGAAAGGGTGGTAGTATCTTCTGTATCTCCTGTTTCCTGCAGAAAGAGTGGTAGTGGGTACCACCTAGTGGGTAACACACTCACCTATGAACCAGAAGACCCGGGTTCAAATCCCTCTTACTACCATTGTGTCCCTGAGCAAGAGACTTAACCCTGAGTGTCTCCAGGGGGGGGACTGTCCCTGTAACTACTTGTAAGTGGCTCTGGATAAGGGCGTCTGATAAATGCATTTGGCATTCGGCAGACGCCCTTATCCAGAGTGACTTACAATGTGCTTTCAAGTTACCATCGATGAAGAGATCAGATCTGGTTCATTAGGACCCCCAACAATCTTTTTATTCCCTCTTGTTGAAGATTCTGTACATAAGTTAGTGTCACGGGTGGGCTGGACATGGCGATGAAAGAGGACGCACGATCACAGGACAGGGGTTTAATACGAACTACATGAGACAAGGGAACATTAACACGCACAATGACCCGACGGTGAACAGACACGAACAGGATAGCTTTATACAATTATATAAATAGACAGCAGGTGAACACGATCAGGGAACATTACACGAGACGAACATGAAACTCCGGTCCGGATCCCGGATCCGGAGTCAACCCCTGCCGGTCCGGATCATGACAGTTAGACAATAAGAAAGTTACAAGTTAATCTAAATATTCTCTAAAGAGGAAGGTCTTGAGCTGCTGTTTGAAAGCGCTCAGTGACTGAGCTGTTCTGACCTCAAGGGTAAGTTCATTCCACCACTGAGGGGCCAAGACGGAGAATGTAAGAATGTAAATGTAAGAAAGGGTGATGCGGGGTTAAATGTAAGGGACACATTTCATAGTATGCACTGTGTGCTGTGCTTCACACTGACAAAAATATTACTGTTTCCAGATGCTCTGCACATACAGGTCCACAAATCAGGAAAATCAGTCAAGTAACCAATCATCTAATGATGGACATCAACTAATATAACAACTAATATAAAGAAAAGAAGTGTAATATAACTAATATATAGAAGAAAGTGAAGATGAATAGAAATAAGGAGGAAAAAAGAGAGGTTTTTCAGCAGCTCCACCAGGAGCCAGAGATGAACTGGAAAGTCGGTAAAGTTTCACCACAGTGCTGCTGTTGGTTTGAAATCTTCTGTATGAAACTGAAAAACAAGAAACGGTATGTAGGAGGAAATAACGAAGATAGCATCTTAGTGTCACTTTGATTTAGCCTGAACCATGAGCATAAGGTCACGAGAGATGCTGCATGTTTAATGTGGAGCCATCTCTAGGAAATGCAGACTGATACTGCTGCTGGAAGACCAGATGGCCCCCGAACGTCCACTCTCTCACTTTCCCCGTCAAAAGCTGCCAGATATGCTAGTCTTTAAAAGCAGCAATCATCTAGAAAGTGTCACTTCGGATCCACAAAGAAGCGAGAACAGCCTGTCACGAAGGACAGAGAGCCTGACACACCCCTCTCATTTATTTATGACTCAGGAAATGTTCTCACTCCTCCTCTGCTCAGTGTGCTTAACATAAGTTGATAGAAATCACAGCCAAAGCTCAACTTTTTTGTCAGGTCGCAGCATATTATTCTCATACTCTGCGCTGCTTTGACTCTAAAAGAAAGTTTCACTTTTGCCCCCGGGGCATTTGATTCTGTATTTGAGAACACAACCAAAGGCAAGGCAAGCAGCAATTTTGTTTTGAATGATTATCAAGCTGTTTAAGACAATTAAAGTCTATTTTGTGTATCTCCAGTGTCTTATCGAGATTTAAAAAAATATTTTTTAGTATTTCAATAAAAGGGTTAGATAGGCCAGTCTGATATTTTAAAAAACAGCAGATGTTTTACTATCACCCAGAATGTTAGAAAGAACCTCAAGGCTTTAATTACTTATAAGCAAGAGATTGCTAGAGTTGTAATATTACATGCAATAAAATGTAGAATGTTTGGGTCATTGTTTATAATATGCAAAGGAAAAAAAACATTGGTGTAAGCCAAAATCCATAGAACAATATTTTCACCCAGAACCAAGACTAGGGTTCGGGTTAGGAATGTAGAAATGTAGATATATGCCAAGGACTCAGCCTACATGCAGGACGGATGCTAGAACAGGATGATCATGGAATGCACAGGCAAATGACCTCAAAGTGATGAATAGACCATAAAATAAGGCATTCAGAAAAATTCAACATGCGTGAATATGAATATTTGTGTGCATGTGGTTTGCATTACAAAATGAACTCTTTGACTCAAGGTTTCTTTGACATGAGGTACAAGGGCTCAAGTACAGCTGAAGCTTGTTTCTTTTTTGTACAGTATTGTTTACATTTTACATTTACAGCATTTATCAGATTATCTTATCCAGAGTGACTTACAATCAGTAGTAACAGGGACAGTCCCCCCCCTGGCACAACTTAGGGTTAAGTGTCTTGCTCAGGGATACAATGGTAGTAAGTGGGGTTTGAACCTGGGTCTTCTGGTTCACAGGCGAATGTGTTACCCACTAGGCTATGTAAAACTGTGGAGAATAGAGTAAAACTCTCTCTACACACAAATGCACTGTATTAAAACCACTACAACTTGATGTTACCTGGCTGAAAGAGGCACGGCACAATAGAGGTTAAAAGGATGAACTGTTTCTAATTTATTAACACCAGTAAATTATTATTGCAGTTACATGTAAATATTGTATGTAAAAAGGTACCAATGTTACAGAAAACCAAAATGAGAGACAGGAGGAAAAAATAGAGAAAAGACAGAAAAGCCTGAACCAAGCTTCAGAGACATCACCTGATCAGGAGAAAAATGGGTAGAGAGAAAAGACTCAGGAGCTGGAAGGCCCGGTTCCCGATGGAAAAGAAGATGAAAAAAGTCCAGCGACCACACTTTATACATTTGACCCACAGGAAGTAATCACAGACCAATCAGAATTTGTTGTTTTCTGTCTTGTCCCGTCCCCGGTGTCTCCCGTCTGGGGCAGACAAAGGCAGGGCGGGGTATCGCAAAACACATGGCTGGCATTTCACACCTCTTGCCATTTGACAAAGACATGGAAAACGGAGGTGTTGAACCGCTACGCAAAACAAAGGTGCAGAAACGTCATGGCCCTGCGACGTCCCATCTTACAGCTACTACCACCCAGAATGTTCAGAATCAAGTCATCGACTGATTCAGATGAACATATTTGTTTTTTGTATCTGTGTGAAACATCATTTGATCAGTCTGTTCATTACCTCCAGACCGATGTAAGAGGCCAGTGTACCTGAGCTTGTTAAAAGCAGTGAACAGGTTTTATTATCTGCTCAGATGTGGTTCATTTGTACAGCATAGCAAGTTGGGAGCTGGGTTCTGTGAAAACACATTGCAGTCTTCATGCAGTTAGCAAAAGTTCACAGATAAAAAAGATGCATAATTAAAGCTCCACAAACTGTTTATTAAAGTAAATGTAATAGCCTGGAGGTCCTGACCAGGCACAGGACGCTTTCAATCACATTTCAGCATTCAACCTTAGGTCTCCCTCTTGCACAGTATTTAATCTCCAGTGAAAGTAAATCTAAAACGGAAAGTATGTCAGAGATAAACCAGAGATATATAGATCGGTCAATACACTTCGCCGTCAATCAATGTGCTCCAATTAGCAGAGGAGGCGGAGAGATCACTGACCGTTCATATCTATCTGTGATGGTGTGCAGCACTGGGAATATTGTGCGGGCCAAGGATCAGATAAATTTTGCTACCTTTGGAAATATCTTGCCTTTATGTGATAACTTTTAGTTTCAGTAGAGTAAAATATCCTCAAAAAGACAATTGGGTAATATTTTATATGTATTGATCAGTTAATTTAAGATATCTGGGAAAACATCTTCACAGGAGTCAAACATATATACATCTTGATACCAAAAACATGGGTAATTGTAACATCCTGTCGCCATAAGTTTTTCCTTGTCTGCCTTGATTACCCTCATCTGTCTGTAGTTAGACTTAATTAGTATCATTATTTAATCCTTTGCTTTCCTCCCTCCAGTCGCTTATCTATGTTATGTGCTGATCCCTTTCAGTTCTGACTATGCTAAGACAAATTTTTCCATTTATGGCCTTATCCAGAGGGACAATAAGTAGGGTTAAGTGGACACACACTTGTAGTAAGTGGGGTTTGAACCTGTAACTTTGAGGTCTTCTGGTTGATAGATGAGTGTGTTACCCACTAGGCCACTGCCACAGTTTCACTATATTGTGTACCTATACCTCATGCCACACTAACACACTCGCCTAACAATTTGTTATATAAAAAGGTGGCTCCACATGAAAGAACTTAGACAAGACAAAGGTCAGAGCAAAAAAGGGGAGTAATAATAGCTCTGATGGCATGATAATGACAAATTACAGATTAAAAGTATAATAGCAGTTCAAAACCAGTATCTTCAGTAGAGAAGCGAGAGGGTCATCTAATCACTATTCTCTGCTGCTGCTGAGTTCCTGGAATTGGATGAAGCAGGATCTGATTGGTTGCTTTTTTTATACTCGGTTTTACTTGGCTTTTTTGATTAAATAACAATGGGCAGTGTGATTTAAAATTCTGATCATTTTTCTGACAAAAGGGTCATCATAAAGGCTCTTTTGTGCCTAGTGAATTCAGGAACTAGAGTAGGTTCAACAAGTTTGTCTTTGGATTCATTTAAATGAAAATATAAATTAGTAATAGAGTGTGCTACTACCACCACAAAATATTTGGAATTGAATTTTACCACCCTATTCTCATGGTACCAGTGGCACTCAGGTATTATTATATAATTCTGAAACTGCACATAATGTAACATTACCCAAAATGCAATGGCACATTATCCAAAGTGTATTTTAACATTGTTTTAGAATAGAATGTGCTACATATCAAAGGAGTGGTGAAACATGCAAGTATTCTGAAAATCAGGATTGCTTTGTGCTTGTGTGTAGAAATAAATAAAAAATGGTCCAAAAAATGCAAATCCTTACATCATTGTTTATTAGGTTTTGGTTTACTTTTAAGAAATCCTACTCAGCTGAGCCTCATTTTTCTTGTGATCCTGTCTACCGAGCACTCACATTGAAATTAAGTTCCGTTTAATCATCAGTTTTCCAGCCATTACGACATAAAATTGTAGTTGTCAATAATTATCCAAGCGCTTACTCTGCTTTCCGGGATGTACCAGTTATGTTTCCTCCTATACATAATTGATAAGTTTCTTGCATTTTCACATTTCGATTGGTCGTGAAGCTGGTGGCCAGTGATGTGCCTTATAGTTTGATGTTTTGAATGACTGTCACCAGAGATGGGGTGATCTGCTGCAGTTTGCTTAATTAGTAGAGGGCTGCTCCCTTTGTGGTTGGAAAGGCAGAACACAAATGCTAACACAGAAACTTTCATTTCTACCACTGCCTGGATCAGTGAGGGTTAAAAGAAGTAGAGAAAGGGAGAGAGAGAGAGAGAGAGAGAGAGAGAAGGTGAGCTGAGTTTACCTTCAGATGGACAGACCTGACCAATTCAGAACTAAGTTGACATGTTTTGCTGTCATGGGGGCCTGTTTTTTTGTCAGCATCTGGGTCTGAGATAAAACAAGAAAAGATCGATTGCTAGATTGCAAGCTGGTCTACCAAATAAACCAGATAAATCAAGAAAACGAACCACCCAACCAGCCCTGTTTGCGTTCAATGATTTCCAACAGCCAGAAGACAAATGACCAGAAATTTTTAAATGGGAGGAAGCCACAAGGGTGATTGGCAGCTTTCAGGCATCGTACTTCCTCATCCTCAGGGTGTATTTAAACCTGCTTTTGATAAGCTGATGGTGTTCAACCACTCCTGCATCAATTTCCTTAAATTGGTAAAGATGATCAGATTTATAATTATAATTAGATGCACTTTGAGGTTTGTGTAACCATGTGCTAGGAACTTGGAACATGTGATGGAGATGAATCAACATTCCTTGATTAACTGAATGGTGGGAATGTCTAGCAAAATGCAAAAGGCCTTGTAATTTCATGGTTTATTTTCTACTTTGATCTTATGCCATTGCTATATTTAATCCTCCTGCACATTTTGCCTTTGTAATGATGTCTGTGTCTGCTGTGCTATTAGAACAGCCTGGTGTCATGGCTCAGAGGACGATGGCTGAGATGGAAAAGGGGAATTTCAGATTGTATGAATACATAATATCACCTTTTTTTCCTCACGTGTAATATTCCTGTTCAGAAACACGTGAGAAAAGCATGGGCCAGGCGTCACCAGGCGATACCTTTCAAAAGAACCATGTTCTCCCAACTTAAGGCCGAATTGAAACGTCTTCTCCCCGACTGCGATGGACCACCACCGGGCTGTTTAAACAATGAGCACACTCTGGGTTTCTGGGAAATAAATCAACATCTGGCCGCGGAAGGTGCCAGGGAGAGCAGGCTCGGGAAGGGTAAGCATGTGGAAATCTGTCTTGTAGGAGAAGGTGCCAGCTGCACTTTCTGTCCTGTAGAGAAGCAGCAGCCACCGCTGCGCTGCCTGAACTGCTTTTAGCTGAAGACGAACGCGGACATTAGCTTCATTTGCGCCACACAGCTGCCATTCCTCAAAAGGGCGGGAACAGAAAGGGGTCAAAGGGAAAGTAGCAGGGAGAAAAAGCTGGCAAAGATACCTGTGTGAGCTGCTGACGGCCTCGGTGTTGTGCCTCACTTCTCTAATTAGTCATTAAGGGTAGGTGTGAACACATGAGTATGAACCGAAATGTGTCTTTTTTTTTTTTTTTCCCTATGCAAATGCATTTTCTCATCCTTAGAAGTGCACCTCTAAGGACCTTGTAAGGTTGTGGGAGCAGTAAACTCTCATTCCGTGATGTCCATATAACTGATTTTTCACACACATTCATGAAGGCATTCAAACTGCATTCATAAATTGTAACAACTGACTAATAGAAAGAAGTTGACTGGTCAAGTTTTTTTTTTCCAGATGGTGGGTATGACAGTAAATATTTCATGTCATGTCTTCTTTTGTCTCTCTCAGACCAGCCAGGCTTCCCCTCAGAAAAAGACATGATTGCGGCTGTGATTAACATAACCCTTTCCAGAACTTAAAAGTAACAGGGGCAAACTGGACACACTGCGTCTCATTTGCATCACACACATAAATGAACTCTGGTGCACAAAAAAGATTTCACGAAGGATTCAAACCCAATTTAAATAAAAAAAAAGGTATCCTTTTCAGCTTCTGTTTTATCAGTCAGACTGCAGCTACCAAATAAGCTCCCCATTAGGCCAGTGACACTAGAGGACACAGCACTGGCTCTTTATACGTGCCTTGTAACAGGGTGGTCCTGCTGTGCTTCACTCTCATTAGGGTCTTGACCGAGTCCCTACATTCTCAAAATCAAACGAGTTGCTGACCAATCAACACATGCTCTGTGCAAACCTTTAAGTGTCACATTTAAAAGGAAATGAGGATTATACTTCATGGCCGAACGGCATATCTCGAAACTGCGCGTTTAATCTGCTACAGCATATATATATATACACACACACACACACGCACATATAAGCAATTGTTAGGTTGCAGAGCAATCATTCAGTATTCAAAAGAACTGAGGTGCCCAAGAGTACATGGCTACTGTACATGGCTATTACTCTGAAATATAGATATAAAAATCCAGTAAAGTACCTCTTGCTTTCTGATTTAGCAAGTAACACTTGGTTGTTTAGCTTGTGCATACATAATTATTCAGAGTAGATTAAGAACCACAGATCCCCCTCCTTTTGTAATGTGTTTTTTCCATTTAACACAATTTTTAGGTCAAAGCAGTTTCCTCTTAGTGTTCAAGGAAGGAGTTAAAAGTCATACTCTCAAAGAGACCAACTTCAAGGCCCTTATAATCAGGAGACAGGTTGTCCGGGGCCATTCTTACTTTAATTGTTTGAATGAAGGGTAGCTTTGCCTTTTCAGAGGAGATCAAATGAGCACTGGAGAAGACACAGATTGTCCCCTTGAGCAAAGCACCGTCCCTTCACACTGCTCCCCGGGCACCTTTCATGGCTGCCCACTGCTCATGAGGTGGTGATTGGTTAAATGCTGTGGACACATTTCGTTGTGTGCTCCTGTGGTTGTTGTAATGACAATGACACAATGACAAAAACAATCACTTTCTTTTCCTTTGTGTCTCCGCGCAAACAGGCTAAGTGGACTGTTGCTGGCGGGTGGTGGGGGCTCATCAGCAACTGTTTTCTGCCAATCTGGGCTGGGCATCTACAACAACTGCAAAATGACACCCATATGCTGCCCTAGATAGATTAATGGCTTCTCTCTCCTTGCTCCATTATTCAATCAGCCTGTGCAGCAACAATCAAATACATTGGCAGATGGAAGCCTGGCGAGTGGAGAATCTGGCTATGGATTGAGCCAAAAACTCTACAGCCACAAATAAATACAGTAATACATACAGAATTATATATATATATAATATATAGTATATAAAAATATCCCTATATAAAAAAATCACAATTGAACAGGCTATATTTTGTGCCAGTATGAGATCTGGAGACAGCCTCTCTACAGCCCATCTACGTAAACTCTGACCTGAGTTTAAACTTTACACAGATAAATCTGTATCACCCTGCCAAGGATTTCATCAAACGTAACAAATTCCCAACTCTTCTCTTTATTCCATGGTGTCTGGGTGTCTGTATTTGGACCTGAATATCTGCAAACAAGAGGCTCTTCCAATTGACGATTAATTGTTTTTTGTTTCATTTTGTCACTGTGTAGTAACTGATTAATAAAAAGGAGCTGGCTAACAACCACATTTCACACCTTTATTTTAATTCAACCATATTTGTTGGTCAAAAAAGTAATAATCTGATTGGAGGAACTCTGCACCAAACTTTGAAACTCTTGGCATATCCTTTATGACATGGAACTTCACTGTCCTGACGAATGTCTGCTCAACCAAGCTGAGCTCTGAGTAACTCGCTTAATAGGCAACCTTCCTGGTCTGGTTGTGTGCAGTTGACATGAGTACCTCAGGGGGGGTTGGAGTGAGCATAGCTGCTTCCTGACCATGACTGCCTATCCCTGCTCCATACTGATAACAGTCAAGCTGCTATGGAGACAGGTTGCTTTAATTTGAACGATAAGGATAAAACTCAGATTTCCTCCCAATTTTCTGCTTGAAGTGATATTTTAAAAATCGTTGATATTAGATCAGTCTGGTTCTGTGTATTCATTTGCCCTTTCCATGGACAAAAAATTGGGAAAATACACCAGGAAAGTGATAAAGACTGACTCCCCTCATCCTTCCCCTTTCCTTTCCTCAGTCAGTAATTCCCTCACCCGCTTCCCTGTATCCTCTTCTCTCAGATTCTTTCACATCCAGTTTCCTCTCCCCTATCTCTTTTTGTTCTCTCTGATCTCCCCCCATTTGTCCCTTCCACTTCCTGCACTCCATACACGTTTTGCTCCGTGCAGGATGGTGATACGCTCTCTGGGCTGAGCTCCAAGCAGGCGCTGATGGCTGCAGGGCTAATTTAACGTGACAGGACATTAATCATTTGCCTATCAAGATTCTTTAAGGTGACTGGAAAACGATTTGTGGGAGAAGTGGGTGAAAAAAAGACAACTCTCAGCATGCCTGTGTTGTGTGTTGATGTGTTGCTGTAGATGAAAAAGTACATGGCTGATGCCCACACATTTGTCCAAATCCAGCTGCATTAATTGAGTAAAGAAGGGGTCCGTTTTATGTATGTAAGCAATACAGACTGTGCATTAATGCATAAATCATACTGGATTTGCATGCACCTTACATGCAAGAAAGCTCTCACTCACCGTTTTATTAAAAAGCTGAAGGGATTTTTGGCAGTATAATCAACTTAATGCCACCACTCCATAACAACTGTATTTTGATGAAGCTGTTCATAGTGGGTATCCAAGCCTCAACCAAATCTATTTTCAGCAGGATCCCTGCCTCTGATTAATTATTATTTTGATAAAGTTGATTATTAGTCAAGATTATTTGATTAATAGCTCAGTCCTGGCATCATGCTCTAACATTATTCAGTTTAAAAGTAACTGTCATGCCGCGAGGTATGAAGGAGGCAGAAATGCTCGACATGAAAGCAAATGTGAACATCACCAGTGTGGGACAAGGGAGTGAAAACCAACATATAAATGCCAAATATGATGCCAAACGAGCATCAGTTGGGTGTGATTAGAAACCTTGCGTGTATGTGACTGGCAACACCTGGCAACCCAGGGCTGCATTGGTGTCTCAGTAACAGCACCTTATAATGAGTTATTTATGTAGAAGCAAGCAAAACTTAAATCCAAGTCCAGTGGTGGGGGCACTGTGTGCACCGTGTGCTGTGCTTCACTTTCACTTCACTTTATTATCTACCTACAAATGTTATAAAAAAAAAAAAAAAAAAAGATTTTCAGATGCTAACCGATACAAATATTTTGTATCAATTTGATTATCAATTATCACTGGTATTGATACTTTAATGCCAGTTTGGCATCTGCTGGTTCATGGACATGGCCTTTTTTGAACAGATATTGCACTCCATGCGTGTGGTCTGTAGAAGCAGAGAGAAAATGTACATATAACATCGTACATATAACTTCGTACATATAACTTGCTCATAACCTCGCTTACAGGCATCTAATATGCATTAAGCAAAGTACATATTCAGCTAAGTAAGATTGTGATCAGTGATCATGTCTGCTTTGCTTTCTTTCTTTTTTGATGATGTGAACATAAGCTAGTTTTATTTCACTCTCCATGTTCAAAGTAAAAAGAAATGAAACCTTAAATTGCATTTTAAATTGTTTAGATTGTGTCCAAATGAAAGGAAATAATTATAATGTCCTATATTACACCTTAATTTGTTTTATATAATTGCTTAAATTATATAATAAATCTTGCATTGAATGTTTTTAATGGGCAAAAAGTATTTAATTAAATAAATTGAGTTAAAATTAGTCTTGTCTTATTTTTTTGGTTATACAAAAATTGATCTGATCCGTGTGTGTGTGTGTGAGCATCACAGGAAGTGAAGGTGCACCTGAAGAGAAAGTCCTGACCGCGCCCAGCTGATTCTGATGAGCCCTGCGTGATATAATCACGCTGTACGGTGGATGGGGAGAGCGGTTCTCCAACATGCAGCCCGAGGGTCCCCGTATCTTGTGTTTGGAGGATTGTGGAGGATTGTGGTGTTTGTGTGTCATCTGTCTTTTTTGTGCCTAACAGGAGCATGCGTAGCCACAACGACTTTCCTTGGCAACTTCTCGACCCGTGCTTGGGGACGAGTAGATCAACCCTTCCAAAGTGTTTTTATCAGAAGAGGGGACCGTTTTCAGCACATGGCGTGGTGGTTTCCTTGTACCTTACCTCTACCCTCGGTGTCCATCATTCCATTCTCCCCTTAGTTTTGACTGTATGTGTACATATGGTGTTCTTATATTAAATATTTTAATATTAAAACTGCAATTAAAGTTACGGTGTTTCTTTATCTCCCCTGTAATATCAATACTTAAAGTTCAGTATTGTGACAAGCTTACTTTAGGTTTTTTTTGCCCATTTTGTCATTTTTTCCAAGATTATTCCTTTTTTTGTTTCACTAATTTTGTTCACTAATTGAATTTGCCTCCTCTGAGTTAGTTGTACCTCCATTAATGTTTATTAATACATATTCATTTCTGACAATTAGCAAATCAGTGTTATGCTGTTTCAGAGTGAACAAACAGACATGGACAGAAGAGGCCAGTTGAAATAACTCATGCAGATACTGCTTTAAGAATATAATAAGGTCACTATTAATGGAGTTAGACCGTCCACGCTGTGGAACTTTAAATCCAACCAACATTTTTTGAAAAAAGCCTTTAAAATGATATGTTGTTTACCTCTTATCTGAAATTCTTTAAAAAATTCTGCTTAAAGAACCAGAAACACTGTAAACACTGCAAAAGTAGACCCGTTTTATTACTGCTATTACTTAACCTTATTGGACAGAAAACAAAATTGGTTGCTGATATCCATTAAAAATGTTTGGCTTAAACCAAAATAAGAATACAAGAAATGTGGAAAACTACAGCTCTACCCTTCCTGTTTGGATGACAACCTTGTTATTGCATGTTGTCCTTCTGCATTGCTCTCAGGAAGGTCGATGGCATTTTGTTCCAGCTCACTCATAAATCTGCGCTCGTTCCTAATTTTATTAAAAAAAATAGTCCCCCCTGCATCTTGATCATTGGACCAATAAAATGATTAACCTTGAAGTGGGGGGAAGGGGGTGTGGTTAGGGAACAGTCAAAGGTCAGATATATAATTATTTTATTTCTTGAGATGTTGGAAGGACATACTAAGATAATAGATAGACAATCCTATCCTTTCCCAGGACAGGGTCATAGACAGGCTTCCAGGTACAAGTAGGAATAACCCCTGGACACAGTGCTAGTCCATTACACATAACGGGTTATTTAACAGCATCACTTTACTCGACTGTGGTTCATGGAGAACACCCAGGTGGCAGTACAGTTCTAATCTAGAACCCTAAACTCAGTGCACAGCGCTGTATTAAAACACTCACTCATCTGATGTTACCAGGCGGTAAAGAGGCATGGCACAATAGAGGTTAAAAGAATGGACAGTTTCTCGTTTATTAACACCAGTAGATTATTACTGCAGTTACATGTAAATATTGTATGTAAAAAAGGTACCAATGTTACAGAAAAACCCAAAATAAAAGAAAGGAGAAAGGGATAGAGGAAGAGAGAAAAAAGCCAGGAGCCAAGCTGCAGAACGGCCGCTTGGCCCTTGAGACTCAGACACTGGGGGGAAAACCCCCCAGTTCCCGATGGAAAAGGAAAAGAAGGACTGGGCCCGCAAGAGAAAATTCGTTTTTACATTTGACTCCAAGGAAGTTGCCACAGACCAATCAGGATTTGTTGTTTCCGCCCTGTCGTCGTGACACGTCAAGCTGTTTGCCCGCCCTTAATGCCCCACTTGGCGGGTATCGCAACCTGACAAAGACACAGGCGGGGACACCAAGCAAATGGCTGGTCCTTCACGCCTCTTGCCCGGGGGAGGATGCCTGACAGGCAAGACAAAAGCACAGAATGTCATGAACTTGGGACTTCCCATCTTACACTACTTTATATATATCATAGGTGGGTGGAGTAGGTGATAGAAAATTTTTGATGAAAAGCCAATCTGGAGCTTCAGTTTAACTGTAAATGCTGGTGAACGTAAACTCTTTATGGTAGGCTTCAGATTGGTAGGATTTAAGTACATTATCTGTGTTGACCTGCAAATGTTGGATCTATATACTCCCCAAGGGGATGGACTGAACATGTGTGCCGAGTGTGTAAAGCCTCTGGATGACCATGAAGGCTTGAAGTTATGATTTAATACAGATGACAGGCTTTTTTCCTAGAAAACTGCTACATGTCAAGGTCATTCTGAGATGCTCCGCTGCTTTTCATTTTGAAGTCATGAAAGCTGTAACCCTGGCTCTGGTCTGCGCCGCTGCTGCTTTTCCTGGTCCAGTGCTTCCACATCAATTTCAGATGTTTGTGACCCTTCATCTGGTCTGAGGGAGGGAGAAATGGAAGCCAAGGAGGGAATGCAGCTGCAGCAAGGGACTCAATTAGCCACCGTGGTGCGCACTGTTAGCTGACAACAGTGTCAACAGTTGGACAAAAAGATCCGCAGCCTGGTCCCCGTGCATCTTCAATATTGCAACATGTGGCTTGTTAGAAGAAACACTCCAAGCTGACATTAGCGTGCCTGATGGGAAATCTGGTGGAGGAGGACAGAGGTGGTGAAAAAATACAGGACATGCTCTCTTTGTGGGCACGGCACTCGGCAGCATGGTGCACACATTGGTCAAAGTTGAAATTTGTTGAACTTTGACTGTAACACATATTTTAGGATCAAAGCATGAATGGAGAAAACCTCGCTGTGGGTGCGTGGCATGTCGCGTTCATTCTGAAAGTAGCTTTAGATTTGCTCCATGCTCAGTGGCATCACAGTGGCATCACTCGTCTTGGGATTTACACCGACAAACTTCTGATTACGGGTTCGTTTCATTACCAACAAGGCCCCAACTGCCCACGCTGCATCAGAAAAGCCACCAGCATTGTGAAGGACTCTACTTAAAGTGAAGTGATTGTCACATGTGATACACAGCAGCACAGCACACGGTGCACACAGTGAAATTTGTCCTCTGCATTTTACCCATCACCCTGAGTGAGCAGTGGGCAGCCATGACAGGCGCCCGGGGAGCAGTGTGTGGGGACGGTGCTTTGCTCAGTGGCACCTCAGTGGCACCTTGGCGGATCGGGATTCGAACCGGTAACCTTCTGATTACGGGGCCGCTTCCTTAAATGCTAGGCCACCACTTACCCCTCACATGCACTCTTCACCTTCTTACCATCTGGAAAAGGGTACCAAAGCATTCATCCCAGCGTCATGCCATAGGCCATCAGACACCTGAACACCCCTTTGGACTGACACACACACAGACGCACACACACACTACCTCTGTTATATTGAGAAATATTATCTTTTATTGCACTGTTCCATTTTGCACAACAGTATTTGACATCATTTATTTTACTAGTTTAGCGCTGTCTTTCTCAATAGTGTCTATATGTTTTTGATAAATGTTATTCTTGCGCTGCCTGTGTCCCATGTTTGCACTTTATGTTGCCCAGTTGTCTGTGTTGCACACGTGCACTTTATGTCAGTATGTAGCGTTGTTTAAATGTTACATGTAGCACCAGGTTAATTTCACTATGTACTGTCAAACATGTATGTAACTGATATGACAATAAAGCTCATACTTAACGCTTAGCTGCAAATTAAAAACAGTGCCCTGTATGAATGTATTAGAACGTAAACGGAAACGTTTTTAAACGGATTCATCAGTCCTGTAACATGTCAAAATTCTATTATGAAAAAAGTTGAAGGGGGAGTATAGCACTGGGCATGCACCTCAGATTCCACTGAAATTCAGAGTATGGCACTTACTGTCTCTTAAATACATTCAGGTGAGAATATGTTTGACTGAGCAAGTTGGGGGGATGCTCTTATCTAGATTGTCTGCATTTATTACAGGTACAGTCCCCTGGAGCACCTTATTAATGCTGTCTTTGCATATAAATGGATTGGCTTGATTCAGTCTGGCCTGTCAGTCAAGGGCAGTCTTGATATGTACTTTTCTATATAAGATGAGCTGTCTTTTTGAGAGCACGCTTTAAGCTTCTGGCAGGCCATATTGTTCTGTCACACCAATCCTTTCAAGTAATTTCTGCATATGCCAAGCCTCTGCCATACTTGCTTTACTTGCTACAGGGATTTTTTAACACCTACATTTCAACATGATGCATTTTTACTATATTATGGCTGAAAACTGAACTAATATCTAAAGACATTTGAAGGTGGAGCTGACTCAGCATAGCCAAAAGTGCAAGTGGAGAAATCAGCATATGGGCAGGACTCATGAAAAAAATTGAATTAAGTTGAAAAAGTTGATAGCTTCAAATAGTTTAAATTAGTTTATATAATGGACTGTCTTATAGGCAGTGGTGGCCTAGCGGTTAAGGAAGTGGTCCTATAATCAGAAGGTTGCCGGTTCAAATCAGCCAAGGTACCACTGAGGTGCCACTGAGCAAAGCACCGTCCCCACACACTGCTCCCCGGGCGCCTGTCATGGTTGCCCACTGCTCACCAAGGGTGATGGTTAAAAGCAGAGGTGACATTTCATTGTGTGTGCTGTGCAGTGTATCACTTTCACTTTATGTAGGATCTTATGTTTCTTATACCCTCTTTACTTCTTAAAATCAATGTTAGGCACAGTAAAAAATATATATTCAAGAAATAATTCAAGATATTGCTTCTTGAAAGGTAGAATGCCCATTTGAACGATAGTCCTGTGATAGTGCACTGTCAACGCTAGGGCTTATTGATTTGCCATCTATTACAGAATTGCAGAAGTGCAGAATTGTGTATGAAATAAAAAATGGAGCACTGCACTAGTGTACTGTTCATTTCTGCTGGAGAGTCTTGTCTTTGGGTGTCTCTGTGAGTGGGACTTAGGGGGTGGAGCTGTAAAATGAGCTCCTTTGTGCCAACTAATCTCACAGCTCACAAAGCAGAGACAACTGAACAAACAACAATCACAATGACAGATCCTACACTCGTTAACCAGAATTCTAATTAAAACATAAGTAAATCAAACACCAATTAGTGACAATTTGAGATAATTGCAGAACACTTGATGCATCGCGCCTAATTGAATGGCATAGCTGAGCTAATTAGGAAAGTTGGATTACTTTAGGCTAAACGCATTAGCAGCTGACAGGTGTTTTTCTGAGACGTGTCATTGGTAATACTCGTCCTCGTGTCTCAATCTGACAATCTTTACAGGAGGGCCAGTATAGCAGCTCCTCTACACTAACTGTATCCATTAGCTTGTTGGCAAGAGCGTGTGGTATGCATGAGTGAGAAATCCACTCGCTGCCACTTCTATATATACTCTGCTATTTGTAGATTCTGTAGTATTTGAGGATGTCATTGCACAATTGTGTTTTAGCAGGTACTCACTGTATATAACATTAACAACAACAACATTTATTTCTTATATAGCCCAAAATCACATACAGTATGTCTCAGTGGGCTTTGACAGGCCCTACAGTTGACACCCCCCACAATTGACCCAATTTACTCAAAAAGTATGGCTTGCTGCATATAGCTTTGGTCAGGGGTCAGTTGTGGCTTTATGCTCTACTGTAGCTCCGCTTTAAAAATGTTTTGTGTTCCTAAACAAAGTCTGCCCTTCCTCTTCTGCATGATTTGGAACCAAAATATTTGTGGCACTGTCTATCAATGAGACAAAACACTAGGACGTAGTGATTTGGGGCAAAAATGGTATAGGCATTTACCCGGGGAGGGCGAGGTAGAGCAGGCGGGGACGTCACTGGGGAGGTGAGAGCCTTGTGGAGCAGAGAGATGTGAAACGCTGGGCTTTGCCCTCATCATCCGGGGCAGTGACGCCTGGTATGCTACTGGGTTGATGCAGCGTACGATGTGGAAGGGGCCGGTGTTATGTGGACTCAGCAGAGCGGCAACAGAGCAGTAACAGCTCAGATACGTTTCAACTTCCTGATTCACATACTGTGTCTGACCGTTGGAATCGGGATGATGGCCGGATGTCAGACTGAAAGAGATGCCCCTGCCCAAACCTTGCGATGAGCTGTGGTCCACGTTCTGACAGGAGGTGGCGTGATAAAATCTAGGGAGATGTGTGAATATGGGCGGTGGGGGCGGGGCAAAGGCAGGATGGGCCTTGGGGCCATTGAGTCTTGGGTTTGTATGTGGCACAGGAGGGTCACACATTTTTGTCATCAGAAGACTCAATGACTGAGTGAAGAGCTCATTTCGGCGCTGGATAAATATCATGAGAATCACTTGTCACCGTATTCCCACCCCATCACATGACGCCGGGTGGAGGGTCACGTGACGGCATGTCACCTTGAGGTTCTTCACATTGCGCTTGACCACTATTTTCGAAGATTGTCACCCTGAAGCAACACAGGATTAAATGTTTTGTTCATGGCTTTAAATTGGGATTAAAACCTTTGACACTAGTGTGCTTATTTGGATGGTGGAATTCCAGGCACAGAGCACAAAAAACATAAATATTTAATATCTAGTATTCAAATAAAACAAGAAAAGCACACTTACTGCATAGCTATTCCTCTAAAGCATGAAAACCCTTTTTAAATAGCAATTAAACAACATTTTTATTGCTTTTTTATTATTGCAGTGCACACTTTAGAGCAACAAAAACAACAACTTGTCATTTTACATTTGCACATTTTGTTTTTACTTTAAAACCAACTTTAAAAGAAGTACAACATGTAGACTGAGGGTTGGGCAGTGTCACTGTATATAAAGTCTGACCTATTTGTTTCCAACCTGGCACTCTGGGCGAGTCTTATTGTCTTTAAATCGAGCAACAGGAACAGCCAGTCACGGTCCAATGAAATGCTCAGTAATGATATTCAACATGCTGTGTTACTGCACTCAGCTCATTCGACTGTAATCCGAGAGCTGAGTCTGTATGGACTCAGATAATGTCACCCAATTCCCTTCATAAGCATTACTGTAATGATGTTAAATGTCATTTACTCTTAAATCTACCCTTAGAGCTCTCCTAACTGGCTGCAGAATCCCACTCATTTTGTAATAAGCGCTCATCCTGATCAACAGGGGTAGTGGCCTGGAGCTTATCCCAGCAGCAGAGGAGTCTGGATGGGACACCAGTGCATCATGGGGACCCCACAGAGAGAGTCATGCTGACACACTGACACAGAGGTAATTCACAGATACCAATCTATGTGCGTGTCAAAGTTAATGTACTGTGTGAGAACTAAGTTCCAGGGGAACCAGCAGTGGCGTAGTGATAGTATGTGAAATGTCCAGTACAGACAATTGTAATAAGCATCATCTATGCTCCAGCAAATATAAAATATATGATGTTAATATAAAATGTTAAGCTAAATAAAGAGACACTGTACTACACAGGCCAAACTGCAATATAATATAGTGAGGCCATAGAGACTTTCACTCACTATTGTAAAAAAAGCAGTTAAAGTAGTTAAAATCGATTGATGCTACCCGGACATAAAGAGGCATGGCACAATAGAGGTTACAAGAATGAACAGTTTTTAATTGAATAAAGCAGGTAAATTACTGTAGCAGTTACATGTTAAAGATTGTATGTAAAAATGGTACCAATCTAAAAAAACACAAAATAAAAAAAAGAGAAAATAAATAAATTATTATTTATCATAAATAATTATGCCACTGACTCATTTAACGAGTAACACTATTACATTTAAAGCAGATTACAGTCTTCTTGCATCCAAAGTGTTTTAATTAACACGTGACCATGTCACAAATAAAATGCCTCACCATCTGTATAAATCTCTCTCTGGGTGAAGATCCGACTAGTCTGCTAATTGGTTTAGAGAACAGCAATGAGCTGTATTTGATCGATAAAATGAGATGCTGAGGCCATAATTAGTCACATTATTTTTTTGCCACACACAGCACTCCGTTTGGATGATTCATGCAAGCCATTAAAAATTCAAGATGGCCCTCATTTGTCAATATGGCGACAATGACTGGCTAGCCTGATACAGACGATCTCCGTACGGACATTTTTTTATGTTTCCGTATTGTATGACCTGAAATTTATTCCGGATATTCTAAAAGCTTTCTACTTTCTCAATACTCGACCATTTCCAGAAATTCCACACCATTTCCTATTTCCTAATATTACTAATTATTTTCTTTTATCACAAAAATCAAAAAGCTTTGTTTATAATTTTTGTTCAAATTAGTTCTAAATTTAATATAAGCTGCACCACCAAAGAAATTCTCTCCATCTGAGACGAAATTAAAGAAAAGTCTGCCAGTGTCAGAAGGGAACTCTGTGTTGAATCATCCCTGCGAAATGAACAGTGCTCCTGAGGTCATGCTTGCTGAGGGCCATGTTTGCCTCATCTGCTTAAAAAAATGAAAAATAATGCTCTGATTTGGACTATTAATGTCTTGTGTTGAAAGAAGAAGCTGTGATACGATTGGGATTTATTTTTCCAAAAAATGTATGTCTTTCTGCCCGAATTGATTTTACACCAGGTTATCTGAAGTTTATACAAACAGAGATAAAAGTAGGCAACATTGCCACAGGCGCTAAAGCTTTGCCCCCTGCTCACCCCTGATAAGGCAACGTTATCTGACCCAACTGCGTAAAAGACAAATAAAAACTCACGGAAGGATTACAAAAATGCATCAAAAGCATTTACATAAAAAAAAAAAACATGATAATAACATTGATGATAAAGCCCAAGGTTAAGCTTCAGACTCGGTTGTGACTCTGTTAGGTGGGATTCATCGACCGAGATGCTAATCGTCCGGTCAAGGTGAGACTGTGGGATGAGAGAGAAGCGAAAGCAATAACTGCTGTGTGCAAAGTCTGTGAAACTGGCGACGAAACGGGTGGAAAAAAGCGGTGGAAATGACCACAGGCTACATGCAGGACTGTTTCCTTGTGTAGCTCTTTATCTGCCCGCCTCTGCGCAATGCTTGGTAATAGCTTTTTATGACGCAGGATGGGATGAGTGTGTTGTACAATGCAGTCACGTGAAAGAGGAGGGGTCACCAATTCTCTCTGTGGTGCCGGTGCACACGTGCCACCAAGGCGGCTGCGCGAGTGGATGTGGGCAAGCGTTACTCAAGCAGTCAGAGAATAAAACAGGTCCCTTTCATCGCAAGGTGACTCTTGCCCAGGTTCCTTTCTGTGAGAACCATGGGCTCCGATTTGGGAATGTGATCCTGGAACAGACAGGGATTATTTCAGATCTCTGTGTTTACTTTGATGACAGAGAAAGGAACAAGATATGGTGGAACCTCAGCAGGTAGCTCTGAAATGTTTCCTCCACATACACTTCGTAAAACTTATTTTGTGGAAATGTTGTCACACTCATATCGATTTTCCAGGTAGTGCATGAAATGCCAAATGGAAGGAAATCAATTTGCCACTGTGGATTTGGATAATGCATTCCGTCAACTTTCTTTGGAACAAAAATAAATGATAACACTTTGCCACTATTGCCGTGCTGGTGGAAGACTTTCCTTTTTTATTTATTTATTTTTAACTTTTATAAAACCGCTTTGTCATAGGATTTTCATACACCAGGGATGTGTGTGCGACCTTAGCAAGAAGACTCCACTCCATGATATTAATCTTGGATTAATTGTCCCTGCATTGCTCTACATTCCTGAACGCTTAAAGAGATTTCTGTATCAACCAGTTGGCACCACTTTCACAAATTTTTGCTTAGGCAGTGTCCCTTGGGCTTTTTTTTTTTTTGCTAAGGCACTAAATTGGTTCCCCTTGCTGTAAGGCCTTGTGTAGAATGTGCAATCAAATTGCACATTAAAGGATCTCATTGTCATCCGCTGGCCTCGGAAGACCCTGCTGATGTAAAAGTTCTCTTTCTTTATTTTTACTATATTCAGTTTTGTTTTTAATGTTGAATACATGTCAAAGCAATGGAATCTTAAAAGAAGTGACATAAAAGGTGGAGCCCATAGGAAATTAATTAAACTTCTGACACACAATCTTTCTATTGAACACACACTTATCTTCTAATATAACACACTGTGTATTATTAAATGTTAATTATAAAGGAGCATTTTGTTAAAATTAGGATTTTTTTTTGTACGGAGCAGTGATGCCAATCATCACACATCTCTCACAGGTCCTTCAAAATACACTTATTCCTCTGCTGGAATGACCCTATGGACTTAATAAGAAATAGCAGAAAATAAAATTAAATTAGCATAACAGTCAGCATAGCTGAGGTTTTCACCATCAGAAAAAAATGTTAGTACAAATATAAAATCAGCCGCAAGGCCAACATCAGTCATTATTATTCCCAGTCATGCAGGAAAGGATAACTGACAACATGCCTCCCACAATACAAGTAATTATACCAATGCAGCACACTGTACTGCTGCTGCACTGTTCCCAGTAAAATGCTCATATGTAACTTTTTCTTTTGTATAAAAGTGACCAGATTGATTGCCTCTACATAGCTCCAGAAGTTTGAATGATGATGGATTTGGTTTATTCAAGGACTGAGAAACTGTTTGAATTTGAAAAAACTCTCTTGAACACACTATTTTATGATTTCCATATAATAGGTTTGCCAAAGGAAAGAAAAATGAAGAAAGGCATCTTCACGGCTGCTATTCATGCTGTGGATGGAAATGATTGACAAATCCAAGTGGCACAACGTAATGAATAGAAGTACATTTTAAGTAATGGACCTCAGATGCTTTATTTACTGTCCTTGTCTGTTTATATGCAAGTGCATTTGTCATAAGCAGAGTAGAAGAATCAATATAAACAACAGTCAAAAAATGTCCTATTGAATGTGACAACGAAGACTTCAGGCTTTACCTTATTAACAGAGCAAAAGGCCAAACCAATCTGTTTCTAATTAAAAACCAAAAAGAACAAAAAATTCTACATTATCTTTCACTTTGTTTAGACTATAACAATCATTCAACACATGATTTTGTGATTTAAGATTCGTTTGAATGTTTTTTTAGGAACACTGTTTTTCCTTATTTTTTCTCTTTGGAAAAAAACGCCTACATGAATTTGTTAAACATTGAGACATTCTTTAAAATGATGTGCAGTGTAAAATGTCTGAAACGCATGTTTTCAGCAGATGCACATTCCAAATGTTTTGTGCTATATTTTTTTGGTCCAAACTTTCAATCATAACAAAAAATAAACAGTACATATATTGATCGGGCTGCATGCAGAGCCAGGGGAAAGTAATAAAGCAGTTTGTTGCTTTGACACAGCATTGAATCCTTTTCAAAGCCATCACTCACTGAAGAGGTAAAATTAAGCCCATATTAAGATCCCCGGGTATTAGTGTACAAACAGAATGATGATAAATGTGATAAAAGGGCATTAAGGTGAACACTTCCTAAGAAAGTTTTCCTTTCTTTGTCAATTGTGTTCTTCTTTTCGTCATTCCTGAGCATTTTATGGCATTATTTTAAATGCAGTGGTGCACCCTCAAAGCTTGGTCAGAATATGAACAGCTTGATATACGCATCTGGAATAAGTAATAAAATCTGCTGGAAATCTGAGGTGGCACTGTCAAAACTGAATGGCATAAGGATTTGCATAAGGAATTACATTTGATTTAATCTGTAGAATCTACTTGGTCTGTCCTTAACCTCTTCATCTAAAGCTTAGTATAGCCCTGAAGAACTCCTGCTCTACCCTGAAGAGAAAATAGTATTACATTATTCTAAAACTTCTCTAATCCAGTAATCTATAATGTTTTTTTTTTTAAAGAAAATTCCATATTTTCATCCTGATTGTTGTTTGAGATATAATTACAGTGCATTAATTAATTATTGGTTTGTGTTTAATTTAAAGCATGTACGAATTCTCTAGCACAGCCTTATGTAAAACAATATAATCAATTTTAAATGTAATGCAAATTAAAGTCAAAGAATGGGGAAAAAACACAGGAGAGAGTGATATTGCAGATTTGAGTCCTGCAAAGAAATAGTTCCATCCATTGGCCTTGTTGCTAAGCAACATTAGTCAACCCACAATCAGGTATCATATTTTTAATTGTGAAAAAAAAAAACAATTTCGACATGCAAAAGTTAAAAGATGTGGTAAGATACTTATTTAAAAACTCATGCCGAGTGAGAGTAGACCAGCCTGGATGATGTTTGGTGATCAGGTTTGGGTGTCCACAAAAGAACAAAAGTGTGGCCCTCAGTTCGTGGGGCCAATCAGGGTGGTGCAAAGGGTCAAACCAGTGGTCTACCAGCTTCCTGTTCCCTGCACCATGAGACTCCCTGCACCTGAGCGCTGTGATGTTCAAGCCTTTCATGACTCCTTCCGGGACTACCTCATGTGACCGATGTGGCGGGGCCTTCAGGTGCCCGCCCTAGAGGAGGATGTACTGTCACAGCCCCACCAGACTTCCTGGCAATGCAGCATCCCTAATGCAGGACTATGGCTCTGAAAGATCTCCAGTTACAGCCCCTGATGATCCTCTCGGCTCCATCCTGATGCGTTCAAATCACGCCCATGTCCTGCGCTGATTCAGCACTCTACCTCTGAAAGCACTGGCTTTTTCTCCTTGCTGTACATTTATACTAATAACGCAGAGTTTCATTCTACATATGTGTCAATTCTACGCACGTTGCACATTCCCAGTTCCTACATGACAATGATGAAGGCTTGAGGATTAATTTAATGCATAATGTCAGTGCATTTTTTTACAGGACATTACCTTCATCTTACATTACATTACATTGAGACAAATTTTACATCTTCATAATTTATAGTTTGACTACTGTTGACATACTGTCAACAGTAGTCAACAGTGTCATTTGATATCTGTTATCTATTACAGTGGCCTCATAATCAGAAGGTAGCCGGTTTGAATCCCAATCTGCCAAGCTGCCACAGAGCAAAGTACCGACCCCACACACTGTTCCCTGGGTGCCTGTCATGGCTGCCCACTGCTTATCAAGGGTTAAAATCAGAGGACACATTTGGTGGTGTCACCTGTCGCTGTTTGCTGTGCTGCAGTGTTTCACAATGACAATAATTTCAATAATTTAGAGTGTAAGAAATCATTGTAAGAAATTAAAAGTAAAATATTTTTAAGTAGAGTCACTATGATTCTCAATCTCTTCTCTATTGATGATGGAGCCACATGGCCTCATCACATTTAATATCCTCTCTTGCAATGCACCAAGGGAAAAGTCTTCTTGCTTGCCTTATCCAATCTTGAGATTCCTCTGCACCTATTTATTTGGGCAGCAGCAGTCGTTGCATTCAACAAGGGCATCTGCTCATAGGGACGGTGATCATAAACCTTCCAACTCCAAGCACTGAAGATCTCACCTATGGGATTAAAAAATGGGGAACATGCTGGGAGGAACTTCATCATCCTACGAGGGTGCTCTGTAAATCACACATTGACAAGGAGAGAGTGATGGAATGCCACATTGTCCCACATAATGATGAAGAAAGGAATTCAACAGCCCTGTTTCCTCAGGTGGGATCAGCCTATCATTCAGGAATGTTATGAGGTGTTCAGTGTTGTATGGGGCAATTGTGGGGATGTGGCATTGGACACCATAACTGGAAATGGCAGCACATATGGTTATGTTGGTGCCAGTCTGTCCTGGAACCTTTATAGTAGCCCTGTACCCAATGAGGTTCCGTCCATGTCTTCTCACTTTATGGAGATTGAAGCTGGCTTTATCAACATAAATGAATACATGATGTGCCCCCTGAGCTTCAAGCTCCATTATTCTCCAAGTTAAAAAAGGCAAAATTACAGCTGACTCCAGTTGACTCTAACTGCCTGTCATGACAAAGCATTACAGTATAGTAATGTTTCTTACTTTCCTTTGAAATGGAGCTCTGTAGAGGTGCTTAATGGCCATATGGTTTGGTCAATGGTGTTGATGTTCCTAAATTTGCCCTGCTTCCCTGATTTCATGCAGCCTTTTGGCATTGTTTTTGAAGGGTGTGAAAATGTGTCGATCCAATGAGAAACTCTCCTGAGGGAGTGATGATAAATTTTTATTTGATGATTCAAATTTTTTTATGAAGGTAAAAGCAAAAATAAACTGTAACCCTGAGTTGGTCCAGGGGGACTGTGTATGGTACTACCGATTGTAAGTCTCTTCTGATAAATACCATCTGATAAATGGCGTAAATGTAAATGGTCCCATCCATCCACATCTGCATCTAGAAACTTATATTAGCTCTGTAGTTCATTACATCTTTACATGGTTCTCCTTGCCATGCTTTCACTTTAGGCAGCACTTTTTTAGCTTCAATAGTCTTTTGAATCAGTCCTCATTAACTGTTGTCACAGCTACCGCCTCACCATCTGACGTCCAAGGGGGACGGCTACCTGAAGAGATGGGTCAACTTCCAGACCAGTGTCCTATATAAAACACTGGTGGCCAATTTGAAGGTTGCCCACTCATTGTTGGTGCTGCTCGCAATTTATTTGAATTACTGATCCAGTTACCAACCCTTTTCTGGACCTTAACTATTCTTGTAGATTTTCCTTATCAACCTTGAATGTGCGTATCAACCTCAAACCTGCATCTCTAACATTCCAACTTCCACTGTGTATGATCCTGGAACCTGAACCATTCCAAAGCCTGCCTACCAATACACTACTGCCGTGTCGCCTCCTTACTGCCATGTGTCCTGCCGCATTTCGCTCCCAGTGTGCTCGCTCTCCCGAGAAAGAGACTTCACTCAGTATTAAAAAATGGCATGAAGAACTGTTAAGATCTTAATGGGCATCCCTTAGTATTCTAGTATTGTGGCTCTGAATTTTTTTCTCTCTCTAAAATAGAATTAATAATTGCTTTAAATTCTGTATTATATGCATAATGTACTTCTATTTGAATGTTCCTTGTAAACATTTAACTTTTTTTTTTCTTCTCAATGTATAGTCTTTAACTCCAACTGTCCTGCACAGTCTGTGATGTTGCGGTGTTCAGCTGTTGGTGCTTTGAGATCTGTAATGAAACTGCACCGTAAATTAACTTATAGGTCTACAATGGATAGTGTTGTACACAATCTGGGCTTATGAAGACAATAATTCATGTTAAAGTCTGAACTCCTTCACTTTAACAAACTCTTAATGGCTGAGATGTGGGGATGTTTAG
The DNA here is from genome assembly GCF_900700375.1 of Denticeps clupeoides. Classification (NCBI taxonomy): domain Eukaryota; kingdom Metazoa; phylum Chordata; class Actinopteri; order Clupeiformes; family Denticipitidae; genus Denticeps; species Denticeps clupeoides. The sequence goes on from NC_041725.1 coordinate 7,770,903, forward strand.
CCACAGGCTTTTGACGGTTCCAGGGTATAATCACTTTATTTTGTTCGTTTGTGTTCTTGCTTGCTACTGTTGAGAACCCTTTGATCCGTCTTTTAAATGAGACAGATCTATGGCTCAGTGGTCAGAGTCTCTTAATGAACATTTATCAGCAGGCCTCACAGATTGATGGAGATAATGAACAACATCCCTGGGCAAGAAGTACAAGAAGGGAATGAGCACGAATCACAGATTACTCACATTGATCCACATTTTCTGACTCGCAACCAAAAAAAAAAAAAAAGGTAAACATGCACATACCAAAGCTGTATATTTAGATATTTATTAGACACACAAAAGCAGTACAGTGGTTTATCAAATGCTGTTTATTTATTAATACGTTTTTTGTGCATCGCACAGCACATACTTTTTATCCTTCATGGCTGTAATTGTGAGTAAGGATCAATTAACAACAGAATGGGTGTTCAAACAACATCAGCATCACTTTTTTCTCTTTGGTTTGGTTCACTTGATCACTGTGTTCCATGGTTTGCTCTTTCGACAGAATTCTTCATGTACCTGCCACGCTTTAGCCGTTACTCGCAATAAGGTGCATGTATTTGTCACTTTCAGTTTATAGCAAGAACAGCAAAAAATAATACAAATAAAAATACTGATTCAGAGACAGTACATGCTAAAGATAAAAAGAAACATATTTATATTTTTTCTGGCCATTGTCATTGTTTGTCAGTGCAATCCAAAGCAACACCTTCGGTTTATTGATATGCTGCACTCACAGCCAATGTAATTGCATTTCACCCAAATGTGTGACTTGTTAACAGATCGTTTTTTCCCTGTTTTTGTTCACCTTGAACAAACTTGACTCGGGAGTACCCCCCTCACTTTGATTCACACCAATTTGCATTCTCAAAAGGCAAGAACAATACATTTAAGACTGAATCCCTGCAGCATTACCAAAGATGGGCTGTCTTTGAAAGTACTTCTCTGCTATCATTCGTCTGTATGACTCTGGACAGATAAGAGCGCTCCTTGATTTTTCTCCCACCATGGACTTTTTAAAGTTATTTATTTATTTAAACCCAGAGATGAGAGAATGTTCTGTCAGAAACATCTCATCCCAGCCACAACTGATCTCTGTTTCCTTTTGTTCTTGGTCATGGCCCATGGTTGAGATGGTGACTGAGCAGGTTATGTTGTTCCACATTGTTGTTTTATTCATTTTCACTCTTTAGTCCAGGAGGAATCAGTCTTGTTTGGAGCCCAGTGGAGTACAAATGTATGAAGACAGATTTGGACTTTGTTCAGTTGAGCTGCCATTAATGGTGTCTACCACTCAGGAGCAGTGTGATCAAGGCAAACTGTTCTAACAGTTTTATATTTATGCCATTTAATAGAGTATCTCTCAATAAAGTTAATTGGAATTGGTAGGCTTTAGATGGCTGCCGATGTGACCAAGCTACTTTTCATTTTCCAATTGGAGTCAACTGGGATCTTCTGTGATGCACTTTGTGTTCTGACATCTGTCAATCATGACCTGCATTTAGGTATTCAGAACTGACTGGTTAAACGCTGTCTAATCAATTCCACTTTTAGACAGCTCATGAGATTTAATCCTAGATGAGTTATAACAAAGGGTTTGACTAGGTTCATTTTATTAAATTTACATTACATTTACATTTATGGCATTTATCAGACGCCCTTATCCAGAGCGACTTACAATCAGTATTTACAGGGACAGTCTCCCAGGAGCAACTTAGGGTTAAGTGTCTTGCTCAGGGACAGAGTGGCAGTAAGTGGGATTTGAACCCAGGTCTTCTGGTTCATAGGCGAGTGTGTTACCCACTAGGCTACTACCATCCTACAAGAAGTTGAAGCTTAGCAGCAAGATGGTTTGTACGACATTACATGCCTCTAAGACATGGAACAAAAAGGTTGTACCCAAACTGTGGCCTTACCAGAGTATCTCTCAAAAGAGTATTTCCACTGAAAACAATACAAGTTTCAAAATATGTCAAATACATGTTTTTATGACCGATTGACAGAGAAAAATATGGGAATTAATAATAAATATATAATTATTTAAAAATGTCTAGTTATAATGTTCCTAGACAACAAAGTAAACTAAAAGGTACCTTAAACTTCACATATAACTTACAGATAGATTTTATGCAGTATGTTCGCAATTTCCTATTAAATGGCTATTATGAAAGGGAATTCATAAACCTTTTTGGTAAAAATGTCCCCGGGATCATCAGTTTTAATCCTCAGAGGCCTCAGAAATCCTCAGAAATACTTTTATTATTTCAAATAAAAGTATTTCTAACTTTCTCAGTGAATATTTTGGATTAATTTTCTGTCAATGTTTTTCTTATGGAAAACAAAGACATTTATGAAAGACCCTAACCAATAATTTTTTTTGGCTTCTAAGAATGTATAGTTCAATTACTTAATTTTGTGCTGTATTAAAATAATACAAAACCAACATACCACCAAGGTGAGTTTTGGTCTTGACTCTTGCAAAACACACATGCAAAACCCACAAACAAAAATATGCATGCACATCTACACCCATGTGCACTAAAATGCATGAGCTTGTGCCCACCAGACACCCACTCACAGACCCAGTCGCGAACGCTGAAATTGCTGTTGACAGCTGTTAAAAGGCTTCTGCCTAACCACATGGCTAATAGCACATTCACCTTACAAATATGTATCACTGAAATTGCCAAGGAGCAGATGCATTTTCACTTCTGTACATTTGCTCATCACCCATCCATCAGCACAGACTTTCCCAACTGTCCATTTGCAGGTTAAATTCATAAGCGGCACCGGAGTCTGAAGGTCGTTCTGGTTTTAAAAGCTGGCAATCTGCCTGTAAAAGTCTAGCTTCAGAGCAGAGTTCAGCAAGGTGGCTTCGCTGCCAAGTGCCAATAGGAGTTAATGAAATATTTGACGAAAGAAACCGAGGCCTTAATCTCGGCTTTAAAGGACGGTGGATTTGTGAACATAAAGAACCAAGTGAAGGAGCGAGTGTGAGAGTAGGGGGGCGCATGCTGATCTGCTCCGAGCTGAGGGGGCGGGCGGGCGCCAGAAAACTTGCTCCCCTTAATCAGATTAAGGGGCATTAGCAGCTGTTATCTCTTGTAATCTTTCACAAGGCCAGGGAGAAAAGGGCTGCGAGGAAAGAAACAAAAAAGGGAGCCGGCGAGGGAGAGAGGGTCACATTTTCCTCCTGCCATCAGTAACAAGGTGCCCCTTAGCTGTGCATGCTGGGAAAGGCAGGCGGGACACGACCGCATTAGCATAATCCCTTCTGTACCAGCTCTGATGGTTAACTGGGTAGTGTGTAATGAGGTGCTTGGTAGGTTTTAAAAAGTCATGGGTAATTATTTTGGTTGAATTACCGTACTGACCGGAATATAAGATGCCCCCCTCCCGATTTAAAATAAAGCATTACATTTGGGCATTCTATTGGTATTTCACTTTTTCATACGCATTATCAGAAAGGTGTGATTACTCAGTTTATTTAGAGCCAGTTTGCAGTGTTTAGGGTGTGGTCACAGGGATGCTTAGGTGCCCATTGCCCCAAATCACAAGTGTGCAAGGGTTCTAGTTACCCACAGCTGCCACTCATTCGGTGTGGCAGACTAGCACCCTTCATAGGACAGACTGTGTGAGTGTTGTGCATTTTTGGTAGTTAATGTTTTCGTGTTACTGCCACTATGCTGAGTGGTATCTTTTGTGTTCATCTCCCGATGTCAGTGTGGGGTTCTTTGGGGTTCTCTGGTTTCCTTTCACTGTGTAAAGACGTGTACACGAGGCGTATAGTGATTGGACTTAGGAATAGGCAGTTATGGATAGTGAGTGAGTATGTTCCCCAAGGCTGTGTGTATGCTTTCTAACAACCTTTCTAATGCTCACCTTGCACCCTACAGACCTCCTCCTTTAATTGTAACTTTCAGTTCAGCTGTCCTCTTTCTACAACCGATTTTTGTTATTTCTCCTCTCATTCCACAATTCCAGCTTTATTGTTTTTTACAAGACTTCCTCCCAATTCTCCTTTTAGAAACCTTGTCAAAAAGAAAGAGATTAATGTCTTCATTCTTTCACTACCTCTGCTGCACTTTCAAGAAGCTCTTAAGATACTGGTTCCTCCCTTCCCCAAAAACTGCTGCTCTGAGCTCTGGGGACAGAGCATGCTTCAGCCTGTCTGTGGTACAAGCGTGGAGCTGCTCTGTGATGCACAGAAGCAGTGATACTAAACCACAAAGGGCCACACTGTCTGCTTCAGAGACCTATGTAAGCAGGATAGTACTCTACCTGGAGAACATGCATTTCAACCAAATCAGACTATCAGGCGTAGCAGAAAGTGGAAGCAGATTTTCCTGTGCATTGTGGTTCATGGCGATTAAGATGCATGGGTGACTGTGTGGCATTTTGAGCTCAGAGAACATATTATTTTCTCATCTGTTTTTGAACATAGCCTCACTGCCATTTATCACCGTTGATGCAGCTCCTTTGCTTACCCAAGGTCTTTGCTACTGACTGAAAGATGAAAGTATTTTACACGTTTGTTGTCTGAATTGCTGAATGTCAAATGGAAATCCCATCCCATTTTCACATCAAATAACATTACTATTGTGCAAACTCAGGACATTAACATCATAACTCTGTACTCTTCACCATCAGAGTGCGAAAAATGCATTGCCATGAGTTATGGTCATTTTGCAAAAAAGCATCACTGGTCAGTAGTGTTGTTTTCAATAACGAAATTGATCATGAAATACCTTCATCGATGAACCTTTTTGACATGATGAAGACAATATGAGACCTAAATGCTGGTCCTGTGATGATAACTTTGACGTAATATGTAATGCAATATTGTTGACAAATAAAAACCAAACTAAATAGGGTTTACAAGATAGAACTACTAAAGTTCTATTCAACATTTACATTTACAACATTTATCAGATGCCCTTAACCAGATCAACTTACAATCAATATTTACAGGGACAATCCCCCAGGAGCAACCCAGGATTAAGAGTCTTGCTCAGAGACACAATGATAGTAAATGGGGATTGAACCTGGGTCTTCTGGTTGTCTTCCAATTGTCATTATGGTCCTATTCAACACAACATCTAGTGTGTATATCCATGGTATTATTATGTGATTTCTGTTTCCGGTATCTCCCATCCGGATGATGTAACTTCCACAATCACAGCATTAATTAGATTACAGTGATCTTTGGATGCATTTTCATTACAAAGAAGTGGAATAGAAAATAGGATGTGGGGTCAAAAAAAATTAAACAAATTAGAGTGTCTTCCATGTCTGGAGTGGATGTATTGTATTCTCGAGTCTATAATACAGTAATGATGTAATAAGATAACCTAGTTAATTATAAAATGGGTTTGACAAAAAGAAAATTTTGTTTTGTCTACTAAGTGCTTGTACTATATTGACTGGGTTAAACAGAATTGCAAAAATAGTTTTTGGTCAAATTTCATTGACCAAAACTAGACTAAAATGTCATCAGTTCAATAGTCATGGATAATTCTGACTAAAAATGACTAATATGCTCAGACCTTTAATAGTGTGTAACACACTCGCCTATGAACCTGAACACCACAAAGTCACAGGATCAAACCCGAGACTGCGCAAGACACTTATTTATTCATGGGGGACTATCCCTGTATCTTCGAGTTGTAAGTTGCTCTGGACAAGGACATCTGAAATGCCATTAATGTAAATGTAAAAGCAGAAAAAACTTGCCAGTACTGTTCATGTGTAGTCATGGGTGGGGTGAGTATGTAACAGAATCCACATAACAGAGCTTAATATTGAGAATACAAAAATTCTATATGTTACAGTTTACAGTATCTAAAATATATTTACTTAAAAATTGATGATTATGGATGCGGTGTATTTTTTTATGCATGTTGATATGCGATTTGACAATTGCACAATTTTATCTGTGGAGCCCCATGAGACCTTTCATTTGACTGCCTTCCCACAGCTTTGAATCACAATGAGAAATTAGTCGTGGCTCAGAGTTAAATGCCTAGCACAAGCTGGCCTTAACAGCGAAGAGAGTTTAATGAATAGAAAGGGTCATTTTGCAATCTCCTTCAAAGCAGGACCAGCTCGCTTTTAATGTGTGCCAGATAGTTACTTTATGTGTAAAAAGAATGCTAATGAGACATACAATTAAAGAAAAAAGTGTACACGAAATGCTGTGCATCTCTTACACTTCTGAAAAAAAATAGGTCTTCTTGTCTTGCTTATCTCAACTGCCATAATGTTGTGTACTGAAAGGTCTCAGAAATGCATCTTCATTGTACTACATATGCAACTCAGACTAAGTGGGCGCACACTGTGAAGCCCATACATTCACTCAGTGGCATCCCTCATGCAGACTTCCCCAACCATTATTCTATTCCATGGTGATCACACAAATGCTTCAGCTGGCCCAGTCACAAACATGCAACTTGGCTACAAAATCAACAAACCAGGTTTATTGGGATTGCATCTTCAGATCGTACTCCGCAGTGATGCCACTGTGTCACATACCAATTTAACAGCAAAATGAGCGCCAAAGGCAGATCTCATTCATCTTGAGGGACTGAGACTCATTCATCTTTCTCCCCACTTCACTCGCAATCGTGAGATGTCAGTGTCTCATGATAACAGAGATATGGTGAGCTACCAATATACCTGATCTATAGCTGCAGCTACTCATTTGCATTGTAATACTTGTTCTTTTGTTTGAGGGTTGTGTTTTGTGCAGAAACTGAGAAATGCTGGTTTCCTTTTTAGATGACAAATATTCTTCTGTTTCTGAACCTTTTATATTAAATCTTGTTGGCTCTTGAGAACTTATTCTTGCATTTATCAGTACTGTGCTACTACATCTACTACATCTTAATAATAATAATAATAAAAAAAATAATAATAACAATAAAAACACACAACATGATTCCACACTCAAATTTAACATTCAAACTATGTAGACAAGTAGCAGCAAGAAAATGTGAAAATCTTCCATTTAGGGTTTAATTAATTTATTACGAACATAAATTATTGACATTAAAGCATAAAAACAATAATAAAGTCAAAAACAATTTTGCTTATTCTGTTTCCTTGCTTGGGGTGGACGTGACAGCTTCTTTGTCTGGTAATCCAATGGGCTAGTCTGGGTTTGGAATAATGGTGTGGGGTTGTTTGGGCCTAAATGTTGCTGCATACAAGACACTTTGGATAAATTTCATGCTCTAAACCTGAGCGTGGATGCCCCGTCGTGTTCCAAAAGAACTTGACTGGCCTGCATAGAGCCCTGACCACAACTCAACAGAGCACCAGTGCCTGACCTCACAAATGTTCTTCTGGTTAAAATGTGCCACAAACACACCTTTAAACCTTGTAAAAGCTCTCCCAGAGGAGTTGAAGCGGTTATAGCTACAAAGGGTGGAGCAACTCCATATTAAAGTCTAGGGATTAAGAATCGGATCAAAGTTCATGTGTAAAGGCAGGCATAACAATCCTTTTGGCATTTTAGTCTGTTTCTCCAATAAATGTGGTCACAGTGTCCACACCAATATCAACCAATATAATGAAAATTCCCCTTCCCGTAAATTGAGGGCTTGCTCTCATATTATTGGGTAGATTTCTCTCTATAGTCACTTCTATAGTCAACATGACCCGGGATTGCATCAACCGTGGGAATCATATTTACCTTCACTGCAGGGTAAATGAATGAAACCAAGCCCAGTTTTTTTCTAGATGATTCTGCTCTACTCAAATGATTCTGTTCTATGGGTTCTACTAAATGATAATGTGCATTTTCCCAGCCCAAATTGATAAATGGATTGTCTAGTGTAGCGACTGTAGTTATTTTAACCAAAACATGATCTTTAATGATATTTTTATTAGCACAGTTTAGCATTTAATTGTAGTGATTGGGAAAAAAAAGTATTGTTCGCTCCTGTTTTTTAACCTGAAAGTACTATGTAAGCTAATGGATAAGGGCTGGTTCTACTTTTTTATTGCAGTGACAAGTATCTGAGGAATAATTACTCAGATTTAATGACTGTAAAATGGAAGGGAGTTAATTTTGCTGTCATTCAGTCCAAAGTAAAGCTCTCTCTGTGTGTCTCTCCCTCTCTCTTTTATTCCCTGGAGTAAAAGAAAAGAACAAATGGGTTTTTGGCATTTAAACACAATTTTGATGATTTAATAAAGGATTTCAATGGAGTTATCACTCTGGTGGATTTCTTTTTAATTTGAGTGAAAAGCAGACTGGGAGGTTCCCAACCGCTGTCATGATCCTTTTTTCTTCCCGCTCTCGTTTCGCCCTCTTTCTGCTTTTCCCCTTGCCTCACAACACAAAAGCCCCCAGATTTTGATTTCATCAGTGCCGGATGTTGCCGTCACTCTTGTTTATGTATGAGTGAAACGAGCTCGGAGGGTAAAAGAAGCATGCAGTCATTTGCCTGCTCAGCCGTCTGCTTTCGCTGCACATTGACGCATTGTGGGTCACTGGCTCTTTCTACAGCTGCACTTCTTATTAAATTGGTGGTAACCATCTGTTTGAGATAATATCTGCGCCACATCACATACACACATGCATACACACACACACACACACACACACACACAGAAAAACAACTTGAAACAGTCATTCCTGCAGTTCCCCCAGATGTGAAGCATCCCCCGGACGTGCTTTGATGGGATAAATTGGTCATGCAGCAATGAATACGCCTTCATTTTATTGGCCCGCTGTTGAAACAGAGCGACTAGCTTCTTAAAACAATCAGCGGGTTCCCCGGTGTCCTGTGAGTGGGGAAGGAGAGGGGTGGGGAACAGGGAAAGGGGAGAAGGGAGATCAAACAAAATCCGATGAACTGGTTGACAGAAGGTGGCAGTGGTGCTTCGCTCATTCAAATTAAAATGAGTGGAGAGAGAGAGAGAGAGAGAGAGAGAGAGAGAGATTGGGATTGGGTCTGCCATGGTCTGATTACATGGATATGGGTAGAGCAGATAGGACACCCAGCCACGCTCGTGTAGGTTAACACAGAATGAACTCCGCTGAAGTAGACCTCCCTGAACCCAACCTTAACCTTATTGATCGACTCGGAGTGAACGAGCTTAACCCTTACTATTACTTTCATTCCACTGAGGATTCTGCCTGCTCTGACCTCCTCTCGTATGTCCGGTATTGCTCCTCTATTCACGCTTTCTGACACGTTCTTCTTCTATTATGTGGTCAATGCCATCATGAGCTCCACATGAGCTTCATTTCATGCTGTTTTCATTGTTTGCATTGTAGTGTCATGGGACTGTGGAAGATGGAGAGAGTCACTAGGGTCTAAGAACTCACTAGGGTCTAAGAGGGTGCAAAGGCAAACGGTAATAGAGGTGAAAGTGTTTAACCTCCTGCTATTCGTTTTTTCTATTCCTCCATTTTACTATTCATCTCCGGTGCTCTTCTCACGATGCAGCTAATGCCTAGATATGCACAGACCACAGTTATTTCCTTCCTCTTTCTTTATTTTACTCTGCCTGTGTGCAATGAAATTTCACAACCACCCACAAATGCCCTCACAGTGTCCCTGCATTGTCCCCAGATGCAGCACTGGGAGGGGAAAGAGCGCCGACTGAATGCCAGGTGACAGGGAAAGAACTAATACCATCCGCAGGTATGTTGGAGTTGGTGTGTGTGGGCATACACAGGGGTCTTCAGCACTCTTATGCAGATGTTACGCTGTGGGTCCATTTATCCTATCTGACATACACTGTGTTCTCGTGGGCATTTGAGTAATTACCCCAGAGCCATACTGCAGTTGTACTTTGTGGTAACCCCCAGGGTGTCCTGAATCTGTATTATTGGCTGGGAGTTGCTATTGTGATATTAGTGATATTTTCCTTCTCAATTTTTGCTGCAACAGCGCAAGACCATTCCTTCAAAAATCAATCCAGGGTCAAAGGTCCATGGCAAAAAGGGAAATTTATGGAAGTTCTGCAGGCCATGATTTAATTCTCATTCTTGAGACACTTTGGGTCATTGGTTATTTGTATCTATTTTAATGTACATCACCATTAACACCCACGTCACTCACATGCAGCTCTACGCTGTCACTGGTGTAAATTCTTGATAACATTTTGTACAGGAATTATGTGTTTCTGTGACACACAGTGCATTGGGAGAATAAGTAATGGCCCAGAGGCACCAGGCCTGTGACAATATTTGTGCCAATCACAAGCATGATTTCAGTCCGTTGCTGAGCAGCTGGTGTTTCCTAAATCTAAGCCTGCCATCCAGTTTAATTTTTCCTTTTTCAATGTCACTATTCACTAGGATGCTGTAGTATGATTACACTACTGTAAGTTCATAGAGCATGTCTTATTTAAAAAAAAAACACATCAGCTACTGATCTAAACATAATCTCAAACAAAGAAATATTGGGAACCAATGATTTTATAATTTAAAAATATATAATTATAATTTAATTAAAAATATTGGATAAAGTTTTTGTAAATTTTATGTGAATTTTATTTGTACATTTCTATATATATATTGGCTCATGACCATAAATTGAGAAATGCACGAAAAAGATATTGTCACTATGGTCAGTTTTCCAGAGATTTAATTACATAGTAATTACAGTTAAATGCTTTTAATTGCGTGAGGGCAATGGTTTGCATCCTGTTTAGAAATTTGGCATAAGCCTTAGTGTATTTAATTTACTAGTGTTCATTTATTCTAGGTGCTAGGTAGATGTAACAATGCATGCATTGTATTTGGCAACATACCATACAACTCTAGCAAACTAAATGCATTAAATTTTTTTAGAAATTCTAATTTTTTTCTGCCTCTGAAATAAACCAGAACTTTTCAGTGTGATGCTGATACTTAATCCCCACTCTCAACTACAGAAATACTGGCTAGTTCCATTGGCTTCCCTTTACATATTAACATCATTTGTAACTACAGTTTACTGTATTCAGCAACACAGTTTTAATGAGTTAAATTACGAGACGTTCATTAAGCTACCAATAATTTCCTACTGAAATGATTCATTCAAGCTGGATCTCTTCTTGATTTTTTTGTTTGATTGAATCTGCTATTATGATCCAGCACATGTTTAATCCACACCTTCAAATGTCTATCTGGTATATATAACACAATGCTATGTGTTAGATGGTAAAAATTGTTGCCCATGTTGTTATTTCCTTCAGGGTCCGGACCTCCTAAGCGAAGCATTGGCCTACCCATGTTTGGCCTGCAGCTTTATAGCATGTTCCATAGCATGTTACTGGCTTCTGTTCTGAAGCCTAAACTTTAAAAAGCCCTCACTGTTGTCACCATCACCTTATAACTGTTTCATGTCCAACAGTATGAACCACCTTCTCTCTTCATCTGTCTGAAATAAGTGTTACATAACCATTCATTTTAATTTTTAATGAAAAATTACAAAAATGTTAATTGCATCACATGTATAAAATTATTTATATTGTTGGGTCCACACGTCCCATGTGTCTTTTGTTAATTGTGAATTATTTGTGAATCTTCCTCCCATAGTAGCTAAAAATCCGTATATGTTCATAAATCTTCTTGGGAGGTTGAACTGTTGGGATTGGTTCCCGACAGGTTCCCGAATCCTGACTCGCAGGGGCCACTGAGGTGCCATTGAGCAAAGTACCATCCCTGTCATGGCTGCCACTGCTCAATAAGGGTGATGGTCAAAGGCAGAGGACACATTTCTTTGTTTGCATCGTGTGCTGTGCTTTGTATCACAATCACTTCACTTACACTTTCACTTCACATTAAAAGTCTAGTAGGTTCCCTAAAGTAATGGTAGTAAATAAACATATGCAGACAAAATTTCACACTAGAAGGAATTGTAACACACTCCCCCACCCGTACAGCCACAACATAAAAACCACCTCAGAAGGTGTCATGTGGTATCTAACACCCAAAAAGCATATCCTTTAAGTCCAACTTGAAAAGAGGATCAGACTAGACTGGAATGCAAAATTAACTGCTTATCAAACTTTTTTTTGCTGGGTGCAGGGAATCAGAGAATACTGTTCTAATGAGGTGTACGTGGTCGGCAGCTGCCTGCATGTTGGAGAATAATCTCAAAATGATTTTCACATTAATTCAGGATCCCAGTTATATTTAGCAAACACTGCCCAGAGCATCTCAGTGACTGCTGAGTTGTCCTTTATCGAACCATCACGTCCATCTTGCTATAGTCACTTCATTTCATTTGCCAAATATAAACACTAAAGGCATTTTATGGCTCATATGCTTGAAATCTATGGTGATATTTGTTAATTGAACTGAAGTCTGAACTCTGTTTCTGAAACTCTGTTTCTGTTGTGTATATATGTATATATGTGTATATATGTTGTGTATATATGTATATATGGTATATGTTGACTCAGCTGATATCATTGTGCATGATATCAACTTTAAAATGTGCTCGCATTCAGGAGGATGTGAGAGATAATGTTGTCAATGTTATCAAAGCGAATGTGAATAGAAAATAGTAAACTCAAGATGTAACATGAATGCTACAGGAAAAGCAGTAAATGTGAACAGTAAGTGAATGCAATTTTATTCATGAATGAAATGTGAGAAGTAGTTTTTATGAATGGCAGAGCATGTTCCGTTAAAACAATAGATCAAGTGGTGAACATGAGAGGGTTTTGTGCATTTATGAGCGGTAAAGATCAAATTATGCATACTCACAAAGAATCCTCAGTTGGGAGAGTTTTATCTCATGAGGTATTTCAAGCTAATTCTTCATTAAATAAATACAATTTCTGAAGCAGCAAATGTTCAACACAATTTATTTCTTTGAAAAGAAATTGGCAAAATGGAAAAACCCTAACACACTGTTCATATTCAGTCATATTTCTGTTCTTTGCATTCATTTAACCAGCCCATCTAATGAATTTAATATTATTTTGACTTTTTTTATTTATTTTGTGGGTTCATTTTCTTGTGTAGTACCCTGGAGCAAGGCGCTCAGCCTGCACCCCTGCAATAAAACTTTGACTGCTCGGATGTGGAAATGCACAGCAAAACGACCAGCAATGTAATTTGGTGGGACAGCCAGCGACTGCTAGGCAAATGAACAAAACGCAATGAGATGGCACCTTAAAGTGGTGCAATGGGGGACTGTTTTGCTACAGCACACACTAATTCATCATGTGCCATGTTGCTTCCCTCTCCGTGTAACTCCCCCTCCACCTTCCATCATTTAACTGTACTGTTTTTGGTATGAAAAATATAATTATATTGTCATTTCTGTATGGTAAGTGGCAACATGTATTTGCATACAAATGGCCTTTTCCCTTGTTTAAACTATGCCAGATCCTCGGCGTGGCTCGTGGGTGCGCAGAAGCTCTTAGATCAGGCAGAACTCACTCAGTGTTTGAGTATTAATGATAAGAAATGAGTCAACCTGCAAATAAAGTGCCTAAACATGTTATTAGGGATTACATTTATTAGGAATGCTACAGGTTCAACATTCTGACCAGAAAGGCAGGTTTCTCAGTGTCAACAATTATTAAAGATGGAAATATCTAGAAAATATGACTTTCTCAGATTTGTGATTGAATCAGAATAATGTTTGTAAATTTTTGACCAAGTTTAATCCAATGGATATGTTAAAAAAATACATCAAAGAGATTTGAATATCTCACATCAGTTTAAAATTGCAACAGCTTTGCATTTGCCTTAATGGAGAAATGCACAAAACACACAAAAAAAATGAATACATGTCATAACAAGGGTGGAAAGGAGGACCCGGGTGGGGGTAAGATCTGACTTTTATTGACAAGTGCAACAAATCAGGAAATACAGGGAGTGGAATGCCGGTATGCGCATTTGGCAGCATCTAAAGTGAAGAAAGTTCAGAACAAGAGTGACACACAAAGCACATTTGGCGGGAAAGCCCCGAGGATCAGTCTAGGCATGTGCCAATCAGAGTCCACAAAAATAGAAGGCCCTATGTCTGGCCTCAGTGTGTCCATGCATCTCTTGAACAGTCATTAAAAACTAATAATTTAATAAATAAATAAATAAATAAATAAACATGTCAAGTTAACAGCGTAGTCATTTACAATTAACAAATGACCAAAAAATTGTATCACTTCCAGGGGCTACAAAACTGCCATTAACATTTTATGGCAGTAATTACCCAGTAAATTACATGCAATATAATCACAAAATGCATAAAAACATATCGAGTGAAAAGTAACCTTATGCAGGGTGATACATCAGTGAGGATTTGATCAGGCTTTTCTTGCCGACATGGAGAAATATTGATTAGATGGTGAAATGCAAATGGTTTCTTTTCATTTCCCCTTAGTGACCATTATCATGTATTGTATATAAAGCTAGTAATATTACAGTACACTACAGTGGGGAATTTAATAAAAATGTAATAAGTGTGATGGGGGGCTCCTGCCTTGGAATTATGAGACCTGTGACACTACGTTGCACCTAGGTGGAGCATGATTCTTTTTTTTTTCCGCCCAGGCCTGTAGACTGCTTGAATATGTTCCAGCTCCCTCGTATGGAAAATTGATGGATGGATGGATGGATGGATGGAAATAATTCATGGAATATTTTAGGCTTTTGCCAATGCATTGTGTCATCTTGCCCTCCCATGGTTAATGCATAGGGCCTTCAGTTTGTATAAAGTTCATATCTGCCCCTGGTTGACCTTTCCATCGCTAGATGGTGAGTTTGCTCTGAGTGTAACTGTGGTTTGTGGAGCTGGCCCTCATGTCTGTACGGTTTCTACTCAGTTCTTGAGATCATGAACCATCAAGTCATGAAATCACCTTTTATTCGCATTTTTTGCATTGTCTGCTGGAGACTGGGGCCCACAGTACACCGTGGCTCAGACTTGGTCATTAGTGTCTGCCTGTGTGTTAATTGCCCCACACTGCATTCCTGTCAGTGTTGACCAGTGTCTTGTAGCCCAATCATACTGCCCTGTGGGTAATTGCTG
Source organism: Denticeps clupeoides (assembly GCF_900700375.1). Lineage (NCBI taxonomy): Eukaryota > Metazoa > Chordata > Actinopteri > Clupeiformes > Denticipitidae > Denticeps > Denticeps clupeoides. The sequence continues at coordinate 7,785,929 of NC_041725.1, forward strand.
CCACCACAGCTCGACAGGAGGAGGAGGACTCTGTGGTGTAGTCAGTGTTTAATTCATCAGCTGTTATTGTCTATCATCTCTCTAACTCTCCACTGTCTGTACTTTTTGTTTTGAGCCTGAGTGCTAATATCAAGGGTCAGGTGTCACAAGCTCTGAAATGCACTCTGAATTTCATAGTAATAAAACTTCACAGGTTGCTAGAACTAGATTTTCTTTGCTCTAGGCATCCTTTCTATACCCACCTTTGGCCGCCTCACCATATTTCATATCAGACAGGAGAGCCAAATGCGAATACAGAAAGTTATTACTGCTTATGAAACTCCTATTGAGCATACTGGGCATATATACAACTTATAAAATGTATGTACAAAAAATAACATGATATTCTACTGAAAAAAATAACATTTCATGATTGAAGAACCATGAAGTAACATCAAAGAGTAGGATTGCTAGTAACGCATCGACTTGATGATAACATAGAAAACTAAATTTCAAATGCTGGCAGCTGGCATTGGAAGCCTTCGTGGAAAACTGCTAAATTAAATGGAAAAGCAAGAGAATGGTTTATTCAGGCTAGTAGATGTACTTTTTGGCCATCGGACATCTGAACTTATGCGCCCTCTAGTGGAACCTTGTTACATACATGCAAGTGCATGTATGAGAAGCACAAATTCCTCTGGTTCTTCTCCTTGTTATAATACTGTATGACTTTAATGCATGTCTCAAGGGAAGGTTGGTCCTTCAACCTTTTTGACCCATTGTGCTGGTGGAAAAAAAAGCTGTAGTGACGGGCCATCCCTCTAGCGATCCCTGTGTCCCCTGCTGATGGAAAAAGCACATCTTTAGTACCAGGTTACAGAGCTAATCATGGATTGGGAAGCAGCTGAACATGAGCCGTGCTGCCGTAGAACAAAGGAAGAGATGACAACGGCACTTCGGCTGTCACACGTGACACGCTCTATGTCGCCATCTCATTCTCAGGGGGATTACAGAGATGGGAGCTTTGTCTTTTGTTGCAATATCTGTTTTTTTTTTACACTCCCCCACACACACTCACGCACACACACACCTGCAAAGGCTGACGCTGACACCGAGCTGAAAGTTCACAGGGAGGACGGCCCAGTTTTCAATCACGGCGAGGGGCGGGAACACTGTCTCTCAGGGATTCAGTTGAAGAGGAGAATAATCACCTCAGATTTCAGTTCATTTCCCCCCCCTGCTTTAGGACATTTGTGGATCAAAGGAACAGCAAGGGGAGTGCAGGAGCACAATCTGCAGCAAGACGTGCAAGGCAGTGCTGAAAAATTGATCTACACCACATTCTGGCTCGGATGGTTCCATGCTTGGGCAGATTATGCCCAGTCCATGTGTTTGATATCTCAAATGTAAGGAACTGGGGACTCCAAGATGCAAGGGAAATACACAGTATACACTGGATAGCTGGATAGACACACAATAAATAGCAGTGTGGTGGGTAAAATATGCAGGCAATTGATAAAGATATAATGCAAATATAAGGTGGTGTGAATCGTAAGTGTGAGTCTATGTGTTTGTGGGTCCTGCAGATAGACATTATTAGTCTTGAAAATACAGTCCAAGTTTGTGCACCGACCAACAGAATGATGTTTCGGTCTGGGTTTAATCAAGATTCATGCAGCTTTCGTCTCAGTATGTTGTTTCTGAAAAGTCATCCCACAAGACATAGAATGACTTTCCAATGTTTTATTTCGCACCATGAATGACATCAGTGATGAGAAACCTTGTGATTAACACAGTTTCTGTGTCCCAAAGTGGAGGAGCATATCGAAGGAGGCACAGTCAGGCACAGGAAGTTTAAATCTGATGCCAAACAAGAAAGTGAAAGGGAGATTCAGAGCAATTAAGAACATCAGAAAGATGGAAAGAAGAAAGCCCAGGCTGATCAAGGCAGTCGTAGATAGTTTCAAACAACCGCCGCCCTCCTCAAGGACTATAGCATCCCTCCCCAGTCTTTATCGCTACTCCCCTTCCAACCACCACAATCCTTTCTCCACCTCACCCTCCAAGGCCCGGCACTGCTCTCTAACTGGCTGATGAAAGTGGGGGAAAATGAGCTGATGCATGTTAATTTGACTGGCCAGGCCTGATGAGCTTTAATGCTGTGTGGAGCTTGAGGCTGGAGAGAAGAGCCAGGGGTCTGGTGATGGTGGACTTGGTTTCCAGCATCATCCCTCTGTTCAAAGACACGTTTTACTACAGTGCATGTGCTATGCCAGAGAAAGCCTGGTGAGGCAGAACTTGCTCATGAATCATATTACAAATGCAAACCAATGAACTAAATCACAAGCCCACTGTGTTGCAACATTGTTGTAACACAACTGCACTCACTAAATTTATATAAGTGCACATTTATTTGCACATTTTAAAAATGTAAAACCCTAGAAAAGCAGGCCAACCCAAAATACAAATCTTGTCTGCCGACTTATAACTCATGTGCTGCACATGATGAAGCCCATAAGGACCAAACTAAAAATGACAAAAGTCCTGATTTTATAGTGTGAATGCATGACAGTGCATAAGCAATTCATGTGCAACAATAATACTTACAATATCGATTGAAAGTGATTTGTCAATGTAATACACAGCATCGCTGCTACACACTGTGCATTTAACTCATCACTCAGTGAGCAGTGGGCAGCCATGAATGATGCCAGGGGAGCAGTGTGTGGGCACGGTACCTTGCTCAAGGGTCCCTCAGTGGCCCTTGAGCATTCTGGGCTCTGGGTTTAATAAAAAAAGCACACTTAACACATTAGTCCACACAGGATAACAGATACTACACATGCACAAAATGAGTTCCTGGAAGTTAAGATAGCTGACTACCAGGGGATAGATAATCTTGTTATATTATTATTAATCTAGTTATTGTTAAAGTCTGGCACTAAATTACTGAATCAGCGTGGCAGTGATGTGATGAGACCTAGTTTAGAGATGCTACTGTAGACATTATTTATGCTGCTGGACTTTAAGTGTGGCATGATCCGGTCCAGAAGCGGTTACTCCAGGTCTGGGATCTGGACCAGAGTTTCATGTTTGTCCTGTGTTTAATGTTTCCTGATCGTGTTCATTTACATTTTACATTTACAGCATTTATCAGATGCCCTTTATCCAGAGCGACTTACAATTAGTAGTTACAGGGACAGTCCCCCTGGAGCAACTCAGTGGGATTTGAACCTGGGTCTTCTGGTTCATAGGCGAGTGTGTTACCCTCTAGGCCACTACCACCCTGTGTAAGATTGTATAAAGCTGCCCTGTTCATGTCTGTTCACCTTCAGGTCATTGTTACTTGTTACTGGATGTCTTCTTTGTCCTGTTGATCATGTATTAAACCCGTTTTGTGAAGTCATGCTTATGCATTCTTCTCACCGTCATGTCCAGTCATCATTCCAGATGATGTCAAACCAGCGTGACAAAGTGCAGGTTTACAGTCTGGGTGTCCAGCCTGCCCAGTGATTTGCTGGATCCCCTTCGGCCCACTTGTCTGTTCCTGTGGTCCAGCTTGCTTAGCCCTGCAGTGCCAAGGAGTTCTTACTGTTTTTTGCTTTCTCTGTCTGGACCTGATGGGACAGCATGGAGCCTTTCTTTTAAACGGAAGGAGGGCCTTCCGTACAGGCTGCTGGGACAAGGTCTGGGCACAGCTGACCCATGAACAGAAGAAGCAGAGATTGTCACCACCTGGAAAAGTTCATAGTTCGGTCATTAGATGTTCCCTCTGTGATTAATAATGAATTTTCTGGCAAGCTTCATTAGATTGGCATATTTCAACTTTGCCTGAAAAGTGCTACCTTGCTTCATTCAAGGATTCTGCAAGGTGAGCCTAGGTACAGCAGTGATCTCAAAAAGAACAAAAAAACACTTCGCCTCTGTCTGTTCCACGTTCTTCACTCAGTGTGCATTGGCACACTTAAGAATCCAGGAGATGAAAAATGAAATGAAAGAAAAAGTGAAGGAGTTCTCTGTGGATACGAATACTCTGACACTCATCTAGGAAATGACAGAACCGTGCAGCCGCCTGCATTTATTTTCCTCCCAACCTTCATTCAATGTCTCTTCAGATCAGCCCCAGAGGGACCATGTTACCACGGAAACACCTTGTGACCCTGACCTGTCACAAAACAAGCAGTGGAGATAAATATTTGTTTTTATTTACATTGCTAATCATCCATCATTCACTCATATATTCCTTTCCAATAATCTCTGGATGCACACTTTTTGGCAATTTGAATGTTATTCTTGACAGTACTAAGGTAGCCTTTAATATTAATATTAAAATCTATGTATTTGAATGCTATTGTTTTTTATTTTATTTAAGTAAGTGTTAAATTTGAAGTGTAATGATATAAAAAAATTTATTTAACTTTTGAAATGATAACGAACCATGGGAACAAAACCCAAAAATGCCAAACCAATGTCCTACTTTTATTTTTAATAATAAAAAAGTACTAATGTATGCAGTAAATCACATTGTATAAGCAAATGTACAATTTTAGAACACTAGGAAAGGACAATTAGGAAAAACCTCACCAAAAAACTGTCACAATCTTGCATCACTTTAGCTCAAACCTGATCATCTAAAAAGCCCCCGAGTACGTGACCCGGGTTTATTCGCATTACATTGTCAAACAAAGTAAATATATTGATTTATGTCTTTTTAAGAGTACCAGTATGTACCTAAAATGCAGCAGCTTTTGAAAGACCTTTTTCAAATAGCTTTGGACTTTTGACTTTTTGCCACAGGGGGAATGTGAGTTGCATGCCCTGACAGTCTCTGTCCCAAGATACACCACTCACTTTACCCAAAAGTCTGAATTCCCTCTGCCGTCCTTCAGTAATGTGACAGCTGTGTGTTAATGCACATCGTGGCTGGGTTGGCACAGCATCCAGATTTAAGGGGACGTGGCCCCTGAGGACTGTGTGTCGCACTGTGCAGGTTCTGATAGACTAAATACACAAGCACTTAGAACTGATTATGTCATTATGTCATTATGCATCACAGTTATCTACATAACAAGGTCAAAAAATCAGTGGTGCTCTTTGTGATGCTTCTTAATGTTGGGTGAGATCACAAGCCACTGGTGATTTAAACATGACTAGAAAGCATCAACCAAATACTATAGATGGTAGAGTAGAGTGAGTGATGAACTCTTGAGCCACCCAATTTCAATGACCACTCAGTCCACACTAGGGACGTAGATGCCAGAGCCCATTCTGAGTCATATAACATATGTGCAACAACCAAATGCTTTATGTCACTTTTGCTGATATGTGGCTCAGAAACAATAATCTGCATATGAACTTGGATGTGAAATTTTTAAAGACAAATCTCAATTAATGCAGCCAGTTTATTGGTGCTAGGAGGGCTTGAGACCAGCAGCAGGTGAAACATATGGGGGTGAGAGAAATATATAAAAGACTGTGGAAAATGACACAACAAAAGATTTAAACTGAGCAAAGATTGTCAATGACTGGGCTGAATTGCCTTTAAAAAAAGAAAGAAAGAAAAGACAGAAAGAAGTAGAAAACTCTCCATAACTCAATATCTCCCAGTCCTGGAGTCTATTGAAATGGAGGTGATTCTTATTGTGTCTTTCATTAGTGGGTAAGGTCAGCTGGATATTATTGGCTTGCTAAGCAGTAGGCATGCTGATGGTTCACTCTGCGTTCGAAAGAAAAGGTTTGCACTGCTCTTGCTTTGTTAAACCGAGTGCCAGAAGAATTGGGATCAATACAAATGGTGTACTCAACCCTTTCATAGTCACTCACTTCCACTCTGTCTCCCTCACCTTCAGTGCACCTCTCCAGGGCTTAAAGTAAGAACCATTAGCACTGACCTGGCATGCTATGTAGGAGTAGGTTTCACCAGTGCATGGATATATTTTTGTGTTAAGAGCACAGTGAGAGTAAAGGTCCAAGAATAAATACTAAGTATACTAATACTAAGTACTAAATAACACAACTGATTTGTGGTGCCATTTGGAAATTTGGCTAATTTGCTAATTTGGCAGTATGGCAGTGGTGGCCTAGAGAAAAAGTAAACAGACCCGTAATAAGAAGGCTGCCGGTTCAAATGCTGAATCGAGGCAAAGTACCGTCCCCACACACTGCTCACCGGGCGCGTGTCATGGCTGCCCACTACTCACCAAGGGTAATGATTAAAAGCAGAGGACACATTTTGTTCTGTCACTGTGTGCTGTGCTGCAGTTTTTTACAATGACAATCACTTTCAACGTTCACATTCGTAAGTGGCAGTATTTTCTGAATAATATACAGGACTTATAATGACTGTCAACATGATATCTAAATATGTGTTGTACTACTTCTCCATACTAAAATAAGGATGCTTATGATTTGTAAAGTATTATGTACAGTAAAGTATTTATAAAGTATTAAGTATTATGTATTATGTATTATTATTTTTTTAATCTTAACTTAATCCATGGTAATAAACATTTGGACCTGAATAGGCATTTATTCCACAGAGCAAGCAGACAATAGGGAGAAAAGTTTTATCACAGTAATAAACAGTGAGGAATGTCTACATCCTGTACAACTGGGCAAAGCCAAAATATAGGTGACCCTTCTTAGATAGATGCAGGAACTACATCATAATATCAAAATATAGCAACATATTAAAAAAAAGAATGTCAAGCAAAGCCCAAACCATTGACAAATCTGTGTTAATCTTTATTTGTTCAGTATGAATAAATAGCTCTATTAACAGCTTGTAAGTTTACAATTAGAGCCTGCTTGATACAATTGGTTAACCAATAGCCAGTATAGACTATGATGAGTAAATGACTAAGGGTATCTAAAAAAAAAAAAAAAAAAATACATTCATGAAATTCATTGAGCCCGTGTCTCATTATTGCCTCATTAAGTTGAACTACTGGTTTGGAATCCAATTGAACTCTCCCACTTAAAGAAGCCCAATTTTAATGAGCAGGATCATTTCCGGCAACAAATCTAAATGGCACCATATGCTGGCATGCACAAACTAATGACAACATGTCCGGAGTGACTGCTGATGTGCAGCATGTTTGACCGGTTGTTTGAAAATGTGAATGCCTGCACATACCGAGGCTGTGCTTAACTGTTTACTTATTTATATTTAATGCAAGGGACATATTTGCCCTGGAATTATTTTCGCTACGCGAGTTTGATTTGAAAGGCGCAACACTAAGAAGTCCGGCACAGCAGAAACTTGACCGGATTAAAAGGCAACCAAACATGCAGCACCATATTGTGAATAGACAGCCTCCAATATTGTCATCCCAATGTTTATCCAACTGCAATTTCATCATTGCCTTAGCAACAATTTGATTCCTATTCACGCCTAACCCAGTGACTCATGCTGTGTATTATTTCACTTACTGACCTATGCAGAATTTCACTTGCGAGTATATGTTCTGGTCTCCTAAACCCACTGCATAATTGCAATTTTTTTTTTACCTGACTTCAGAGTTTTCAGTTTACATATACTGCATGGTAAGTGCTCCACTTCTTAATGAGTGCCCATGATTTATTCATATGTGCTAAAAAAAAAAAGAAGAAGAAGTTCCACCATGAGTTCCCACTGCCCGGAATCTCAACTGGAATCTCACTGTTGGCCTTCAACGTCACGTCTAAATTTGAAAATGGTCACCAGCCAAACAAATCTTCAGTCCCAATGACTGAATGGGTGACAAAGAGAAAAAACGAGTGAAATTCAATCTCATTTGACTCTTTATGGCCCATTATGGCTCTTTCCGAATGGACTGTATAGTATACACTGTATAGTAATTTTTTTATACAAAATAAATAAATAAACCTTTTTGTGTATAAATAAAGACAACAGGGTGTACATTTTCCCATAAGTAAACAGACTTGGTATTGCGTGAAATGTTTAACGGGGATTGTTATGTGAATAGCAAAATGTTTGAAACACCCCAGTAATGGAAAACGGCAGGACTGAGCTGTGGCTCAGGAAGAAAATGCTGCTTATTCTCGGCCCATATTTATCATAATTATGCAATCAAAATGCATGGCGAGATTTTGTATATTAGGAGCAGAGTGTTGATTTCGCCAAGCCCCGGGGTCAGTCCACTTGTTGGGCCTCATTGGCGGTCTTCCTAATTACATTTGACTGGAAATTGGATGCTTGGCTCCTTGGAAAAACAAACAAACCAATGTTTCGCCCACCATACACAAGCTGCGGCTATTTAACCCTTCACACTCAGCACTCTGGAAGATGAGTCATTGAGAGAGCCTGTAGGCCCGTGTCTAAGCTTGTTTCAGTAGTTGCCACATGTAAATCTGAAATTCTCACACATCAATTCAAATCCATGTACATTTGAAAGATGACATTAATTGTCTGGACCCCTGAGTGTCATCACGTGTTGTATTGACACAAGAGTAGCCCGTATGTCTCTAGTCCTCTTGCCTGCGTTAGTCTTGTCACCTGGTGAGTGAAATTGTGTGTCCTTCCTTGCCATGCACCGCCATGTCAGTGCCATTACTTTCATTAAAGTTTTTGTGCAGATAATAGGAACAGTCTATACATCATCTTAGCATGCATGTGGATGCACCCATCAGCCATACTGCAATGTGAAAGAACTCTGTGCCCCCCGAGGACGCTGTCCCCCTGGACATGAGCCCAGTTGGCCATATGGTTAAACTGGCCTTGACTGCGTGGTGCCTACCCTTGTTGGTTTTTTAATTACGCACTCCCATAGAGATATTCACACATCCATATGCTCAAGGCACATAAAGAAAAAAAATTCAATGCCGTTGGAGTCAAGCTTTCTTTACTAGGACAATCTGGATTCAAACCACCAGTATTCAAAATCACAGGTGCATGAAACGGTGAGATATGTGACTTTTAATAAATGTAAGGAAACCGGCTTGTGGATAGAAAAACAAACAGAACTGTGGGCAATCGTGGCACACCCTAGGGTCAAAGAACTGGGTCAAACATTGCCTATTACACACTTTACAACAGAAACTATGTGTGTTGTTCCTGATTACTCAGAGGTGGGGTGATGCCACCTGGTGAGCCAGGGGAACTACAGCCTCACGGCAATGATGAAGTGTATTCTGTTTCATGTGTCATGACGCCCGCGGCACCGCCACACCAGCAGGAGGTATGCGGTTTTGACCCACCACCTGTTATGACCACTTCTCCTTGATAACCAAAAGGTTCTCTTAACCGTGACTTTTTTTTACCCCATGTGAAACATTTGAGATTTGTCTGTGTTTTGTTTGTTTGCTATCTTGAAGACTCTTGAAGGACTCAATCTGTTGAAATTAACATGATTCTCAAACACTTGGTTTAAAGTAATAGTTTAGTGTGACTAGTAAGAAGAAGAAAGAGCACACTCAGATTCTTCACTTGAAATGTTTGCAGACATGACCATGCCCACTTGAAAAAAGAAACCTCTGCCAAAAACAAAATAAAAGATTTGGTTTGACTTCCCCTGTTAGATTTACATTTACGGCATTTGGCAGACGCCCTTATCCAGAGCGACTTACAACGTGCTTAAGTTACCATCGATGAAGAGATCAATTCTGGTTCTCTAGGACCCTAACTATGAATACATCTATTTTATTCACTCTGTTGTAGATTCTGTACACAAGTTTGACAACAAGAAAAATACAAGTTAATCTAAATATTCTTTAAAGAGGAAGGTCTTGAGCTGTCGTTTGAAGGTGCTCAGTGACTGAGCTGTTCTGACCTCGAGGGGAAGTTCATTCCACCACCGAGGGGCCAAGACGGAGAAGAGTCTAGATGAGCGTCTTCCTTTTACCTTCAGAGATGGAGGGACCAGGCGAGCAGTACTGGAGGCTCGGAGTAAACGAGGTGCAGTGCGAGGTGTAATAAGGGCTGTGAGGTAGGATGGTGCTACTCCATGTCTGGCTTTGTAGGCCAGCATCAGTATTTTGAATGTGATGTGTGCAGCTACTGGGAGCCAGTGGAGGGAGCGTAGCAGAGGGGTAGTGTGGGAGAATTTGGGAAGGTTGAAGATCAGTCGTGCTGCTGCATTTTGTATGAGTTGAAGAGGTCTGATGGTACATAGTGGTAGACCAGCTAGAAGGGAGTTGCAGTAGTCCAGTCGTGAGATTACTAAGGACTGAACCAGTAGTTGGGTGGCCTGGGTTGACAGATAAGGGCGGATTCGTCTAATATTGTAGAGAAGGAATCTACATGAGCGGAAAAGATTGCTGATGTGAGTTGAGAAGGAGAGTTGGTTGTCTATTGTTACGCCAAGGTTGCGGGCTGTTGCAGAAGGAGAGAGCTGCGAGTTGTCCAGGTAAAGAGCAAGATCCTGATGTGGTGAAGAATCTGCTGGAATCAATATTAGTTCATCCAAGACGAGATGTCGGTTAGACATGAAGAGATTTTGGAAGCAGCATGTAGGTCAGAGGGAGGAAAGGAGAAGAGGAGTTGTGTGTCGTCAGCATAGCAGTTCACTCGACTCTTTCTGTGCTTGCAACAACTGTTCAATTTGACAAATTTCTCATAAAGCATAAGGTGATATGAAAGAAAGGCTAGAGGAATTAAAGAATATATATATAAACTAAAGTACTTTATAGTGTTCCTGAGCTGGATTAACATGGATGAAGAACATGATACATGAGGGGGATGGTATGCCAGAGCTACGAAGAATGAAATAAAGGAACAGAAAAAGTTGGATTAAGTATAGTGTTCTAATAAAGCCTTTAAAGCTGCAGTAAGCAAAGCAAAGAGTTTCAGAAAATGGAACACCCGACGTGAAGGATGTATGAGGGAAAAGGCCTCCAGAAATGAAATGTGTTTGAAGCCAACGGTGCACTGAGGTCCACTTAACACGGACCCAGTCAAAGGATCAGGTGGGAAGCAGTAGCCTCAGCGCTGACTGGTCCTCAGCCGTCTGTTTATTGCGTATGCCTGGTCCCTGACACCTCTCTAAGTGGTGCCCACTGAGAGCATGTTTCACATCCGAGTGGAGCGCTTCATTGAAGAGCGCATGTCGCCTGTCCAGCCTACATCATTACAGCACAGGCCTTGTGGTGAGATCAAAGACCCTCTCTAGAGCATGATCTGCCAATAACGTTCAGTTGAATATCAATCCCCTTTTACTCTTCATTCTGCCTCCTTTTTAATGCTTATTTTTTGTTTTTTCCTTGTGGGAATATGTCATGCCACAAGGTTGAGGGAGTGAAGAGGCGCAAATGCGCAACAATTGTAAGGAAAACAATTATTTTAACAGAACTGAAAATAGCTCGAGGGCCAAGGAAACACAAAAGAACACTAAACCAGGTAACATGTGACTCACACTTCAGGACCTGTTCAGGGGCAGTTCCTACCTACTTACACATGTCGGGGCAATGGCCAAGTGGTGGCCTAGCTGTTAAGGAAGCTGCCCCGTAATCAGAAGGTTGCCGGTTCAAATCCCGAGCACTGAGGTGCAACTTGAGCAATACACTGATCCCCAGGTGCCTGTCATGGCTACCCACTGATCACCAAGGGTGATGGGTTAAAAGCAGAGGACATATTTCATTGAGTGAACCGTGTGCTGTGCTGCAGTGTTTCACATTGACAATCACTTCACTTTCCCTTAAAGGGATGACCAGATCAAGTGTTAGGCTAACTGGCACCGGTAGGGTTATCCTGTTCTCTAACGCACATGCGCGAATAAGGCGGAAAATAAACTATTAGAGAAAGGGCTATTGGCCAGACTGCAATAATTAAATGCCAGGAAGCCTGGTTTCACTTGCAATTTATCATTTCAGACTCAATTTCTGAGGTAAAGAGAATATTTTAAAAATATAATGCAGTTGTTCTATATTTGTAGCCTTTATTAGATCTTGATCCACAATAGTAAAACAATGTAGCTGCAATTAGTGCTGGCAAAATTAAAAATTTTGTTTTGCATTTGTTTTGCATTTTCTTATGATGCATTAATTAGTCTAATGATTCATTTTTCCCAATTGATTCTAGATTCTAGATTATTTCCACATTACATTGACTATTACATCACCAATTGTACATTACAATATACACATCTGAATGAAAAAACATTAACCTCAATACATTCTCTAAAACTTGAATACATTAAGTGTTTTTTGAATAAAGGGTGTATGCCTAGCTTCAATGTATGATGCTCACCTTGTTAATAATACTGTAACTAATAGTTTGTTTTGAATTATTGCTTTAACAAAGGTGTGTTTAAGTACATGAATATTTTTGGTAATGCAGTTTTTCAGTGAAACAATGTCTACCAGTGTACGTCCTTAACAGGGAGTCTGTCACCATAGCAATGAAATCTGATATCTCATCTTGGTTGTGTGCAGTTCTTGAATACATTACCCCATGGCTTTATGTGTGAAACACTTTCCTAAAATTTCATTTTGGAATTGCATGGAATCAAGACTGGATAGAATCCGTGGGAACAGGAGGTTATTTGGATCCTGCATGTGACACCTTAAAGAACTGTGCTGTAATGATGTAAACTGGCTTCTTGAAACTCAGTCAACAGATAAGAGAGTGGTTAAAATATTAATCAATGTATGGCAAAAATCAATGGATTTCTAATATAAGTGTCTAGATATTATATATATATATCTGCAGTGAGACTACACTGATTTTATTGATGCATAACTGTGATCACCCTGCTACCAGAGGAGAAAAGGCAACTCCATTTAAAGCCAGGGGCTATTTACTCCCCCTCCTCCTTAGGATTCCTTCCCTGATGTGGCCAGCACACATTAATCTTAAAGGGTACCCGCTTAAGGTCACTTCTGATCTCATTAGCAAAGGAGATGTGTAATTACCTAATCCATATGAGCAGCAGCGGTGAACTGGCAGGTCCGGAGCATCTCTACTCTCAGGCACTGTCAATCACTTAAACACCCACCCCGGGGGGAGGCCAAGCCAACTCGCGTTGTTGTCGAAAATCAAGCAAGTTTAACCCACTTAGATGTGGAGAAAAAAAGGTGTACTAATGTGTGGTGTCCACAACATGGCATCGTTAAAACAGAACATTTGAGGAGTGGATTTCAGCCTAAATTATTTTCTTTATTCTAGCACTGTCAGTCGATTTAAAAAAAAAAAAGGGTTCATTTATTGCACATTTTGCAATGATCTGCAAGGACGGGGAAGTGACTTGGCAACATTTTTTAAATAAAAAACCTTTGCAGACTCTGACAGTAAATAAAATGGAAATGTAATGCAAATGACTTTTACTTTGTTTTTTTTTTTAGCTTTTGATTTACTTAAGTTTTATGTGTGGCTAGGCCATCCAACTTTGGAGGTCTCCTAAAAAATACTAGCCTTTCTTCTTATTAAATACAAAACTGAAGTAGCTTATTTCTTGTTTTTCTTCTGTGTATATATGAAGCATGTCTTAGAACTTGTGGGAGATCTCTAAACAGATGATGTAGAGTGCAGATTTGCTGGTCCTCTTTGGCTAGAGGAAAGTCATTAAGGTGCTCAAATAGGCACATTCATTGTTCTAATCTGTCTCTGTCATGTCCCTTCATTTCCATAAATAGTCATTCACACATGCTAGATAACCCTGTCACAGAGATGAATGCTCATATCTCACTCCATCTCAGCAGCATTTACATCAGGCCATCCCTGCACATATTTTGTTTTTCGTTCTACCTCTGGCTGCCTGGTACGTCTGACAACTTCCCATTGCTGAAAAATGCAACAAAAACTCTATGGCACCACTGCAGAGTACCAGCCCAACTATTTTAATATGTTACCTCAAAAATACAGCATATCTTCATGTGAAAACTTGAAGACGATGCCGACGCAGATTCATGCTACATGTGTGTATAAAAAAAATCATATTTCTAATCACGCCAGAATCTAAACATATATTCAGTAACCAATGCCCACTGCACTCTATTATGTCTGAGTGAGGAGCTCAAAGCTGATTGAATACACAATGGTAGTAAGTGGGGGTTGAACCTGTGACTTTCTGGTCTTCTGTTTCATAAGTGAGTGTGCTGCCATATAGGCTGCAACCACATCCACTATCAGCATATCTATTTTTAATGACCAAGGAAAAGGCAATGTAATATGCAGCAACAAGCAGCATGTGCAGCAAATGTGGTACAAGAGATGTGGTACATGAGAATTTCCCAGCCCAGCTGTATTTTTTAAATAAATGTTGAGCTCACTTGATCTCACAATTATAGTTTCAGAATCATATAGAAAAAGCATCTCACTCATGACAGTAATGGAAACTTAATGCTGTATTTATGGTGATAAATGCACATTCAAATGTAAGTTCCAGACGCTGATGTAAGAAAAAGTGAATATGTGTGTAGTGATTATAAAATAAATTGAAGACAAAGTTGTCATTACCATGAGCTGACTGACATTATCAGAGAAATTGTCTCAGAGGACAGAAAAATACAGCAATAAAAATGCCAAATGCTCTATCAAATCACTTAATGTTGCATGAAAATACCAGAAACCAAAATAACACAAGAATATTTTAGAGAGAACTATTTACATAAAGTAATAAAAGAATAAATTGATTTTTTTTACATTAACCCATAGAACATGTAAAAAGCAATAGCAGCTACCCTGGTGGCCATTTAACAGTAAAATTAATGCATATTGCTGTTGGATTTATGTTCAAATTAATTCCAAAGAGCTGCGGCTTGTGTTTCATCTTGGTAAATGATGATCTGCTGTGACTGGTTATAATACATTACCTCTACAGAAACCGTGGACTGCACTACTTCCGTGCAGAAAAACACAAAACTTACAAGGAGCCTCGCTCAATCACACCCGAGTCCCACCCATCTGCCCCGCAGATCCCTCAGTTCATCTTAAATCATTTTGCTGCGGTGTCAAATGAGGACACAGGCGACTGATGATTGTTTGCTGGCTGGACCAAAGGCGTGTTATTGAATTAAACAGAGACATGAGGCGGGGATCTGACACTCCAGTAATCTCCAAAAAGGGCATGTTATTTTTTTACTTTTGTTTTAAGGAACAACAGTAAGAAGGGAAATAATCTAGTCAGACAATTCAGAGGAAGTAATCTCAGTGGCAGTTCTCAGAGCAGTTTTTTTTAATTATATTTATGCAGAAGCGATAACCTAGGATGGTAGTGGCAAGTAGCAACTGCGACAGTCAACCTTGACCCATCACCCCTCCATTGCCTCCACTGATGACTTAGGCCAACTTTAATATTAGCTTACTTTGTTTGCTCTTAAAGTACTGCAGCAGCTGTTAGCAACATAATAAGTAAAGAACACAGACGTTTACTTTGAAGGTAGGTGGGTCCCAGAATGTCAGATAGAATAGTTTACCTATCGGAGTTCTTGAATAAACACACTGATAATCGATCAGCATGCTTGGATTAATAGCACACGTGCTGCAGAGATGACTATGACAGGCATTTTGAAACATTTTGGCTACAAGGACAAAAACTGGAGGTTTCTGATCGTGCGCTCAGGGTTGCCAGATTGAGCATTTTCATATGATATTTTGGGAGAAATTGGTTGTTACTCATGGATATTGAAGAACCCAATATTGTGGGCACTGTAGAAAAACACCCAAGAACACAATGCATCCAACGAAATCCCCTGGTTCCCACTAACCTTTTCATTATGAGTCATGGCATTGCTATGTTCTCTTCGGTAGCAGTGATGCAACTCACAGCTTCCATCATGAAACAACAGGCTAGCTAGTTTATTTTTTGTCCCATTAACTCTGCTCCCCATAATGGCTAGAAAATATGACGTTGTCATGATCCGGACCGGCAGGGGTTACTCCGGGTCCGGAGTTTCATGTTCGTCATGTATAATGTTTCCTGATTGTTATCACCAGTGTATGAGTGTATAAAGCTGCCCTGTTCGGGTCCGTTGGCCGTCGGTCATTGTTTGGTGATATTTCCCCTCGTCCTGTCTACGATGTATTAAACCCCTGTCTCGTGACTTGTAAATGTAAACATTTTTGTGCATATGTGTTTGCATTGTGTGTGTGTGTGTTGGGAAAAGGATCAATTGCCTTTAATGTCGTAGAAAATATGTTTGTACAGGAAGGTATTTTGATTACAATCTTATTCTTCTAATCTCAATAAAGCAGCCAACATTTTAACCCCTCATTGGCTAAATCTGGTTGATCAATCTAGATAATCAGTTTCCTTAATATTATATACACTAATATTCACTTATGTATGTATCTATTTATTCATTAAAGGTTTTTGTTTGTCCCAATTGATTTCATACTGAAATTACAGTGCGGTTGAAGTGTCTTGTGACTATACCTAAAATGCCATCTCACAATTTTCAGTAAATGAAGGAAAATCATAAGTCAAAGTTAAACAATGTACCACCACTCTTGATTGTGTGAAGTGAAGAACAAAATATAACTGTACCATTGACATCCATATGGACACACATTAATCGATGGGTGCATTGTTGGTGCTGGGAGGATGAAAACTGCACTTGAATGACTGGTTGAAATATGCATAATGGTCTTTCACTCTGAAAATCACACATCTCACTCACAATCCTGCCATCTCTCCATGGTAACGACTTTTAGTTCTGAGTATTTTTGCTCATGTGAATCTGTTTCAGATCTGTCACCCTGTGCTTTGCTCCCTTCCTAAGGTAGCTCTGATGTATATTTTTAGCGTAACGATGCTCACCTCAATGCATGCCAAGCATTTCAAACATGGTCACACTTCTTATCGCCCTTTGTGCTCGAAAGCAGCATGGCAATTTATATTCAAATGCTCAAGCAGGAAGAAGGAGGCTGAAGGAGAGAGGAATAGTGTGAAAGAGTGTGGTGTGTGCTTTAACAACAGAAATCAAGCAATGAAATGCAGCAATGAAAAAACTGGCAAATTAAAGCTGAGTGCCGAAACCCTCAGGGCCAAACCACAGTATGATAGTTAACAAGCCAAAATCAGAAAAGGCATTTTCATCCCCATGAGCTCGCCAAGGTCACTAGAGCTACATGTGGAGTGTTGTGTTAACCTCTGGGCCAACCTTGAGACAGCAGCTGCTGCACACAGTGGGGCATATGTTTTGCTCTATTAAGGTGTTATAGTTGTGAATGGATATTTATCAAGCCTGGGGAATAGAAAACAACACAAAAACACAGGTAAGTCAGTGTAATTTATGTTGATTTATAGGTACGGTGCGCAGCAATATTAGGCCTTAAAAGGGTTGGCTTTAAATAGTTCATGACCACTTTTCACTGTACAAATTACCTAAGGTAGATAGGTAGTGTTAATTTAAAGGAGAAAGTGTTAGAGTTTAGTCTCATTTAGCCTCCTCAATATAATATATTTTCATAATATAATTTAGGCTCAGTGTTGCACAATGGTCCTGGCTTTGTATGTCCTTGCATGCTCTCCCTGTGTTGGCTTGGGCTTCATCTGGGTGCCTTAACTTCCACTTTGGCCACTCTAATTTGGCTGTATGTGCAAATGTAAGTGTGAATGGTCAGTGGTGGGCTGGCACCCAGGTGTGGATTGAACGGTCACTGAAACCATGCCATCGCTGATGTGAGTTAGAATGAAGACTGCCATTTTTCACCTTCTTGGCCATTTACTTAGTACTCTGAGATCAAACACAATACAGAGAAAGTGAGAATAACACAAAAAAGAGAACAGATGTCAGGATAATGTAGGGAGAGAGACGCAGGCTGCAGTGCCTCTCCCCCTGCGTAAGGTGGCCCCATTCTGTCGTATCTGCTGCAGGTCAGGAGCCACAATGACAAGATGGGGTCTGTTTGCCTGCATCAGCACTCTACACTGTGTAATTCCACTGGATGTAGCATCTTGTGTCTGTTAAATGAATGTTGAAAAGAAGACACTTGTCTCTTCTCTCTTTCTCTAAGCATCATGGCACATATCTGATGTGTGGTGGAAGAAAGGGACAGTAATCCAGGGAGGGAAGGGAGGATTTAATGCTTAGCTTGGGTCTGAGAAAGGAAGGAACGTAAAAAGTGTGCAGCAGCTCATAAAAAGTTCCTCTGGGCTTTTCCAGCCAGGTAACAGCCACTCTGTGTATGTATGTGTGTGTGATTTTTTTTTTTGGAGGTCAAATACAAATAAAAAATGCTTACAAATCAAACATTTAATTGACCAAAAAAAATGTTTATCCCCAGAGAGTCCGTTTTGGTTGCTGAGAATGAAAAATAAAGGTCACTCACTCACTATCCATAAACGCTTAGTCCTACTGAGGGTCATGGCTGGCAGAGCCCATCTTGTGACTGTCACGTTCCTAAGTCTAGGGGTCTAAGAAACGCAACAAGGGTGTGGAGAGGAGATCCACTGTTACACACTCACCAGCAAACAAAGCGTACAATCAGTGCTTTTATTCACAGTGAGCTAACAGGTACAACAAACAACAAACTCAGGACAGCTAACCAACATTAACACAGCCTAAAGGAAGGGATGCAATAACAGCAGGGATATCTCAAAACGCACACAAGTTAACAAAAAGGGCACATAACAGGTTAACATCTAACAGGCTAACACAGGCAAACAACAAAGGGTCTATCACACAAAGCAACAAGAAACATGAATGAGATCCCCAACGGAGCACCATGCAGATCTCCGTGGACCCTGGGGACCTCCCAAAAGCATAAGGGCCTAGCAGACCCTGGGGAACCTCCATCTGAACCAACACCATCTGAAGTCCCTTTATATAGGTGGAGGTGACCAATGGCAGGTGGAGCTGGTAGGCCTAAACTCCTCCCACGAAGTCAACCTAAAAGAGACAGGACACAAAAACACAGCCAGCCACACAGAACACGTGGGAGCGTACGTCCAGAGACGTAACAGTGACACTGGGCACCAGACATGGACTCACCCAGAGTGGGGCACCAGCCCACCACAGGGCACGCACACACACACATACACACACACACACACACACAATTAAGTCGCCAATTCACTTATTGTGCATGCTTTTGGATGGTGTGAAGAAACCAGAGAACCTGGAGCAAAACCACATAAACTGGGGGACCGAATGCAAACTCCACACACAAATTCTGAGCTAGGATTTGAACTCACAGCTGTGGAGGTGTGAGGCCTTTTTTCTTAAATATTTGTTCATTGTAATTCTAATAATTGTTTTCTTTTCACATTTCCTTCTTTAAGTTGCCGCCAGGGCTTAAAGCAGAAACGTGCAAAGTGACCAGTGGATTGAATGGGGTAAACAGTGACTGAGAGAACGATGACATCAAATCTGCCCACTGTTTGTAGCCAGAGCTTCCTAATGACATTGGGGAGTAGAGCGAACATGTTGGCTCAATATAAATAAAAGCACTTGAGCTGAAAGGATCCGCACTCGGCCTGTGATGAGGGATGCTGTCAAGGGCTGAAATCCCAATGGCTTCACTGCCTTTTGGCAGTGTGCTTGACCCGAATTTACATAAAATGATATTTGCCTGGTGGATGTTGGGAAGTTGGCCTAAAAATGGCCATTCTTCTTGGAGAACACCATGACAAGCAAACCACACCATCCCAACCTTATTGGACTCATTTCTAGTGTTTTACTAGTAGACACTTCCAGCTGAGGTGAGCCATTCAGGAAGTGAAGGACCTTGAGAAAACTCCACATGATCAAATGGAGAACCTGCAAACTCAGGAACCCAGGGCTCCTCCTCATAGGTCAGGAGTGCGAATAACCACTATGCTACCTCTGGATAAAATTTTCAAGAAATAAGCATCTGCTAAGTACCTGACTTCTGCCAATGACATTTAATTACAATATTGTACAAGGCTAAACATTATTCATCTGGGTTGTAAGGCACAATACCAACTTGTATCAGCGATGTGTTTGTGAGACTTTTTTTCTCAAAGCAAATGCAATAATGAGTCATGAAGTGTCAGATAAGTGCAATGGTCAGATGATTTATGTTAAAAATGTCTTGGTCTAATGCATGTTTCAGCCAAGATCCTATTAATGCTACCATGTGCATATTGCCAATTCAAAGAGTGAGAATCATGTGGGTGTAAGTGACATTTCGGGCTAAATTGAGCTCAGCTCAAGTCTTATTACTGGCAAAGGATTTGTTTAAAATGCAAATGCTTTTTTAAAAGGATGCAATTAACACACAAAGTTAGATCGAAATATGGTGAAGCTTTGTTTTTGCTCTCTTGTAAAGCGTATACAGTGCATCTGGAAAGTATACACAGCGCATCGCTTTTTCCACCTTTTTGTTATTTTTGTTACAGTCTTATTCCAAAATTGATTAACTGTATTTTTCCCCACAGAATTCAACACAAAATTCTACACCCCATAATGACAAAATGAAAAAAACGTTTACTTGAGATCGATTAGAAAAAAAAAAAATGAAATCACATGTAGATAATGTGATAAGGATAAGGATTCGCAGCCTTTGCTCAATACTTTGTCGATGCACTTTTGGCAACAATAACAGCTTCAAGTCTTTTTGAATATGATGGCAAAATCTTGTCACACCTATCCTTGGCCATTCCTCTTTGCAGCACCTCTCAAGCCCCATCAGATTGGAAGGGAAGCATCGGTGCACAGCCATTTAACAATCTATCCAGAGATGTTTTCATTTTTTTTATTCATTTTGCACAAAGGCTGTCTCATAACAAATTGCAGAAAAAGTGATGAACTGTGAATACTTTCCAGGTGCTCTGTATGTCTCTCCATTTGATTGAGTCTCATAAAAAGTTTTACAAGATAATCTGTCATAAACTCTAAGATTACCATGGAAATAGGAGGCAGTGTTAAAGTTCAGTAAATGGTTGGCCATTTTCTGTTCAGAAGGTTTGTAGATATCACAAGATTCTCCAGGTTTTCTGAATTAGTATTGCTTGCCTGCAATCTGAAAGATGCTAACCAATAATTTATGTACAGTTGTGGCTAAAATTTTTGGGAATGACACAAATACTGGTTTTCACTAAGTTTTCTGCATTAGTGATTTTAGATATTTTTGTTAGTTGTTTCTGTGGTGTATTGAAGTATAATTACAAGCATTTTATAAGTTTTATGGTATGGTTATATTGACAATTACATAAAGTTTATGCAAAGAGTTTTGGCCCTTTTTTTCCAGACAGCTGCGATTTGCCCTGGCATGCTGTCAATCAACTTTTGGGCCAAATCCTGACTGATGGCAACCAATTCCATCATAATTAGTGTTTGAATTTGTGTGTTTTTGTTTGTCCATTGAGGATTGACCACAAGTTCTCAGTTGGATTCAATGTTTTATTCCTTATGGCACGGTGCTAGATCATGCTGGAAAAGGCATTGTTCTTCTTTGTTCTTGGATGGTTGGGAGAAGTTTTGGTACCATTCTTTATTCATGTTTATGTTCTTAGGCAAAATCGTGAGTGAACCTACTCCCTTGGATGAGAAGCAACCCCGCACATGAATGGTCTCAGGATGCTTTACTGTTGGCATGAGACAGGACCGAGCACTCAACTTTTGTTCTCTTCACAATCATTTTTCCAGATGCCCCAAGCTATCAGAAAGGGGCTTCATGAGACCCCAGTCCTCAGCAGTCCAATCCCTGTACTTATTGCAGAATATCAGTCTGTCCGTGATGTTTTCTTGGAGAGAAGTTGCTTCTTTGCTGCCCTTCTTGACACCAGCACATCCTCCAAAAGTCTTCACCTCACTGTGGGTGCAGATGGACTCACATCTGCCTGCTGCCATTCCTGAGCAAGCTCTTTTCTGGTGGCACACCGATCATGCAGCTGAATCATATTTGATAAACTGCATATTTAGATGCAATTATTGTAGCAGCAGTATCCTTGCCTGTAAAGCAATTTTCTGACTGCTTGTGTTTCCTTGCAGGTAACCATGGTTAACAGAGGAAGAACAATGATTTCTGTAAGAATCACCCCTGTATTGTAGTATCCAGTCTGCTATTCTAACTCAATCAGCATGCCAGAATGTTCTCCAGCCTTGTGCTCCTCAACACTCTCACTTGTGTTAATCAGAGGATCACCGAAATGAGCCTTTTGTGGCAGGGATGAAATGTAGTGCAAATGTTTTTTGAGATTAAGTTCACTTTCATAACGTTCCGGAGTATTTGCAAACTGCCATAATAAAAAAAAAAGAATCAGCAAACTATTTGAAAACCAGTATTTGTGTCATCCTCAAAACCTTTGGCCATGACTAAAATGAGGGAGATCAGAATTTTTGTCATTTTTTTTAAGCATTTGTTTTGACACCAGATGAAATCTAGGTCAGTAGCAGAACAGCATATTTATTCTTTGTAATCCATTTGTAATCCATTTCATTTTATTTTTAGATGTCTGTAGGCCCTGGAGCATAGAATCATCAACACAACATCATGTTTCTGTCATCAGGATTTATAGTAGTGCTACTTTGAAAATGATGCCTAGTGATAATCTAGCGCAATGAGCACTTAACACTGACAGCCTTACATTCAAGGCAGTAGACACTAAGTCTGAAGTGCCACTCTATAGTGACAGTAAATATAGTTATAGAAAGTGATAGAGCTGGGTGAGGCCCAGCAATGTGAATCAAAGGTGTTGTTGCAAGTGAACAAACTCTCACTATCCATAACTGCCTGTTACTAATAAGGGTCACGGGGTAACACAGGTCATATGCAGAGACTCACCCAGGGTGACCAGAGGGCACACACAACGTTCACTCCCACCTACGGACAATTTGGAGTTACTAATTTACTTGAGTTAATTGGATATATATATATATACACACACACACACCACAGTACGGTCCTAAGTAATAATCAATTCCACATAAAACTTGAAAGTAATTTAACAGAAATTGTAGTGTAGTATGCTTAAAACTTGGAGGGAGACAGCCAAACTCTGCTACCAAGGTGAGGTTGTGGAAGACAGTTTATGATACATGTCTTACACCATTGCAACACAACAAAAAGACACAAGGTAGTTGTGCTGTATCAGCAGGGTCTTCCCCAAACAAAGATTTCAAAGCAGATGTGCTGTTCAAGCTCTTTTGAAAAAGCACAAATAATTGCGTCATGCAATGCAATTCAATGCAATGCACCACCTACAGAAGCTGTGTGGATGTATGTTTCGTCATGCTGGTTAAAAAGAGAAAAATGTATGGATAGATTAATTAGTCAATTGTTTATGAAGTAGACTTCCTCCACAGGAGACACATGATGGTTAAAAGCAGAGGACAAATTTCGTTGTGTCACCGTGTGCTGTGCTGCAATGTTTCACAATGACAATCACTTCACTTTCACTAAGTGTTTCAAATGAGATGCGGATTCATGCACTGCTGAGATGAGTTGACCCTGATGAAGTATTTAACATCATCATAAGGATAAATAAATTACACGAGTAAAAAACTAGATGGACAGAAAAAATGCATAGATTGCATCACTTTTGTGAGTGTTGGTTGCAACATCATGTGAGATACAGAAACAGTGTCACGTTCGCCCATGACACACCCCCCTTCCCCTGAGTATTAGGGTTCACGTCTGTGTCTGCGTGTCGCGTGTGGCCGGTACGTCCCTATCCTGTAGTGTGCACTTGCCGTTGTCTTTTCCTCACTTCCGGGTTGTCAGGCCCTAATCACATTCCCTCCCCAGGCCCCTGCGGCACGGATAGGGATCTTCACCGAGTGTAAGCAATCCTTTCGGTTTAGTGTTTGCACTTGTACAAACAAATTCATTTAGTATTTTTTTTTATTAATTAACACTTTGCAATGTTGCAATAGCATTCGGTACTGGCATATATTGTCAGCTGTGTGTATGTGTATACACACACACACACACACACACACACACACACACACACACAGGAACACCATTTCCAATATATCTTAAATGCATTTGGGGAAAAATAAAATAAAGAAGCGAAAAATATAAAAGATTTGCTTAAATTTGAGGCTGGCTCTGACAACCATAACGGTGTAATCCTATCTACAATTATGCCTTTGCTCCATTACAGGGTTGCAGCATAGCATGTGTATACCTTACTGACTAAATGCTTCATTTGAAATTTTGGATAAACAAATAAGGGAACTGTTTTCCCGACAAATATTATGAGAGTTAAAGATATTTATGTGCAAAATGAAGTTACCTTTTATTGTGCAGAGCTTAAAAGGAAAGCAGTTCTTTCTCTCTCTTTTACAGACCCAGACGGGACAATAGTACATAATGCTTTGCTTCCTAACCGGTGCCCAGAGAAATGAGCAGCGTTGTTTGATATGAATTTGTTACGACATGTACTGCAGGCATGCAAAATTGAACATGGGTCCCCAAGGTGGCAGTGTACACATTTAAGCTGTGATTTCCTTTCCCTCTCATCCCGAGATTCTGTCAGTGAGAGCCAGAGGAGAAGCAGAGCAGGATAAGAACGGCGGTGAAGCAGCAGCGAGGCCATCACCATATCTCAGAATATGACCAGCTGCACCTCCCTTTGGTAGCTAAATAAATAACACACACTTTTCCGATGAATAAGTTACTGGGACTTTTGGTTCTTAAAAACTGGAGTCACATTTTTTCCTCCTCTGTAGTCGCAGGCAACATATTCATCAATGCATAACCATATTTCAGTGTTTAGTTCTTTATTTTTTTTATTTAGGTTTCCAAAGTCCTATAGTACATATCAAAATTTGAAAACACCATTTTACGGTGGCCCAATAGGCTTTTGCATTGTGTTGACCATTCTGGACCACTGTACAGTTTTGTACCTTTGGACATTTTTATTTTGTGCAATGAACATTGAGAAGCTGTTGTAGGCAGCCACCTAATCATTATATATAATGCATGCAGATAGAAAAAATGAATGGCCATAAATCGAGTTATCTGCATATCACATTAATTCATCAAATCTCACTTGAGAACAAAGCTCCTTTCTTTCTCATTTTCATGCACATACTCAAGAAATAGAGGTTTTTATATATAGTTTGGACACACCTTCTCATTGAATGTGTTTTCTTTATTTTCATGACCGTTTACATTGGTAGATTCTCACTGGAGGCATCAAAACTATGAATTAACTTAATAAAAAGTGGAGACCTGACCTCCACAGTCACCGGACCTGAACCCAGTCGAGATGGTTTGGGGTGAGCTGGACCGCAGAGTGAAGGCAAATGGGTCAACAAATGCTAAACACCTCTGGGAACTCCTTCAAGACATTTCAGGTGACGACCTCTTGAAGCTCATCGAGAGAATGCCAAGAGTGTGCAAAGCAGTAATCAGAGCAAAGGGCGGCTATTTTGAAGAAACTAGAATATAAAACATATTTTCAGTTATTTCACCTTTTTTTGTTAAGTACATAACTCCACATGTGTTCATTCATAGTTTTGATGCCTTCAGTGAGAATCTACCAATGTAAATGGTCATGAAAATAAAGAAAACAAATTGAATGAGAAGGTGTGTCCAAACCTTTTGGCCTGTACTGTATAAATATATTTATATAAATAAATAAACAATATAGACTCTCTCTTTTTGTGCTCTGTTTTACTGGTGTCATGGCCACCGTCCCACCACCTGGCCCCCAGGGGACATGCAACAGCGACAGGTGACTGAGACCTGGAAGGAAAAGAAGACGGGGTCAACATTCAGAATAAAATCTGGGCATACATCTTGGGCGCTGGTCAATCTTTGATAATTCTTCCTCATTGGTTTCGCCTACCCTCTTCTGTGCTTCAATGTCTGAATGACCATGGACCCTTCCTCCTGACTCCACAGTCCTGTACCTCTTCCTTGGCACCGGACTGTACTCAAGCATTCCTGTTCTCTTCTTTCGCGGCCACCCAGACCTCTCATCCCCCAACCCCGGCCCGTCTTCCCATTCCCACTCACCTGCCCAGCACCTGCCAGTCACTCCTCCTGCCCCCCCCGGAGCTGGTCTTCCCTCCAGTGATCGGATCAGAACACGCAATGTCTGCCCATGTCCCCCCGAACTCTGGAGATGATAACCGGATATCCACTGTCCACTTGTGTTCCCTGTCCACTTGTAATAGGACTTGATAGGGCTTGATGCAGGACTTAATAGGGCCTCAGCTCTACTTTGAGCTTACAGTGCTGGTGGCATTCAATATTTATAGACCAAATTTCAGGTAATTGCTCTTACATTTTCATACAAAATTATTAATAACTAGTGGTAATATATAGAGCCTCTGGTCTTCCACTGAACAGCTTAGGTAAAGTGTTAAATAATGCAATGAAACTGGAAAGGTACCAACAATTACAGATTTTTTTTATGTAATGCTAAGACGTGAATATTGCATATTAGCTCCAAATTAGTCTATGTAAAAAAGTTGAAAGCATCAAACTGAAATCGCTGTGCTGTTGAGGTCATTTTTTATTGAGGTAATTAATCATTTACATCATGCTGGAATTAAAGTAGACTTTAAATGTAATGTTGTAAATTAGATGTACAGAGGTCCCACTGCCATGGCCACAGTGAGCAACAGACTATATGAATCTGAAAGCACAAAGATGCGGTGAGAAAAATTTGAATGTGACTTGCATGGCCTCCATCGTGTGTCAGATGTATTACTTTTGTTGCTGTTTGATTTCATGACTAATGAGGTGAATGTGAAATAAGGAGCGGTTAGAAAAGTAGGACGTAGACCAATAGAGGGAGAGACTACAGAATGCATGATTAGCATTAGCTGAGAGCTTGCTGGCAAATGTGCACAGGAGCAGCAGCACCCGTCTGGGGTCCCATTGGCCAATGAGTGACTGAAGAGTCCAGTTTGATTCAACGCCAATGGAAAACTAAATAAAGGAAGGTTTACCTCTGAATGGATTTGGTGTGTGGAGAGATATAGTGTGAGGAGTTGCCTTTTACCCTCCTGATGTTCTGACTGTGGTCGGCTTCCTTATCCGCTACGTCAGGGGTGGGCAAACTACGGCCCGTGGGCCACACTGGCCTTTTTGATTGAGTCCTCTAACAATTGGCATAGAATAGCTGAAATAAGCATATTTAAAGAGAGATATGAATATAATGTGAGAATGTCAGTCGTCCTGTTATAATGAAATATGACCGAGACTACTTGTTCTGAACAGGTGTTGTCAGTGAACAGGCTGTAAAAAGTTTAGGCTACAGACGCTCGCCATTGAAAAAACTGATGCTAATTATCCGGGCAACTTTCTCTAACAGGGGTCAAGTTGTCATTGTTTGTGTCGAACAAGTGGTGAATTTGATGCAACATTAAAACAGAAGATGACTTACTCTGTGCTTGCAGTGATGCTCGAGCATCACTGTTGGGGTCAACCAAATTTCATTACAAGTAGCAGAATAACATGAAGAATTCCAGGATGCCCTTTGCATTTTACCCAGGTACAATGCTGCCATTTTCTGATTGGATGTTGTTTAGGCGCTTTCTTTTTTTGATTGGCTGGAGAAGGATAGGCTTTACAACCCAGCAATGAAGGTTGTGTTTCATATTGGGCTTCCTGATGGGAGATTTAGAAACTGCAATGTAATAACGCATTTAAATGAGAGGAAATGACGTCTCATGTTGACATCTATTTCATTGTTATTATCCGTGAACAGTATTACATGATATATTTTGTTATAGTTATCATCACCAATGACCAGCAATTATGTCTTGTCTCCTCTTCATCATGTCAAAAAGGTTAATTGAAAGTGAAGTGATTGTCATTGTAATACACTGCAGCACAGCACACGGTGACACAACAAAATGTGTCTTCTGCTTTTAACCATCACCCTTGGTGAGCAGTGGGCAGCCATGACAGGCGCCCGGGAAGCAGTGTGTGGGGACGGTGCTTTGCTCAGTGGCACCTCAGTGGCACCTTGGCGTTGAACCAGGAACCTTCCAGTTACGGGGGCGACTTCTTTACCTGTTAGGCCACCACTTTCCAGATGCACTGTAGGCTACTTTAAAGACTGTGCACAGTTATTTTTAACAGATATATTTTGCTTCTTTAACAAAATGATGAATTCAAGTATAGCCAGACATGGCTTTCACACTATTTTGTGGGTTCCATGTGTGCTATTGCTACACACTTGTCTAGTGTTTAAAGCATACTACTTATGCTTTACCGTGCTAAGAGATGACCGTGCATTTGATGACAAGCACAGGTAAAGAGCTCAGCAGATCAAGTGTTCTCCCACAAAGTGCAATAGAAAGAGGAGGAGGTTAACTTTTCCTGAAAAGGAATATTTAATAGCAGACACTTCATCCATAAAGTGTTTTATATTCAATTATACACATTCAGTACGACTGAAATACACTCCAAGTGCAGCACTGTGTGTTTTGCTCAGCCACCTACTTTCTAGCACAAGTATTCTTTGCTCTTTATGATAATTAAGCCAACATTTTAAACCCAGGCTATAAAATTACCCTGGATTGTGCCTTGAATCCCCAGCAAATGGTAAAAATTGAAATAATTAAGTATTAGCTGGGTGTCAGCCACCCTCTCTGCAGACAGTGGAAGCTTTCACAACTATATGAACCTCTAAGCCTTTATTATCTGATTGGATTATATGTACATCCAGAGGATCAGTGGAGGGAGGAGGGAGGGGAGCCTTATTCTCTCCTTTCTCTCAATCCTTTTACTCTTGTTCATATTCAACTTTCAAGCAGTCTGTGTCCCATTTCAAAAATTATGGAAGTGCTGATGATGCACTTGTCTAATCATCTTTGCTTTCACAGCCTATTCATAATGACCAGGTTGGACGACCTCTTCACACCTCAAGCACAGTGGAGCACCTTCTCGCAGTCCACTAATGATTTCCTTTCAGATGCCTACACTTATTAGCTTTTGCAAATCACGAAAGAGCAGCGCAGTGGGGTGGGAATAGGTTGCTCAACAAAAGGTCCAATGCATGTGCCAATAAAATAAACTTGGCTGTCAGGGCGCCATTTAAACAACATGGTGCACAGTTATTTCCTTGCCTTCGTTTTGATGCAGTAATTCAGTTTGAGAATACATGCGTCGTGTCCCCAGGCTGCTTATGCGAGACTTTAATAAAGACATAACACAATTTGGTGCACTGCTTTCATAAGGTCACACAATAGCACTAACAGAGGAGACAGTGGTGTTTGCTTGTGGAACATATTGATTCCCATTAGTCTTTGCCAGTGTTTACCAGCGACAGAAGTTATTTCCTTTATGCCATAACAAAGGTCAGAAAGAATGATTCACAGGTTTGACTGACACTGTAGCAGTACAATATTGACACTGTAGTGGGGGACCGTCAACAGTCTTAATGACTCTTAATGATTTCTAAGGATTGTGACTTTTAATGATTGCCAATAGCTTGTTTTCAAGACTGATTTAATGGTCTGGTGTTCAAAATTATGCAGATTTTCCTTCAATACACTTACCTCAGCCTTTATTACATGGCTATAAATGTTAAGAAGAAAAAAATGTAATATATAAGAATAAAATAACCAGCTTTCACAAGAATGTGTACATGGAATGCAGCTCAAATGGTTGTGATTTAGAAACTGCAATGTAATAACGCATTTAAATGAGAGGAAACAACGTCTCATGTTGACATCTATTTCATTGTTATTATCCGTGAACAGTATTACATGATATATTTTGTTATAGTTATCATCACCAATGACCAGCAATTATGTCTGGTCTCCTCTTCATCATGTCAAAAAGGTTAATTGAAAGTGAAGTGATTGTCATTGTAATACACTGCAGCACAGCACAATATTACATGGCTATAAATGTTAAGAAGAAAAAAATGTAATATATAAGAATAAAATAACCAGCTTTCACAAGAATGTGTACATGGAATGCAGCTCAAATGGTTGTGTCGAATGAATGAGTTGGCTAAGCCGATCCTCAAACACAGACTTAAACTAAAATATCAGAAACTACCAGGAACTGACTATTTATCCAGAGGGTTAGTCTTAAATTTTATAGTA
Source organism: Denticeps clupeoides (assembly GCF_900700375.1). Lineage (NCBI taxonomy): Eukaryota > Metazoa > Chordata > Actinopteri > Clupeiformes > Denticipitidae > Denticeps > Denticeps clupeoides. The sequence continues at coordinate 7,815,776 of NC_041725.1, forward strand.
ATATGCAAATAACATTACTATTAAAAGATCTTAATGAAGAGTTCATTGTCTTTTTATTTAAATGCAGGAAAACTGTACACTCATAAGAAATGCCTTTTTGGAGTTTTATCGAACAGACAAAAATAATTCTACTAAACCACAAACAAGGGAAACAGATTTCTTTTACACACACATTCACACCTAATCATGATAAGAAGTATAATGTTAGGATGGTCTTTACATTTAACCAAATATCAGGTTCAAACTTATACGAGCAGGGTGATGTTACTGGACATTTTGCGAACCCTGATGCAAAGGAGATGGAACAAATCAGAAAGTGGTTATCAGACTTTTTCTTATCAGTGGAGATGGAGATGGGTCCCTTAATTGCGTGGGAAGTTGTTGGGAAAAGGTAATCCCTGGCCAGAATGTCAGAGATGAGGTCCTTAATTGCTCTGGAACTCCGTTGGAGAGCGGGGGAGATGCAAGGTTTTATGAACAAGGAATGCATTAAGTTGGATAAGCTGTGCAGGCTTCTAATCAGATTCAAGCAGGCTGTGTGTCCCTACATAGTGGTTGTGGCAAGGCCCTGGCATGGTAGGAGTCCTCTATTTTTTCAGCATGAAATGTGGCAACCCTATTTTTATGGCGAACGGAGGAGTCCAAAGAAGGCTAACCTGTTAACAGATGGCAGCAGCATGGGTGCTGACAGTTCGATGAATCACGTGAAGCTTTCAAACTAGCCTGTCTGATTCAACCCTACAAGAGATACCTCTTCATGGGCACCTGATTAGGGAGTCCCACTCCAATTCACCTGGCACCAAATGGGCTTAATGGATTGGGACTCCCCTAAAACTGGTACGCATCAGCAGTCCAAAGCTGCAACATTAAAGTGGACTCTGTGACTAACTTTATGTATGTTTTCAGCTTCTGGCAATCAGCACACGCCGGTGGGTTTGATTTTGTTTGTTCCCTTTGTTCCCTTTATTTTGGCCATTGTGCCATTTTTCTTTTTTTTTCAAAATCATTGTTTCCTGTTTGTCCCATCTCTGTGCTTCCTTCCCCTGTCAGCCCGTTGATATGTCAGGTGCCTTGGACAAAATGGAGGGAATAAAATGATTTGGAGTGTGTTGTTGTGTGTTGTGTAGGCTGAATATTATGTCACAATAATTGTACTAAAGGAAAAATAAAACAAAAGGTACAGTTTTGCTCAAGGAACATGTGAGCCTCAGAAGAATTGATGCTCCCAGGTTTGAGCTCCGCCCTAGTGCAATTCTCAGGTTGGTCATCTGAGATTTGTTGGATTGTGTGTCCCCGGAGCAACCCCTAGGAATCAGTAGTTATCTCTGTGTCCTCAAGCAAGAAAATTATTATTATATCTAGGATGCTTCATGTTTTTTTTTATCTTGTCATCCTAGCTTGTCAGATTCACTGAAGCAAGGAACATCATGCTCTGAACTTGGTTAAACAAGTAAGATTTCTAAAAGTTGTAGAAAAACCACTGACTCAAAATGGCAAAAGTAGGGTGAGCACACATATAATCACTCAACTCACCCATCCTCAGGGCCCAAGCAAAAACACACAAACACAAGCATGACAAAAGAAACTAAGTACCACAGTCAGGATTCAAATCCCAGATGTCTGTGTTGTGCTACAAACCCCTGTGGTTCCTCTGGCCGGAAACGTAACCGGATCGGGATGGCCAGAACTCTGTGCTCTGTGTGCCGTACAGAGCTATTAGCTATCTACAGAATGTAGACCCTAATATACTGTTTGTTTGTAGATTATGTATCATAAAAAAATTTTGAAAATATATATCTTTATTCTCTCATTATTGAAGATCCTTGTTGGTTATTGGATTTTTCATGCTGATTTTTTTAATCATATGGCATCAAGTTAAGTTAAAGTGAAAGTGAAGTGATTGTCACATGTGATAACAGCAGCACAGAAAACGGTGCACACAGTGAAATTTGTCCTCTGCATTTAACCCATCACCCTGAGTGAGCATTGGGCAGCCATGACAGGCTAAAGTTATTTATCTGGATGGTAGGTGGATTAGCATTTTACAGCTATTGTTTAATTTAGAATCAAAGATCATCATCATTTTGTAGTTGTGCTGATATTACATTATATTTGCATAACCCTGCACAAAGGACATGCAAACAGACCAGCTGCCGTTTTTATGATAGAATAGAAATCTCCTCACTCACTCAATGATTTTTTCCTCTGTATAACAATTGTGAAAAGGAAACTCTCAGTGTGAATCATCAATGATGAGGACAATTCAATTGATCTCTGCACATAACTCCATCTTCTTTCACTCAGGTTTTGCTCCAACCTGAAATCAATTCCAGTTCCAATAACTGCCTATCTTTAGACTAGTTTGAGGACAGTGCATGGGTAGTAACGACAAAGCAAGGTAATGAATCAATACCATTTGTCCAATGGAGGGATCAAATGTCAAGGGTGTCTGTCTACACAGCTGGGCTGTGTTGCAGGGACTTATTATTCCCAGTTTCCTACTCCCACTCTTGTTAGAAGCCACAGCAAATTGAAATGTGTGTGTTTTTCCACTTCTTTCACAGACTGTCAGCTTGAGACAGCTCCCTCACATGTTAGGAGACAATTTTTGAGCCCATGGCCAAAAGTCAATAAGGCTTTGCCCTGATTCAGAGAAAGGCAGCAGAGGTCACAGCACCGAGGCAGATTACCCTGGGAGAAATAAAGAAAATGCCAGACTCACTATCAAGATACATTTCTTAATACTTGCTCAAGGCCTGGCAAGACAAAGAAAAGAAAATGTGAAAAAAGTGAAAACCCCTTTCTTTCAAATTTCAAATGTTAAGTGTACAAGATCTGTATCATACCCACTCCTCCCCCTCTTTCTTTCCTTTGAATGTACATGCTTAAAAGTCATGAGCCATGTTCTGCAAAGTATGTGAGTCTCTCTGTTATCTCACTACTTCGAACGCGGTGCCATCTTTAACAAACGAGCTGAAAGAAAAGAGATAAAGATGTCCAATATTGCCCCTGAGCCCCTTCTTTGTAGGAAAACAGACCTGTATTGTACTTCATCCCCAAACCTATTTTACAGTGGCAGAGGAATCTGTAGGGCCCTTTCACAGACAGAATACCAAAACACATTTGCAGTAAGGGATCCACATCATCCCTGTCCAATGAGGTAATATCACAGTCAGGCTTTATTTTTTACTTTTGGATAAAATCATGATAAACTACTAATTTCCTTTTTATAAGCCAGTGTTTTGATTACACTCACTCACTTTCAATGGGTGCTACAGCCAATCTGTCACTCACTTACATCTGTGTCTAGTAGGAGGAAACTGGAGAAACCCAACAGGGGGCAAATGGGCCAGTTCCATAGACACAAAACAGTAAACAATAGGCCAGTCCGTGTCAATACATCATATCCAGTCCAGTCTCTAACAGTGGAGATAAAAATGATTATGATCCTGTGATGTGTTATCAAACAGATGTTTCAATTCCCTGCAAAAATGATGCAGTGCTTTGACTCCTGCTTCAATAGAATTCCACTCCAAATAAATTATTCATCTCTTGGACCTGTCTTCATTGCTACCCATTTACCATTTCACCACTGATTTTGGAATTTCCAATTTTTTATATTCTAAAAATTCCCATCGCTGATAAGACAACTGATCATCTGCCAAAGATAAAAATTCATGATTGCTCATTTTCCATATTTTACCTTTGGCCATGTGTGAACCATTTTATGAACTATATTATTGTTATTTGCCCATATAAACTAAATCTGGAATGAATGGGGCACACACATACACACTCAGAGAGCAACAGAGAGACAGATAGTGGTACAGGGGTGAGGTCATGGACTTTAATACTATAGCTCTCCTTGATAATGACCCACGCAAAACCTTAATTTCACCCAGTGGATGAGCGAATACAATATGGAGTGGGGAATGTAGGGAGGTGACGGGGCCGCGGCTCCACCAAGCCGGGTCTTTACTAACGTCTTAGATCATAGTCGAAGCCCTGGGACTGGCTGCAGGACTGAGTCACCAGGCATCCCCCATTTAATTCCTTTCATAGGGTCGAGCCATTTGATGACCTATATGTCTAGTTGACATGCTGGGTTGATGTAGTTGCTCTGTCTCTGGACTGGACTTGCACAAAATATCTGATGTCCTATAGTTTTAAGTGACTTGACGGAAAAACATTTTTAGTCAAACTTATTTCAAAATTTAAACAAGGTATTTTATCATTTTTACCTTATAGTCTCAATAATATACTACATCTTTTCCAGACATGGAACAAACCCAGACCTGAATTTTTTCATGTTTTTTGACTTACTTGCTCATCAATATTACATGAAATATTTCATTATAGTTATTGTCACATGACCAGCAGTTATGTCTCACCTCATCTTCATCACATGAAAAAGGTTAAGATATTTCTTCATAAACTTTGTTGCCGAAAATTTATGAAGACTGAGGACTCGTAGTCCTCAGTCCATCTTTCATTATTCTGTGCATTATTCTCACTGGGTGTCACACCCACAGTACCAAGGCCAAAACATGACGATTACAAATTTGATTAGCATTCATGTAATCATTTCCCCTCCCAAAAATTGAATGTATATTTATACATTTAAGTGATAAAATGCCCTTTTGTAATATTCATGACTGTCATTCATTCCAAACGGCAAGAACAGAGATTGGCTCATTGCAAAGATCTTGAAGAAAGGAAGGACGTTATTGCTAATCATTTTAAAAGCAGTTTTACTCGACATTATTCATGGTCTCAGAATTTTTATGTATTGAGCTCTAAATTTATGCCTAACCCCATTTCAAAACTCTTTCATAGGGAGAATAAGAAGAAACATTCCTGTTCCAGAATCATAACCGCAGACCACCCTTTATGCCCAGAACTCATAAAGGTCTACCCAATAAACGATTATCATGGGGACCATTAGTTCTTTTGTGCCATAATGGTAACGCATGATTGCAGGTATTTATTAGTGCAAATAACATGCAGGTCCTCTAATGAAGCAGTCAAACTAGCTCATTTAAAACAAAAGGTGAGGGTGGGTTAGAAAATGAGAGTCCTGGAGCAGTCTGTCCAATTAACAATGTGCAGGCTGTGCACTCCTGCAACTGCCCATAACGCGGCCCTGCGTGACACCAGCCTGGATGCCAAAAAAACGGAGGTGCTCATTAGATTTGGCTGGTCAGATGCTGAAACTTGAAGACATCTTTGGTTCAGCTTCTGCGAACTGCTTGCTAAGGCTGCATTTTAATGTTATAGCAAGTACCCTAGGTCTCGCCTGAACAATAAAAAAAAGCTGCCTTCCAAGTTAGCTGTGGGTAGGAGAGGAAAGAAGGAAATGTAACAGCAACTATCCTGCATGCAGTCGGGTCATTTCTAGTAACCTTGAAGATGCGCAATGTCGAAAATTACAACCCAATCTACAATGACTGGAAACATGGTTGTTACTTTGTTACGCTTTCCAATTAAGTCTGTTTTGGCATATTGCTCTCCGTTTTGGGTCCTTGGACGAAATGTCACGTGACTTTTTTTAATGGCAGGTGTTGTTATTGTGATGGTGGCTGGGACCAAGATTTAAGAGGGAGCCACAAAGCTGACAGATTCCTTCCTGATCCCTGTATTTCACAGGAGCGCCTCGGAGATTTATGGCTGCGGGAAAACGTGCATTGTCTCGGCAGAGTGCATCTTTGCTCAGAATCTCCACAGGACACTGTATTTCCATGATATTGAATTTACATCAACGCAAGGCCTTATTGCTCTTTTTTAACAGATAATTTGGCTCTTTGTTAGGGTATTTGTGGATTCCCACTTTCCTTTTGTTACTGCCAAACATGCAACACTGGATGTGTAATATATGCTTCTAATTACATACTGAAAGCAATCTGCTGAAATGGGTAGCCTTAATTAATGTCCAGGGGCATGTTAATGAGGTTTTCATGTTCTCCCTGTTTTTGAGGACATTCTGCTGTCTCTTTTAGCCTCAGAAAGGAGGCTTTGCTCGCTTATGTTTAATCCAGGTGTATTTATGTCTGCCAATATATGCTTAAAGTAAATTCATGAACAATTAATAATTAAATAAAGTACTTTAAGGCAGAATCTAAATATTTTCTTGGGATTAAAAGTAAAAGAAAATTGTGCCAAACCCATCCTTCCAGGCTCTGTATCATGATAAGGCAAGCAATTTTGTGCTCTTCTCAAGGATTTGGACTTTTGCTGCTAAAACACAATACAAAATATAGAAGATTCATTTTAAAATTCTGTTTGATATAGTTCTGCAGTGCCATAGCCCTAGGCTAACAAGCTGTACACACCAGTTACCCCTGGAAAGTTTGGTGATCTTGGATAATGACAGAGAATGAGAATATTTGATGAATCATATGTTGTTAAAATACCTCAGTATTATAAGATTTAAGCTTTAGAATGTGGCTGTTTATGATTTCTTTTTCACAGATTAATTTCCAAAGCAAGAACATTTGACCTTAAGCTAGAAATAAACGCCACTGTACATTTAAACTGTTCAAAGCAATGAAAAAGCACATTCAGCCCCCAAAACTGATTTCTTTTATTTTAAATAGTAAGTTAAAGTGATGAATTAATAGATACTTGCTGTTAATATACAATGTTGCTTTTTTAAAAAAAAATCACATTTTATAGCCTTGTTTTTCTTTATCCAGCCTGATTTATTAGTCCAGTTATGACAATTTACTGCATTTGGAACATGTCTGTTTATCAGCATTCACTTGTAAAACTGGGGAGAATGGAGTAAAAAACTCTCTCTCTACACACAAGAGCATTGTATTCAAACCACTCCAACTTGATGTTACCTGGCAGAAAGAGGCATGGCACAATAGAGGTTAAAAGGATGAGCAGTTTATAATTTATTAACACCAGTAAATTATTATTGCAGTTACATGTGAATATTTTACGTTAAAAGGGTACCAATGTTACAGAGAAAACCCAAATGAAAAGAAAGAGAAAAGGGAGAGAAAGAGAGAGAAAAGCCATGAGAAAAATAAGTAAAATAGAAAAGACTCAGGTACTGATGGGAAGATTCCCCTCAGCTCCCAATGGAAAAGAAAATGCAAGTCCCAAAAACACAAGTGCTTTATACATTTGACTCACAGGAAGTTGCTACAGACCAATAAAAATTAGTTGTTTCTGTCGTCACGCCCTTGGAGTCTCCCGTCTGGGGAAGACAAAGAGAGCAGGCGATCTCAAAAAGCACCGATCTCGACATAACCACCAAATGGCCATGAGAAAAAAGGGGTGTTTGCCTTTCCACAAGGCAAAAGTTGCAGAAGTATTGTGGTCCTGCAGATGCCCCATCTTACACATTTGTCCATTTTAATTTACTCAGTTGATTTATGATTGTAATATGCAAAGTAGAAAGTAGATATACTCAGTGTAGGGAAAAACATAATTCACAGGAATGTGCACATGGAATCCAACTCAAACAGCCTTGCCGAAGAAATAATTTGTCTACAACAATCCTCAAACATGGACTCTTCACTCAAAAAGCAATTGACTATTTGTTACTCTCATGGTAAAATTCAACAATAAAATGATCATAACAATATGTACATAAAAAGAGCATACCCAGAATTATTCCTCTGCAAGGTCACGGCTGCCAGAGTCCATCCCGGAAAACTGGGTGGAAAAGCAGGCTACCAGCAATTCAGCATGGCCACCAACATTCTTCTTTGTTGCTTTTCCTAGATAACTATAGACAAAAAACTATTATGAGATTTCCCAGCATGCTTTGAGTCTGGCAATTAATCCCACACAGGAATTCAGTGTTCACTTAATTTAAAGTTAGAAGTGTTAAATAATTTTAGATGTACTGCTGGCCATCTGATTAATTCAACCCAAGAGTTTATTTGAATCTCATAGGTGCTCCAAATCAGAAAGGGCCACTGGTCTTAACGAAGGCATTTGTATTTTTATGACTTCTTCAAATAAGTAACATCTCACTATGCAAATTTTGTAATCCTTTACATTGATGCTTTTCTACAGTAGTCCTTTCTGCCAAGTGATTTTGCAAATGTTCAAATAGCATGGCTTTAATTAGTTTTTTTTTGTTAATTAAGGAAATGAATACCAGCATACCACTGTGCTTTTAATAAGCTGTAGAAATATTGTTTTTTTTTTTTTTTTTTTTGCCCCCTACCTGTAATTTACATGGGGAGAGATGGGGACTCGTTAATTGAAAGTTAATTAGTTTGATCAGCAAGCTTATGTGGCTTCGGTGGTGACAGGGGTGTGTGATCAATGGACAAACACTGTGGCACAGATGAAGAAAGATTGTGATTTTTATATGTCTGGTGTAATGGAGATTAGACTGGAAATAACCAGAAATCCGCAAATGCTAACATCCTTATACTTTTATATTTGTTTTACAGTTCTTTTACAGCTACAGTGTGTGTCATTGCAGTGTAGCTATGTGTTTCTAAAATCTGTACTTACACCCAATGTGCCAATCTTGTGCTCACAGGAAAAATCATATGCAATCTGAGAGCTGGCATGGATTTTAACAGATTGTACATTCACAAAATTGAAATTATTGTTTGACAAATGAGGGCCAATGAAGAGGTTGTGATGACCCTTAACCAATCTGTCAGAAATCTGCTACTGGTAAACAAAAGCATGTTTGTATTTTTCTGAAATTTTGGGTTCTAGAAATTTTTTTTGTGTCATATGACATTTGCATCATTTTTGTACTCTAGATGTTCAATGCAGAAACTTTGTAAATTATGTAAAATGTCGCTGGTGATATCATAACCATAACATTTGGTGAAGTGAGGATTTGTGGCCCTACCCCAATGACAGTGAATGATATTCATGCTGTAAGCGATGCTTCAGTGTTGATACTGGTGTGCTGGCCTATAGGAATGCATGCAATGTTGATGTTCCTTCAGCCACAGAATTGCACATTAAAGCCCCCCTCTTTTATTATGTTTATTATGCTGTACAAATGCCATCTTTATAGCAGTTGGCTAAAAATGCAATAAAGTATGCATAAGAGCTTCCATTAATTGTGTCATTGGCCAATGGCATTATGTTGCCATTATAAATTGTAAGTGGGACATAATGGTTTGGCAAACACTGGGTTAGTATGTATGCATGTGTTGTATGCTATTTGCAGAGAAGGAAACTCATATGCAGACAGATTGTCTTTTATAACATTAGAGAGTGAGGGATTCTGTCATTGAGAAGATATTCTTAATGCTGTCTATGCTGCTTTTAAAGGGTGCTCTGAAGATGTATGTCAGTTGGGCTGATATGATAAGGTCACCCCTGAAAGCACCATAACTCTTGCCGCTAATAAAGACACCATGAGCAATGCTCTCTCCCGTCAGGCCTTCTGCATTACCCTTATTACTTTCCATGATGTATTGAGCCAAATTGTTTTTATGACCAAATTGTATTTAAATAATGTGTCAGGCCAACCTTGCAGTCTAATGCAATGATGCATACCTTCCAGACCCAAATTTGCATCCCCCAGCCCTTTAACGGCAGAGCACACATCTGATTTATGGGTACAATACAAAGTTTATAGAAAGCCAATTAGGCACTGTGTTCTTAGGGTCATAGCAAATTAAGAAGGCAGAGACATGTGGTGGTGGTGAGTGAAGGTGGATGGGTGGGGCATGGATGCCGGGTGTTCAGACAGATTTACTCGTGCGGAGTGGCGGCATCGAACAGGAAATAACACAAATAAGGAGCGCTGTGGATTTTGGCTGGGGTGTTTGTTCCATTTGATGATGGGGTTATAGGGTAATATTAAAGTGGTGTTTACACTTTAGCGCTTCACAGATCTCTGGGGAAATAACACCAGCTCCGCCTCACTTATGACCTGAGGTAACCCTCTTCCGCCACGTGTGTACCGTATGCCCCGAGACTGAGTTATGGCTTGCCCTCGCTGAAAAATAAAAAGCCGCATTCTCCAAAGCGGGCTCTGCGGCTGCCAGTAGCTCACTTTCCTTCATTAATAATGGACCGTCTGGCTGACTGGATGGCCGGTTGGCTCCACGCTTAAATGGTCCGATCACTTATGCGGCTTATTGAATCATTAATGAAATGAGTCTGGCCCGAGAGTCACTTCCAGACCCTTCACATGTCACCACTGTGCCCGCTCCGGTGTTAAAATGACAACAGGAGTGTTATTTAACAGTTCTGATGACTGAGGCGTTGAAGGCCAAGGGACAATGACGTGGTTTGTCCATCGAGCTGTGTGGTTTTTTTTATATATAATGGGAACCCTACACCTTTAAAAAGCAGCCCTGGCAGACATGAGTAACTACTTAATCCAATTTAATTAAAATGAAATGAAATGAAATAATTCATGGCAAATAAGTTTTTTAATTTGTTCATGTATTTAATTGAGTTTTAAACTGCCAACACTGAAGATTGTTATACAGGCAAGACAATGGTTATATAATTTTACTCTTTGGATTAGTTCACTAATATTAAGAGCTGATAGGGAATAAATGGAAAAAATCATGAAGCTCACAGGGTCAGACACAAAAGCATAATGACTTTGTTTTATCTGCACTTTTTTCTTCCTTCTTTGTATCAAATTATTATCACAAATAACAAATTACTTCATAAATGTCAAGAGAGTTGCTAAATATTCCTGACACTTTCACTTTTTAAACTTATTTAAAAGACATAATCAGACCAAAACAGATTTTTAAATATGACGAGGCCAGAGGTAGTAGGTTTCAGATAGATAGTTTCACCCCAAGAAGTAGTTACCTACTTCTGTGGTGAAATCATTTTGTCAAACCTAATGGACAATAAGTGATAAATGTCTATGTCTGGATGCAGGCATGATTGCTAGTTAGAGTGATATTATTACTTATCTGGTCTAGAACGGGCGCAGATGGTGATGCTACACCTGCAAGCTCCTGAGTTAAACTCTAATTATAGTGGGAATATGCTCAACTCCCATGTAATTTAACCTGTGTGTGAAATGTGTGCAGGCAAGGCAAAAAAGGTTGGATGGTGGAAAAGTAAAGAAGTGCTGAGTAAATTAAAGTAGTGCAGAGCAAGGGGAGCACGGTGACGTGGTGGTTAGCAATGTGACCTCATACCTCCAGGTTTGCTGAGAATACTCTCGTTTCTTACTACTGTCCAAAGGCGTGTATACTAGATAGAAACCCTGTAACTGTGTGTCCTGGGTAGGATTAAGCAGTTATGGAAAGTGATTGAGTGAATGCAGAGCAACATGCTTCGCCAGTAAGTGTCAGTCAGAACTATCCTGTTTAGAACACCATTCTGCAAACAGCATACTGTCTTTGATTAGTGAACTTCCTGGAAAGGACATCATCAATTACAACATATCTGTTTGCACGCTTGACTTCAAAATGAGCTTCAAGCAATGTGGTGTGAGGTCTGCTACACACCCAAGATGGAGACCAATGCCCAGTGTATCAAACTTTACACTCCTGTTTGTAATTCTGTTATGATTAGATTAACATTACTGATTTTATAATAAGTTCCCTGAATTGCAGGAAATTACCTTTTAAAACATAAATTGCAGATGTATTGTAGATAAAGGTATATGGAGGAACTAGTCAATATACTTTAGCTTTATTCAAGACAAAATAAAAGCTCATCATACCAAAATGTATAATTCAATTAATAATAAAAAAAAAAACGCAGTTTCATCTAAATACAGTTTCATAAAAATTAAAATAACTGGGAGATTTGTTTTTTGAGATGCAGTGTTTAAAGTGTATTTCACATCTTCAATTATTTAGCAATGATCAACTATGTGTTTATGTGTTTTATAAAAAAAATACAGCAGTCTGCAGTTGTTTAGATATGTGTCATGATCCGGTCCGGCAGGGGCTACTCCAGGTTTGAAGTTTAGACCGGAGTCTCATATTTGTCCTGTGTTATTATGTTTCCTGATTGTTATCACCTGTGTATAATTGTATAAAGTTGCCCTGTTCGTGTCTGTTCGCCGTTGGGTCGATGTTTGGTGATGTTTCTCTTGTCCTGTCTATCATGTATCAAACCCCTGTTTCATGACGTTGTGCTTCTGTGTCCTTTGTCCTTGCCATGTCCAGCCAACGTGACAATATGCCATTGCTGGCTGGTGTAAAATTTACTCTTCTTTCTCTGAGCTTCTTGAACATACTTAATTTTTGTAAGTGATGTTAATGAACCCCTCACAATGTTAGCAACTGTTGTCAATCATTATTACTAATAAGACATCAACCTTAATCCTGTCAAGCTCAAAGGCATTGTAGTTTCTTCAGCTCCACTTAATAAAAGATTTATGTATACACTATAGGAATAAAAGTACTGGAACAGATTTGTGTTGTTGTAACATAATATTATGACACCTTTGTAGTAAGATGGTTCTTGAGATTTCATCACTGGTGGATTTTCCATGGTCAGTTGTAAGAGCTATCACGGGCAAGTGGAAGCAATTAGGAAGACTCAACTGGCTTCCAGTGACATCAGTGTTCAATGCCAAGTGTTGGAAAGAGTAGTGAAATCACCACTAGATTGTGGAACAGTTGAAATGTATTCTATGAACCGACAAATTACACTTCTTGCTAGAAATGTCTGGGTTTGGTGGATTTTTGGAGAACATAACCTCACTGACATCATTGTGCCAACTATGAAGTTTGGAGGGTTAGTCTGGGTTTGGTGGATTTTTGGAGAACATAACATCACCGACTTCATTGTTCCAACTATGAAGTTTGGAGGAGGAGTGATAATTGTGTGGGGCTGTTTTTTGGGGTTTGGGCAAGGCCACTAATGATGGGCAATCTTAATTATTCAGCACACAAAGAGACATTGTAAAGTGAAGTGATTGTCACATGTGATACACAGCAGCACAGCACACAGTGCACACAGTGAAATTTGTCCTCTGCATTTAACCCATCACCCTGAGTGAGCAGTGGGCAGCCATGACCGGCGCCCGGGGAGCAGTGTGTGGGGACGGTGCTTTGCTCAGTGGCACCTCAGTGGCACCTTGGCGGATCGGGATTCGAACCGGCAACCTTCTGATTACTGGGCCGCTTCCTTAACCGCTAGGCCACCACTGCCCCCATTGCACAACACCACAATTCCAACTTTGTGGACACAGTTCTGGGAAGGTCCTTTTCTATTCTGGCATGACTGTGCCTCAGTGCAAAATGCAAGATCCAGAAAGATATCCTTGGATGAGATTGGTGTGAAAGAATTTGACCTGGTCCTCACAGAACCCTGACCTCAACCTCATCAAACACCTTTGTGATGAACTGGAAGGGACAATGGGTGAATGGACATGAATTTCAACAGAAACACTCCAAAATCCTGTCACAAGTCTTCCAAGAAAACAGAAGCTGTGTCCCTGTTGGTACAATGGTCATGTGAGTGATTTCCAAATAGTCTAGGTTTGACTTGCTATGAATAATGGATAATTATAGAACATTCATCAAAATACTAAGTTGTAAACAATATTCTTCTTTTGTAAAATTGTTTTACAATCATTCCCCCTCTGAAAAAAAGAAAAAGTTCAAATGAATCACTGAAATCACAAAATTACAATTATAATCATATCCATCATGAGTGTATGTAAAATTCTGAGAGCATCTGTGGAGTCCATTTCTGGGTCTGCATGGAGACCAGCATTGCCACTTAGTAGGCTTGACAGGTGTACTTCAAATCTGAATGCAATTTAATTCAGCTCAAATTTTCAAAGTGCTTTTTATGGCTGGACCCTCCCTGCACTTGATTCACAGCAGCAATTGTGAGTGTGAAGTGATTGTCATTGTGATACACTGCAGCACAGCACATGGTGACACAACGAAATGTGTCCTCTGCTTTTAACCATCACCCTTGGTGAGCAGTGGGCAGCCATGACAGGCGCCCGGGGAGCAGTGTGTGGGGACGGTGCTTTGCTCAGTGGCACCTCAGTGGCACCTTGGTGGAACTTCTGATTACTGGGCTGCTTCCTTAACTGCTAGGCCACCACTGCCCCACTTGATCCTGAAGGCCTGGAATTTCAAGGGCCCTATGTGTTATGCTACAATCATAGACCCTATATGAATCTTGGGAATTATACTGCTAGCAATTCAAGTTGAATTTTTACCTACAATCAGAATCAGAATCGTATTTATTGGCCAAGTAAGTGCAAGCACATACAAGGAATTTGATTCCGGTAGATGGTGTCTCTCAAGTACATTGTCCCCAAAACAACAACAATCAACAACAACAATGTGCAAGGGTGTGGTGTTATTGTCCAAGTTGTGGATTGTTTGTGATTTTTAAATAACTATATCTACCTTTATGAATAAATAGGCAAAAAACAAACTAAATCTTATATACAAGTGAACATAAAGTGCAGTGTGCAATGATGTATTTACAGTATCAGCTGTTTAGGAGGGAGATGGCGAGGGGGAAGAAACTGTTCTTGTGTCGGCTGGTCCTGGTCTGCAGGGTTCTATAACGTCTGCCAGAGGGCAGCAGGTCAAAGAGCCTGTGACCAGGGTGTGAGGGGTCTGAGATGATTTTCCCTGCCCTTTTCCTGGATCTTGAGAGGAGTTACAATTTACAATGTTTACCTACAGGGCGTGAAAAAATTCATCAGGGCTTGTGTGCCTGATGGATTCCTACCACCACAACATGAACATCTAACCACAGTGTTAAATATAGTTGTGATGCCTTGCTATTGCACACCACACACACACACACACACACACACACACACACACACACACACACACACACTTACACCTGATCACCGTCACTCAAGGAAACATCATCTGCTGACATACCCACTTGACGCACCACACGTGAGAATCTCCTGATCACCCATCTCAGCATGACAATGGTCTGATACCTAAACAAGAATCATCTGCAGTGTTCCTATGAATCGAGCATATCATTGATTGGATGCACTATGTACAACAGCATTCTGACCACAGCCTTCATGAGGCATATCTATTGTATCTCACAAAGTGGCCTGAATGAGCAATGTATCTGGTTTTACTGTCTGATTAAATATATATAATATAGTGTGTGTGTGTGTGTGTGTGTGTGTGTGTGTGTTTGTGCAAGAGATGTGAGTCACTGTAATTCTGTAAAATGCTTTTTGTATTGATAAAGATTTGCATTTGAAAAGGCGCTGGTTAAATGCCCCCAAAAAGAAAAAATAAAATTTCCTATTTGTTCACAAAATGAATCTCTTAAGTGTGTATATTCCTTTAAAGAATTTCTGTATTAGAACAAGGCAAGAATTCATAGTAGGGTCCAACTGGCCTCCATTTGCATATAAATGTGAAATTTACTTGCTATAAAAATGGATCTCTTTGAATGTGAGATTTCTTGGTCAGCTGTGAACTATCATGTGCTCCATTTCCATTCTGTAGATTCTGATTGTCATCATTTTTGGCAGAAAACATTTTCAAAACAGCATGTCTGTTTAGATTTTTATTTATTATCATTATTATGTAATGCTGTTTTTTCTATATAGAAACTACGCAGCAGTTCAAATGTTTAAAAGACAGAGTCATATAACCATGTCCTAATATAAATAATGTTAAAATAAATTGTCATATTGATCAAAAATCTGGTAGCTGGTAATGATGGAATATTTAAATATATGTAGACCATTAGCAACAATTAGTCTTAAGTTACAATGGACTGCTGTGTTCACTATTGGAAAAAAAAACTTTCCCAATGACCTTGCAATGACTAATCAATCCAAGTGGCATTCTTAAAAATAGTTGGGGGCATCTAGTGCATTAGCCTATGTGGGTGCGACTACACTGTTACTACTTTTCCTAATTTCATGTTTATTCTCATGGACAATGAGAACATTTCAAGACAAACTTTTTTAATAGTGCTCCAATAGTTAGTGGAAAATTTGCACAGAAGATTCTGGTAATGCAATAGGTCTGAGTCAAGCTGTGATTTCTTGCATTTTCTCTCCGCTGCTCGAAGTACTCTTCGATTGCTGTGCAATGTATCGGAGAGCCAGGGTGCAGGGGGAGAAGCCTAGTGGTAACACACTCGCCTATAAACCAGAAGACCCAGGTTCAAATCCCACTTACTACCATTGTGTCCCTGAGCAAGACACTTAACCCTAAGTTGCTCCAGGGGAATTGTCCCTGTCACTACTGATTCTAAGTCGCTCTGGGAAAGTGCATCTAATGAATTCTGTATGTAAATGTAAATGGACCCTGGAAGTGAAACTGAGCCATAAGCCGTCATTAAAGTGTGATCCTGTTCAAGTATTACATGACCATGGGTCAACTGGCCAACAGCAAAAATACAAAAACACAAACCACAGGAAAAGCCAGGAGGCAGAATTTCAGGATAAGGCTACAACCGTTTTTTATTCATCTCAACTTCGCCTTCTGAATTCCCCTTTGGACCTGACTGATTTCATGTTGTCATCTTCTCGCATGCCTCTGGATTACAAGCCTGCTAACCTTATGGACCCATTCCATGATCTGGTACTGACCTGTTTCTGCCGACAATGAGTCTGAATGCCCCCACACAGCCACTGTCTGCTAGGGTATGTACTCTGGGTGCCGCCAACACTGGTGTTTTCAGTTGGACACCTGGAGACATCTTGTCAAATGAATATAGCCAATTATTTATATATTTGTTGATTAATATTTCTCAAACCGTTGTTCCATATGTCAGCTATTTATTTCTCAAGTACAGAAGTTCAGTCAGACACACAGGGAGATAGTCATCAGTGATATGTTCCGGCATGGTGTTTATCTCATCCGCACTGACAGATGTACAATAGAGATTAGTGTTTGTTCCTCTTATGTTTCTATGAGTTATCACAGCCATTATGGTGCTGCCATAGCTGCATTGTCCAGTCCACCTGGATTTGCTTTTTAGGCCCGACTGCATGAGAGATAAACATTGATTGCTGGGCCTGGCATGTTAGATGTGTCTGGTGTGTATGATAAAGGGTCCAGTCTTAATCAGAATCTCACAAGCCTGTCCCTCAACAATGAAATAGATAGCAAAAAAAAGGGTCTCACACATGGAAAAACATCCATCTATCTGTTTTGATATGAGACAGTTTTAAGGAGGGTGATTGAGAGATGCTGGAGCAGAGAGGAGTATGATTGGCAAACAAATTTAATAAGTGAAGAGAGAGTGATAAAGAGAGAGAGCAGGACAAAAAGAAGATGCAGCATTTTAAAGAATGGAAAGATAAATGAAATGTGTCATATCAATTCCTGCTATGGCAGGTGTGAAGATGCACATCAATCTCAGACTGAAGTGTGTACACGTGCATTTGAGGAGGAGCAGCAGTTCAAATACAATTTCTTATGAAGGGTATAATAACCCCATTTCAATAAATAGCCAGAGCATGTGCAGCTTGTTTCTGGGGAGCTATTTTGAGGTGTGGCCATTGTATGAATGTACATTTATGGGCCTACACCTTTAGTTTTTTATACAATGCACAAAAGCACAAAATAGACACAAAACTGAGACAAGACCAAATTTTTATGAACTTATATTTTATTTCAAACCTGGCAACCTGGGGCAGTGGTGGCCAAGCGGTTAAGAAAGTGGCCCCGTAATCAGAAGGTTGTCGGTCCAAATCCTGAGCCACCAAGGTGCCACTGAGCAAAGTACTGTCCCCACACACTGCTCCCCGGGCGAGTGTAATGGCTTTTGTTTGTTCATGTATGTATCTAACAAGTAAATATGGGATTTGTGTATTCTAATGCATCATTATAATTTATTATTCTGTATAAATAGACAAATTCTAAAACAATTTTTAAAGATTATTTTTTTTTACGGTTGATAGCTGAAGATAAAATTAAACCAAAGAACATGGAAATTTTTTAAATTATTTAAAGCGAGCAGGTTTTTGCCCAATTTTTGTAACCAGTAATTTTTTTAGACTCGACTATTTTTTTAACAGATTGTGTGATGTTTGCTTCCAGAATTTTCTTTGCATATTCAAATCCCTTCTTCCCTCTAGCAGTGAAATATTTTCCATGCCACTGGCTGCAACCCAGAATCAAAACACATTCTATCCACTCACATACTGAATAGTTAGAAAGATGTTAGTTTCCTGGAAATCATCATAATGGGTATAGTTGTTTTTTCTCCTATACAGTGGGTACGGAAAGTATTCCGACCCCCTTAATTATTTTACTCACCTTTGCTGTGACACTCATACTGTATAAATTTAGGTGCTGTCTATTTCTTCTGATCGTCCTTGAGATGGTTCTACACCTTCATTTGAGTCCAGCTGTGTTTGATTATACTGGTTGGACTTTATTATGAAAGCCACACACCCTTCTATATAAGACCTTACAGCTCACAATGCAGGTCAGAGCAAATGAGAATCATGAGGTCAATGGAACTGCATGAAGAGCTCAGCGACAGAATTGTGGCAAAGCACAGAACTGGCCAAGGTTACAAAAAAAATGTGCTGCTCTTAAGGTTCCTAAGAGCATAGTGGCCTCCATAATCCTTAAATGGAAGATGTTTGGGATGACCAGAACCCTTCTTAGAGCTGGCCATCCGGCTAAACTTAGCTATCATGGGTGTTCTTCTTAAAGAAGAACCCAAAGATCACTGTGGCTGAGCTCCAGAGATGCAGTCAGGAGACTGGAAGATTCACCTTCCAAAAAGACAATGACCCTAAGCACACAGCTAAATAACAAAGGAGTGGCTTCATAACAACTCTGTGATAGTTCTTGAGCCAGAGCCCTGACTTAAACCCTATTAAGCATCTCTGGAGGGACCTAAAAATGTCTGTCCACCAACGGGCAATCTTCTGATTCCTTAACTGTTAGGCCACCACTGCCCCAGCCACCCACTAAGTGAAGAGTACAAAAAAAGTGAAAAGGTTTTATTTTGACTTCATTAACCCACATGGATCAGGGTTGTGTAGATGTTCACTTGCAGTTATTTTTTGTCATATATTTGTCACAGTTTCCAGACCATTTAAATTTTGTCAGCTTTCAATGCTTAAATTATCTGAATTTTAGCATATACAAAAATGCAATTTATAACTGTAGGCCACAACTCTAACATTATTTCCAGCAGAAGTATGACAGATGAAGTCCAGTTGCAAACTTTACACTAGAAGGTTTGAACATGGTTTTGCAGCAGATACTTAAAGCTTTCCCTTAGCAGGGCATTATTGGCAGTTTCCTTGAGTGAAAAGAAACTGCTGTTCCTGGCCCTTGCCGTTCTTGCCCATTGTCGAGATGTGACAAGAAGTTGACATAATTGCCCATGTGTGAAGGTGTGAGCGAGAAAAAAAGGAAACACCAGAATTTTGACTGCACTAATTTAAATCCTGGCAGGAGAAACCTTGAGAGTGCTGGACATAAGATTTGGAAAGGCAAGCTTGAAGAGTTCATTGATGTTTTCACAAGGCCTTATTCTATGTGTCTGAGTCTATACCAGGGGTCAGCAACCTTTAACACTCAAAGAGCCATGTGATGCTGTGTGTAAATTAATTAATTAAAAATGATTTTGCCAAATGGCTGCAATATAACAAAGAGTGAAAAATTTAAGGGGGTCTGAATACTTTTCGTACCCATTGTATTGTTGTGTATACACACACACACACACACACACACACACACACACACACACACAAGGCAAGTGTATTTGTAATGGGGGCATTCGCCACTCAACTCTCATCTCTCGACTGAAAGCGTCATAAAGACACACCCAGGACTGCATGTGCCAGAGTCCAGATTAGGAGCAGTCCCATCTTGCTGTTAGTACCTAAAGTGAAGTGATTGTCATTGTGATACACTGCAGCACACGTTGCCCACAGTGGGCAGCCATGGGAGCACTGTGCGGGGACGGAGCTTTTGCTCACCTTGGCGAACCGGCAACCTTCTGATTACAGGGCCACTTCCTTAACCGCTAGGCCACCAATGCCCAATCAAGTAAAAAGTGTCAGGGCTTGCCCAACTAGCTGAGGACCACAAGTCAGCCACAGCCATGCCCCTAAACAGTGGCCAGGAAGCCTTGTCCTGCTCCAGGAGGTCCTGCTGTAAGAGGACACTGATAGGACACAGGCTGACGTCTGACACCCCTAGTGACCTAGTGGACAGTGCACTGGCACTCTGAACAGTGGCGGTTACGTTACGTGGCAGGCCAGCCGAGCTCAGGTTAAACCTCTCATGGGCCTGGCCCACAAAGCCCAGATTTCCGGCTTCTCCCCTGCCTGAGACAGCAGGAGCCCGCGAGCCGGGCGGTGCAGCCGGAATCCCTGTAACCACCACCGACAATTCAAATACGCCACTGCTGTGGTGCTGTCCGTCCCGATCAGAACGTGATGGCCCTGGAGGTGCGATCAAAAATGCCTCAGGGGCAGGAAAATTTCCAGAAATTTTGGAGATGAAAAATTGATGTGGACCACCCTGAGGTGGGGGGTCAGAACCCGTTGACCGCTCCCACCTCCAGCAGGAACGATGCAACCAGCTCTTTTTTCCTTTGAGGTGAAAGTGAAGTGATTGTCATTGTGAACACACAGCACAGCACACGGTGCACACCGCGAAATGTGTCCTTTCTCGTTCACTCCACCTCCAGTCCCCACCTGTGGCCTCCTCCTTCAGCACGGCCCGAGGAGCCTGCTGTTTAAGTGTTTAATCCAGTACCAAACGACAGACTAATGACAGCCATTAGTCTTTTAATTTCGCACTTGTAAAGGCAGTGCAAAGAAAAAATATGTTTATTTATTTATATTTTTTATTAAATCTGTTCTGATTGATGTAAATTTCCCCTCCCCTGCAGAAGACACACACACACACACACACATACATATATAAGAAAACAGTAAACAGCAATGACCTCTCAGCAATTGAAATGACCTTGGTTCATTACTGAGGATTTATTTATTTTTTATAGAACTTGGGAACCACAGTCAGCCTTTTTTATCAGTCCGGGAAGGTCAGCTTGATTAGTTTGCTCTGTAATGAAGCAGCTCAGAATGCAAGTGCATAAATATATTGATGTAATAATTGCAGACGCGCTGTTTGGAATGCACTCGGGGCAATTTGCTCAAGGATGAACCCTGCATGTTTTTTTTAAAAAAAAGCTCATGAGATCTTACACTAAATTTCTCAATTACATTTATTTAATTATTAGCACTTGATGGTTGTATTTTGATCTTCCTGCAGTATTTCAGCATTTTTGAGCATTTCCCGAGTTACCAGAACAAGAAATCAAAGAGCTGGTTTCAAGAGCTCTTGGGTGAGTCGTGTTTTCTGCTGATTTTGAGAAAATTCCACAACAATGTTCGCCGATGCTCTCGCGAAAAAC
Organism: Denticeps clupeoides; assembly: GCF_900700375.1. Taxonomy (NCBI): domain Eukaryota; kingdom Metazoa; phylum Chordata; class Actinopteri; order Clupeiformes; family Denticipitidae; genus Denticeps; species Denticeps clupeoides. Next base: position 7,837,070 of record NC_041725.1, read on the forward strand.
AAAAGGGAAGTCCACTGTTTGTCCCTGTCCATCCATGACAAAGATCACCATGAGGCATGGTACAGCCTCTCAGAGGACACATGGTGTCTCCCCCTTCGCCGAGACCTGTTCCCTCAGGTGGGGTGACAGGTGATCCGCCCTCGCACAGAGCTGTGGTTCCTTCAGGCCAGGTCTGCTGACAGGTCAAAGCTTGTAGCTAAAAGTTTGCCTGTTAATGCTATTGCCAGTATTTAGAACTTTGGGGCTTTCTCAACCAGGGTCCTCTATGCTTATAAATGGTGTTTTTTTTTTTTTTTTTTTTTTTTTTAGCTCTGGTAGGGTCTGGACCTGCTATTCTGTTACATTGAGGGCATTCTAACATTTCAGCAGGGACCTGCTGGAGCAAAGTCAGTCATTTTTAACTATAAAGGTTTATTTGCCAACTATTTTAGCTTGTCACGTTGGTATTAATGGCATGTTGCCAGGGTTGTCCACCTCCTGGGAACTTTTTCATGGAGTGTCAATGGGGCATATGTGCCAATGTTCTTGTCTTGTACCAATTGAAGTGACTGAAAGGGAACGTTACGTTATGCACATAACTACTGTTTCCTGAAGAAGAGGAACGAGGTACAATACTCAGTTGATCCACCCTAACGCTGCTTGGCTTGGCGAAGAGCCGTTCTGAACTGATGGGAGATGGAGGCACAGGTGGTTTTACTGGGGGGAGGGGGGGTAAGGTCCCTCCCTCTGTTGCCTCATATCCTGCCAATACGCATGACTAAAGTTGCGTTCAGATGGGCATGCAGAGATGTGTTTATCCCATGTTGTACCTATAAAATGTAAAATTTTCTGTGAAAAGACGCTTAGACGCTCCTCTCATATGAATATAGAGAGTAATTAGTGGGAATAATTAGGTGTTTTACTCCCTCATTAAATGTTTCTATTACGCAGACCCCCCTTTGCCTCGCTGTGGTGGTGATAAAGTGAAGACATGGTGGCTTGCAGGAAACAGGGCGTTAATCTCCCACATTTTGTACAGATCAAGCGAGGTTAAGAGTTAAGAAATCCATAATTAAAGACAAACATTTCTAACTGAGAAACTAACTGAGAGTTGGCGTATGACATCTCCTCATGCTCGTCTCCTCATCTTTGTGTTACACATCATCATCTGCAAGCCTTCATCGGTGTCAGCCACTCGTGAATGGGCCGCCATCAATTCAGACTTTGTTTACATGCCCTGCGCTCGCTCACTCGCTCGCCCGCCCACACATTTACACTTTTTTTTTTTTCCGTTTGTTGCTGACAGCCTCAGCTTGTCTTTCACATTATCGCCCTGAATAAGTCTTGTGAGAGGCGCAATTCAGCTACAGCGACACAAGCGCAGGTGCAGATAAAAAGGCCGGCAAGCGCATAGCGGCATTTGGGTTGAAGGTCAAGGTCAGAAAAATCTAAAAAAAAACATTTGTGCACTGGCCGATTGTCACCACAGAGTCTCCAAAGTCACTGAAGAGTATTGAGCCGCCAGATTGATCTGAACATTACACCGCTCCGCCGGATGAATGTGGACGTCCGGCAGCCCGGGCATATGATGTGAAAAGACACAGCTGGGAGACGGGGTGTGTGGGGTCCCTCGCACTCTATACTCCTTCAGAACCGTGGACAGAGACTCACAGGTTGAACACAGTAACCAGCTGTGGGATGGAAGTGTCCTGTGGCGCCGGTTATAAAAATGATTGGCATTTCAGAATGGCCTATGCATGTGTGTTCAGAAGCAGTGGTGGTATGGAAGGTCTTAACCTTCTGAAAGTGATTGATTAGCTTCGCTGAGACCTTCTAATTTTAACCATATTGCACATTGTTGTTACCCCTGTCTTTGCCGTTATTGAGGATCTCATAGGAAACTTTTGTTACCTTCAAAATATAGTACTAAATGTACTAAAATTTAAGTGTATGGATTTATTACGCTAACAAATAATTGCATGATTTAAATGATGTAAAGTCAACCAAATAAAACACTGGGATAAAATTTGTTTGAAGGTTTTCATTTGCCTGAATTTTGACATTTTAATCACATACAGCCATGGCCAAAAGTTTAGAGAATGACACAAATACAGTCACAAAGGTTTGCTGCTTCAGTGTTTCTGTGGTGTATTGAAGTATAATTACAAGCATTTTCTAAGTTTTCTAAGTTATGCAAAGAGTCAATATTTGCACTGTTGGCCCTTTTTTCAAGACCTCTGCAATTCGCCCATGCATGCTGGTACTCAACTTCTGGGCCAGTCTTGCTCTCACTGTGATGCACCTCGATCTCACTGGTGGCACCCTGAACTCGCAGCTGAGTCATCTTTGGAAGATGGTCCTTCTTGGGCACCCTGTCAATTTGATTTGATGATTTGATAAATGGTTAATTTCAGTGCAATCTTAGTAGCAGCAACATCCTTGCCTGTCAAGCCCTTTTTATGCAACGCAATGATGACTGCACGGGTTTCCTTGCAGGTAACCATGGTTAACAGAGGAAGAACAATGATTTCAAGCATCACCCTCCTTTTAAAATGTCCTGTCTGCTATTCTAACTCAATCAGCAGGACAGAAAGATCTCCAACCATGTGCTTATCAGCACTCTCACTTCTGTTAACAAGAGGATCACTGAAATCATCTCAGCAGGTCGGTTTGTGGCAGGGTTGAAATGCAGTGGAAATGGGTTTTTGGGATTTAAATTCATTTTCATGGCAAAGAGGGACTTTGCAGTTCATCTGATCACTCTTTAAAAAATATGCAAATTGCCAAAATAAAAACGAAAGCAACAAATTTTGTGAAAACCAGGAATTGTGTCTTTCTCAAAACTAACAGAAAATAACTGAGAAGCACTGCCTCAAGGCAACAAAAAAGAAGAGCAAATAAGTGCAAACTTCTGCCAAGTTATGTCGAGCTTTCACCAACACGTTACGTGTCCGACGAAAGTTTCCAGTTTCAGTTCCAGCAACATGCTGACGAATGCATCCCCCTGGTCACGGCCCTGACAAATAACATATAGATTTTATGCAAGGAACAATTTCACAATATATTATTGTAAAATAAAAGTGCTTCACATCGACATAAAGATGTATCAACTAAATGGACATTGGGGAGACCTGGAATACAAAAACAATGGTTCCTACTTGCATAATGAACTGGAATCATGAAAATAAAATCATATTTTGAAACAGTTGATTTGTTTGCATGAAGAGTTTGCACGGAACTGATTGGGTAAATGGTCCGATTCTTGCCCCAATTGTGTTGGTGTGCGAACGTCCCGCCTCAACATGTTTAGTGGGCTGCAGTGGCCAAAAAACGGCAAAAAGAAAAAAAAGAAGCAACCTTTCAATGGAATTTTGTTACAATAAAGTGTTAAAGATAGAGACTGTGTGGTCAAAAAACATGGGAAGAAATGCAGCCACTGGAGTGGATGTAGAGTATTTTTGAGTCTATTGTCACAACCTCGGGCTCCCCAGTAAGGTGCATCACAATCATGGCTCCCCAGGGATCCTGCTGTGAGTGCCTAGTGGTCCCCAGGCATCACATCTATAAGGTAAGAATTATATTATAATATAATATCCTTGTTTAAATTGTGAAATGGGTTTGATTTTTTGGTTTTTGTCTATTCTACGAGGTACTGCTACTATATTGAATATGTTAAACAAAGCATTTCACTGCATATCATACCGTGTATGACTATGTATGTGACAAATAAAATTTGAATTTGAAATAGAATTATTAGAATTAATTTTACATCTTTAAAAAAAATATCCCAACCAATATATCCAAGACACAACCTGAAGGCCTGTCTGTCCAATGTGAACCTTCCCAAATTCTCCCACACCACCCTTCTGCTACGCTCCCTCCACTGGCTCCCAGTAGCTGCACGCATCAGGTTCAAAATACTGATGCTGGCCTACAAAGCCAAACATGGAGTAGCACCATCCTACCTCACAGCCCTTATTACACCTCGCACTGCACCTCGTATACTCCGAGCCTCCAGTACTGCTCGCCTGGTCTCTCCATCTCTGAAGGTAAAAGGAAAACCCCTCGGTGGTGGAATGAACTTCCCCTCGAGGACAGAACAGCTCAGTCACTGAGCACCTTCAAACAACAGCTTCCTCTTTAAAGAATATTTAGATTAAATTGTAATTTTCTTGTTGTCGAACTTGTGTACAGAAACTACAACAGAGTGAATAAAATAGATGTATTCATTGTTGGGGTCCTAGTGAACCGGAATTGATCTCTTCATCGATGGTAACTTAAGCACGTTGTAAGTCGCTCTGGATAAGGGCGTCTGCCAAATGCCGTAAATGTAAATGTAAATGTAAAAAGACTAAAATACAATTTTCATTGGCTAAAACTAGACTAGACTAGACTAGACTAATAAATTCATGGATAATTCTGACTGAAAAAAAGCAGACATAAGGACTTGTAGTTGACTGAAACTTGACTAGACTAAAATGTGTATTTTAAAAACCTAAAAAAAATAAAACCTAAAATGACAGCTTGATGCAAAGACACGACTAACACTAAAACACGACTAAGAATGATTATTCAATTGAAAGCTCACACTCGCCCAGAATCCTCATTTTGGATGATTTTTAACCCCACACATCCAAGTCTTGTACCATATCCCATCAACTCAGACACCCCTTTTTTGCCTCAACCTTGCTAGTAATACTTTTTATCCATGGAGGACACAACTATTCAAAAGCTACTTATAGCTTAATATACTTATAAGTATATTACCGGCACTTCAAACCATGTTTATTCAGCACTTGAGCCAGACATAAATAAGAAGGCATTGCAGATGGATATGTAAAGTAAAGGGTTACAAATCATCATTCATTTAAAATGGAAATCTATATCTTGCAGGCAGGAGCTTTGCCACGAGAGCTTAGGCAGTGGCTAAAAGGAGTTTTGGATGCTGAGTAGAAATGAAAGCACAAGGCTTGTAGGTGAAGAGAAATGACACATGCTTGTCACGTAAATAAACACTTTGGCTCTGAATGCCGCCATTGTTAAAAAAATAAATACATTAAAAAAAAATTGTCATGTCAGTTTGTATGTGTGTGTGCATTTTCCAAGCGTGTACACATGTGTAAACAGTGTGAGCGATATCTCATCCTGACCGATGAGAGGAATCTGCCGCCGAGAGATGCCGTAGTCATGCGTGTAATTTGCTTGTTGAAATGTGCCGCCGGCTGCTGCTTACGTTACTGCTTTCGTACGACGCCCGCCTCTCTTCACGCCCTGCTTGATTGATCGCTATCAGTTCTGGGACTGACTGTTTGAGAATTAAACTCCATTTGCATTGAGTTGAGGATTAGAAAGTAAAAAAAAAAAACAGAGAGAAAGAGAGATCATCTCAAATTAAATAAGCAGGACGCCCCAAGCTTTTTATGCAAATGATAACCCAGCCATGCAAGCAGAATTGTACAGTAGTCTGTGTTTTTTTTTTTTTTTTTTGTAAATGCAGTAATGCAGATTATTCTTTCAGCATACAGTAATGAGAGCAGCCAAGGCTCAAAATGTCAGTCATTTTGCAGGGTTGCCCCACAGCTTCTGCTTCTTCAGATGTGGCGACATCGTAATGTATACTCTTGTGCATCGTTGATGGGATAGTTTTCTCAAAACTACATAACAAGCTACGTAACAAATGTAATAAACGCAGCACTAAACAAAAGCTTTCAATGGAAGCTGAAGAAAAGAAAAAAACAGCATTAACCCCTTTCAGTAGTATATCTTCTTTAATCCACTCACTCATTTTCTACTGGCCTCAGCAGGGCCTTGGGTACCAGAGACCACAGCATGATGCATACACATATGCACACAGACACACACGTGTAAACCACACTCTCTGTGTCATAAATGTGTGGTGGGGAGAAGAGAAGACATGTACGCTCAACCCAACACAATGGGTTTTATTTAATGAATATGGCATGTGGGCCCACACAAAGACTAAATACATAAAATACAAAACAAGGGCAGGACAGAGCATGGATAAATTTATACTTATTATAACATATACAAACAATCAAGGTCATCAAATAATTTTATGGCATTTAGCAGACGCCCTTATCGTTACCTTGGCGCATGAGGAACAGAATGACAATAGCTAGCAGCATCAAGGTCCGAGCATGAAGCAGGTAAGGGTAATACAAAAGAATGGTAACGGGGCAGCTGGACCGTCGGCAACATTGTGGTCCGAATGGGACAAAGGCAGGGGCAATCCAAAAGGATGGTCAAAACAAGGCAGTTGATGTAAGGCTTGGCCAATCAGGGAAAAAGGCTTGCAACAACGGAGTAAAAACAATGATGAGCTTGCACTTATCAAGTTGGCCTCCGGATGCTTATAGTCGATGCTGACCCTGGCCTCGATCGGCCCTGTGGGTGGCCATGCACCCCCTGTGGGTGGAATGGCTGCCAGGACACTACTTCTTCCAGCATTTATTCCCATCCATTTTCTAGAAACCCATTTAAATTGTTGGCAAAAGCGTATTTATTGAAAACAGTACACACATCAGCATGAAGTCATGTGGACCTGTTTTAAGAAAATACTCATTGTTTCTTTATTACTTATAATGGCGATATCTGTCATTGGTACCCTGGCAAGCCTTGTCAATTTGACATATTACAGCTTGTTAAAAGGAGAGAAATATTGGAGGCTACTTATTGATTGCTGGGACCTTGCCCTACAGACCTCTCTGGCTTGCGAGAAAACCGAGAGACGTTCAGTCTGTGGGCAGTTGAAGGATTTTAGATTAAGTTTTAGCTTGTTTTAGCAGCTTTAGCTTTTTGTTTTTGTTTCAAAATTTTGAGAATGCACATTTTGTGTGTGCATGGATTTGTCACCCATATCAAACACAACCGATTCTAACTTTTGATTTACTGCTTACTATTTAGGAAGGCAGAATGATTTCAAATATATTGAGTGTTTTGTATTAATATGAATGATGTTATTCATAACAGGACCTCCCCTTCATTGAACTGCTATGTAGCAGTGAATGGATGTTTTTGTGTCATGGATGAAGGAGTGTTCACAAACGACTGCTTTTTAGAAATAAAATTTATTAGACTTAAAACTTCCTTGCCAGAAACAATCCTATTCAACTTTTGCATGCATATTTACATTTTTCTGAAATTGAGCCACACATGTCAGGTGCAAAAAAAAAAGAAAATTAAGGCATATTTTTGGGGTACTGAGAATTTATTGTAATAAATCATGATAAAACATTAATTCAATGCAAAATGTATGCTTTTAATTATTTTGCTGGACTGCAATAGCAGTTTTAGGCCCTTTTTTTGGCTTGTCACTTTGGCTTGTCTGATCACACAATCATTCTTCATACTAATGCACTAGGCTTAGCCTACGTATCAAAGCCAGACTGAATAGTTTTGATGGTGTGATTAATCACGAGGGCAGCTGACACTATTAAATGTTTACTCGCCTGTTCCTTGGTGTGAGTTATTCGCTTCCCTCCTCTGTGACACTGAAACAACAGACAGCTGCTGTTCGCACCTTCACGTTATCCATCACTCCACCAAGATGGATTGCCCAGTGTGTCTAAGGACACTTCCAGTTCCCGCAGCTGCTGGAACTGGCATGGCACCACTCTTGGTCCGTGGCGTTATGTCTGCATATTAAAATCTTCTCCATTCTTCTCTCTATATTTTTTGCATAAACTGCCTCTATTGATGATTAAAATGAGGTTTCCTCACGTCTCAAATTCTCTCTCTCTTTCGCTGTACTCATTAAATTTTAACACTACAAGCTCTCTTACTGTGGTCCCACCTAGTGACTGATGGCATGAACATGGCACCACGCTGGGATGTAGATGACCTTTTCCGAAACAGAATTGGTTAGAAATCATCATGCCGTTGCCTGGAGATATTAAAGTTGTCCCCGAGCCGCCATGTGCTTTAAGCCTGGAGGAACTTCAGCCGTCGGTATGGCAGCTGTCCATCATCCCAACAGCCTAATTTCATTGCGACAAATTCTTCCCAGAGCAATGTTGACAAGCGCTGCCATTTTATTCTGCCTGTAAAGCTTTGTACCTCGTTTTAAATGTTTCACTTAAGAACGCAGTGAATCATCTGAGATATAAACGTCAGTCCTGGTCCTTTCTTAAAGCAACTAAATTTGTGGCAAAAGGCAAATAAAAATGAGATGTGACATAAAAAAAAAAAAAACATTCCCGAATCAAATACTGCTGTGTTTACGTCTCTTTTTCTAACCAACTCCATACCTTTAAATGTAAAATATAGCTTATAGTGGAGTATTACACCTGTGGAGCTTTATTATGAGACAGATGGAGATTGCCTGAGTCACGGTGGAGCTGAATGCTTTATGATGGTTGTTTATCTCCTACTGGATGGGACAGCTCTGGAATGAGAGTGCGTTTCAGGTGCAGGTCGGCCACCTGTGTGTCTGTCCATCAGGTTTTTTTGGTGGCTTGTGGCAGCTCTTTTAACCCTGGAAATTCTGCTTTTGTTTTGTTGTTTTTTGGTTTAGAAAGCGTTTCATTGTCTGTGCTCCCCTGATAAAAGTGTGGCAAGTGTGCGAGTTTGTGGGACTGTACGTATCTGCAGCATAATGTTAGTTTGGATTATATGTTGCATTATCATGGTTGAGAGGTGATTGGTTGAGAGTGCAATCCTCAATCAGCATTATATATCATTCCATGGCATCATACGTTAGCAACTGCTTACTTAAAGAAGTTGCTTAATGAGCAACCCCAACATCTGGAAAACACATTCTTACATTTTCAGGGTACTCTTCCCTTATTCCTGATTGTCTGTTCCTGTTCAAATCCCGAAATTCCAAGGTGCCACTGAACAAAGCTCCGTCCCCACACACTGCACCCCGGTGCCTGTCATGGCTGCCCACTGCTCACCAAGAGTGATGGTTAAAAGCAGAAGACACATTTTGTTGTGTCACCGTGTGCTGCGCTGTAGTGTTTCACAATGACAATCACTTCACTTTCAGCCCACTTGCAGATATAGTGAAGTGATTGTCACACGTGATACACAGCAGCACAGCACACAGTGCACACAGTGAAATTTGTCCTCTGCATTTAACCCATCACCCTGAGTGAGCAGTGGGAGGCCATGACAGGCGCCCGGGGAGCAGTGTGTGGGGACGGTGCTTTGCTCAGTGGCACCTCAGTGGTACCTTGGCAGATCGGGATTCGAACCAGCAACCTTCTGATTACGGGGCCGCTTCCTTAACCACTATGCCACCACTGCCCCAGTATACTAGAATTATAAATAAGAGAGAGTAAGAGTATGTCAAATTGTAATGTATTTTGTGAACCTGATTTTGTGACTATATCATTTTCCTTTGCCTTCTCCTATTAGGGGTCATCGCAGCAGATCACCTGGTTTGTCTATCCACACAACTGGTATGGCAAAGTTTTTCCTGAAACAACCCTCCCCTTTCATCCAGTCTTGGGACCGGCAAGAAATACATTAATTAGTATTATTAGTATTATTATAGATTGTCATTTTACATAAAAGATTCAATGAAATTTTTACAATTAAAACCAAGCAAGAATTGTGCTTTTAAAGATTGTGCTTATGCCTCTGAATTTCTACTGCATGTGCACATGGCCACATTACCACCAGGTCCCTGCTGACTCAGCACTAGTGTGATCCATGTGTTTCAGAGCTACTGACCACATCTGAGGTCACGGCTCTCTGTCACCCATCACCTGCTGCTGATTCATGAGCACCAGGATGTCGGAAGGGCTGAATTTGGTTCTGGGTTTGATGGAGGCTCGGCACCAGAATAACACATCAGCTGCTTTAACTCTGTTTTATTCCTTCTGCCGCATGACTTATTATTATTATTTTGATTATTTTACTCTTTTCCTCATTCCCAGAGCCCTATTTTCCAGAAAGCCAGGTGTCATGATACGGACCGGCAGGGGTTACTCCGAATCCGGAGTTCGGACCGGAGTTTCATGTTGGTCTCGTGTAATGTTCCCTGATCGTGTTCACCTGGTGTATATTTATATAATTGTATAAAACTATCCTGTTCATGTCTGTTTGCCGTCAGGTCATTGCATGTTAATGTTCCCTTGTCTCGTGTAGTTTGTATTAAACCCCTGTCGTGTGAAATTGTTCGTATGTGTCCTCCTTCATCGCCATGTCCCGCCCAACGTGACACCAGGAAATATGAGCCTTGTAGCTTGTGTTAGATTTCACTGTTAACACATTCAGAGTCCATCTTATAATTAGACACCATGAAGCACCAACAAAGATGAGTTTGCTGAAAATATTATTTCCATCAGTGTGGATGAGCTCTGCACTCAACTTCTTGTATTGTAGGTTTCCAATGTCTCTTGATAATATGAGACCCTCGTATTATCCTTGCTTCCCTAGCCCCTTGTGAAAAATCATTGATTACATTGATAGAGAAAGAAGAAGGGCAGGTTAGTATTATGTTAGATTGACAGTAGGTGAGCTGAGGACTAAACAAATGTACTGCATCATTACTAATTGTGAGGGTGGTGTTGGTTAAAAGTTAGTCTGGAGTTAAAAGTTAGTTAAGTATTTACGACCGATCAGCAATACATCAGTCTTGAGCATACAGAAAATTGTGGGTCATCTAGTCTCTGATGTCATTTAGACAATTTTGCAGTTCAGAGAGATGGTGAACTTGCAGCTTGACAGAGATGTACACCTGGGTGTCATTTGCATAAGTGAAAGTTTACTCGAAGAATACTAATTATTTGTCCGGCAATTAGTTAAACGCACATTTCACTACATAAACTTGCATTATTAATCAAGCGTGTTTTCATTCAATTACATGAAACTTTTTTTTTTTTATTCAGACATGGCTGACAGTGACACACAGGCTGACTGTAATTAGCTGTTCTGCCTTTGACAGTGGGAAGCTCCCTGTTTAACAGCATCTCAGGCTGTGCAGGGTCTCTGCACACGCTTCTCTCTTGTAAGTACTCGTTGGGGCATAGGTGCTAATTTTTCTATTTTTAATGAACGTACACAGGTGTTTTTATGGCCCTCATTAAACACACGTTTATTAGCCGTGGGTTAAACTCAGCCCAGTTTCATGCGTAATATGCTACTGCAGATCTCTTCCAGTAATTGAAAATCACTTCAATTTGCCGACATAGAAACCCCCTCTCTTCCTGATCCAGACCTGAGTGGCTACATAAATACAATCTGATCAGCGTTGCCTGGATCAGCCCCTTCCAGTAAATAAAATATGATCCATCGATCTGCACAATCCTGGAATCGCAGCGGAGGGGGGAAATAAATGAGGGAGGTCAAAAACTCAGGAGGACAGGAGTTAATGCAACATATTATCGCTGATGAATGACAGCAGACACCCCTCCCCCACTTCCTTCCACCATTCGCTAAAAATTAGGTGCCGTGCTGCAGACATGCAATGCCATTAACGTCATTGATCCACACAATGGTTGATGGATGAGGG